>NW_026694432.1:6250000-6875000 GCF_021218885.2 Marmota monax | reverse complement strand
CTGGCCTTAAACACAAAAGGCTAGCAGTATGGTTGCAAACCCTTTCCTAAGCAGTTCATTCTGTGTCTTCACTTTATTACCACCCAAACCACCATGGCTATTCCAGTCATCTTATTATACATGTCTCCCTCTGTCACCAATACTTCTTTACCTCCACTCTCTGATTCTCGCTCCTCTTTGCTGATTTTCTCCAGAAGGTTTGAGCACATTTTATTCAAGCTCTGGATCTGCTTCTGTAACATACAAATGGTGCAGTGATTAAAATAAATAGGAAACGACTATGGAGAATTTCTTCCAGAGACAGTTTAGTGCAATAATTGAGTATCTCTACTACATAGGAGTGGTAATGTTTGCTTCTCATCAAGGGATGGAGATGGAATCATCAGGGCAGTGACTTAGTACAACCTGAGCTGCATCAGCACCAATGCGGGCAGCGTCTGTTGTCAGTTGTTTCTCCTGCTCTTCAACCTCAGGATCAGGCTTGGTTCTCAGATGGTCAGGGACCACCTCATGGCTGAAAACAGGTACCCGTCCTTCAGTCTGCCGCTGTAACACAGATTTTATTGATCCTACCATGTACTCCAAGAATTCGATCTAGCCTTATTTCCTTTCTATAGGCAAACAGTGCATTTTCAGGGAAAACAACTTGAAACACAATATCTAGCTTCTTAGAACACTGTCTCTTTCCCTCTACTTGTGATTTCTGTCTCCTCACATGGCTATCTATACCATACTTAAGGGCAAATTAAACTCCTCTCTTTGCCACATTTTAATCAAAGACTGGAATAGACAAAGTTACAAAAGGACTTTTTTTTGCAAGACAGATACTGGAAGAAGTCTTGGTGATATAAGCATCTGGATTTTTTTTTTTTTTAATTTTTATTGTTGGTTGTTCAAAACATTACAAATTTCTTGACATATCATATTCCTCACTTTGATTCAAGTTGGTTATGAACTCCCACCTTCACCCCATACACAGATTGCAGAATCACATCAGTTACACATCCATTGATTTACATATTGCCATACTAGTGTCTGTTGTGCTCCGCGGCCTTTCCCATCCTCCACCATCCCCCCTCCCCACCTCTCCCCTCCCCTCCCCTCCTCTCTCTCTACCCCCTCCACTGTATAACCCTGAGGGTCTCCTTCCATTTCCAAGCATCTGGATTTTTAATAGCACTATTTGGGAGCTTTCTCACCTCCAGGACAAAAAAAGCAAGGCCTCCAAAATGCAGTCCTTCCTTCTCACTGCCACATATTAGCCCACATTTAGAACTTCTAGAATAACCAATCAAAAATTCTTAGACTTTCATCTAAGAACTTAATTTCCCAAGTTGTACACTTTTTCTCTTCTTACCATGAGATCTTCATCTCGATCTGGGGACAACACCAGAGGAATAATGACCTGGTTACGGAACAGTGGGGTCTTCTCATGCTTCAAAACCTTGTTCAGAGTGTTCAACTGTCCAGATAGCAATGCAAAGCTGTCCAGGACAGAGGGCCTGGTGGTGATAAGAAAGTATAGAATGTTCCAACCCTTCCCTGTAATGTAATAATTAAGAGGCTCAAAAGACTCATAGCCCTATGACTAGCCTAGATGAGAACCAAATTGGCTAACAGGAATGATGGGGTTAGGAAAGAAGGACGCACTTTCAGTTTCTGACACAGATACAGAAAAAGGCAGTTCATTGTTTGAAAGGGGTGAGTAACACTGGCAAAATAGGAATCATAGCTATAGTATTACAACTGAAAATTCAGAAACTGGGTAAAATTCTCCTTTCCAACCTGGAAATAAGATCCACTATTCCTGAGTAGGTTGGATCTAAAAGACTAAAAGCCACATCTGTGGAAAGAGATCCAGCAAAAAGGGCCTCTTCACCAGAAAAAAAAAAAAAAAAAAAAAAAAAAATCCAAGTGTAAGGATCAAAAACAACCTGGCTTGGGAAACTGAGCTTTTCTCTACTTCCTTATCATGGAGGCCCTAAGCCAAACTTTACTTCAATGTTGGGCAACCCAACTCTTTCCAAATCAAAAGATGTTTACAAACTGATAAATGGTTACATCATTAGAAATGTCCTATCCATCAGAGGCCTGGCCCCCCCACCCAGTAAGCCCTCCCCAGCTTGCCCTGGAAATCCAGCCCTCCCCAGCTTGCCTTGGAAACCCTTACCAGGTTAGCCGGTCATACTCGTTTTCCAGCTTATAAATGAAACTTCCCAGTGAGTTCTTCAGATCAGCCACTTGACTCAGCAGTGCATCTAATGATGCCTCAAGCTGCTTCTCCTCTCGCTGCAAATAGGAACAGGTTGGTTACCCAGAGAGACACAAAAGTGTGACACATACAGAATAAAGCTGAAAAGCCAAGTTGTTTTCTATCTTTGGCATCTGGGTTACAGACAGCATCAACCCTTAGACCTTTCAACCGGTTCACCTGACCTCAACTCCTCCTACTTACCAACTGATTTTCTTATTACCCCAAATCCAGGCATGGTTCTTCTCATGATTTTTTTTTTTTTTTTTAGGTACACCCTATTGTTCCTCATTGAGAAATTTCACCAGATCCAGTGCCTGTTCATTATCTTATGGGTGCCTCTGCAGCACATGTACACCATATTCCTCTGTCTTAGAATCTGCCTTGTGAACCTGGCTATTCTTGTCAACAACACAATTTCTGGGACATCTGCCTATACACAAAGCTTTCTCTGAAAACCAGCTCTGCACTCTCTCGGCCCTGCCTCCTTAGCATTTGATGTTTTGACCTTCTCTTTGTTGAGTTAATGTGCACTCATTTATCTCTGCCAATATTCCCATGCCTCTTTCACAAGTCTGTTGACCCATGAGCATTTATTGAGAGACTATCAGGTGTAAGTTCATGACAAATGAAAAACAAGAAAACTCGCACGTTTCTGAGAGCCAGACAAACAATTTTAAATTCTGGGAATCTGTAAAGCATTTCCTTCCCATTGTCGGACGCTCTTATATTATTCCATTTCTTCACCCTTAACAACTACTGGGCACAAGCTGGTTAAGAATGACGCAAAGCAGTCTTGCAAACTCAGGAACGTGCCCGACAGGAGCTTGACCTTGGGTTCCACCCACAGCCTGAGATTTTTATAAATAGTTTAGCTTTTGGCCTCCGCGGACAATTCCTTCAGCCCTTGGGCTTCTCTCCAATTACAGATCCCTTGTTTGTCTGCATCCAACAGCCTAGTTGGGGCCTGAGTCAGTCCACCACTTTCTTGAGCCGTCTTTCCTTAGATTGATCCTCAGCTTTCCCAAATGACAACCTGATCCTTCCCAACATTCAGGAGGTTAGCGCTGCATCCTTCCTCTCGCCTGAGCCGAGACTGTCCTCCTGTCAGCCGCCTCAATCCCCACTGGCCTCTGCGCTCCCTTTCCAGTTGGCCTCGCCCCCAATCTCCCGTTCAGTGTTTCCATAACAGCCGCAGGTTCTGCCTCCCCAGCTCCTCACTCTCATCAGCCAGGCCACTCTCGGTCCTGTTATCCCGGGCTAGCTATCTGCCAGGAGGCCTAACTGGGTTCTCACCTGCATTGCTGCGGGGCGGCTGCAGCAACGACTTCCTCTTCCGGTTTCCCAGACAGCTAGCGCGACTGAGAGGGCTTCATCCACCAATCAGAAAGCTCAGAACTCGGCCTTCCCATCCACTTCCGGTTTCATTTTCGTGACGAGATAGACAGGTCAGGGGTCAAGAGTGGAACATCCTCCTTGGCCCGGGCCGGTGCGGGAGGGATGTGTGATGGCCTCGGAGCGCCCGGAGCCGGAGGTGAGGGGCGGGCGGGCGCAGTCTGGAGCCCCGAGACTTGAGGGGGAGGGTCCAAAGAGCAGATTTGGCTTCGCCCTCCTCCTGCGCAGTCTCGGCCGAGCCGGGTCAGCTCTGAAACCAAGTCTCCGTGGTCCACAATTTCCTTGGGCGACTAGAGAATTTTTTTGCTTTGTTTTGTTTCCTGAAATTTCGTTTGCGTCGGTGACCCTTTGACCTAGTGATAGTGGTATTATCAAACTTGTTTTGATTATTTGTTGCAATTTAGTGGGCAACACGACAGTAGACTGCCTTTGTCGGCTTCTGCATTTCTTAAAACGTTGAAATGCAATAAACAGCATGCGTTAATTTAGTTCTAGGGCTTATGCTTTTGGAAACAGCAGCTTTGGTTTCATGAAAGAAACATTTGACTAGGGGTAAGACCTTATTCCAGTGTTTATTCTGCTATTTAGCTATTTCTGCAACCTCGGGCAATTCTGGGATGTGTATAATGATACAAATAGTCGTCGTGACTTGCTGGATACTTAACTATTTGCCAGGCACCTTTCTAAAATCAGTTTTCTCAATCCTATGAAGTAATCACCATTATCATCCCTGATGTTTCAGTTGAAGAAATTGAAGCACAGAGCTGTTAATAGTAATAAAGTTAACAGAGCTAGTACGTTTTTTTGGCTAGAACAACAAAACTGGCCCCATACTTCCTGTGTTTTGTTTTGTTTTGTTGCAGTACTGGGGATTGAACCAGGGGCACTCTATCTCTAAGCTACATTCCCAGCCCTTTATATTTTATTTTATTTCATCTTATTTTTGATCCTGAGGATTGAAAGCACAGATGCTTACCACCAAGCTACATTCCCAGCCATTTTTATTTTTTATTTTTTGAAAGAGGGATTCACTAAGTGGCCAAGGGTCTAAGATGCTAAGACTGACCTCAAACTTGTGATCCTCCTTCCTCAGTATCCCAAGTTGCTGGGATTACAGACATGCTCCAACCTGCCCAGCTCCCAGCCCTTATGGTTTTTTATTTTGAGACAGGATCTTACTAATTTTCCAAGGCTGGTTTTGAACTTGTGATCCTTCTGCCCCAGCCTCCCAAGTAACTTGGATAACAGGCATGTTCTACTGTGCCCAATCAGACCTTCTGTTCTTAACCATAATGTTGACAGCATAGATAATAGAGTAGCCACAGGATGGCAAATCTCTACTTCATTGGAATTTGTTGCGATGACACCCAACATTGAAAATGATTGGTTGTAGGAAACTATGCCCTACTAAAAAGAATCGGACATGTTCTCAAGGATAATAGAGTAGCCCATGCATCAAAAATATCAATATTGAGAAAAACTATGAAAAGTTGGAATATGTTTCCATATAGGTAAAAATGAGAGGACATTAAGGGGTTTTGTCTTTTTTTTTAATATTTTAGTTGTAGATGGACACAATATCTTCATTTTATTTATTTATTTATTTTATGTGGTGCTGAGGATCGAACCCAGTGCCTCACACATGTGAGGCAAGTACTCAACCACTGAGCCACAACCCCAGCCCTGTTGTGTCTTTGTTTTTGAATCATGGGAAAATACAACATACCTTTTAGGCAGAGAGTTAAAATAATCATGTCCCATAAAAATCTAATGTGAGTCACATATGTAATCTTAATTTTTTATTTTTTATTTTATTTTTTTTTCGGTTCATCTATCCTCTCTCTATTTTCTAATCAAGTCAGATATTCTGAACTTGAACAACAAATTTTAGAACAGTAGCTTGAGACTATTTTAGGAGGATTAATTTTTTAAATAGCCACTTAAGGAAGTGAAAAAAGATAGTTAATAGCCAAAAGTTAAATATTTGTTAATTCCCGCCCCCCCCCCTTTAGTGCTAGGATCAAACCTAGAGTCTCCCATATGCTAGTAAAGCACTAAACCATTGAACTACATTTGCAGCCTGTGTTTGTTAAATTCTTGATTTGCTTTCTGAAAATTTCATTTCAGAAGATAAAGTGAGCAAAGAGTTCTGCCTCTGAACATAAAAAAAGACTTGCTTTTAGAGGATACTAGTATCCCAGTAGAATAAACGTGCCTAGTCAGACTTAGGAAATCATTCATTCATCATATTCTATGGGTATTGCTGTGGACTCAGAATTTTACTAATTATCAGGTGGATACAGAGCACTGTAAGACAGATGTGCTCCCTGTGTTTTCCCCCCATATTTTATCAGTACATTATAATTACACATAATAATGAGATTCCTTGTTATGTACATGTATACAATATAATAATATAATTTGGTCAATATCATTCCCAAATATTTCCCTTTTCCCTCCCCTTTTTCTTCCCTGGGTCCCTTTCCTCTACTGGTCTCCCTTCAATTTTCATGAGATTCTCACCACCATCTTTCTTTTCCTTTTTCCTCTCTGTCTTTTCCATATGAGAGAAAAAGAAACTGCTCTTGATTTTCGAATTTGGCTTATTTTACTTGACATAATTCTCTCAAGTTCCATTCATATTCCTGTAAGTGACATAGTTTCATTCTTCTTTATAGCTGAATAAAGCTCCATTGGGTGTATATACCACATTTTCCTTATTCATTGACAGACACCTAGACTAACCATTTGGCTATTGTGAATTGTGCTGTTATAAACATAGGTATGCATGTATCAATATAGTATGATGACTTTAATTCTTTAGTATAAGTACTAAGGAGTTGTGTAACTGGTGGAACCACTCATATGGTGGTTCCATTCCTAGTCTTTTTAAAAAATATATTTTATTCATTTATTGATTATGCAGTGATAAGAATAAAACCTAGTGCCTCACACATGCTAGGCAAGTACTCTACCACTGAGCCACAACTTCAGCTCCCCATTCCTAGTCTTTTGAGGAACCTCCATGCTCATTTCCATAGTGATTGTATTGATTAACAATCCCATCAACAGGGTAAAAGTGTTCCTTTTTTCTTCACATACTCTCCAGCATCTATTTTTGTTTGTATTATTGATGGCTGCCATTCTAACTGGAGTGAAATGAAATCTCAATGTAGTTTTGATTTGTATTTCCCTAATTGCTAACAATGTTGAACATTTTTTCCATTTAGTTGTTGGCTATTTATATTTCTTTTTTTTTTTTTTTTCTTTTTGGTACTGGGGATTGAACCCAGGAATGCTAAACAACTGAGCCACAGCCCCTTTTTTTTTTTTAAAGAGAGAGAGAGAGAGAGAGAGAGAGAATTTTAATATTTATATTCTAGTCTTCAGTGGACACAACATCTTTGTTCGTATGTGGTTCTGAGGATCGAACCCCGGGCCGCACGCATGCCAGGAGAGCGCGCTACCGCTTGAGCCACATCCCTAGCCCTAACCACAGCCCTTTTTATTGTTTATTTTGAGACAGGGTCTCTCTACATTGCTGAGGCTGGCCTCAAACTGGCAATCCTCTTGCCTCAGCTTCCTGAGTCACTGGGATTACAGTATGTGCCACCATGCCTGGGTTGTATTTCTTCTTTTGAGAGGTGTGTGTTAATAAATGGGAAAATAATAATAAAAGGTGTTAATAAATGGGAAAACAATTTTTCCCATTCATTAATTTTTTTTGGCATAAGTTTTTTGAGATTTTTATGTATTCTGTATATCAAGTCTCTGTCAAGAATAGCTAGCAAAGTAGAGCTGGGCGTGGTGGTGTATGCCTGTGATCCAAGTGACTCGGAAGGCTGACACAGGAAGATCGCAAGTTCAAAGCCAGCCTCAGCAAAAGTGAGGCACTAAGCAACTCAGTGAGACCCTGTCTCTAAAGAAAATACAAAATAGAGCTGGAGATGTGGCTCAGTGGTCAAGTGCCCCTGAGCCTGAGCTCAATCCTCATTACCAAAAAAAAAAAAAAAAAAAGCAAAGATTTTTAATTTGATGCCACTTTATTTATTAATTCTTTTTTTTTTAGCTGTCAGTAGACCTTTATTTTATTTATTTGTGGTGCTGAGAATCAAACCCAGTGCCTCACAAATGCTAGACAAGCAGTCTACCACTGAGCTACATCCCTAATCCATCATTTATTAATTCTTGGTGGTATTTCTGAACTTTAAGAGTCCTACTGAGGAAGTTGTTGCTCCTCTTACATGTTGAAGTGTTGACCATACATTTTCTTCCACGTGTTGCCTAGTTTCTGGTCTATTTCCTAGTTCTTTTATCCATTTTTGAGTTGACTTTTGTGCAGGGTGCAAGCTCCCTATCTTTCTGGGGTAAGCAAACATTGAATTAGGATAATAAGTGCTGCAGTGGAATGAATGACGATGCTTGACCAGGATATTTAACCTATTTCATTGGATCTCAAAGCCTGGAAGAATGACATTTAAGTTTACTAAGTATCTAATACTCCCCCTCAAAAAGTATCTAATTCTCCTAAAATAGGCACTATTATATATTAACAGATGAAGAGAATGAAGCACACAGAGTTTAAGTCCCTGTGCCAAAGCCATATAGCTAATATGCAGTAGAACCAGCATTTAATCCGAGGTTCTCTGAAACTAGATGCATACTCTTATCTGAGCAGTGTGGAGAACTGACAAGAGAAGGCTGGAGAAGATTCAGTGTGATTCCATGCTAGAGGTTTAGTATAGTGCTGAGGAGGCTTCAGACAGTTCAGGGCTGGGAGTATCTACATTATTTTGTGGAATCTGTGAACAGAAGACAGCACATGGGTTAGAAAAGACTCAAAAAATATTTAGACCTTAACCTCAAAGGCACAGATGCAAGAACCTGGAAACAGCAGTTTAATGAACGGAACCATGTTTCATTCATCCTTGTATACGTGGTATGTAGCACAGTGCCTAGTAGTGTTTTATTCATCTTGGTATAAATGGTATGTAGACTATAAATATAAATATTCCAGAGAATGATAGCCTTCCTCTGGCTCTCCTGCTTAATTGCAATCACATCCCCATGAATATATTCTTATTCACATGTTATCAATGAAGAAATTGAGACCTGGAAAAAAATAAATTAACCTGTCCAGGATCACCTAGATGGAAAATAATAGAATCAGATTTGAAATCACTGACTACAAAAGCCTGCTTTGTCATCTTTGCCAGATTATTTAAAGAGAAGTGCACTTCAGACTTAAGGGAGTTTAATATTGGGGGCATGAAGCTCCATTTGAATGTGGATGCTTTGAAAACACAACTAACTCAAGGATTCTCTACAATAATATGGAAGGATCCCTTGGGGATCTTGTTAAAATTCAGGTTTCTGAGCTCTGTCAACTCTTAATTTGGTTGGTCTATGGTGGTGCCCAGGAATTGAAGATGCATTTTAATAAAAACACCTTAAGCAATTCTGATGCAATTGGGTTCTTGGATCTCACTTTGAAAAACATTCTGCCTTCTTAAATTAAATCTTCTGGTTCTGATAAAGTACATCTTGAATGTGAAGAGAACTTGGGATATTTGGGGCCTGGAGCTGACTTTGAAGGATCACATATTAAGGGGGAATATTGTAAGAAAATGAGGAAGATGTTCCTAGTTTCAAGAAGATGGATTCTGTAAGAACTGATTGATGAACTAGACTTCATTTTAGCCTTGGGCGTGTCACTCTGTCATTCAAAATAACCTTAAAGGCAAGGTGGAGAAATGGAAGCTGTACAGTAGTGAAATTTCAGCACCAACTAACCTGAAGAAAGCTTTCTAGTAGCATAGTGCTTGCCTCTGCCCTCTAACCGGATTACCCTCATTTCCCCACTTAGTAAACACTGCTCAATCAATCTTCAGCATCCCTTTCTCCTAAGACCCCAAACTGGGTCAGGTTACTTTCTTACTTGCACATTTTTATCCTTTGAAGAACTTATTCAGATTCTAATATTACAATAAATAGAGTAGTTATTGATTCATGTTTTTGTCCTCCATTATAGGGTAAATTTGATAAGCAGGGAATTAATATTTTTGCTTTCCATTTTATTCTTATGACCTAGCTTCCTCTTGTCTGTCTTATCCTAGAGACCCTTTAAAATGCAAGTAAGCTCATTGTTTAATTCCACTGATTCTTGTTTGTTTTCCTTTTCATAAGAAGATTTCTTCAAAGAAAGGCAGTGGTAACTTTGCATTCTACCATTACTTGTCTCTTGGGAACAGTTCACAGAATGGCTACTTTGAGTAGCTCTAGTCTAGGTCACTACTGTCTTCCTTTGCTTTTAGGGAGTCTTTGTGAATTACATGGTAGCCAGAGTGAATGCCAAAACCCTGTTGAGAGTTGACCTTACCCTGAGGATAAAATCTAAAATGCTAGCAAGAGCTGGGAGGGGGTGGCACAGGCCTGTAATCCCAGCAGCTCTGGAAGTTGAAGCCGGAGGATCATAAGTTTGAGGCCAGCCTTAGCAACTTAGCGAGGCCCTAAGTAACTTAGTGAGACCCTGCCTTAAAATAAATAAAATAAAGGAGCTAGGGATGTAGCTTAGTGGTAAAGCACCTCTGTGTTCACTCCCTATTACCAAAAAAATATATTTTTTAATAAAATAAAATGCTAGCAAAAGCCTACCTCAGCATAGTGTAGGGAAGCAGTGTAAAGTAGTATTTCTTAACGTGTGATTTCACAGACCTAACACAAAATAATACAGAGTCATTTCACATCAGTGTTTAAATTGTCTTTTTGTCTAATTTTGTCAAAGCATCCTTTCTATTTATTACCCCATCATGTTCTTTTTTTATCACTGCTTGAAATCTTTTCTGCTCTTTTTTTTTAATTTTAGTATTTATTTATTTTTTTTAGTTTTTGGCGGACACAACATCTTTGTTTGTATGTGGTGCTGAGGATCGAACCCGGGCCGCACGCATGCCAGGCGCGCACTATCGCTTGAGCCACATCCCCAGCCCTCTTTTCTGCTCTTAAGATAGAAATGGTTGAGCTGGGATTTTGGCTCAGTAGCAGAGTGCTTGCCTCGCACGCACGTGTGAAGCACTGGGTTCAATCCTCAGCACCACATTAAAATAAAGGTATTGTGTCCATCTATAGCTAAAAAAAAAAAGATGGTTAACCTCTGCCCCTTCCCCCACCCCGTGGTAATGGGGATGGAACCCAGGGGTGTTTTACCACTGAGATATGTGCCCGGCTCTTTTTTTTATTTCCTTCATTTTTAAATTTTGAAATAGGATTTCAGTAAGTTGCCTAGGTTGATCAAATATGTGATCCTCCTGCTGAAGCCTCCTGAGTGACTAGGGTTACAGGTGTGGGCTACTGGCCCATTATTAAAACATCCCATTTTTATCCATTTGTCACTCAATAGAAGAGCTTTGCTCATCATTTAATGGATTTGTTGTGCATTGGTTAACTTCTGACCCCGATGCCTACTACTTAGTAAATCACTTAACTCTTTAGAACTTTGGTTTTCTCCTACTAAATATTTTGCTGTGAAGACTGAAGAATCTTACTTAGGTTTAAAAAAAAAAAAAACAAAACTTAGTACAGGGCCTGGTGATAATTTGTAATAATTAACTTTTATTATGTTCTTACTTAGTACCAGACACTGTACTGAGCACAACATATGTGTAATTTTCTTTGATCCACATAACAGCAGTTTAGATTGGTGTTAGGATTATTTCCATTTTTATTAATGAGGGCACTGAGGCTTAAAGAAATTAAATACCTTTTCTATAATCACAATAAGCTAATAAGTGGCTAACTTGGGATTCAAGCCTGAGCTATCCAAATCTCAAATTCTTTTTTTTTTTTTTTTTTTTTTTTTTTGGTGCTGGGGATTGAACCCAGGGCCTTGTGCATGCAAGGCAAGCACTCTACCAACTGAGCAATATCCCCAGCCAAATCTCAAATTCTTGCAATTAGCATCTATAGAATGCTGTTGAATACAATTTGTGTGTCCAGTAGATGTGAGTTCCTTCTTCCCTTCTGCTGTCATCTTTGTTTCCAGTATCTGCTTCTGTTTCTTTTTATCCTTGCCTTCTGTCTTAGAAAAGAAGACTTTTTACATCCTTAACTATTGCATCTCTGCTGTCCATGTCTCAATGTCTTCTCTGACATTGGGCACCCTTTCTTACTGCATTTCCAGGGCCTTTTCAGTCTCCTGTGTGCATATTTCTCCATTATGGGGAGAATAAATTTTTGCTTCCTTTTGCTATCATATTTCTCAACAGGTAGTTATTGGCTGCTGTTCATTTTTCCTCCATCACCCTCTCTTCAGTCCTTGTAACTAGTATCTGTCCCCTCACTAGGCAGAACACAAGAAGAAAAATGTGTGATTTGTCTAGGACAAGCAAAAGTAAAGGAGTGAGAAAGTGGGAAAGCTCCGGCCATTTGGTCCTTATTTCCTCTATGAACAGATAGGCAAATTATCTGCTGGAAGTGCAGGAGTTACAAGATTGGAAACCCGTCTATAGGGAATTGGGAAGGTTGTTGATCAGGGAGAGGTTAAGGGACTGGTGAAGATCTGCTAGAGTTGGCACTGCTGACAAAGTGACAGTTTCTTCCTGTCATAGTACAGCTGCCATGATATACATGTGAACAGAAGAGAATGTCACATTCATCTTGACTCAAGCCTTTGGCAGGGCTTGTGTAGTAGAAGGGCTTGGGCAGAGGAACTGATGCTTGTTAGAACATTGTAGAGGTGACCACATCTGAAGCCACAAAGGAAAGAAACTAGAGTGTTGGCAATCAAGAGGTATGTGAATGGAGATGGTGACCTGCAGAGGTGTGGTTTCAAGATATTCACTTGGGATGCTGGCCATTTACTTACTGATTATTTCTTTAGGGCCTGCTGTTGTTAAGACTTAGGAGAAACTGTCTGACGTTCATGTAATATATCAGGGACCTACTGAGTATTGAGTTTGAATCAATTTGCTAAGTACAAAGGCACAAAAAATAGAACAAGACCCAATCCCTTCCCTGAAGAGCTAATAGGTATAGGAGAAACCCTCATTAAACATTTGTGGAAACATAATGTGGGAAGGTCACTTCATCTTTGTGGAGGTCTGTGCAGAGTGAATGGGAACAGAGGGTTGAGAATAGACTTGCTGGTAACACCTTGCATAGTGGCGGGGGTGAACTTGCTGTCTTGGCTCTCACAAAGTGTCAGTTCCTTGGACACATTACTTATGCAGGATCCATATATATACTGAAACTCAGTGCCTTTTCTTTTAGATTTATTAATGTCTCTGTCCCTAGGTGGAAGAAGCTGGGCAGGTGTTCCTGTTAATGAAAAAGGATTATCGAATCTCCAGAAATGTTCGCCTGGCTTGGTTCCTCAGTCATCTGCATCAAACTGTGCAGGCCACACCCCAGGAGTTGCTGGTGAGGTCTAGAGATAGGCATGAGGGAATGACCCAGAAGGATCTGCTTTGTTGGAGTGTGTTAGAAACAGACAGGAGGGGAGACTAATTCTGAAAGCTCTAAGTTGGGGGTCGAGGGGAGTGGGGGTCAAGTGACTGCCCACAAGATGATTCCCCAAGGGAAATCTGAATAATTTTTCCAGATAATTGGGGGAAAGAGTAGGTGATTATTTATGGGAAGCAGAACAGTATTAAAGGCAGGTCTAGGGAGCACTTTATAACATTTGATTCACTACCACACTTTAGATTAAAATTAGGATTATTTCTATTTTATAAATGAGGACACCAAGACTTAAAGAGATTAGGTGCCTTTTGTACAGTCTCACAGCTAATAAGTGGGCAAATTGGGATTCTGGGAAGAAAGCAGTGACTCTTTCCTGGTCCTTTTCTTCTTATATCCATCTTAATTACCAGCTTCAGTCTGAGCAGGAGTTAGAAGTCCTCAGTATCCTGCCTCCTGGGTGGCAGCCAGATGAACCAGTGATCCCAAGACCATTCCTCCTCGTACCTTCTACTCGGGTTACCTTCCTGGCTTGGCAGTATCGATTTGTCATTGAGCTGGACCTTAGCCCATCCACTGGCATTGTGGTAAGTAGTTGGAGGGAGACTCTGGGAAGCAGGGATGGAGTGAAGGGTAAGGAAGAGAGAAAGGCCTTTGGGGGAGGTAAAAAAGGATCCCAACCTACCATTGTGGGAAGAAGATGAACTTATAAAGGAATTAGGATTGTTAAAAGATAGTCCCATTCCATCTGTGGCACTATATTTAGGGATGTGAATAGTCATAAGATGAGAGTCCTACTGACTTGTGGAAGCTGCTTGTTTCTGCCCTCTGCTTAGGGTTGCTTTTGGGCACCCTGAGAGAGCTTTCTTTGCATTGCCCTCAGGATGATTCCACAGGGGAGATCTTATTTGATGAAGTTTTCCATGCCCTGTCCCGCTGCCTGGGTGGGCTGCTTCGGCCCTTCCGAGTGCCTGGATCTTGCATCGACTTCCAGCCTGAGATCTACGTAACTATCCAGGCCTACTCCTCGATCATTGGCCTACAGTCCCACCAGGTAGTTCATCCCCCTCCAACTTTCTACCCACAGACCAAATTTCCAGTAATCTGCTAAGTACTCACCCTGTCTCTACTATTTCTACTCAAGTCCCCAGCTCTGCTGGTTTCTTTAGCCTGTTCTAAGTTATTCCCATGAGTCTCTGTTTCCTTGAAAACAACCAGTTCCTCTTGCCTTAAAGATGCTTTCTAAGGATGGGTCAGTTGACATTGATTAGACAATTGCCTATCTCACTCACCTCTTGAGTTTTGTCAGATGGTTTCTCTTGCACGAACTCCTGGGACTACCCCCCAGGAGATGATTTTTTTTGAATATTTTGTGATTTTGAACTTCTACAAATATTCAGAAATGTAATTTATTTTAGGGACAGAGAAGGGTCATATTTTCCCAGAGCCTGTGAACTGTCAGATATAATGCTGACCACACTGATAATTACAGGGCTCATCTGCCACCCAAGCAGGCTATCATAAGACACTCCTTTTGGAGAATGGCCAACTCTGTTACAGAAATATCTGTTTGGGGCTTAGATAAGCATTGGCCTATTTCCCCTCATCTGCTTTTAACCTCAACTCATTGGTAGGGGCTTTTCCTGAAACTGTCCCTGCTGGCTATATTGTCACCTTAGCCATCAAACTTTTTGTGGAAGACAGACAGAAGCCAGGAACAGGCTCTGAAGGTCTGAAGTATACACCAACATACCTGGCGCATGCCAGATCCCAGGGCAGGGACTGTCAGCCCTTTGTCCCAGTTTAAAGTGCTCTTCTGGGACAACTTTTAGCCTGGTGGTTACAGGCCACATCCCCAGACAGAGGCCAGGCTTTGCAGGTGCTGATAGCCAAAGCAGAGAGAGTATGGGTGTTAGGTAATCACTTAAAACTTTGTTCTGCTTGGCAAACACTGAAGCCTGACCTATGCCAGGCCCAGGCTATGTTCTGAAGACCCAGATGAATCAGGTACTGTCTTTGTCCTGTTGGAAGGAGTTTAGCATTCAGCGGGGGAAATAGATATTGCAGGTGGTAATTTCAGTTGAACATGATAAGGGCACTGATAAGTTATGGCTGGGGTGCTGCAGGAACACCAAGAGGGAGCATCCAATCAAGCCTGGAACAGTGACAGGGAAGTCTTTTAGACAAAGCAGCATTTGAACTGAGTCTTGAAGAAAGAACTTGGGTTAACTGTTCAAAAAAGGGAAGACCAGCAAAAGCAAAGGCACAGAGCTATAAAACTGCACTCTCAATCACAGGTTTTTGAAGGAGCTACATATTATTCAGTTTTGATAGGGTAAAGTTTGAATATAGGAAAGTGGTGGTACAGAGAAGACCAGAGACATAGGGGGGATCAATTAGGAAAGGCTTAGAATATCAATCTAAGGACTCTGTCCTTTATTCTATAGGGGAGTTAAGAGCACTGGATCATTGCCTGTGTTTGCCTGACCATCCCCATCCCTATTTTGTATTTTATTTAGAGACAGGGTCTCACTGAATTGCGTAGCACCTCGCTTTTGCTGAGGCTGGCTTTGAACTCTAGATCCTCCTGTCTCAGCCTCCCAGACTGCTGGGATTACAGGCGTGAGTCACCAGACCCAGCCAAAATGGGGATATCAATAGCACCAATATACGGTGATTGGATTAATACATGTCAAGTAGTTGAACAGAACTTGCCCCAGAGAAAACATGCAAATGTTAGCTTTTCAAATAATTAGCCATAGGTATGAGGGGAACCTCTGAAAGTTTTGAATGGACAGCAATAGAATCAGATTTGTACACAGGTAAGATCATACTTATTTGTGGGAAGTATGGAGGATGGATTGGAGACAAAGTCTGGATGTAAGGAGAACAGGCAGAAAATGATTGCCATTTGGGAGAGAGGGTTTTACCTGAACAAGGACAGCAGCTGAGGGGAAAGAGAGAATTTTCTTAGGTAAGCTCCCAGGGCCACTAATCACCCCCAAGCCAGCCTCCACATCTTCTCTGTAGTTCCTCAAGGTATATCATGCAACTCTAAAAGAAAAGTTAGTGGGTGTGATGACACAAGCCTATAATTTCAGCTACTTGGGAGGCTGAAGCAGGAGGATCATAAGTTTGAGGCCAGCTTGGGCAATTTAACATGATACCTGTCTCAAAATAAAAATGGCTCGTAAGGCTTGTGATTATTATAGCTCAATGATAAAGTATCCATGGGCTCAATCCCCAGTACCTAAAAAAAAAAAAAAAAAAAAGAAAAGAAAAACAAAGTTAAATTGCATTTATTTATAATACATGTCCTTTGAAGATTTGAAAGCCACATTAAAATATAAAGAGCTGGGCATGATGGTACACATCTCCCATCTACTTCAGAGGCTGAGGCAGGAGGATGGCAAGTTTGAAGCCAACCTGGGCAACTTAGTGAGACCCTGTCTCAAAAAATAAAAAGAGCTGGGGGTATAGTTCATTGCTAGAACACTTGCCTAACATATGCAAGGCCCTGGATTCAATCCCAATGCCAATAAAAAATAAAGGAAATAAAAAATAAAAAGGAAAAAAACAAAACTCACCTATAATATAATACTCAGAAATAAATATTGTTAACGTTTTATGAAATTGCCTTCTAGTCTAGTGAGTATATATTGATTCTCCCCCACCACCATCCCTTTATTCAAAGACAGAAAGAGAACTATCAGGTGCATTCAGGACATATGACTTCTGTGTCCTACTCTCTTTAATACAGGTATTGTCCCATATCATGAAAATTTTCTTTGAGAGCTTGTTTGGAAATACTGAAAGGGAAGTGCAGCTACTTGTATACTCTTTTTTTATTTTTATTTTTATTTTTTTAGTTGTCAATGTACCTTTATTTTTTATTTATATGTGGTGCTAAGAATTGAACCCAGTGTCTCACACATACTAGGCAAGTGCTCTACCACTGAGCTACAACCCCAGCCCTACTTGTATACTCTTGACTAAAGAATGATCCTCCTCTATCAGAGAAGGTCATCTTCTTAAACTAAGCTCACAGCTTTGGGGGGGATTCCCATGGAGCAGTGAGGGAGGATGGGGACACCTGCCTAGCCAGCCAGATCAGTTGAATCAACCCTGCCAATCAATGGGGTGACTGATGTCATAGCCAGATCACCCTCACATCCATGAAATATTCTTTGAAAATGATTTTAATTACTCCTTAACTTACTATTTTATCCTGAAATATTTAGCCAGCCCCTTATTGTTGGCCAGTTGTGTTGTCCCAGTTTTACTACTTCTAAACAATATAGATAGGAACATCTATATTGTGATTATTTTATCTCATCTTTCTGTTGCTCCAGTTCCTGTTACTTCTCTGTTTTCCTTCTCACAGGCCTATAGAATGGGACAGTGTTCCACTTTCCCTCTCCAGCTGTCCCTATCCCCTTACAAAGTATGGAATAGAGAGTGAAGAAGTAGAAGAAGTTGTTCCACAGGAGGGTAGGAGTCAGGGAGAAGAAGTGGGCATGAAGGACAGGTTATAGGAGTGTGATGAGGAAAGAGGGGTGAGATCCTGGGGTCCACCATAAGGTCTTACAGATTTGTATTTAGGGGGCACTTATTTATATTTGAAGTAGAAGGAAACGAATCCATGGAGAAAGAGTGAAGATCCTAAAGAGACAAGAAGTTTGTGAAGAGATGGAGAGAGATTAGCTCTAGGGGGAAAGAGTAGGATAAAGAACCCTTTCTTGAGAGTCTCAAAGAGAGAACAAGAACATGGATAAATGTAAACATGTCAGACTTTGAGGGGAATTTCCAGAGGGGTGGATTTCCAGGTTAGGGCCAGTTCTTATTAGCTGACCTCCTTTATGAAGAGTGGTAATAGTTATCTGCTGAGAGTAAAGGAAAGGAAGGAACATTTATGGGGGGAATAAGAAGAACATTTTGAGTTCAAAAGAAGCAATAACCTCCAGGATACCTGTGTGTATCTTAAGAAATGAGTAAAAGGAGTTTGCTGGGCTGAGGTGGGCAGTTTACAGACAACATACCAAAGCCCATTATGGAAGGAGCTGGGAGATCTTATGGTGCCCCCATGTGGGAGACTTGGGAAGCCCAGGGTGGAGGGCCCTAAGCAGAGGTAAATATCGTGACCCCAGATTAAGGTGACGATGTCTTGGGGCTATGTGCAGGATTGCCGTGTACCTAGGCTAAGAATTGGTGAAGTAGATTTAAGAAGGAGGAACTGGCTGTGGAGTCATTTGATCCTGGTTGGGTGGGAAATTAGGATTGCCTAGAGGGAGCTATGGAGAATAAGCAGAGAGAGCAGAGATCTGTAGGGGCCAGTACCCCACTGTGGTCCTATCTCAGTCTTTCCCTTGTGCTTCTCAGGTGCTTGTACAAGGTTGCCTTTTGGACCCTTCTCAGCGGGAAGCATTCCTTCAGCAGGTGTATGATCAGCTCTGCCTCTTTGAGGATAAGGTGGCTGCCATGCTGCAGCAGCAGTATGATCCCCAGAGCCAGGTATGTGGGAGAGAAATGGGTAGAGACTATTTTGAAAGAGAGTACATAGGATGGAGGGCAGAGAGGAGGATTGTACCACCTAGAGAGGGTAAGGATGGCAGAAAAGGACTAATAGCCAGGGGCAGAGTGAGACAAGGACAGATGTGCTAGTGAATATTTAAAACTAGCTTTAGAGGACGGTGACTCAGATTCTTGGAGGGAGAAAAGGTGAAGGCCATTTGCTTGTGTTTTTTCAATCCCAGATCCTCATCCTGTGAGGATCTGAGAAGCTGACCATAAGTGGCTTTGATTTCGAGTTAGTATTTTGTACAATCTTAGGCTTACTAGAATTGCTGCTTGGCTCACTAGAATTGCTTTGGATATCACAGAAGTTGCCAGGCAAGTAGCAGTTCAGTGTGCCTGATGACTGGTATGGAATTGGATTGTTTATAAAATATTTCATGATAGTGATGGGAGAATATGGAAAAAGGCCCTTCTTGGCAAAAGGTAGAGAAGCCCTGCCTCAGTACAGTCTGATGGTTCGTCTGGTGTTGACTCCCTTCCCATCTGAGGTTCAGCAGCTGAGCACGTGTGTGGAAGGGAGAACAGTAGGACTCAGCAGCATCGTGGGGAGCTTGGGGTCTTCACATGATTAGGCCTGCCAGGGCTACAAATTCTGGTTTGGGAGCTGGAAGCGTAGCTCAGTGGTAGAGCACATGCTTAGCTTGGATTCAATTCCCAGCACTACAAAGAAAAAAGAAAAAGAAGAAGCTAGATATGGTGGTATGTGCATGTAATACCAGCTACTTGGGAGGTTAAGGCCAGAGAATCATTAGTTTAAGGCCAGCCTCAGCAGGTTTTAGTGAAACCCTGTCTTAAAATAAAAAGTGAAAGGACTGAAACATAGCTCAGTGGTAGTGCACTCTGAGTTCAGTTCCCAGATAAATAAATATTAAATAAATAAAAATTGATTAAATTTAAAACAGAAGAAAAATTATAAATTCTGATTTTGCTGTGGATGAGGCAACAATGCAATCTGTTGTAGTCTAACTTTTCTGTAACTTGGGGCCAGGCAGAAGACCGGTCCCCAGACTCAGGGGAGCCCTTGGGCCGGAAGGTGGGAGTTTCCATGGTGACAGCTGATCTTGGACTAGTCAGTATGATTCGTCAGGGCATCTTGGCACTGCAGTTACTGCCCTCAAACTCCAGTGCAGGTCAGTAAAAAGAATGTTGATGGGAATGGGGAAATGGGGATCCGCAAGGGTGGGGGGATATTGACAAAGATAGAGATTCCTGGGGATCAGTGGGTCTTAGGGAAGAGGACCTGTTTCATTGTTTGCAAAATATAAATCTGCACTAGTGTATATCTTGAGTATCCTCAGCTCTGGCAACCATCAGGGACCTTAGTGGAAAGGAGTAGAATTACAAGGACATCATGTAGGGGAGATTGTGATCTAGCATCACGAGAAAGAAGCAGGAGGGGAGGAGAGAAGGAAAGGTATTAGAGGTTTATAAAACATGTTGATGAGTGGACACTGAGGTCTTCAGAGCCCTGTCCATTGGGTGCCTCCTTGTTAGTTTGGTCTGGCCAGTGCTGCAGGTCTGAATCTTGTTTTCTGCCTCAGGTATCATTGTGATCACAGATGGGGTGACCAGTGTACCTGATGTTGCTGTCTGTGAGACACTACTGAACCAGCTTCGCAGTGGTACTGTGGCTTGTTCCTTTGTTCAGGTGAGCACTTTATAGGAAGGAGAAGGAGTTGGGTATCTCACAAAGTCAGATGTGGCTGGTTACTTTCTTACAGGTGAGATTTTTCAAATGAAGCTAATGACATAGTTGCCTTGGGGAGAAGCTAATGACATAGTTGCCTTGGGGAGAACGTGTCATGTCTAGAGCAATAGAGGTAGCAATGGTGGAAGAGGATTCTCATTTTTGTCCCCTTTCTTTAGGATTTGGGAGATAGCATGTTAAATAAAAAGAATAGAAATTTCAAAATCTGAGTCAGTTTCAGCTCCACCTATCCCATTAGGTTAGTTATTATTATTTGGTTTCAAGGGTTAAAAAACCAGTTCAAACTAGCTTAAGCAAAGGGGAGGGAAGGCATATACAGGGAACTACAGCTTATGGTAGACTAGAGAGGTAGACATAGCCAAGCATGGAAAGCTGGTTTGGCCATATTAAGAAGTAAAATGCATAGTTCTATGGGTGATGCAGATATACAGCAGGAAAATCACTAGTTGATTTACATTTTATAAAGGCTATTCTTGCTGCTGAGTCAAAGGCAGGAGTGGAGACAGAGAGACAATTAATTGCAATGGTTAGTAAGAGGAGCAGGGCTTAAATTAGGGAATTTAGGGGCAAGCAGTTTGAGAAAATAAAGAGATAGAGTTAATATGACTTAGGATTAGCAAGATACTAAGGGACAGATGAGGGATAAAGAGAAGTTAAGAGTGTCTCCAAGTATCTGACTGGGGAGCATGCAGAGCAAATGGAAAGAGAAGCAGTTGGGGTGGAGTGGGGACAAGATGATAAATTTTGTGTATGCATATGTTTTGTTCAGGTTCATGTGTGTTGTGTTTGAGGTTCCTGTGATTGGTCACAATATAGTAGTTAAGAACATTGCCTTTGGAGTAAGGCATGCCAGTCTGAATTCTGGCTATATTTATTAGCTCTGGGACCTTGGACCCACCAGTTCACCTCTAGGTTGGATTCATTTATAAATGGAGATTATCAGAGTACCTACCTCCAGTGGTGAGATCATACCTTTAAAGTACATATGAAATGGCTGCAATTCATAGCAGTTAACAGTTGGATATGCAGACCCTGATACTCAAGAGACAGGGTAGATTAGAGAAGTCAGAGGTTTTGGAAGAAATGAGTAGTTAACATTGCAAGATGCAGAGAAAGATTAAGAGGGATGAGGAATGAAAAGTACCCTTTGGATGTAATAATTAGGTCACTGGGATCCTTTTCAGAATCATTTTAGTGAAGAGGCTGTGAGGGAAATTTTTGCTGTGGATAGAAGAGAAGGAAGTAGAGATAAGTGTTGACACAAGAAATTTGGCTGTTCAGATCAAGTGGGGAACAAGAAAGAATGGTAGCCAGAGGAAAGCACAGGGAAGAAGGAGGGGTGTTTATTCTATTTTTTTTTTTTTTTTTAAGTTAGAGACTTAGGCTTTGTTCTAAGGGGTCATAGTGAAGAAGAGTTTGAAAAAAGGGAAAGAAAGAAGCTGATGGAGTAAAGTCCTGAATTGACAGGTGGACATTGGCTCTAGTAACAGATTGAGGAATTCTTTCAGAGCAGACAAGTGTTATTTCTTTCTTTGAGTTAGAAGATAGAAGAGAAGATGTAGATAAATTCTACCAAAGGCCCCATTTCTCTCTGAAGTAAAAGATAATGATGATCGGGGCTGGGGATGTGGCTCAAGCGGTAGCGCGCTTGCCTGGAGTGGTTGCGGCCCGGATTCGATCCTCGGCACCACATACAAACAAAGATGTTGTGTCTACGGAAAACTAAAATGTAAATAAAATATTAAAAAAAAAAAGATAATGATGAATACCATAAGGAAGGGAGGCCAATGTTGAGAAGATGATACAGGCTTAAGGACAACCCTGAATAAGTAGTTGGGTGGGGTGTCATGATTTGACACAGGACCAGCCTACACACCGTGCGATTTTCTCCATTTGCGCACCATTGATTTGACTGAGTATAGAGGTTGTGATCCTAGTTGGGGTTTTGAGGTAGGAGCAGAAAACTGTGAAGAAGGTCAGGGATTTGAGAACAATGTTTATGAAATTGCTTGAATTAAGGATCCAAGTGGGGCAGGGGTTGCATAGGAGGGTCAGGATAATGCTATTAGACTTGGAGAGAGCACACTGAAGGCCTGGAAGACCCAGTGTGGTCAAAGAGCAGCAGGAAGAGGGCAGAAGGAAACTAAAGGGATAATCACGTGTCATGGATTATAGTGATTTAGAATTGCAAAGATGAATTGTTCCAAGTGAAGCCAAGCCCCAAGATATAGCCAATGTGCAATAAAATAGAGATAAGGGTTAAGGAACAAAGCAGCCAAGGAACTAGATGAATCATCTAGGCCAGATAGTGAATATTTAAGCCTAAAGGGGTTTGTCACAACTGTTGGGCTGTGCTGTGGTGGTGTGAAGGCTCTCGAATGGTAGTGTGAAAGCAACCAAAGACAATACAAAATGAATGGCATGGCTGAGTTCCAGTAAAACCTTATTGATAACAATAGGTGATGGGCTAGATCTGGCCTCAGTGTATATGAGTTTGCCAATTTCTGATCTGTAGCCTTTGCATTGGCCTCAGAAAGCTTATTTGCAATGCAGACCTCAGGCTATACCCCGACCTCCTGCATTTTAACAATATCTCTGGGGCAGGGATTGGTGGGGGTTCTATATGTTCTGAAGCTTGAGAAACACTTTATTAGAGATACACACTGAAGTCTTTCAGGATGGTGACAGGAAACCAATGAACCAGTTGCTAAAATCTTTAGTGAAGGAAGAAAAGAGTATTTGATGTTGAGGAAGAAGGACAGAAGATGATGTAACCAAATGGTATGGGCTTCAGACAGAAGGACTCAAGGAAGGGCAGGCACAGAGGGGAATGGTGGCTTGCTTCTCCCCTAGTCCCAGCTCCCTCTCTTGCTATTCATCATCTCCAGTTCCTCTGGTGGATCAGGGACTCTACTTGTTCACTTTCTCCAGGTGGGAGGCGTTTACTCTTATGACTGCAGTTTTGGACATGTGCCCAATGTGGAATTGATGAAGTTTATTGCAATGGCAACATTTGGTTCCTACCTGTCCACTTGTCCTGAACCTGAGCCAGGCAACCTGGGTCTGACTGTCTACCACCGGGCATTCTTGCTCTACTCCTTCCTACGCAGTGGTGAAGCACTGAACCCTGAATATTACTGCGGTAAGAGGCAGGCTGGGTGGGATGGAAGGGGGAATATAGAATGGGCCCAGAGATTATGCCGTCTAGGCTTTGGAAGAACTGGAAGTCTAACAGATCTGGAGCTGTTCCCACAGTGATTTCTCTTCCCCTTGTGTAACTGTCCACTAATAGATCACCATTTTCTCTTTCCCCATCTTCACTGGGCCCCCAGGTTCTCAGCACCGCCTATTTAATGAGCACCTAGTCTCTGCAAGCAGCAACCCTGCCCTGGCCTTGCGCCGGAAGAAGCATACTGAGAAGGAGGTGCCAGCTGACTTGGTCAGCACTGTGTCTGTACGGCTTCGAGAGGGCTACAGTGTCCGAGAGGTCACATTGGCCAAAGGTGAGGTCATTAGGTCCTACTATAATTTCACAGATCTTTGAGAACTTTTATGCAGGTAGACCTTTTGAACAGAGTGGAAGACACCCATATAACACCCCTGAAAGAGCATCACTATGAGAGACTCTGCTTGTCATTTGAGAGTTGCCTTCAGGGTTCACTTCTCCCAGCAAGTAATTTCCCAACTCCATCTCCTTTTGCACAAGGTGAACCAGCTGAGACGAGTGTAGTGCCCTGAACTTGGTTTTATTTTCAAATTACTCCTGCAAACTTCTTTTTGAGTCAGTTGACAGACTCTGGGCCTGAAACCTATGGAACTGTGCTTGGAACCTTTGGCCAGGCTAGAGTTCCATGAGGTAGGTGAGGTTTCAGATAGGAATCTCTCTAGGCCTGGAGTCCTAAGCCTTCTTCACCTAACTGGCCCTTCTGCTCCCCTGAAGGAGGCTCCCAATTGGAAGTGAAGTTGGTGTTGCTTTGGAAACACAACATGCGCATTGAGTATGTGGCTATGGCACCCTGGCCCCTAGAGCCTGAGGGTCCTCGAGCAACACGGGTGGAGGTGACAATGGAAGGTGGCTATGACATTTTGCATGATGTGTCCTGTGCACTAAGGCAACCCATTCGTTCCTTATATCGTACCCATGTTATCCGCCGTTTCTGGAACACACTGCAGAGGTAAGCGAGGTCACCACTTGGTGAATAATGCCCTATTTGTTGTATGGAGGGATGGGTTTGTGAAACTGGGAGTGGGGGAGGGTCATCCTGAGCACCAGGCTGTGTCTTTGGTCCTGTCTCCTTGGGGTTCCCCTCAACTTCACCTAGCAGAGTCAGCTGTGGCTCAGGCTTGGCCCTTATTTGACAGCATTAACCAGACTGACCAGATGTTAGCCCATCTTCAGTCCTTTTCCTCAGTGCCAGAGCACTTCACACTTCCAGACAGCACCAAGAGTGGAGTGCCACTCTTCTACATCCCTCCAGGCTCCACCACCCCGGTGAGTAGCTCTGATGCTTGGTAGCCCCTTTTCTGTTCACCTGGGTAGGGATCAGCACAGTATCTGGATCCCAGACCAACTTCTGTTCCTTCTCTTTCAAGGAACAGAAACTAGAAGCTTCACCTTTGACCTTGAAAGCATCTCTTTTCCATCTTCTAAGGCCCTGGGGAAGGGGAGGAGAAGGATCCAAAAGGTCCTTAACAGATCATGGGTGTCTGACATCTTGCAGAATGTTCAGGTGGTGGTCCCTCAGCAGACTGTGCACTCCCTCACCCCAACCTCCCCAACCTGTTCCCAGCCATCACCAACCACTGTGAACTGTGTGCTTTCTGAATGCCACAGCTTCCTTTGTCCTGTGCTGTCTTCGCACTCGGTGAAGACATGGCTGGCAGCCTCACGCTGATGGGCACATGGCTTACATGGGTGTGCAGCAGCGTCATCACCAGGTGTTGTCATCACTCAGTTTTTCTTTGAAAGTCAGTGACATAAGCTGGGCAGGTTCCATCTTCCTGCTGAATTCATCTTTAAGGAAAGGCTACACATTTTGTCTCTGGCTCAGTCATACTAATCTAGCCTTCAGATTGGAAGCTGTTTTTCCTCAATCCCAAGTTAGGCTACAGCCCTTAGCCTTAACCTACTTCTGTCTTTGACCCCTTGAACTGAGTCTGCCTTGGCTCTGTTTGCTGGTTGTCCACATATGCTCCCATAGGGCTATCTCTTCTGTCCCCAGGTGCTCTCCCTTCAGCACAGTGGTTCTGACTCATCTCATGCCCAGTTTGCTGCCTATTGGAAGCCAGTACTGTCTATGGATGCTAATTCATGGCAGCGTTGGCTGCACATGCATCGCCTGGTGCTCATCCTAGAGCATGACACGTGCGTACCTTCAGGGCTAGGGCCATAGTTTGGGTGGAGGATAGGGAGTGATGGGAAGGGTACCAGCTGTGTTCATGTCTTCCTGTTTATCAGCCCTGATAATCTCAGGCCTAGGGGAGGAAGTAGTCTACTCTTCCCCCCCAAGATTGGGGCTGGGAGGTCTGATTGCATTCAACACCTTCTTCCTAGACCAATCCCCAAGCACTTGCATACCCCAGGCAGCAATGGACGCTACAGCACTATCCAGTGCAGGATCTCACACTCCTCTCTGACCTCTTTGCTTCGGGACTGGAGCAGCTTTGTGCTGGTCGAGGGTTATTCTTATGTCAAGTTGCTCTCCAGGTGGGCAAAGTGACATCTCCTCACTTTTCCCCCATCACCTTATTCTATTTCTCCTCTAATGCCAGGCCTCAACCCTACCTCCTCCTAAACCCATCTACTTCCAGCCTAGGGCTGCTCACTTTGTCCCATTTCTCCCCAGTGCCCCAGACCAGCCCCCCTCCTCCTTCTACATGGTCCGCATCATTTCCAAGGCCCCATGCATGGTTCTTCGCCTGGGTTTTCCCATTGGCACTCCAGCACAGGCCCGGCACAAGGTAAACTGGGCCCTTACTCCCAGACCAAGGAGTCTTCGGGTATAGATGAGCTCCATTTCCTGTGCCCCCACAGGGCCAATTTTAGTAGGGAGAAGTGATTCCCAGACCAAGTAAGGCTTGAAGGAGACAGTTTTCTTACCTTGTCTGTGGGCCCCTTTTCTCAGACTTCTGGAGAAACTTGACTACATTTTCCTTGCAGATTGTGTCAGATTTGAGGGAAGAGATCCTACGCCTTCGTTTCCCCCACCGGGTGCAAAGCAAGGAGCCAACACCCAAGGTGAAACGAAAAGGGCTGGGTGGCACTGGTGGGGGGAGCTCTCCCTCTAAGTCACCCCCCATGCTGGGGCCACAGCAGGCCCTGTCTGACCGGCCCTGCCTTGTGGTCCTCCATAAACCACTGGACAAGCTCCTCATCAGGTTAGTATAGAGGATGGGGAAGGGTCCCGGAACATGAGGGAAGGGTAGTAGAGATCAACTGAGGAATTGCCCATTTCCCAGGTATGAGAAGCTACCCCTGGACTACCGGGCACCCTTCCTGCTGACACTGGAGCCACCAGGGCCACTGCCCTTAGTCTCAGGCCGTTCAGCCTCGTCTAGCCTAGCATCACTGTCTCGCTACCTCTACCATCAACGCTGGCTCTGGAGTGTCCCGTCAGGCCTGGCTCCTGCACTACCACTCAGTGCCATCGCCCAGCTCCTATCCATCCTCACTGAGTATGTCACTGGAGCCTGCCAGGCTACTGGGGCAGGAGTAGAGCAAGGGTGGACTTTGAGTTTGAACACTGGCAGAAAGCCTAAGCCACATTCTATTACTACATTCCAATATCAAGCATAGAGCACGCTGCTACCTAACCTTGTGCTTTCCCTCTACTATGCTTATTTTGGCCTCTGATCCTAATTGGACCTGTTGTACCCTAAGAGACCGTTAGTCTGAACAGAGCATCTAGTGGACTAGGCTGTCACTATGGCTACTGGGAGATGGATGTGTTGGGGCACTGCACCGAGTATCTCCTTTCTCATCTTCTTCCACCTTTATGGGGCTTTTAGAGTTCGACTCTCTGAAGGGTTCCATTTTGCCTGCAGTGCGGAAGGAATCATCAATATGGTTCTGGAACTTCCAATTCAGGTGTGTGCTATCCCTCATGACACTTCACCTCAGGATCCATCATAATAATCTCAGGGACATTTGCCTCTGAGCTGGGTGGGGACCGCTATAAACCTTGCCTCGTAGGGACCATATGATATGGTCAGAGGACCAAGGTCTGAGGCCAGAGTCATAGAAATAATGAGGAGTGGTGAAGGTATTGAAGTTTTGAGGGCCAGAGCTAGGCTAGACCAGGTCTTCACACCAGCTAGGATTTTTCTAGGGTCTTCTATTTTTGTTGTTGTTGTTGTTGTTGTGCTGGGGATTGAACTCAGGGCCTTGTGTATGCAAAGGCAAGCACTCTACCAACTGAGCTATGTTCCCAGCCCTCTAGGATCTCCTATTTACCCACAGAATGAACCACCCGGACAAGCTGCAGCTGAAGAGAAGCACACATGTGTCATCCAGTACATCCTCTTCCCCCCACACTCCACCTCCACCAAAGACAGGTGAGATTTAGCCCTGCCTGGAAGTCATCTCTGCAGAGTGTCCTCTCTCCTCACTGTCCCCTAAACATCTGGCTCACATATCCTGGGATGTTCATCTCAAGTTGAGGCAGGGGGATGTTATATTTTGATGTTCCATCAGGCAGACATGGTCTATAGAGGCCACGTGCAACTTGTGGCTATCCTATGCCGGCCTCCTTCCTCTCCTCCATGGGCTCGCTCCCTGCCACAAGGCTGTGTGTTATATCCCTTCTCCCTTTTTCTTAGAGCACTCTCTCCTTTAGCTTCTCAACAGATGACGACAATGATGTGGAGGTGGAGGCCTTAGAGGGGGACTCAGAGCTTAATCTGGTCACTGAGGTGTGGGTGGAGCCACAATATGGGCGAGTGGGACCTGGCCCTGAAAGCTGGAAGCACCTGCAGAACTTGACATACTCTGAGATCCCTCAAGCTGTGAGTGTCCCGAGACCCATACCCTGATCTTTCACCAGGTTGGATCTCCTTTGGATGCAGTAGCCCCTGGGCTTCTTGGGGCCTCAGAATGTCTGTGACTGTTTAGGCTTCATTGAGAACCAGAGGCTAGGGTTATGAGGGGTTACTCCTATCCTCTGATGTTTTCTTCCCTAGCTGCACCCACGGGATGCTGCCTGCATAGGCTCCATGCTGAGCTTTGAATATCTGATACAGCTCTGCCAGAGCAAGGAATGGGGTCCTTTGCCCCCAGAGCCACGGGTCTCTGATGGTTAGTGGGGAAGGCGGCCCCTGGGTGGAACAGGGGAATGAGTAGGGAGAAAGCAAGTAATCTGGGTCTCACTGTTGTATCCTATCATCCTTCCCCCCCTCCTAGGACTGGACCAGGGAGGAGACACCTGTGTCCATGAGATCCCTTTCCATTTTGACCTAATGGGATTGCTGCCACAGTGCCAGCAGTTGCAGATGTTTTTCCTTTTGCTTTCCAGAGGTGGGTGAATTTGGTACCTACTCACCCCTCTCCTAAGGGGCCAGCATGCTGGGCATATTAGAGACCAGATGAGTAGAGGAGCAAATGAGTGATGGGGCAGGAGGAAGCTGCAGCCAAAGGGTTTTGCTGGCCAGGGTGGAGCTGGGGACACTGGATAGCAGGAAGCTCTGGGTGCTGAGCAGAGTGTGTGTCGGGCAGAGCCAGAGGGTGTTCCTCTCGCCGAGGGGCCCTGTCCTGCCAACGACACGGTGCTGTGCCTGCTGCACAGCTGCCTGGGGCAGGAGCTGAGTGACCGGGAGATCCCACTGACCCCTGCTGACCAGGCTGCCTTCTTGAGTGAGGTACTGCAGCGGAGCTGTCATGATCCAGGTGAGCTCCCCACCTTTTTTCTAATACTAGAATCCAGCCCAGCCCTTTCTCTCACTCCCACAGGGCGGTTTCTGTCTGAGCTCTGGACTCCCTCCTCGCCATCCTCTCTATCTCTTCAACTTAGAGCCACCTTTCTGGGGCTCTACCCTCTTCCACCATCTCTACACCTGTTGTAGGTGCAGAGGGGCCACCAATGGGAAGCCATGGGATCCTAAAGGATCAAGTCAGCAGCACCCTGGCCACTGGAGACTCAGCTCTTCCTGCCCTGGTCAGCATTGAGTCTTCTCCCTAAGCCCTTGTCATACTGACTTCCTTCCATCACTATACATCCATGTATAGTGATGCCAGATTTCTATCACCCTGATTCCATATACCTTCTGCCACAGACTGAACATTGTCATTTCCATTTGTTCTGAATCTTAGACACTACACCTAAGATGAGTCAGCTCAAGGTGAAGGAAGGGAACAGGGCTTAGATGTTCCCTTGTAGATTGCTCTAATTTTTTGTTTCTCTCTTACAGGGTGTAGGTCTTCCTGAAACTCTCAAGCCTCTCATCTCTGCCCAGCCTCCTCAGTGGCGCTGCTATGCCAGGCTGGTGACCCCCCAGCATGTGTTCCTAACTTTTCTCCCCGCTACCTTCACAGGTACTGACTACTGGCTTCACTAACACTCCCCACCATACATACACACACTATATATAAACCCCTGCACTCCCTCACCAGAACACCAAACAACTCTGATTTGTATCCATCTTTTCCTCTTCAGATGTTCAGCATCTGACTGCCTATGGCCTGGAGGGACCTTCTCAAGAAGAAACAAAGCTTGGGGATTGGAGTGGAACCCCCAGTCCACGAGATCTAGGAGGAACTGGGGTTAAGGCTACCAAGTCCCAAGTCCCTATCCTCAGCATAACCCTAGCTGATGGTAAGGTCGTTGACTCTGATGTCAGTTAAATAGGAGTGGGGTGAGACACAAATAAAGGGCTTAAACACCATGGGACACCTTTCCCCACAGACAGTGCCCAGGATCAAGGAGAGCTGAGCCCTCCCTTCCGCCGGGACTTACAGACTTATGCTGGGCGTCAGACTTCCCAGACAGAGGGTACAGAGGGGCCCCGGACCCGGTGTCCTGTCTATATCTATAGCTGTTCCCTGGAAGCATTGAGGGAGCAAATGGTTGGCATGCAGCCCCCTCAGGCACCCCGAGACCTCGTCTTCCGGTGAGTGCTCTTGATGTTCATCTGTGTCCTCCTCCTACAAAGGTTTCGGTGTACACTCATGGGTATGGATAAACAGATTGATGGTCAGTGAAAGGAACTCAGCTTCTGGCTTCCCTCAGCAGGTTCATCAACTGAGTGAATGCATTTTGTAAGAGTCTAGATATAAGAGACTGGATATCCACTGACTATTGAATCCAAGGTATCATATAGGGAAGTTAACCAAACTCTGTTGTCCCTCCATTCCTAGGACTCAGTTTCTCGACCACCCCTCTGCATCCTCAGTCTGGATGGAGCCCAGGTACAAAGAGGCAGCTACCCATTGTGCCTTGTTGCAGGAGCATGCACAGCGGTGCTATGTCCGTGGTAAGCAGGAAGGCCACGTGAGGGAAGAGTGGAGCTCTGGGAGTGGAGATACAGACATTATAGGGGTGGGACCTGGAGAGACCATTCCAGAGCTGACCCTCGTGGCCTTTTCCACTTCCATTAGGGCTATTCCGGAGCTTGCAGCAATCACAGAACGTGACTTGCCAGGATTTGCTGACAGCAGTGGATGCCTGTGAGGAACTACTGCAAGAAGTAGACATCACCCCATTTTTGCTTGCTCTGTGTGGCCACACTTGTGGTTTACCTCATGCACCCCCAAGCCCTGGTCCTCTCAGCCCAGGGCTTTTCAGCAGCAGCATTGAGGAGGGTCCAGAGCCTCGGGAACGAGCTATCCTAGCTTCTGAATCCAGGTTAGGATTATTCTTGAATGATGTTAGAGAAAGTGGGGGAACAAACCAAGACTCTAAAAACAAGAACTTTCTAATCCAGGAGTGGGCACAGAGAAGCATCAATATTTTGTTGCTGGCTTCCTTTTTCCTATGCAGATAGCTTTTTCCCCTGTGGTCCTGGAAACATGCTCCCTCTCAGACACTCCCCATTTCTCCTGCTGAGGTATGGTCTGATGAGCCAGGTTAGGGCCAGGGAGTTCCCAGTTGCCAAATTGGAGACTTGTTCTGAGGACCTCCATATAATAGTAACAGTCTCCCCAACTAATCTCTTTGTCATGGGGACGAAAACTATGTATTTTGCTCACTGCTGAGTCCCCAGCTAACTTTAGACCTTTGCAGGCCCCTACTGAAGAGAGGCTGGAGGAAAGAAGAAAGATCACAGGCAGATAGCTCTGTATTAGTCTCTGCAGTGTATTGCCCATAGGGAAAAATGAACTAGAGTGGTGGGTATACGGAGGACTCCTAGTTGAAACTCTAGCCCAGGGCCCTCTGGAGCTCTAGATCCCCTGCTTTTCATGCCCCGCAAGTGAACTTATTTTTTTCCCATCAAACCCCACTTCTCCACCTGTTTTCTCTATTCACGGGGAACAATACCACTCTCCACCAAGTGATATGAGTCAGAAAACTGGGATCACCCTCACTCTACTTCATAGAAATAGTCTGGCCTTTAAGAAATGTGGAGGTTAGAGCCCAAATAGGTGGGTTGGTTCTCCTTGGCCTCTGTCACTGCCCAGGCCATTAGGTTAATACTATGTAGACAAGAGACAGGTGTGTGCTGCTCCTCACTTGGGAAGCAGGTACCTCTAGCACTTGGTGGTTTTTGATACTGGTGTTCTCCCACCCCCACCTCTCAGCATAGAGACTGAGGACCTAAGTGAGCCTGAGTTTCAGAGCACCCGTGTCTCTGGCAATCCAGACCCTGGCCCAGAGATCTCTCTGACAGATGTCTGCCAGCTCAGAGGAGAGGCACACGATGCCCTTCATGGCCTCATCCAGGTAGGGAGCTTGGGTGAGGGCAGAAGAGGGGTAGAGTCCTTGTGCACTGTCCCATTCTGGTGGAGGGGTAGTACCTTCAAGGGTCAGTTGACATCATAACCCACTTCTAAACCCTACAACAGGAGAAATTCCTGGAAATTAGTCGCCTCCACTTCTGCACTGTGCCCTCCAATCCCCACTACTTCTTCTATTGCCCTCCATCCAGCAGACGAGAAGTGAGTGCCTTTATCCTTCCCTCCTTTGTGCCCCAAACCCAGAGCTCTAGTTATCCCATTTGGCCTGCCTAGATCCTCTTGAATCTTACTTCCTTGTGACCCAATGTAGTTCTTGGCCTGCTTAGATCAAATTTTGTATTGTTTGGGTTTTTTATTTGTTTGGTTGATTTTGGTTTTGGTATTTTGGGTTTTGTTTTGTTTCTATTTTGCCTAGGATGATGGTCCTCGGGACACAGTAGACAGAAAAGTCAGTGATCTGGAGTTTTCAGAAGCTGAACTTGTGGGAGAAGAGGGTATGTGATGTGAGCAAGTGGGTTGAGGTGGAGGAGGTTGCTTCAAGCCAGGATTGAGAGGCCTCCACTGCCAGTCTAGCTTGTTGATCATATGACATGCACCATTAGGTGACACATCTGCCTGCTGTGTGGTCACTGAGAGTGATCCAGAGCTGGAGGTCGAATACCGTGAGAGCCGTGAACCAGACCTGGGGCCTGCTGGTTTAGACTCTGCCTCACTGTCAGATGCAGACACTGTGAACCCTGATGAAGACTCCTTCAGTATCTTGGGGGGTGACTCACCCACTGGGCCTGAGAGCCTTGTGCATGACCTGCCACCCCTCTTCTTGCACCTCACATGTTCTGTGCGTCTTCGTGGACAGCACAGCTCAGTACCTGTGTGCAGCCTGCCTACTTGTCTGGGTGAGTTCAGAGGAGCCTGGGGAAGACCAGGGTTGCCTGCCTGAGTGTGGGTGGAGGAAAGCCTAGGAATATGACTCATTCGCATGTAGAACTTGAATCTATGCTTTACTCAGGGCCCCCAGCAATCCCGGCTTTCCTCCTCTCCCAGGCCAGGTACTTGCCAGTTTGGAGGGCCCCCCGATTAGAGGCCGAGTTCCCCTGAGGGACCTCAGTGTCACCCTGGATGTCTTCGTGCTGACCTTGCCCCTGGAAGTGGAGCTTCCCCCAGCCTCGGACCCTCAGCACCACAGGTGTGGTGGCAGCAAGCTTGGTGGAGGGTCTAGGACTTTTGTGGGAATAGGGGCACCATTAAAGGAATATAAGGGAATGTGGGAACTAAGGAGACTTTGAGGAGGTTCCGGGGGGTAGTGTCTCCTGACCTTTGTTTCTACCCTGTTTAGATCAACATCTGAGAGCAGTGCTTCATTCCCACGGTCCCCAGGGCAGCCATCATCTTTAAGGTCAGATGATGGCCTGGGACCCCCACTACCACCCCCAGAAGAAGAGAGGTATATACTTATCTCCCTCTCACAGTTCATCACTCCCCCTCAGTTTCATTCCTGGAAACCAGTATCTGAATCTTCCTTCCACTTAGGCACCAAGGACTGTCCAGTTTGGCCACACCCCACAGACTGGCTATCGAGACCACCATGAGTGAGGTGAGGGCCTTCTCTCCCCCAGTGCAAGCAATAGCTCCCAGTGCTCTGATAACCTTTCTATCGTATACATGAGAAAAGTACCCCCCTTTATTCTGGGATTAAAGTGAGGCTTTTCTCAGTCTGAGCCAGAGTATCATCTAGTATTTTCTAGTCTGGGAGTGAGGTAATGCTCCAGTAATCAAGAAAGATGCACTTTACCACTTCCTGCGTTGTTCTTCCTAGATCCGCTGGTTGTTAGAAGATGAGATGGTGGGGGCACTCCGAAGAGGGGGCATCCCCCAGAGCCCTGCCCTGCACCGAGTAGCTGCCCACATCCATAGCTCTCCTGGACGCTCCACCTGCCTTCGCCAAACTCTGCCACTGAGTTTTGTGTTTGGGCCAGAGCGTTCCCTCACGCAATTCAAGGAGGTAATCTGCTCTCAGAACACTCCAAGGTCCCTTGGGCACCCCTCCTTGTACCTTCTAGCACAGGACTAGAGGGCCCAAAGTTTAGTCCATGGAATTATCCTTCTTGAATACCTCCTCACAATATTGTCTGCTCTTCACCCCTATGCCTAAAAGCCCAACTCAGTAGAACAAAACCCAGCCTCCAATCTTGTCACTGGGTCTGTTGAACCTTGGAAAGTCACCAAACCTTTTCTTACCTCAGCAATAGGGATGCTGGCATCTTCTTCACCAGGTAGCTGGGAGTATCTAGTGAGGAAGTGTAGTCACCTTATATAGAGAGGGCTACTCCTGCCTAAATTACAACCTTGGTCTCTGCTCCCCAGGAGTTCCGCCGCCTCCACCTCCCTGGCCATGCTCTCCTTGAGGACCCTGACAGTGGCTTCTTCTTTGTGGCAGCTGGCCAACAGCCAGGTGGGTCCCATGGGGAGACCCCTGCAGTGACCTGGGCTTGGCACAGCAATGAGGACAGGACTGAAGGCATCCAAAGGGAGGTAAGTCTGACCTGGGGTAGAGGGAGGTGGTAGTGGGTATGTGGCACTGTACTTCAGTCTTGATATTCTGTCTTGCAGCCCCTGATCACCAGTCCCCAAGCCCCTGGCTCCCCAGAGGATTCTGAAGGCACCCCTCTTATCATTCTACCCAACCTGCCACAAGCAGGTAAGAGAGAATTTGGGAAGCAAAGTTTGGAGACCAGAACCAGAGACTTGAAGCTTACTTGTCCTGCTTTCATTTTTGGAGGGAAGCCCTAGGCAGGACCAAAAGGAACTCCAGATATTTTCCTTCTCTATTCAGGGAGTCAGCCTGGGCCCAGTCGGGGACTAAGCCTTATATCCAGTCAAGGTAGTGTGGACTCAGACCACCTAGGTAAGCAGGGGGCAGGGACAGAGGACTCTAAGCTGATGGCAGGGGGCATCAGAAGGGGCTCATTTGAAGAGGACCTTCAAGCCTGATGTTCTTGGAGGCCCAGACAAGTCAGGCTCAGTTCAGGATGGGAATAAACTTCAGCACATTTGATACAGGTTATGATGGTGGCAGTAGTGGCTCAGACAGTGAAGGTCCAAATGAGACCCTCAGTGAGAAGGCCCCCTTCACATTGCGGACTCCACCTGGGCAAGCATCTCTGCAGCCTTCACTCTCAGTCCTTCCTGGGCCCTGCCTGCCTGACTTCTGGCTCATTGTCCGAATACTACAGGATCGTGTGGAAGTGTATGCACATGCACAGTGAGTAGAAGCCAGGGCCTACACCCTGGCACTGCTACTAACCTCTTTTCCCTGTTCCCACACCTTTCTTCAGTGTTGTTAAAAACAAGACTTGGGGCCTGGGGATATAGCTCAGTTGGTAGAGTACTTGCCTCGCATGCAAGACGCCATGGGTTCAATCCCCAGCATCAGAAAAAAAAAAAAAAAAGACTTGGGACTGAGAGCTTCAGAGGAATCTGGATTCAATTCTAAGGTTAGAGCTTCAGATCTCTTCTCACATCTAGCAAAACACATAACTTTAGACTTTGTTAATGGAATTGGAAAGCTGATGGAGAATTTGGATTCTAGCTGAACATTAAAAACATCTACCATTCAGAGCAACTTCAGAGGTTGATATATAAAAATAAGGAATAATAGCTGATATTTAACAAGTACATAAAATACATACACACTATTCTAGCATTTTACATGGGATTAACGCATTTAATCTGTATAAATAACCTTACCTAATCTTACCCTAATGGTATGAAGAAACTCAAGCAAAAGAAATTAAATACTTGCCCAAGGTCACAGTAAATGCCAGAGCTAGAGTTCATGGGCATCTGCTTAAATACCACTCTGTTCCCTTGGGTGGGGTTGACAGCAAGGAAGACCACCATTCTGACCAGGATTTGAGATTAAAGAAGTGATGGAAATCTTAATGTGGTGCCAACTGGCAAGGCAAGCAAGGAGCCTAAGCTCTTAGAATTGCTCTAAGAATTCCATTTTTACCATTTCCCATTAGGTTTACTTCCCTTGTCCAATCCTTTCTCCTTTTTATGGTTTCCCTTGGTCATGACCTCCATGACCTGCCCTCCCATTTTTGACAGTTAAAATCTCCTGCCAGTTCTGTGTTGGATTCATCCTTCCTTCCTAGGAGCCTGATCCGGGAGGATGGGGGGCCCGTCACTGAGTGTCGCCACCTGCAGCAGCTCCTGGTGAGGCGAGTTGGGGAGATCTGCAGAGAGGTCAACCAGGTAAGCATAGCCAAGGGAAGGGCTCTTCGGACACTGAGGCATAGATCACAGGAGAAGGGAGTTTCTGGGAACTTGATTTTCAGAGGCTATTGCTCCACTGCAGACCCAAAAATAACTATTGGGTGTTTTCTTTGACCTCCCCTACAATTACTAGAATGCTATTACTTCCCCACCTCACTGCAGACTGGGGAGCTCTCCATCTCACCTCTTATAATAGTGGGTCACTCTCTCATTCCCTCCCAGTAACTCTGAAATGTTCCCTTTCCTTGCAGTGTGCTAGCATTAGGGATTTAATATGAACCAGACAAAGGAAACCCTGATTCTGTGGACCTTACGTACAGCAGGGAGGTAGATGTTGAATAACTAAATCACATTATTTATTGACAACTGTGAAGAATTCTGCAAAGGAAAAGCAAGAGATCAGGGATCTGATAAGCCAGAGTATTAGGGAAGGCTTTTTAGAGAAAATAAGTGGTTTTTAAGTTGAGACCTGAAGGATATGATCAGATTCTGGCCAAGAGGAGGGACAAATGCTTCTCACTGGGTTTGCTCTCAGAGCCCTGAACTCTGTTACCATGGGACACCATTTCTGATTACAGGTGTTTTGACATCTGACCCCCAGTGATAGTGGTCATTCTCTCTGGCCTTTGATCAGCCCACCCAACATCCACTTATGAGGAATACTTCAGTTCTCTGACACCTTGTTCCTTCTCCCAGAGATTGCTTCTTCAAGATCTTCATGACAGTCACGTGTGTAACTCTCTTCTGGTGGCCGAGAGTGAAGAAGATCTATGGCGCAGTGAGACCCCCTTCCACTCCCGTCAGCGGGCACCACTCCCCAGTGATGGTAGGATCCCACCTAGTAGCCCCCTCTCAAGGCAATACTGCTGTCCACTTTTCTATCCAGTACTTTGATGAGAAGCTGAGAGCAGGTCCTCACTATTTTGACATTGGTGCCAAGTAATAGAGAGCAAGGATAATAGGGAAAAAAATTCCTGGATTTGGCTGCTTCTAGTTTGTCAGTGACATTCCTGGAAGCAGTTTCAGTAGAGAGGGGGAATAGAAACCAGATGAAATGGAAAAGCACAGATAGACAGGTGGAGCAAAGAATAACTACTCTACCAATTAGCTTGGCAGTAAGAGAAAGAGAAAATAGATGTGGCAGTAACAGAAGGAAGATGGGGGCAAGGAAGGAACCTCAAAATAAGGTAGATGCCAGATGTCGAGGCGCATGCTTGTAATCCTCATGGCCCGGGAGGCTGAGGCAGAAGGAGTGCGAGCTTAAAGCCAGCCTCAGCAAAAATGAGGCCTCTAAATAAAATACAAAAAAGGGCTGAGAATATGCCTCATTAGTTGAATGCCCCTGAGTTCAATCCCCAGTACCACCCCCACCAAAAAAAACAAAATAAGATAGAGACTTGAGTATGTTCATGTTCTATAGAGAAAGAACCAGTAAGGGGAAGAGAGGTTGAAGAATACAGGGAAAAAAAAAAAAGATTGAAGGGACACAATGCTATGACCTGTCTTCCGAAGGGCACACCTGCACCTGGCCGTGTCTTGTTACCCAAAATGTTCATCTTTCCCCATCAGGGGGATAGACAGTGATGAGGAGTCTGGGGGAATGAGAACAAGTTCCCAGGTGAGAAAAGACCAGAGGGGAGGAGCCTGAGGTCCCATTGAAGGATTGGCCACCAGACTGGCAGGCAGGACTCCTTTGGGATTCCTGGGATGTCTGGCATCTACTTGGTAATTCAAGTCTCAAAACTTCAGCTCCCTTTTCTTTTTCCAGATGACCTGTCATCCCAGTCCATAAAGGAAAAGCTAAATCATGTCATTTTTTTGCAGTCTTTCCTTAAAAATCACACCACTTCTTACTTTTAACATTCTCAGCTGTTCTGTAGATGACTTGTGTGTGCTTGTATACTGGGGATTGAACCAGGGCCTCATGCATGCCAAGCAAGTGCTCTACCACTGAGCTACATCCCCAGTCCCATAGACAACTTTTCTAACATCAACAGGAGAGTGCACCTCTCAGCACATCCTGATATGTTCCCCATATTAAAGCAGACTCCCATAATTAGCAAACTCCCATGATTTTGAAGGCAATTTCTGTAAATTGAGGATGAGCCAGGACAACCATCACTCTAAGATGACTCCCAGTAGCCTGGGATGTAAGACCAGTCAGAACCCAGACACAACTCTTCCTCATTTTAATCTCCATATTTTTTCCCTGAAACCCTTAGCAACCATCATTCTGTGCCAGAGTTTCTACACAGAAACTTTGAAGTCTCCTGGTATCCTCTATGCTTCTGATACCTGACAGCAGCATCTTGGGAAACCAGATTGCCTCTTTGACCTCCTGAAAGATTTCTCATCAACACAGAAACCTGAAAAGGATCAAACAAAGCATTGGACTGTGGCCAGGGGCTCTTGGGTACCACTATACCACCCATTGAGATATCTGGCCTCCAAAGCACAGGACATTCACTCTCTGCAGCTGGTGTACATAGTCTTTTTATTTTAATGACGTTACTGTTGCAAACCCCCTGTGAGAACAGTGGCTTATAGTGCCACTGACATGTTATGACAGGCCAGAATCCCTTGGCATTGTCTTCAGGATTGTCTCATACTGTACCTTTCTCCACACTTCTCCTTAGCTCCTTCTCTGAGTCTCCTTGAAAGTCTGTGTGCAATGATCTGTCTTCCTAAGGGCATGACTCTGCCTGGCCCTTCTTGTTACCCAAAGAATTCATCTTTCCCTGGGAATAGATGGTGATGAAGAATCTGGGAGAGTGGCAAGTCAGATAGTCCTCAGGTGAGCAGTCTGGAGGGTAGGGGCTGAGTGCCCTGTTTCTTACCCATGTTCTCCCTCCCTTCAGATTATGCTGCTGATGAGAGCTGTGCACCCCGAGGGTACCTAGCAGCCACAATGCAGTTTGTCCCTGGACATTTCTCCTGTGACGTTGTATGGGGAACTATAATCCGAGTCCACTCACGCCTCAAGATGGGGCCCAGTATGGGGGTCTCTCGGGGTATGTGATTGATGGGAGGGGCAAGTGGGAAGCAGAGGATTTGGGGAAGATCCTCTTCCTGAGCTAGTGTTACTCCCCCAGCCATCCAGGCCCTGCGCTCTGTGCTTAATGCCTTCTCTGTGGTGAACCGGAAGAATATGTTTGTTTATCAGGAGCGAGCCACAAAAGCTGTGTACTATCTTCGGTATGTGGGCCCTGGAAAGATGGAGTAAAGCTTGAGTCAGGGATGGCATGAGAGGAGACATATCCAGAGACTTTGCCACTCTTTCCCAGGCTTCTGGAGACATCCTGCAGTGACCGGCCATGGGAAGGGGATGCTTTGCCGCCTTCCCTAGCTCTGTCCCGAAGCCAGGAGCCCATCTACTCTGAGGAATCCTCGGCACGTATTGTTCCCTCTCCCGATGCCCTGTGTTCCCTTTGTACTTTGCTCCCTGGACATGGGTCTTGACCATATTTGTCCCTGTAGGGTCCTCGTTCTCCCCTGGATGTGGCTTCCAGCCGTAATTCAGATACTGCTCGCCCTGTGGGCCAAGTGGACAGACATATCCAGCTGCTAGTGCATGGTGTAGGGCAGGCAGGTAAGGACTATGGGGGGTTGGGGTGTGGACCATGAGGTCCCCGAATCCTCAAATCCTCTGGAACTTCTCTTACAGCTTCCCCCTACTCTCCCCTGGAATCCTTCCTCGAGTTCCTATTATGCTCTGGGTTTTGCTCTAGCAAGAATAGAGTGGGAGAGGACAGACTCCAGTGATATTTAGGGGATTGGACTCATAGCCAATTGAAATGCAGCTTGAGAAGAAGATCCTGGTAACTCTAGGATAGATGGTGGCTCCACCAGCTAGCTAGGGTGAAGATGATTGGTTCATTTGGGGCTGTGTTGAGCCTGTGGGGTCCAGGTACTCTGTGCCAGATCTCAGGATATGGCTATTTTGCACCCTCTCCTTTAATCTTTGTGATACATCTGTGAGTTTGGTACTACTGTAATTCTTATTTATGGATGAGGGCCCTGCGGCTTTGAGGTACAACTCATGTGTCCACAGTCATAGTGAGTAGCTTGGCAGAATAGAACGTAGTGCCTCACAAGGGATCATTAGGGCTAGCGTTGGAATAGCTGGATTCTCTCCCAGTGTCTCACCTTTCATCATGGCCACGTCAAGGTCCTGAGATCACAGATGAGCTAGTGCGGGTTCTGCGGCGGCGCCTGGATGAGGCCACACTGGATGTCATCACAGTCATGCTGGTTCGAAACTGCAAACTGACACCTGCTGATGTGGAGGTCAGCTCCCTTCCAGAGTCCAACATCCTTCTCAAGTCCAGCTATAGGTGTTGGGGCAATCTAGGCTGGAAATTCTGCAGTCAGCTCTGACCTCCTCTTCCACTCTGCAGTTCATCCAGCCCCCTGGAAGCCTCCCCTCAGAGGTATTGCATCTGGCCCTACCTGCCTCCTGCAGGCCGTGGCTTCCTGCTCTGGCCTGGTACCTGCGCCAAAACCTGCTCATCTTTCTGCACTCTCCCAAATACACAGACAGCAACAGCCGGAACCACTTCCAAGTAAGATTGCCCTCACCTCTCACACTCATATGTACCCCTGCCCCCTGCACACCCTGACCATAAATGTTTTCTACAGATACCCCATTTGTACCTTTGCCTGTGGACCTGTGCACACCCAGCCCCGACTCACATTCATTGTCTGCCTGTGTCTTCTTGTGCTCCTATGTATACCTGTACCCACTTTCCTACTGTGGATGTCCATCTTAGTGTTCTGTGGCTGTTCTCTCCCCAGCATCCACTCCCACCACAGGGTGGCCTCCCTGACTTGGACATCTACTTATATAACAAGCCTGGTGGACAGGGCACTGGGGGCAAAGGTACAGTACAGGGCACAGGCCTGTGGTGCTACCAGGTGTGGGAAAGCCATTGCTTGTCTTGTGGCTGAGAGGGCCTTTTGCACCTTGCAACTGAGGGGTCTTGGGAGGGGAGGTCTGCAAGTGCCAGATCTGAGCCTTCCTATGGATTTCTACCCAGGGGTCGCTTGCATCACTCTAGCCTTTGTGGATGAAGGAGGGGCCCCCATCTCATTGGCATCGTGGCCTCCCTCTTCCCCGGGGCCCCCAGACCTGCTGCGAGAAGAGGAATTTGAGCAACTAACTCAGGTCATTCGCTGCCCAGTCATGCTGGACAGTTCTTCAGGTGGGGAAGCTTGGCCAGAGCATGGGGTGTTCAGTCAGTGCTGGGGAAGACAAGGGTGGTAAGTAGGGTAGGATCTAGGTGTACCCCCAGGTGATTCCAGTTCTTTCCTCCAGCTCAGAATGGGGCCCCAAGGCTTCGATTGGATGTTTGGGAAAAGGGGAACATTAGCATCGTGCAACTGGAAGAGAAGCTCCGGGGAGCAGCTCGCCAGGCCCTTGCTGATGCTGTCATGGAGCTGAGACTGCTGCCAGCTTCACTATGTACAGAGGATACACCCCCAGGTAAGCAGGTCAAGAGCCCCACCCCCATAGTCCAGAAAAAGTTGAAAATCCAGGCAGGACAGTTTGGCAGGTAACAGTACAAAGGTAGGGTTCAGAGAAAGTATCACAGAGGCCCCATCAAAAATATACATTCACAGTTGTCCATCACTTTGGCTGTATGCATCATCAAGGTGGAAGTGTATGCATGCATCTGGTCACCACCAGGGAGGGGTCTGTCCTCAGGAACTCATATCACAAACACATGCAGCTGAAACATTATCAGTGTTTACTAATAGAGTAGATGGCAAGGCATACTGGTCTTGGGGCTGGCTTGTCTACAGTGAGGATTGATGACCAGTGATAGGAGTCTGTAATCTGGTATCCACAGGAAGTCTCAGGAGCGGGTCATTGGAAACCAAGAGCCCTGCAGGCCGATCTAGCACCTTTCCCCCTGCCCCTGTCCCTGGGGAACCTGTGACTCCACCCAGCAAAGCTGGCCGGCGTAGCTTCTGGGACATGCTGGTAATGGGAACAAGTGGTGAAGTTGGCCTCTACCTTCTTTGCCTCCTTTAGACTTTGCCACAGTTCTCTTTTGAAATAAGACTACTCTGTTCTTTGAATAGCAATTTATAGAACATGGCAAGTTCTCACTGATATCGACAGCCCAAAATTAATAAATGCTTTCACTTCCATTTTTCTTGTTGGGTCTCCACAATACCCTGATAAGTAGAAATTTTTCACATGAGAAAAATAAAGCTCAGGAAAGTTAAGTAACCTGCCCAGGGCTGCTTAGTTGGCCTTGAGAACCCAGGCTTCCAAATCCCTGAGCCCATTACTGTTCCACCCCCTTCCTCTTCCCAATAGCCCTTCCTCATTCACTGCATTTTCCCCAGAGTAAAACAGAAGGTGGGGATTTGGGTTCCCCAAAAACAACTGATGATATTGTTCTGGATCGACCGGAAGACACTAGAGGTAGGAGGCGTCATAAAACTGAGAGTGTTCGGACTCCAGGTGGAACTGAACGAGCACCAGGCCCAGATTCTGGAGCCCAGAGACAACGGTACATATGTGTATGCTGAGGTGTTGTGTTACAGGAGGTGGTGTGAGGTCACGGATGGGCATTTGGTTTGTATAAATGTGTATCGTATGTGGAAGTAAAGTTCTTAACTCTTGCTCTGTCTTTAGACGCCGGACTGCACAGCTAGAGGAAGGTGAAGTGGGAACCCTTCACCCTGTGTTTGCTCATGTCATTCAGCACTGGATGGAGTTTATGGTTCAGATTGGTGAGACCCCAGCCCCTTTCCTATCCTTTGAACCCCTGGCCTATTCTATTATCCTGCAGTGTCATAGTTACATTCTGCCTTCCAGGTTGTGCCTCAGTGTCCAGAAGCTCCACCCACATGGTGTCCCGATTCCTCCTTCCTTCCATTTTGTCTGAGTTCACCACTCTGGTTACCTCAATGGCTGGCGACACCAGTGTCCGTGTCTTTGAGCAGCATTTGTAAGTGGGATCTCATGGAATTGAAGGGAATTTTCCCAGATGTCCCAAAAGCTGCATTTATGGGAAGCCAAACTCATAGAAGCTGAGCTTGGAGAGGTGGGAACTTGGCCCAGGGAGGTGAAAGCTGGGCCAGGGAATGGGGCCATGGATGGTCTCCTTTCTGAGTACCCCTCCCCTCCAATAGGGGTTCAGAGCCTGACATCTTCAGTCCTTGTTCCCCTGGGCAACTGGGCCCAGCCCCCCGCCCAGCAGCTGAGCGACATCTGCTGCTTCTGGGAAGGAACTTCATGCAGTGGAGGAGACCAACCCAGCAGGGTGAGGGTGTGGCCAAGGGGAGGGTGGGCTTGGGTGACATAAGTGTCTCTGACCCTGCAAGGGGCTGGGTGGGATCAAGGGTAATCTGCACACAGACCTCCATCATGCTTCTCCCCACCCTATAGCTGCCAAAGCTGTGCAGCGCTTTGAGCCAGGAGGAGACGGGAGCTCAGGGCGAAATGCTCCCCGACAGAGGCTCTTACTGCTGGAGGTTGTGGACAAAAAGGTAAATGTGGGGTCAAGGACTTGGGGGGGAATGATTCTGTGACCCCACTGACCCAACCCCTAACCTACAGCTACAGCTGCTGACCTACAACTGGGCTCCAGACCTGGGGGCAGCCTTAGGCCGAGCACTGGTTCGCCTTGTGCAGTGGCAAAATGCACGGGCCCATCTTATCTTCTGCCTACTCAGCCAAAAGCTTGGGCTCTTCCATCATTATGGCCAGTTGGACTTCCCCGTGCGAGATGAAAAGGTATTTGGTCTGGCTCCCCCTCTGGCTCTGGCTAGAAGCTAGTGAAATGATGCAGTAGGGAAGGGACAGATTAAAGGCAGAGGTAGCAGGGAAGGAGTCATAGGAAACCCCGGAGTGATAGAGGGTCTGGGGCAAATGCCACAAGCCCATTGTGACCCTCCATCTCTCCCAGGAGCCAAACCCATTCCTGCTTCCAACCATGGAAGTGGAGACCCTCATCCGGAGTGCTAGTCCCCCACTGAGCCGCGAGCAGGGCCGGCTGAGTGGGTCCTCTCGTGGAGGGGGTCCTCTTCCTCTGGACACATTCCCCTTCGACGAAGCTCTGAGGGACATCACGGCTACCCGCTCTAGCTCCACCCTTGGTCCTGTGCCCAGACCTCCTGATCCTGTCACCTACCATGGACAACAGTTCCTGGAGATCAAGATGTCAGAACGCAGGGGTGAGGGCCCTGAGCCAAGCAGTAGGGAGGGGAAATCTGTGGAATCTGGGAGGGAGAGGGGTGACAGCTCCTGGGGCTACTACTAATGTCCCCTACACTCAGAGCTGGAGCGCCAGATGAAGATGGAGAACCTGTTTGTAACCTGGCAGCAGCGTTCTGCCCCAGCCAGCATGCCCATCAGTGTAAGTTACCCCAACCTGCATCCACCATGGGAATCCTGTGCCCTTCCCCAACCACTGCTCTATTGCTCACTGCCCCCTATCCCCAGGCTGGAGAGCTGGAGACCCTAAAACAGTCATCCCGCCTTGTGCATTACTGTGCGACAGCTCTGCTCTTCGACCCAGCTGCGTGGCTGCATGGACCCCCAGAGACATCTGGGCCCCCTGAAGGACAGGTGATGCTTCAGACTCCAAAATTTCTCCCCATAGATCTGTTCACCCCCACAGTGGCCTTCATTCCTCCACCCCTGTCTGGGTGGTTGACAGTGGGTAGAACCTTCATTTCCATTCCCACAGAGGCGCCATCGCCCTGAGTCAGGGTCTGGGAGTCGAGAGGCTCCCACAAGCTGTGAATCCTTGGATATGCCTCCACCAGGAGCCCGTGAGGAGCCTTGGCTGAAGGAGCTCAGCTTAGCCTTCCTGCAGCAATATGTGCAGTATCTGCAGAGCATAGGCTTTGTGCTGGTTCCACTGCGGCCCCCTTCACCCGCTCGCAGGTGAGCCTGCCCCTCCTTCCCTCTTCATAGCCCTTCCTCTTCACATGGTTCCTACTTTGACAACTTCAACCTTGTATATGTTCATCCGACTGGATGGCATGCATACATGAGGATCTTGGACACTCCCATGCAGCCTTCATGCATGTCCTGCAAACCTCATAAAATTCACAGAACTCATGAGCACATCCATACAGAACTGGGTGCAGTCTCACTGAGTTTGTGCCCACCCACACCTCATGTGTTTATATGTTTGTTCATATGTTCATACACACATGAATCTCGTATAAATGAGTATCCCTCTCCTCCAATTGGGATTCAGAGCCTGAGATCTTTAGTCCTTGTTCCCCTGGGCCCAAAAGCTTCTAATAAGCTTTTGTGTCTAGGTCTCACTGATTTGTGTGCTGGTCATCCTTTTGGCCTCTTGAGATCCAGTGTCCTTTTCTTACCAAGGACATTTGCCTTGGGCCTACTTGCATCACTGTCAGTGACCTGTTCTTGGTCATGTCTCTCCCTGGCCCTACTGTCAGGTCTGACTCTTTGGAAGGAAGCTCCTTCTCTTACCACCTTCATTTCCCCCTGCACTCACTGGCAGCCCTGTGGCCACATTTCCCATCTTGCATCAGATCTCAGAGTCCTGTTTTTGAGGTCTTCAAGGTCTGTGTTCCCAGTCCCTTCCCAGTGGCTATGTGAGAAAAATGGTCTGTTCACATCACACACAGTTACTTTTGTGTCTTCATACTTGTAACTTTATCAAGACATTTTCTTGCCCCTCTCCATTTTCAGTTAGATACTTTTATTTATTTGTTTGTTTGGGGTACTGGGGATTGAATGTAGGGGCTCTTTACCAGCAAGCTACATCCCCATCCCAAGCATCTGTCCCCCAACTTTTTTTTTTTTTTTTTGAAACAAGATCTCACTAAGTTCTAAGGCTGGCCTTGAATTTGCAATCCTTCCACCTCATCCTTCCCAGTTGCTAAGAATACAGGTGTGAACCACTATACCCAGCTTCTGTTTTTTATATATATATAGATATAGATATTTTTTTTTAAGTATAAAATATACTTCTTTCTTACCCAAGACAACTCCTTGGTCCAGAAAGCCAATTCTGACTCATTGGTGTTTTTGTAACCACCTCTCTTCTTCCCAGGCATACCTCTCTTGTCCAGGTACTAGGAAGAGAAGGCCCCTCCTGGGAGCCCCATCCCTGATTCACAGTGACCAGCTCACTCCTCCACAATCCCAGTGAGGAGTGGCTTAGTGTGGTTCCCTGGACAGCCAGTGCCTAGCTTTAGGAGCTTCTCTAAAAGACTGTAGTTTATACCTCTTTGTTATATCTCTTTGATTATGAAATCTGAATTTCTTTTTTTTTCTTTGTAATGCTGAGGATCAAACTGGGGTGTAAGTGCTCTACCACTGAGCAATATCCCAAGTCCTCAATTCCTTTTTATAAGACATTAGGTTTAAAAAACAATTTATAGTCAAGCCTTCCTTTCTCACCAATCTTTGATGATCACCAATCACTACTTAAGTCTTATTTCAATTTTCTTGAGGATTAAATGGGACATTTTGTCTGCCAGTGACCCAAGTTTTGACCCCCAGCAAGAGTTCTGGCAGTTTATGGCTGCTTGGTATAAATAAATGAGACCCTTTCTGTTTTGTTTACTGTCCTTTCCTTCTTCTCATCTCCCCTTGCTTCCCAATTAAGAATAAAGAACAGTAGGCTTATGAAATGCTGGGACCACCATTCTCTAATCAAAAGAGAACAACTCTTCCCTCTGAGAAGAGAGTTCTTAATAAGGACATCAAGCATCTCCTTGAATTTTCCTAATGAAGTCTTAGGCTTCATCTTCCTCCTCCCTCTTGTGTTCTCCCCTCCTCTCTACTAGTAGAGAACCAGGATGTGCTCCCCTCCCCATGAAGCACAATTCACTCACCCATAGAGCAGCATCAGCTGTGGAGAGCTTTGCCCTGCTGTCTAGACCTAGACTCTAGGCCCAGTCTTGTCACTTGCTCACTGTGGGACCCTGAGCAGGTCCCCTTTCTGAGCCTGTTTCATTTCCTACAAAACAGTTCCATGTAAAATGGTCTGCTAACAATAATCCTTCACCCCCTAGCCTGCTTCAACCCCTTGCCTTTCTCTGTTTCCTACAGCACCAGCCGGCTGCGTGCCATGGCTGTCCTTGGAACAGAAAGTCGAGGCTCCTTCTCCTGCCCAAAAACCAAGACTGAGGGGAGCCCCAAGGTAACTCAGTTTCATATAATCTTGCAGTTAGCAAGTGTCAACAACCCTGGATTATTTCTCCAAGGCACCAGATTAGTGGCCCTGAGTAATAGTCTGAGGTTGCTGAGCCCAGACTGACACCACTAAAGCCAGGGACCCAAAGGACTTCTATCCTGCTGGTTGGTTCAAGGCTGCTGAGCCCCCAAGACTTGCCCCGCTTTTCCTTCCTTCAGAGTTCTGGCTCTCCAGTCACTACCTACCACCTGCAGCGTGCGCTACCTGGAGGCATCATCCTCATGGAGTTAACTTTCCAGGTGAGCATGGGGAATCACTGAGTGGAAAGAACCAAACCCACCTGTCTCTCACTCACCGGACTCCATCTTACCCTCCCTGCAGGGCTGTTACTTCTGTGTCAAACAGTTTGCCTTGGAATGTTCCCGAATCCCAATGGGGCAGGCTGTCAACTCTCAGGTATGTGAGAGGGACCAAGGTAGGTGATGGACAATGCTTAGGCATAGTCAGTGCAGCCTCAACAATGTACTGTGGGCAGCATGGCTCCATGATCTATCTAGTGGGTAATAAAAATAACGTAGCGGGCAGGCTGGCCCAGTGATTGATCTGGTGCCATAGCCTGGCTACGTCAGTGGTCATTCTGCATTCTGGTGCTGTGACTGAACCACCTACCAGTGTAACCCTGGGTAGTCCAGTACTGCATCCAGCCACAGCACCAAGGCAGAAGGCAGTCTATGGTCTTCTGGCACTAACAATAGCTACCACAGTGGTCATGCATAACTGTGGATAGCTGAACAATAAGGACATTTGAGCACAGTGGGTAGGTCAGTGCCATGCACCATCCTGGTCTAATCTAGAGATGGAGACAGCCTGGCATTGTCTGTATGTCACTAACACTGCGAATGAGGACCATAGTTCTGACCCACACAGTGTACCCCTGGCACTTAAGTTGTTATTTATGTCCCTGCCAGTCTGCCTCCAGGCCAGACCTCTGTATCTCAGGAGAGCCAAGCACTCACTCAGGAATGCTCACAGAGTTGGGTATCAGGTGAGGTCAGGGACCTGGAGCCCTTGCTGTGTTTAGTTAGTTCAGCTCCTCAGGTTTCCAGGAATGCCACTCTAGGGCCTTGCCTAGTATTTACCTTTCTGAAGGATTAGGATCTGACAGGGTCCAGTTCAGAGAGCATAGACTTCTCTCCATTGTGTGGGGCTCATACTGGCAGCTCCTATCTAGCCGTAGATGGTTGCCTTTGATTTATGTGTGGATACCGGGTCACTGAAGATCACAGGATAATGTGACTCAGAAAAAAGCGTGGTACATTTATTTGCAAGAAACTGCTTGGGCCAGAGTGCTCAGAAGGGAAGTATGGATGGGCTTCTTGACCTCCCTGTAGAATTGAAGGGAAAGACCCACCCCCATTACTTTCCTGAGCTTCCTTCTGGCTTCAGTGTCCCCTGATCTCCCTCCAGCTATGCCCTCTCTTATCTAACACTGCCCAGGTTGCTAAGTTGCTTCATGATTATCATTGTCCATGAAGTGCTTAGTGTATATACTAGGTAAAAACAATATTTCTTTAGATAAGGAGACAGGTTCATAGAGGATTGTCCCTGGACACACAGCTCATCAGGGGCACTGTTGGGGTTGAAATCTCAGCTCTCCTTGTTTGTTTCATCACACTAGCTGTAATTCAGGAGCTTCTCTAAAAGAAGCTCATTATCTCCATGGCAGGTGAGGAAACTGAAGCACACAGAGATTGTGACTATGCAAGGTCATAAACTAGTCTTGAATCCTACAGTCATTTGTTTCCTGCCCTATTAACTCATAAGCCCAGTGCCCCCAGAGTGGCTAGGTACATTCTGCCATGCCAGCACCACACATCCAGTTTTTAACAGTTATGGTGATTTCCACCAAGACTCATACCCGTTTCATGTCTCAGTCTGCCTTCCTTCTTCCATCAGTGGTTCATTCACAGGCAGGCAGGCAGGCCTAGCCTTAACAATTGCCACCCACACCCCAACAGATCAGGATACCTATCCCACCTGGGGGAGTGTTCCAGAGAAAGCTTGAAGAGCAAGTAGGAGTTAGCCAGGTTGGGTTCAGGGAGAACAGCCTTCTCAGTGAAGGGCACACAGGTACAAAGTGTAGAGGAGGCTAGACTCTGGTGGGGTCTAGGATACTGAGTAAAAAGACCCAGCCTCTCAGAATGGTTCTAGAGTGATAATATGGTATTAAAAACTGAGAATAAGGGCCGAGATTGTGGCTCAGTGCTAAAGTGCTTGTTTAGCATGTGTTCAGTCTTCAGCACCACATACAAAAAAATAAAGGTCCAACAATAACAACAAAAAATGAAAATAAATCAGGTGTAGTCCCAGCTACTCAGGGGACTGGGGCAAGAGGATCATTTGAGCCTAGGAGTTCAAGACCAGCCTGGCAACATAGGGAAATCCTGCCTCAAAGAATGTAGTGAGCAGTCTGGCCCAGTGATTGATCTGGTGCCATAGCCTGGCTACGTCAGTGGTCATTCTGCATTCTGGTGCTGTGACTGAACCACCTACCAGTGTAACCCTGGGTAGTCCAGTACTGCATCCAGCCACAGGAGTACTGGGTTTCCCCTAGAAGCTGTTCTGGCAGAGGGATTTCTGCGAGGCCCACAGTAACAGAGGAAATCTGTCAAGCTTCCTCTTCTCCAGAAGGAGGGAAATATGAATTGGGCAGCCTGTCCTGCCACATGCTAATAGCTTGTTCCCTGCTGCTGCCTCCCCAGCTGTCCATGCTATTCACAGAGGAGTGTGACAAGGTGCGAGACCTGATGCACGTGCACTCCTTCAGCTATGACTTCCACCTGCGCCTTGTGCACCAGCATGTGCTGGGTGCCCACCTGGTGCTGCGGCATGGCTACCACCTCACCACCTTCCTGCGACACTTCTTGGCCCACCACCCTGATGGACCCCACTTTGGCCGCAATCATATTTACCAAGGTTGGTGCCCAAGAGCAAGCCAATGAACCCCAAAACGATCAGGCCACAAGGTGTCTCCAGGGCTGGTAGAACCATCTGCCAGGGCAAGTGGTCCCCTATTGTTAATTGCCCATATCATTCATCCTATGTCCCCGTTTCTATTCTGGGTCTGTCATATCAAAGTTAGGCCCAATGTCGTGTGTACCCTGCCCTCTGTTCTGAGTCTCTTTTCATCCTATCTCAATGTTCCATAGAAACTCAGAGCTCCCCAGGAAGGCAGAGCCACTCGCCAGTTAGCCCTAGCAACTGCCACCCCCACCCCACCAGATCAGAGTGCCTGTCCCAGGCTTAGTGTCTGCTGTCTTTGTGACCTTCCCCTTAGGGACACTGGAGCTTCCCACACCACTCATTGCTGCCCACCAGCTGTACAACTATGTGGCTGATCATGCAAGCTCTTACCACATGAAGCCACTACGTATGGCCCGGCCAGGGGGCCCAGAACATAATGAATATGCCCTAGTGTCAGCATGGCACAGGTAAGACTGGAAACACACTATGTTGTGGCTGAGGTTGGGGTCACACTCACAAATAGGGAGACCCATGTTTTCTTGGGCATAAAGGTGGGGTTGGTTTCATTAGCGTCTCATTGACGTCTTCCCCACCCCCACTGCACAGCTCTGGCTCCTACCTAGACTCTGAGGGACTTCGCCACCAGGATGACTTTGATGTGTCTCTGCTCGTCTGTCACTGTGCTGCACCCTTTGAGGAGCAAGGAGAAGCTGAGCGGCATGTTCTGCGGTCAGCAGATCCCTCACTTTGAACATGCCCCTTTCCCAGCTGCCTCCTGCTCCTGCCCTGTGTGTGTCTTGCTGTGACCCCCCACTCTCCTGCCCTCCCCAAACCAGGCTGCAGTTCTTCGTGGTGCTCACCAGCCAACGAGAACTCTTCCCCAGACTCACTGCTGACATGCGCCGGTTCCGGAAGCCACCCAGACTGCCCCCTGAGCCAGAGGCTCCTGGGAGCTCAGCTGGTAGCCCTGGGGAAGCCTCAGGGCTTGTCCTAGTCCCTGGGCCAGCTCCTTTGTTCCCACCACTGGCTGCAGAGGTGGGCATGGCCCGGGCACGGCTGGCTCAGCTGGTCCGGCTGGCTGGTGGGCACTGCCGTCGGGACACCCTCTGGAAGCGCCTCTTCTTGCTGGAGCCACCAGGACCTGACCGGCTAAGGCTTGGGGGGCGCCTGGCCCTGGCAGAGCTGGAAGAGCTCCTAGAGGCAGTCCATGCCAAATCTATTGGAGACATTGACCCCCAGCTGGTAAGAGACTGGACTCCAGAAATTCCAAAGACAGCCAGGGTAAGAGGGTAAAGGAGTCTTAGGAGATACAGGAACAGTGTATTCAGAGCTGTGGACCCTCTCCCAGGACTGCTTCCTGTCCATGACGGTCTCCTGGTACCAGAGCCTGATCAAGGTTCTTCTGAGCCGTTTCCCCCAGAGCTGTCGCCATTTCCAGAGCCCAGATTTAGGAACTCAGTACCTGGTAAGTTCCCTTGACCCTCCTCCAAAAGGAGAATCATAACAGAAATCCTCATCAAAGATGACGTATGTCCCCCTCAAGGAGCTTAGCCAGACTGCACAAGCTCTTCCCTAGAGTAAGACCTAGATGGAATATGACTACACAGATACATGTAAAACCCTTGAGCATTTATCCCCAGCATGTGATTTGCAGAGAATTAACTAAGAGCTTTGCCCTCAACGGCTCACCAAGAACACACACCTGGACTTGAAATTCTGAGGACCAAGCTCTAGAACTGGCAACCCAAGGAGCTCTCAGAAATTCATCAGTGATTGGTCTTGGAGTCTGGAGTCCCAGAGGGAATCTGGGCTTTAACACCTGGTTACTCAAAGTGTGATCCTCAGATCAGCAGTGTCAGCATCACATGGGAGTTTGCTGAAAAGCAGATGGCACCCTCACACACACACTCAAATCTGCATCTTAGCAGTATCCCCAGGTGATGTGTACATGATAAAGTCTGAAAGCACAGCTGTAAAGGACAGGTAGGGAGAAAAGCACTACTGTGGTGGGCACGTACCTAGGAAATTACAGAGACTAACCAGATGGGCCCAGTGAGAGCTGTGATTCAGGAGACGAGACATTCGAGAAAAGACTGCAAGTGAGAAAGTAGGCATCAGAGCCTAGTGAGGGGCCCCGCAACATGGTGGTTTGTGGCGAGGAGCCATGTCTTGAGTGTCATCCAGAAACCAAGGTCCATCAGGACAAGGCTGCAGTGGTATAGGTGGGTATGGGCATTTAGGGTGCTCCTGCAGTGTTGGGAATGCTGAAGCAGAAGTGGGTTTGGGAAAAGGGTAATGAGCTCAGCCTGGGCCAAGTTGAGCCAAGGACCTTCACTGTCTAGAGGTGTGTGGATCAGGGATTGCGCTCAGGAGAGAGACCTAGGCAGCATCCATGTGAACAAGTGGTATGAAGCCTTGCAGGGAGGAGAAATCACCCAGGGCTGTATCCCAAAGCCAAGTGTTAGGGAGCACCTGGACATTAAGGGATAGTTCCAAGGGTGGGATCAGAGATAAGAGACCCAGGACAGGAAATATGGAGGAGACATCATGCCAGGGATTGTGAATTCTCCCTTGCTGGTTGGCTTCAGTGTGCCAAGCTCTGTGCGGGGCCTCTAGAATCATTTTGAGGAGGGTGAGACAGGCTGATTGGCAGGCCATTGAGCATGTGGACTGAGATTTCGTAAAGACAGGTCCAGCTAGGCTTGGGCATGGTGTAGAAGGCCTTTCCTCTTCCTGCCATCTCCACAGGATGCCCTGCAGGAGGTCAGCACCCCACCCCCAGTGAGACAAACCTCACTCCCCATCTCACATCATCTGTCACTACAGGTTGTGCTGAATCAGAAGTTCACTGACTGTTTTGTGCTAGTGTTTCTGGACTCCCACTTGGGAAAGACGGTGAGAACGGGGACTTTGTGTCAGCCCAGTGGGAGGCTGTACTCCTGATGATCACCTCAGAGCCTACTGAGGTTGGGGTGCCTACTCTTCCTGAGCCCTTCTCCCTGTCCTTTTCTGTGGCCTTCTCTCACCCTTACCGTGTTCCCCACAGTCTCTGACAGTGGTTTTCCGAGAGCCCTTCCCAGTACAGCCTCAGGACAGCGAGAGTCCCCCTGCCCAGCTGGTCTCCACCTACCACCACTTAGAGTCCGTCATCAATACAGCCTGTTTCACCCTCTGGACCCGCCTTCTCTGAGGAAGTGGACCACTGGACACCACTGTACATTGAATCATGAATCTGTAAGATTGCCCACCTGAGGCATGACTAATCAGCCCTCTCAGGCTCCAGGGCTAACTTGCACACTGAGTGACACCAAAGGCTTTGTGAATACTTCTGGGGATTTACTGCTGCAGCCTGGCAGCAGGGACTACTTCCCCAAACACTTGTAGCTGCTGACCAGCCCAGGACTCTAGGGGGTAAGGTCAACTCCCTAAGGCACCCATCCCCTCTCAGACTCCTTAGACCTTCTATAAGGGGACAACTCCTTCCTGTCCACCTGTTAGAGTCTTGGGAATTCTTCACAGCAGGTAATAAGCACTCACCCCTTAAGCTCTGCCAGAATCCTGCCTCCCACTATGGTCACTGTTAGCCACCTGCCCCCCTTAGCCTTTTGGTCTTCATTCACACTTGGACATCACTGCCGGACATTGCTATTGAGATGAAACCTTGGTTCCTATCTGAACTCTGCCTTTGAAGCACATGTGACCAGCATCAAGCTCCTTTACTCTTGGACCCTGGTTCCTCACTTGTAAGTGAGGAGGAAGGCTCAAAATCTCTCCTTTTCCCACAGCAACTCTGGCACCAACTGGAAGATTTGAGCATGAGCTGTGTGTCCCTTCTCAATGGGAGACTGAAGCATTAGACACTGTGTGTCCTCTACCCCATAACATACACATATGAAAATGTTCAGTAAGTTGTCTTTAATTCAAAGACGACGACTCGGGGTACTCACTCATTGCCCCAGAGAGGCATGTGAGTAGTGTGCAGGACCTCACTGGACAACCCGTGGGTGGCCCCGCTTATCCCAGTATGAACGTAGCCAACTCAGACCCTCTACTGTGTCTCCTGTAGGGAAAGGGAGGCAGTGGCATCTCAACTTACCAAGAGAAAAATAGCCCCTGTCCAATACCTGTCCCTCTAGAGACTTCTTCCCCAGGGCTACACCTGGAACCTCACCTTGAGGCCGATACTCACAGCCCACAAAGCCTTGGTAGCCTTCATCTTCCAGCAGCTGGAACAGATAGGGGAAATGCAGCTCTCCAGGGCTCCCTGGCTCCCCTCGGCCAGGGACCTGTGCCACCTGTACGTGCCCTAGGGACAGATGTGGAAAGACATGGGGCCAGGTTCCTGTTGAGGCCTAAGAGACAGAGACAGGGGTGGACAGGCAAAGGAAGCAGCCCTGCAGATGGAGAAGGTGCAAAGGAAGGGAGCCCTCTCACCAATGATAGGCAGGAACTCCCGAATGTTTCCCGTCAGGTTCCCATCCATGATCTGCCAGTGGAATATATCCTGGAGAAGAGAATACTATATAGTTGGACCTCTCAGGTGTCTCCCACCATTTTTCTTATATTTGGAGAACAGGCTCTCAGAAGCACCCCCTTCCTCCCACTCACCATTTGTAATTGGAGGTTGGGTCTTCCAACCTTCTGTAAGATGGCAGCCGCTGGGAAAGAAGCCAGGGAGGGGAGCCATTAGACTCATGGAGACCATAGGAATCAAAAGGAATGGGAGGAAGAACAAGGCTGGATTCCTACCCTGCTGGGGTGTATCCAGGAAGTACTGGGGGTCAGTGATACGCGTATTAATGGGCTCCAGCAGTCCCACGAGGTTCTCCTAGCACCATATTGGATTCTGAATAGGACTCCTTCCCAAGTTTGTTCTCCATCAACTACTGGCCAGCACACCTGTCAGTCGGACCTGGGCAGGTGCTCACCCTTGTGCCTCATCTCTCCTCACTGTGCACCCCTCTCCCTACACACATGTAAATGCATATTTCCACTTACCTGAGCCAAAACTCCAGCTGCATACCTTAGGTTCTCCAGAAAAACTGTCTCCATCTCACCCGTGACTGCTGCTCGGTCAGCCCCCTGGGGTACTCTGCCAGCCATCAGGTGGATCCTATAAGGAAAATGGGACTAGAAGCTTCATGCTATTAGTTCCCTGTACACCTCCTCCCAGATGCCTTCTGATCATGCTGACCCTCACCCATCCCTCCAGGTCTGTGGTCCATACCACCTTGGTGGGGGGGTTCAAGCATCCCCTCATCCTCAGGCACTCCTGTGTCAGCCCAAGGTCAAGTCTTTTCCGAGATGCCATCTTAAGGTCAACCCGTCATTCTGCCACAGGAACCTCAAGTCTTCACCTAACTCCTGTACTTTCAACTTCTCCTTTCCCTTGGCCTTCCCCTCAGCCTGTAAACATGTTTGATTCTCAGTATTTTAAAATGATTTTGACCTTTGCCCTTCTTGGGCATTCCATGGTGCCTATGGACTTCCTTTCTATAGCTACCTGTAAGCAACTTTCTCTAAACCCAGTCAGGATTAGGTGCCCCCCCTGTTCCCACAGCCTTCTTGTCCTTCATTGGATCCCAGGCTATATTTAAGTTGCTATCTCCCTGTCAGACTGAGCTCCCAGCATGGGATCGGGGCACGGATGTGCATGAATGCATGGCAAACAGAGAAAAATACACAAACACAATTTACAAAAGACCAACTAGAGGGCTGAAGGAGGGCCAGTAGGCCCAGGCCCCTAAGTCCCGACGTCTCAGAACTGGCGACCTCTTCTCTGACCCTGACTCTACAGTCTTGGGAGGGGGATAGAGCAGGATACCTAGGACAGCCCAGAGCCTTGGCGTACAGCACAGCCTGCTCCAGCCCTTCTCGGAAGGCCGCCTGTCTCCCGGGGACGGCCCCCAGCCCCATTTCCCTCTTCTCCTGGTCTCCTGCGGAGAAAACGGGCCTCAGTTCTAGCTCAGGGACCCCGTGCTTCCCACGCCGCGCGCCGCTCCGGTCGCCTTCGGCCCCGGGACTCACCCGGGGGCGTGTTGATCAATACCAGCTGCAGCCCCGCTGCCCGCGCGGCGCGCGCCAGAGCCTCGGGCGGCTCCGCGTACGGCCAGGCCACTTCGGCGGCCTCGAAGCCCGAGCTGCCCGCAGCCCGCAGTCGCGCAGGGAGGTCGGGGAGTTCCGGGAACAGCCAGGACAGATTGGCGGAGAAGCGTAGCGGAGCCATGCTGCAGCGACAGGCCAGACCGTGTCCGCTAGCCACCGGAAGGCGGAAGGCGGGCGGCGCCAGCGTTCCCTGGGCTGGCCTTGCGAATCTGCGGGTGTGGGTCTGTGGTTAGAAAAGCAATGTGTTGGAACCTGCGACAATGCAGAAAAGGACCTTTTTCCACTGGAGAAGAGGAAGGGCGAGGAGAGAAAGAGGCCGCGCGCGCCCCCTGGACTGGGAGCCGGGAAGGGGCCGTCCCAGGCCAGGTTAAAATGAAGGAACGCGGGCTTTAGTACTTAGTACTCCCTCTCATTATTTAAAAAAAAAAAAAAATCTGCTAATTAAAGATTTGAAAGTTATGACCAAATAAAGAACTATTATACCACCAGGTATCACACCACTAACCCCTTAACTATCCCTTACAAATTAAAAAGTAAATGTGCATTTTTCTTAGAAAATTCTGATCATGTTGTATATGCAGTTATATAGCCTTTTTGCCCTTTGTAATATCTTGTGGGTATTTTCTGTGTTCTTCAATAGTCTTCAGTAATTTCATTAAGCTGCTCATTGTTGCATACCTAAACAGCCCATAAATATCATGCTACTCCATTGATAGACATTGTGGGTGCTATAACAGCACTTTAATGAACCTCTTGGTCCCCATTTTTGCATCTTTTTTTAAAGATTCCTTTTCTAGGCACGTCCATCACAGTGTTTGTCCTCAGTTTTTGTCCTTTATAAGGGAAACTGACACACCACTGGTCAGCAGCTATGGGCTGGCTATCTCCTAATATTAGCCCTGCTGATTTGGGCCGAGGGAGGGACACCCGATCCAAGAGCAACCAATCCACAGACAGATGGAATAACTCTTACTTAAATAGTTTGGAAAGGTAATCTGGCCAGATTCCCCTATGGAGAGTTCAAACAAGGAAAAACTGAGAGTTAAGAAGTAATGTTGCCAGTAGTTGACTGGGGTTGTAAAAACTGGACAAGCAGGAGTTAGATGGTAGAGAAAAGATAGAGCAGAGAGGAGGCTAACAGTTCTAAGGGGAAAAGCAGCACACTGAGAATCCCCTGCTGTTCCAGGGCAGCCCAAACCCACACCTGCTCCTAGGTCTGTGCAATTCCCAAGGTTAGGATGTTCCCAGTTTTCTGGGTTCCCTCATCTAATTAGCCTCTTGGTGTTTTCTGAAATAATTTGAATGAATACACTTTCATCTATGATAACCTACTGGGCACACTCTTACAGGTAGACTTAGATGGCCAAAAAACAAGAATATGTTCTTGATGGATGTGCTAAATTGCTTTTCAAACATGTAAACTTATACTCCTAACAACCCACGAGTAAAGTCATTTTGATTTGTTTTCTGTACTAATGTTGATAAAAGTTCAAGGTGCACCCAATACCTGGCTTCCACTATTTGTTTTGTCACTGCTCTCTACAGGATCCCAAGCCAGCCCACTCAAACACCTAGGGTCCAGTCTCATCCTGTCGTTAATCCAAGTACTTGTCAGGTTCCATTTGTTTTGTATTTTTCCTCACTTTTTAAAATTGGTGCATTATAGTTGTACATACTGATGAGATCTGTTGTTATATATTCATACATGCACACAATACATAATATAACAATATAATTTGACCAATATCACTGGCAGGTTCCTTTTTTTTCAGCTTTGCCACCAAGGACAGACTGTCACCAGCTAAACCTGATCACCTGATTTCTTGCCCATTAGCAGCTAACTTTATACTTGGACCTTTGGCTTATGCTGGAATGTGTTTCTTGGGTAAAGTCCAATCAGGATGTGACTTCACTAAGTTTATCATTTTAATGAATCCCCACATCAGCAGGTTCATAATCCAAAGTTGACAATCCAGAATGACATTGAAGGGGAGTAATTCCTTTATTAACACTTCATTGTAAATACCTGAGTATGCAAATTCTACAGAAGACCTTCATAGCACCATCATCTCTTGGACTCTGAATCAGGAATAAAATGTGTCCAACCCAAAATGGCCCACCGCCTTTTCCTTGAATACCCTTTAGGGCAGCAGAGATGTTGCATAAACTAGACATACATGACTCACTTTTCCTCTTAATTACTTTACAACATCTTCACATAATATTCTAAAACAAATATATAAGGAATACAATGTCCATGAAAATTGTTTTAATTTCTTTCTTTTTTGTGCATGTATATTTGTGTGTACATACACATACGTGTGCTAGAACTTGAACCAAGAGCCTCATGCTCGAGCACTGAACTACATCACCATCCCCAGCCTAAAAATTATTTGCTTTATTCACCATTTGATTGTCTCTACCTTATACCATTCTGTAACATAGACATCATACTAAATACAAGTCTTGATTCTTTGCATTTCACCAAAGAATTTGCACAGGGTTGATGTTCAGTTAAGGTTAACAACAACCTGTAAATTGGCCAAAACTCGAGTATAGAGTTCAGAGTCTCATTTGATCACTGGATAGCACTTACCAATGCAGTAAAATATATTACAATTCATGTGTGAAATATAAATTGAAATGTCAGTGAAATTCCATATGATGACTTCCAGACTGGCAAAAATAAAAGTATCAAATATTGGATAGGATTTGGGACAACTGGAATGTTTACTCACAGTTGATAAGAATGAAATCACGACAACCACTTTGGAAACAATTTGACATTATTTCATAAAGCTTATATGTATTTGATCCAAAAATTCCTTTTCCAGGTGTATTCTCTGAGAAAATTTTTACACAAGGGTGCCAGGAACAAGCACTGTGATGTTGATACTAGCACTATTTATGTAGCAAAAAGATGAAACTAACACAAATGTCCATCAAGACATATATAGATGAGTTGTAGTAAAGTCAAACAGTTTTGTATAAAGAAGTGAACAGAACTGGGTGCTCATGTGCACTGCAATCCCAGCAACTCAAGAGGCTGAGAGAGGCAGGAGGATTACAAGCTCAAAGCCAGCCTCAGCAACTTAGAGAGGTCCTAAAACTTAGCAAGACTCTATCTCAAAATTAAAAAAAAAAAAAACTGGGGATGGCAGAACACCGCTGGGTTCAGCCCCCAGTACCACCCCTAAAAAAAGGGAAAAAAAAAAAGAAAAGTGAAGAGAAAGTTGGGGGCTCAAGTGATAAATGTGAGTTTGCTCTTGTACTAGAGCAATATATGAAGAACTTAGTGAAGTTTGGGTCAAGTTGAAAACACCAATGCAAAGGCATCAAATGGATAAATCTCAAAACAAAATCTTTTGAAAGAAATACATACAGTACGATTCCATTTCTATAAAGCCAAAGGCAGGGAAAATCAAAGAATATCTTGAGTAGGAATACAAACATCTGTGGTAAAATGATGAAGGTAAAGTGAATAATGATCACAAAATTCAGCGTAAAGATGACTTCTTCAGGGGGAAGGAATGGGAAGGCCTTGGAGGCCTTGAAAGTCCTTGTCATCCCTTCTCTTATACTGTGTAGTACAGTCATGTTCATTTTATCACTCTTCTTTATAGCTTACAAATGTTTTATAGATACTGTCTTTACATGTTGGATTCATATTCAATAAAAACAAATTTAAAACCTTCTGTGCACATCATTGTCACCTGTTAGCACATTTCATATTAACATTCTCATTGTGGTATCATCATAATCTTGAAGTTTATCTACAGATCCCGCTTGTTTGTATGGTTTATATGTATAGTTTGGATCATGATCACTGCTTTTTAGATGGCCTCTGCTTAGCAGAGTGGTCTTTTATTGTGTTATCTGCTCAGAACCTGGATAGTAGACAGCCTGTAAAATGGACTCCAATCATCTCTATCTCCCAGTACTCATACCCCTGGGTACTCCTCTCCCCTTGAATGTGTGCCCCACTAGTAACAAAGAGAAGAGGACAAAAGTAGTATGATGTTACTTCAGAGATTAGGTTACAAAAAGGCTGTGGCTTGTGTCTGGGGTACACTCTCTCCTTCACTTACCTACTCTGAGAAAAACAGATACCATATTGTGATGCCCTATGAAAAAAACTATATATTGGGGAGCTGATGTAGTTAATTATTCTTGATCAAATTTGTCCCATACACACACAAAAATGCATAATTGAAATTCTAATCTCCAATGTGATGATATTTAGAACTGGAGCTTTTGGGAGATAATTAGGTTTAGATGAGATCATGAGTGCAGGGTCTCTTGATGGTATTATTGTCCTTGTAAGAAGAGAAAAAGAGACCAGAGCTCTCTCCCTCTTTCTATATATAAGGACACAGTGAAGAGGCAACTGTCTGCACACCAGGAGAGCTTGATCTCTGACTTCCCAGCCTCCATGGACTATAAGAAGTAAACGCTTGTTGATTAAGCCACTCAGTCTATGGTATTTTGGTACAGCAGCCTATGTGAGTTTCCCATGACTATAACAAATACCTGAGATAACCAACTTCTAAAGAGAAAAGGTTTATTTGGGCTCATGACTTCAGAGCCTTCAGTCCATGATTGATTAGCCCTGTTGCTTTGGGCCTTTGGCAGGAGCACATGGTAAACCAAAACCATTCACCTCATGGTTGGGAAGTGAAAGAGAGAAAGGGGCTGGAATTGCACAATTCCCTTCCAGAGCACATTCCCACCCTCTGATGATCGGAATACCTCCCTCTAGGCCCCATTAAGGTTCTACTACCTCCCAATCCCACCAAGCTGGAGAATAAGTCTTTTCTACATAGGCCTTTGGAGGAAACTTAAGATCCAAACGAGAGCAAACCCAAGCTGATACACTGACCAAGCTGTCAAGGATCCAAGGCCATAGCCACATGAATGAGTTTAGAAGCAGATCCTCCCCACAACTGAACCTTAAAAAATGACTGTACTCTGGCCAAAACCTTGATTGCAGGCTTGTGAGAGACCTTGAGTCAGACACCAAACTAAACCACACCTGGTTTCCTGATCCACAGAAACTCTTTGATAGTAAACATTTGTTATTTTAAGCCACTGAATTTTGGATAATTTGTTAGTGGCAATAGATAACAATAGCTAATAGATCCTTAATAGAGGACCTCTATCTTTTTCTGGGAACAGTCCTGTTGTTTAGGGAAACAACTGTATAGCACTTTCAAAGCTTCCTTGCTTTAAGATGTAAACAGGTGTTGCCAATTTCTTATATGATTCTGATTTCCAAACCACAGTGGTTGGTCAGTTAGTGGGCACCTGAGTCAAACTGGACCAACCGTTGTACTGGTTACAGACGTTGTAGGTTGCCTATTCAACATCTATTTCCTTTGTTCTCCTTCCTAGTAGAATTATACTCCTGGGCACATTCAGCACATTCAGGAGGATAAAGCTAAGGTAGAGAGAAGTAGCAAAGAAAAACTGAAAGAGGTATTCTGGGCAGCACTTGAACCTCCATAAGGGAATCAACCAGGTTGGATTTCTTGCTTCATCTTAACTCTTTGCAAAATCAAGATGTCTCAGGACTAACTTACTTTTCCCATCCCAGTAGACAGCATTGTACCATTTCAGGAAATACCTGGTTCTCTTGGTAAAAAGCAATTTAAAGCCTGAAAACTTAGGGTGCTGGAGCTATATATTTATATCATTTGGTGAATTTATATAATTTCATATAATTTGTAGTGATAGGCTGAGTGATCCCATAGTAATTTAAGAGATTTCAATATCTAAGAGGGAATCTTTGTCTTTCAATGTCATGAAATTATGCTGATGTTTTTTAGTTCGCCCACTCTTCATTAAACTCTTTCCTATCTTGCTCTCTACAAGATCATCTTCATTTCTCTTTAACTTTCTTATTTGAGCTGCTAGTCTTCTGATCATTATGCTCAAATCAGAATCCATATATCATGCTATATATTTTCACACCCAACCATGTGTTCAGTTATAGCTGCCTAGATTTAAGAATATCAACATTCAAGTGTCACTCTATTATTTTTTGAGCCATTAAGCCTGTATTTCTAAGACTTTAGAATTTAACTTTCCTACTTTACTTCATTTTACCAGTAATAGTTCATATCACATGGATTCATCACAGCTTGTAAGCATGTCAAAAGGAAACTAAATTTTGCTTTCATAGATATTCGCTGTTTCCAGGCATTCATACTAGAATATGCATGGTACATGTACATTAGGGCTCTAGAACTAAAATGTCAGCACATTTAAAAACATTGATCTTTCACACACAGTACATTGAATAATAACGTCATTATACAAAACAGCACTGAATCACTTTATAAAACTTGTGCTTGTATGAGCAATCATCCATATTCTTGGAAGAATATAATAATATTTGCTGTTCATGTTACACACCTTTATCTTTAAAAGGAAGTTACCATAACTGGCCCTTTACCCTTACTGTCTAAGCTATTACTGGGGGTTGGATCACATCCAAACACCCTTCTCATCCCCCCTCTTACATATGCATGCTTAGTAACAAATAAAGTCTCTTGGCCGTCTGGTGGAATGTTAACTAATTGAATACCCACCCACATGCAAACTTTAAACTTAGTAATACAACCCATGTATGCATGGATTAAAGGGCACAGTTGTAATTTTTTTAAGTTTTTAAGTTTACAATTTTGAAAAAATCTCAGTAACCTTGACTACAGAATCCTATCCTTCCCATGTTTATTTTTTATACACAGGGATACTATTCATGGTATTACATACATATATATATATATTTGCAACTTGTTTTTTCCACTTAGCAATATATAGAAAGTATTTTCTTATTTTTAAAATGTCTATAAAATCAATCTAGCTTATTATTCTCTCTCCCTTTGGCCAGTATTTAACTGCATTTTATTCCAAAATTGGAAGATTTTATTATTCTCCTATTGATGAATAACAAGATTTCTTCCAAATATTCACTATTACAAAAATAAACATCCTTGTCTATGCTTTTTCTGCATACAAATACAAATATTTCTTCAGTAAAGATCCCTAGAAGCAGACTTGCTGGGTCAAAGGATGAGCACATCTTCAGTTTACATTCCTACTAAAAGCATTTAAGAGTGCCTAATTCTCTACATCTTCAATATTAGATAATATGTCTTTAAAATTTTTGCCAATCTAGCTGGGTGTGCTGGTTCTGGCCTGTAATACCAGCGATTTGGGAGGCTGAGGCTGGAGGATTACAAGTTTGAGATCAGCCTCAACAACTTAGGGAAACCCTGTCTCTAAATAAACAACAAGAAGGTCTGAGGATATATTTTAATCCCCAGATCCAAAAATAATAAAATAAAATTTTTGACAATCTAAAGGAGAAACCATTTTTAAAAATCAAGCACTTTATTATGACTAAAGTTGAACACCTCCATTTTCCAAATGTTTATTGGCCATTAATATTTTATTTTCAGGGTTGGGGTATAGCTCAATGGTAGAGTGTTTGCCTGGCATGTACCAGGCATTGGGTTCAATATCCAGCACTACAAAAAAATCCTTTTATATGAAATACTTATTAGTAGTCATTGTCCACTTTACAAGGAGATTCTTAATGTTTTCATCAAGCAATCTGTAGGTGTTCTTTTTTTTTATACTTTTATTTATTTACTTAGTTTTAGGTGCTGAGGATTGAACCCAGTGCCTCACACATGCAAGGCAAGCACTCTACCACTGAGCCAGCTTCCCAGCCCATGTGTTACATGTTTTTAGTTGTAAATGAACACAATACCTTTATTTCATTTATTTATTATTTTTATGTGGTGCCAAAGATTGAACCCAGTGCCTCACACGTGCTAGGCAAGTGCTCTACCACTGAGCTATAGCCCCAGCCCTATAGGTGTTCTTTATGAGACTTATGAATATTTAATATTTGGCTGTTTTTGCTTATAGGCTGATCTTTTTTAATTTTTGAGATAGGGCACTGCTATGTTGTCCAGGTTGGTCTTGAACTCCTGGGCTCAAGTTATCCTCCTGCTTTGGCCTCCAAGTGCTAGACTACAGGCATGTGCTTCTGTGCCCAGGGTTTGTTTTTGTTGTTGTTGTTTTTATTTTTATTTGTTGGTTTGTTTAACTTTTTAAAAGTGTTATTCGCTATTCAAAATGTTGTCCAGCTTCACAATCCCTTGTAAAAGGAGCCCTTTCAAAATAAGTCTCCTGCCTCTTGCCCCCAACTTCTCGGTTTTCCCCTGGGGCTGGGGACTGACTCAACTGGCTGGTGACTTCAGCAGAAAGCGGTTGAAATGCTCGGCTCAGTTATGTCCTCCCTCTTCATTCCAAAAAAAAAAAAAAAAAAATCACACATCCTGCTCTGTCCCTTCCTGCCTGTGGGCTTCACAGGGGCAACCCTCGCAGGGCCGACCTGCGAGGTCACATATTAGCAAACATGCTTGCCTAGCAGACCGAAGCCATATTGTCCAGTATCAGTCTTGATGGTAATAAAAGTAATATTTGTATCTCCATCTGCCGCACTCCTGTGCCTGTCTTGTATCAGTCAGAATCCAAACAGAAAACAGATGGCACATTCAAATTAGGATAATTCAGGAGATTTAATAATGGGGCTCTTGGTGAAGGTGTGGGCAGGATGTAGTGGAGATATGTGAGATCCTACAGCAACCGAAGGCCTCTGAGGCCCAAAAGGGTGAAGGCTGAGATGGGGGGCTGAAACCAGGGGGAGAGGGCCAGGTAGGAATGGCTGCCCTAAGAGGAGGAAGGGCCCTGAACGGAAGAACACAGGGAGCCTGAGGTAAGATTACAGGGAGGAAGCCTTAGAAACAAATGCCCTGACCTTACTCTCCCCACTCTAATCTCCTGCTAGGCCTCCCTACTAGATAAACCAAGCAGAGGCAAAGGTCAAGAGAACCCAGTGACGTAACCAACATATATCCATCTACTGGGGCAGCAAGAGAGGAAGAAAAGAGATCCGGAGGCACAAACAGAATATATCTGGCACAGTTCTCCCTTTTCCTCCCTCTGTAAATGCTTACCCTTCCTCTGGCTAAGGTGGTGTCCTCATCAAAGGGGATAGACAAAGGCCCATTGGCTACCATTTTATCAAGCAATCTCAACCTGGCATAATCTCTCCTGAAACTTAAAGCAGAACCACTGGTTCCTTGAATAATAAATTGGGTAATAGTGAGGAAAGGTAGGATGGATGGAACCTGAAGATAGCCTCTCCAAATCCCTGCCTCCTGGAGTACGCACACCTTCTCCCTGTTATTCAGTAAAACCCTAATCAAGGGATTTCTGTGAAGGAACTTTGTCAATGTAATAAAGTTCCCAAATCAGTTAATGAGAGGTTGCCCTGGGTCAGACTACCCTAATCAGGTGATTTCTTCAGAGGATCTAGAATCTGCCTGGTGAAAGAAATTCAAAGTTTGATACATGAGGAATTCTTCATTGGTGGCTTTGAAGATGGAGAGGCCCCTGTGTCAAGGAATGTGGGTGGCTTCTAGGAACTGAGCAGCCCCTGGCTCACAACCAGCAAAGCAATGGGAGCCTCACTCTTCTAGCTACAGGGAACTGAATCCAGGCTCAACCACATGAGTTTGGAAGAGAATCGTGAAGTCCAGAATGCAGCAGCCCATCCCACACCTTGATTTTAGCCTTGTGAAACTGAGCAGAGAACCCAGCTGCTTACGCCATGCCTGGACTTCTGACCTGCAAAGCGTGTGCTAATAAGTGGGTATTGCTTTAAGCCTCTCAACTTATGGTAACTCATTAGATAGCATTAGAAACTAACACAGGGCGTAAACATAAAGTAACATGAAACACGGATTTTGACAGTCCCCAGTTCTACAGCTGGCAAAGAAGCCTAAACAGGTGATCACCACTGCCTTTCATCATTCTATCCAGGCTCCCATTGTCATCCAGCACCTCGTCTGGATGCATTCTGTACTTGACGGGATGAAGCAAACTACTAATTTTCTTTTTTTTCTTTCTTTCCTCCCTCCCTCCCTCCTTCCTTCCTTCCTTCCTTTTCTTCTGTGTGGTACTGGGGATTAAACCCAAGGGCATTCTACCACTGGGCAACATTCCCAGCCTTTTGTATTTTTTGAGACAGGATCTAGCTAAATTGCAGAGGCTAGCCTCAAACTTGAGATCTTCCTGCCTCAGCCTCCTGAGTTGCTGGGATTACTGGCATGCACCATGCCCCCAGTTCCAAACTTTTATTCTTGAAGGCTCTGAGTCTTTGGGAGTTTTAACATTTTTGAACTGTCAGTTTTCCACCGACCAGGACTTAGAGCAGGAGAGAACTAAGAATCCTAAAAACAGGGCTTGTGCCTCTATTGTGCAACGTAACACAATTTTCTCTGGCAATCGGGATTCATCACCAACCTAAGAAAGAGAACTTCTTTTCATTGGAACCAGGATCATTTTTCCTGATGGAATTGAGTGCAGAACCTATTATCTGTTAACCTTGGGAAAGTCTAGTACTTCCCTTCCACTGGTACAGGTATCCTGATTAGCGGCTCCAGGTCATTCCAGAGCAGGCTTTGTACACACAGTGTACATCTGTGGACTTGTTGGTGGGTTCTTCTTTGTTTAAGGGTCTCTGAGTCTATGAACTGACTTAGATCTGGAAATTGGATAAAAGAGACCATGAGTCTACCTCCAGTCTCTACCAAGAAACATAGCATTTTTCATCTATATTTATCAAATAGCAGGCCGCCCAAATGTTTCATTTTTAGAATTCCTTGCCACAATTCCATGTAGATTGAAACACTCTGATTGCCACTCTGTAGCTGTGGCTTACTGTCACAGGGCTTACCTCATCAAGTCAGTCAGTCACCTAGCTGCTTTTTCCCATTATTCCCTTTGAAATCAAAGAACCCAACTCCTTTGCATTATCCTCAACTGTCATCTCCAGTCTATGATGACAATCTCCCTAGAGCTCTTCAAGGATTTCTTAATGCCTTAGTGAGGGATTCCTCCAGGCCTTCCTGTGGGCTATCATTAGGCAGAGATGAGCAGGTTTGCACAGTACAGTGGTTCTCAAAGTATGGCAATTCTAATACAAGGTGAAATTTGAGAACCACTGCAGCAGAACACGGCTTTTCTAGCTTCAACATGCATGTCAATCACATAAGGATCTTTTTAAATGCAGAATCTGCCTTGGTAAGTCTGGGGCAGGGTCCAAGATTCTGCATTTTCTAACAAGATCTTAGGTAATGCCAGTGCTTCTCATCTGGGATCACAGCTGTCAGAAGCAATGCTATATAGGAAGTTTCTGAAGACTCAGGAAAAGGGGAAAACCATGGATCTATTACGTCTGTGGTTCTCAAAATCACTTGAAGGACTTAGGAAACCCCAAATTCCTGGGCACAACTCCACAAGTTTGAATTGTATATATCTAAGTTTTCAGGTGATACTGATACTGTTGGTCCAGGGACCACATTGGGAGAATACCTGTCTAATACCCTGTAATCTACTCGTCGACTCATTTTCCCTAGATTCTTGACTATGCACTTTGTCAGGGATTTAGAATTCCTTAAGTCTATCACCCATCTCCTTCTGGAGCCTGAGAGTGATCAGAGCAAAGCAGATAGGATCTGAGGAGCATTAACCTCAGCTTGTGAGCCAACTTCCCTGGGTACAAATATTCTAAGACTCTATATGAAGAGGAGAGAGAGAATTCCATCAGAATAAGAAGTTCAGAGAAGTATGAGGTTCAAAGTTCTCAGCCCCATCTCATCATTTCTGGAGGTATCATGTATCCCCTTCCTATAGCTTAGATTCTCACTTCTCCCAATAGCCTTGTCTCAGCCTAAGAGATTTGTTGGTGTTAAGCATTTAATTGGTGCTGCAAATTTATAGCCCTAAAATCAGGCCCTGGTCTTGCTTCTTAGCATGTTTACTTTGCAATTACTGGAAATAAGGGCCTCCTTCAATGCCACCATGGTGTTCTGGTTTTCCATTGTCTTTTTAATTGTATTTTCATAGCTTTTATTTTTTCTTTTCCCCTATATAAACCTTTTAGGATGGTAAAAAGAATCCATTTGGTTTTGTTGTTCTATAATCACTGTTGTTGCCATAGCAAGTAAGTTCCAAAGCCACCTGATCTTGTAATGTCTTGCTCTTCACCTGCATTTCATCACATGCTCCCACCATGGATAATCTGAGCAACAGTGATGTCACTCGTGCCATGGATTGCCCATTTCCTAACTCATTCCCAGCAAGATTATCACTGTGTTCCTCACATTATGAACTTCTGAATTCCAGAATCCCAATTCAAGGGATTATTTCCTGATTCCATAATTACGATATCATTCCAAGTTCAAATAGGAAACAGATGGTACATTGAAATTAATATAATTCAAGAAGGATTTTATGCAGGCACTATTTATGAAGACCTGGACAGATAGAGGAGACCCACATTGGATAAAGTCATGATCCAGAACTAATAACCACAGAATTACTGAAAGAATGAAGAAATTAGATGGTTTCTTGAATCCAAAATGAAATTTCTGTACAGTGGGACAATTGGAGAGAAAGAACAACTGTTGGTCAGAGGACACAGCCAGCCCACGTAGACCTCTAAGGAAGATCTCCCTCTGGGGATCTGCATTGCTGAACTCAACAAGAAGCCAGAGGCAAGGAACCTATTGGCACAGTCCTTGCAGGCTAGCACCCTTAGCTGCAAGGAGCAAGGGCAGACAGTGAATGTGGAGGGGCAACTGTCGCCCTAAATTTTTTCTGACTCCCTACATTTAAGTCTACCATCTTGCTCTTTGTTTTTCTATTTGTTTTACCTAGTTTTTATTCCTTTATCTCTCTGTCCTTGCCTTCTTTGGGACCAATTATTTTTATGATTTTTTTTTTTCACCTAGGGGTGCTTAACCACTAAGCCACATCCTCAGCCCTTTTTATTTTTTATTTTGAGACAGGGTCTCATTAAGTTGTTTAGGGCCTTGCTAAATTACTGTTGCTGGCTTCAAACTTGTGAGTCTCCTGTCTCAGCCCCCTGAGCCTCTGGGATTGCAGGTGTGCGCTACCACGTCTGGCTATAATTCTATTTTTTTCTTCCATCATCTTGTCAGTTTTTTTTTTAATATTTATTTTTATTTTTTAGCTATCGGCGGACACAACATCTTTGTTTGTATGTGGTGCTGAGGATCGAACCCCGGCCTCACGCATGCCAGGCGAGCGCGATACCGCTTGAGCCACATCCCCAGCCCCATCTTGTCAGTTTTACAACCTCTTCTTACTCATTTAGTGATAACGATACACACAGTTACAAATAAAAATACATATGTTTACATATATCATACACACACACATAAGCACACACATTTATATATATTCACACAGGTTAGTGTATACACGTTTCCTTACTCTCTCAGCTAAGGGGACCTAGAAGAAATGACAGAGAAAGCACACTTAGCACCCAGATCAATGCCTTTCTCCAGTAAAAGAAATCAAGTTTCTATAGAGAAATAGATGACTAAAGATGAGTCTGATTATCTTGTAGGGCTATAAAGTAAAGATGTGCTTAGGGCTGGGGTTGTGGCTCAGTGGTAGAGCACTCGCCTAGCATCTGTGAGGCCCTGGGTTGGATACTCAGCACCACATGAAAATAAATAAATAAAATTAAGGTATTGTGTCCAACTACAATTAAAATTTTGTTTTTTAAATGTGCTTAAAAAGTGATGAGGGTATATCAAAAGGACACAGGAATCAAATGAAAGAGCTCTTAAATGCTAAGGTTAGAAAAGCTTGAGCAAAAATATAAGAAAAATGGTATTGGATTATAACCCAAATAAAAATAAATATTCATGAGCCCATCCTGATAGAAATGAATGACTAAACATATTTACAAATGGATTCAGGTGCTATGGTGCACGGCGTGGTCTCAACAATGCAGGTGACTGAGACAGGAGGATCACAAGTTTGAGGCCAGCCTCCACAGCTTAGAGAGACCCTTCCTTATTAATATTTTTCCCATCATCTCCTTGTGCCTAAATAATGAACAAAATAGTAAGTCAGACCCTGATTTGTAGTGTTTGCAAAATTACTCCCATTATGGTGCATTACAAACTACCAATGTAACACTACTGAACAGGCAGTTTGGAAAGACTGAGCAGTAGCACACCATTATAAAGTATTGCCACCTGACAATGTAAATAACCTCAAGAGCCCAGATAATACTTAAGAAATTATGAAGTGGTAAGTTTTGAGTATTTATTACCATTGCTTTTAATATATTTGATTTATTTAATTTTAAGGTATCTCTTTTAATTTCCAATGGTGGCTATGTAACAACTGGTTCACAAAATTCCTAAAAATTTAACAAGGGTTTAATTTTTTTTTCTTTCAGGAGCAAGTAAAAGATGGCTCCATCACAGCACTTTTTGCCTCATTTTGGATTTAGTTAAAATTTTTCTCTCATTGCATTTTTTCCTCTACTAGTTTTGAAACTATACACTTGAATTATATACTTTTAGTTATTATGGTAAACATTTTAGCATTCATATTTAATTTTAAAGAACCTAAAGTCAGCTGAGCACAATGGTGCATGCCTGTAATCAGAGACTCAAGATACTGGGCAGGAGTATTATAAGTTTAAGGCCAGCTTTAGTGACTTAGCTAGGCATAAGCAACTTAGTGAGACCCTGTCTCAAAATAAAAAATAAAGGGGTCGGGGTTGTGGCTCAGTGGTAGAGCACTTGCCTAGCATGCATGAGGCACTGGGTTCGATCTCTGGCACCATATAAAAATAAATAAATAAAATAAAGGTATTGTGTCCCTCTCCAACTAAAAAAAAATATTTTTTAATTTTTTTTTTAGAGAATTTTAATATTTATTTTCTTTTAGTTTTCGGCGGACACAACATCTTTGTTTGTATGTGGTGCTGAGGATCAAACCTGGGCCGCACGCATGCCAGGCGACCTTGCTACCGCTTGAGCCACATCCCCAGCCCCTAAAAAAATATTTTAAAAAATAAACTAAAAATGGGGCGGACATTGAGGCTCCGTGGTAGAGCACTTGCCTCGCATGCATGGGTTCCATCCTCAGCACCACATTAAAAAAAATAAATAAAAATGAAGATATTGTGTCCATCTACAACTAAAAATATATATAGGCTGGGGATGTAGTTCAGTGGTAAAGCACCCCCATCTAAAGTCATATCTAAATCCTCCTCCCAATCAATTCATGGACCTCAAGATGTTTTAACTTCAGTTGCCCTACTTCATCATATATGCTACATTTTTTTAAAAAACTTTTTTTTTTTTAGTTGTTGATAGACCTTTATTTATTTATTTTATTTATTCATATGTGATGCTGAGAACCGAACCAGGGCCTCACACATGCCAGGCAAGTGCGCTACCGCTGAGCCACAGCCCCAGCCCGCTACATTTTTTTTTTTTTTAGAGAGAGAGAGAGAGAGAATTTTAATATTTACTTTTTAGTTTTTTCGGCAGTCACAACATCTTTGTTTGTATGTGGTGCTGAGGATCAAACCCGGGCCGCACGCATGCCACACGAGTGCGTTACTGCTTGAGCCATATCCCCAGCCCCCGCTACATTTTTTAATATTTATTTTTAGTTGTAGTTGGATGCAATACCTTTATTTTATTTTTATTTTTATTTAATTTTAAGGTATCTCTCGCACATGCTAGGCGAGCACTCTACCACCGAGCCGCACCCCGAGCCCCATATATGCCACTTTGTCTTGTGTGTTATATCCATCTCAATGTTTTAAATATCACAAATTTGACATTAACCAATATTATAGTTTCATTTTTAGAATTATTCATATGTTTTTCATGTTCTGGGTTCAGAATTTTTTCTTTCATTTAAGATGCTGCTTCTGGGATTGATCTCCTTCTGTCTGATGTACATGCAGTCACATGCAAAAAATGGCTCTCTGGGTTAGCTCTGAATTGTAGCCAATTCTTGTGGTGTAAATATATTCCACTGAAGGCTTATTTCAACCTGTCAATGTAATACCACTGAATGTGAAGGGGAGAAGAGATGCTCACATTGATGGGCTCCATCACCCTACTGAATTCACTCTGCTTTCTTTTCTTTTTTTCTTTTATTTTCCCTTCCCTCCCCCTCCCCATTATTTTTCTGTTTTTATAATTTTGTTAAAGTATAATTGATAAACAATAAACTATATACCAAGGGTATAATTTGATAAGTTCTGATATTATTATTACCACAATCAAGATTAATGAATATATCCATCATCTAAAAAAGTTTCCTTGTTTCCCTTAGTAATCACTTCTTCCCCATCCCTGATCCCATCTTCTCTTCAGGAACCCACAGATCTACTTTCCTAAAACCGAAGATTATTTGCATCTTCTAGTAGAATTATTATATAATCATTCAGATTATATGATACAGAATGTATTTTTTTTAATTTGGCTTCATCCGGCATACTTATTTTGAGGTGCATTCATTTTGTGTGAATCAATAATTCATTGCCTTTTTATTTTTTAGTTGTAGTTGGACACAACACCTTTATTTTATTTATTTATTTTTATGTAGTGCTGAAGATCGAACCCAGGGCCTCGCACGTGCTAGGTGAGCACTCTACCGCTGAGCCACAACCCCAGCCCCTCTATTCCTTTTTATTGCTAGATAATATTTACATCACATGACTATACACAATTTATTTATCCAGTCACCTATTGATGGACTTTTGAGTTGTTTTCAGTTTTTGTTTGTTTATTTTGTTTCTTTGCTATTACAAACAAAACTGCTCGAATCTGCTTCTCTTTTTGGTGGAATGGCTGGATTGTATAGGATATTTTCTTAAGAAAATGCCAAATGGTTCTCCCAAGTGATTGTATCACTTTACACTTTCCATCAGCGTGAAAGTTCCAGTTGCTCCACTTTCTCATAAACACTGGATATTGTCAGTCTTCTTTAATTTTAGCCATCCCAGTGGGTGTATAGATGTATCATTGTGGCTTCAATTTGTGTCTCCCTAATGACTACTGAAGATTAATATTTCATACATTTAACCTTTAGCAGTTTCTTTACAAAATTAAAACTAAAATACTGTTTTCATTTGCCCAGAAGTGCCTTTGCTTTGCCCTCATTTAGGAGCTTGCAACTGAACCACAGCTATTCTTCCCAGCACTGTGTGGATAATATTCTCCCATCTTTTAACTTCCATCTGACTAATGAAATCCAGCTTCAGTCAAATCAGTGTCTCCTTGCAATAATCTGTCTTTTCTCTCTTCTCTTGATCTTTGATGATCTGTGAATTCCCTAACATATGTGCAGGTTTTTTTATTTATCCTGTTTGAGAATTGTTTGATTTTTCTTAATCTGATACTGACCGATGGCCTCTTTCTTCTATTTTGGAAAATCTCAGCTATAATTTCTGAGTATTACACAGCTCCTATTACTTCTAGAACTTCTATTGGTTTTATATTAGATCTTATTTGCTTCTCCATGTTTCTTAACCTTTCATATTTTCACTATCTTTGCCTATTCTGGCCATACTGAGAATTAAACCCATGGCCTTGTGCATATTAGCACTGAGCAATATCCCCAGTCCTTTTTATTTTTTATTTTGAGACAAGATCTCACTAAGTTGATGAGACTTGAACTTGCCATCCTCCTGCCTCAGCCTCCTGTCTGGGATTACAGGCATGCACCATCATGTCCTGTCTGTAATTTCCCAGATATATCTTCTCTTTTCACCCTTGTATAAACTATGCTTTAAGCTCTTTATTTTTTTTCCATTTAGTTTTAATTTCCAGAAGTTCTACATAGTTTCTTTTCAATTCCACCTAATCCCTCTTGATGTTCTGTTGCTCCTTTGTCAGCTTTTTATGTCTTTTGTAGTACATTAAGCATAGTTAAGTACTTATTTTGTATCCTATGTCTGGTAGTTCTAGTAGCTATCCTACCTACAGGTCTGATTCTGCTGTGTATTGTTTCTGTTGATTTTCACACTCGTAGTGCTTATTACCTCCTGTGTTTGAAGACTTTCTTATGGTGTGTGTGAATTCATATTCTTTGGAAATTGATCTGTGGGAATTAAGGCCTGGGTGAAAAATGTGTTCCTCCATGGAAAATCTGTGATCTCACCAGGCAGTTTGGGGCACTGCAAACTCAGAATCACTTTAATTGCACTTTAGGCTTGAAGATTCTTTTTTTCAAAGCATACAGTTATCAGGCATCAGCTGTCTTCGCTCTCTTTTTGTTGGATCTAATTTTTCTAGTTCCCTCAGTTTTCTGGTTTATCTTTAGGAAATCTCAGCTTTGTGGAGGAGGATGGGGTTCCAATCCACTCTCCTTACCCTTTAGGGCTCAAATTTCAACTCCTGTCCTCTGTACTTGTTTGGTCACCAAGGATTGGCAGATGTCACCAGACAAGCACTAACTTCAGCTGGAATTTTCCTGCAATGGAGCTTTCTCCTTGTTTTTGATCATTTCCCTTCCTTTCCTGACAACATTGCCATGCCTTTAAAAAGAAAGATGCTTTTTGTATTTCATCCAGCATTTTAAGTACTCTATACTGGGAGAGTTCTCCAGACAGCAATTGCTGGAAATAGACAACAGTTATCCCTTGGTATCTGTGAGGGATTGGCTCTAGGACCACCCCAGGATGCCAAAATCCATGGATGCTCAAATCTCTTATGTAAAATGGCATAGTATTTGCATACAACCTACACATATCCTCCTGTGTACTTTAATGCATCTCTAGATTACTTATAATACCTAATGCAATGTAAATGCTATGCAAATAGTTGCTATACTGTATTATTTAGGGAATAATGATGAGGAAAAAAAGTCTTCATATGTTCAGGACAGACATATTTTTTCCCAAATATTTTTGATCCAAAGTTAGTTGGATCTACAAATGTGAAACCCACAGTTGTAGAGGGCTAACTGTATTTGTGGTTTTTTACCCGTATGAACTTTGCTTTCAAATGTGATATGGGAGGCAGGAGTCTAACAATCCTGCTACCATGTTTATTTTTCCTTCTTTTGCCTCCGAAGTGATATCTTTAAATCAGCTTTTAAAACAACATCTCGCCCGCCATATTCTTTCTCTCATTGCCAGCTGGATATCTAAAAAGAATTATAAACCTGCTTGGAAATGAAATATCTCAAAGATAAAATTGTAATACTATTGGCCATTTTGGTGGCTCTTGGTTTTTTATTCCTGTGCATTGCTTTATAAATAAATCAACACTCTCTCAAAATCGGTTATAACAGTTTTTTTACAATCTAATGTTAGCATTTGATCAGAAAGAGAAAGGAACTAGGTCTTCTGACCTACAAATGATGCAAACAGAGGTCAACAGCATTTTGCATTAAAAAATTCACACTGTTGGAAGAAGAAAGAATTTATAACTTTGGATTCTCAAAACCAAACGTCATCCTGGAAAGGAGCTTAATATCAGTTTAAAGACCAAGTCGACTTTCTATCAGCCAAATTCATATCAAAGGAGAGAAAATAGAACATGTTGCAAAACAATTTACCATGAGTTTTTCATAAATTTTAGTATAAATAGAGTGAATTATACACTGCTCATCCCCATTCACATATAGACAGACAGATATTTAAAAGAAAATATCTGTTACAGTTTTCATAACATAAATTTATATTTTCAATCATGTTAAATTTTTACTTGGGAAGCACAATCCCAAGGAAACAATTTCTGAAGCCCTATAAACACTGATTTTTATTTGATTAGCTCTCAATCAAGCTAAAAATATCAAACAAGGCTTCTAGAATCAAGCTCTTTATTCAAAAGATCATTTCCACTTAGGAGGAAAGATATGGGGGAAAGTTAAACATATTCTTTAAAGGTGTTTTTTTGCTTTAATCAGTGAATGCAACCCAGCTGGGAGGAACAACCTCCTGGTTCTTCTATTAAGGGAAAATTTATATACAATAAAATACTCAGATTTTAATGAGTGGTGATAAGAACATACATTCTAATTGTCATAATCATAATATTAAACATTTCCATCACACCAAAAGTTCCCTTATGCCCTGTTCCAGACATCTCCCTCCCTCAGCTCCAGAGGTAACCACTGTCCTCATTTCTGTCACCACAACTTAGCTTTGTCTACATCAAGCACTGGAAAACTTTTCTGTAAAGGAACAGCTAGTAAATATTTTAGGTTTTTCAGGGCACATATAGTTTCTATCACTCCTCACCCTCATCCTTCTCTTTTACAGCCTTAAAAACAGTAAAATCTATTCTTACCTAACTCAAAGCTCTACCAAAAAACAGGCACCAGGACAGATTTGGCCAAAGGACCCCGGTCTAGAAGAACCCTCTAAAAATGGAGTTATACAGTAAGTAACATTTTGCTCTGGGTTAACTTTAACATGCTTTTAAGATTTAACCCATGTTATTGTAAGTATCAGTAATTTGTTCTTTTTTATTAAGAGAGAGAGAGAGAGAGGGAATTTTTTAATATTTATTTTTTTTAGTTCTCTGCGGACACAACATCTTTGTTGGTATGTGGTGCTGAGGATCGAACCCGGGCCGCACGCATGCCAGGCGAGCGCGCCACCACTTGAGCCACATCCCCAGCCCAATTTGTTCTTTTTATTGATCTTGATTTCATTAATTTTTTCTCTACTTGTTTCTTCAATTCAATGGTTTTTAGTATATTCATAGTGTTGTGCAATCATTACCACAATCAATTTTAGAATCTTTTCATCACTTCTCTAATCCTCCCAAAACCTTACCTTTTAGCAGTCATTCCCTTCTGCCTGCTGCCAACCCTTTCTCAGCCACAGGCAACCATGAGTCTACTTTCTGTCAGTATAGCATTATTTATTGTGGACATTTTATATAAATGGAATCCTACAATATGTGGCTTTTGTTTCTGACTTCTTTGACTTAAAATGCTTTCAAAATTCATCTACATTGTAGCATTTATCAATATTTCATTCCTTTCTATTGCCTAATAAGATTCCTTTGTATTAATAAATCAAATTTTATTTATCCATTGATCAGTTGATGGACACTGGGTTGTTTCTATTTCTTGGCAATTAATGGATAACCCCACCATGAATATCTGTGTATAATTTTTTGTGTGAACATGCTTTTATTTTTCTTGGGCACACACATAAGGGTCTAATTACTGGGTCATATGGTAACTCCTGTGTTTAAACTTTTGAAGGACTGCTAGACTGTTTCTGAAGCCACTGTACCATTTGACAACCTACCAGCAATGCACAAGAGAGTTCCAATTTTCCACATCCTCACCAATCATTGTTATTATCTTCCCTTTTCATTATAACCATCTGGTGATGTAAAATGATACCTTATCCTGCTTTTGATTTGCATTTCCCTGGTGGTGAATGATGTTGAGCATCTATTCATGTATTTAGTGACATTCATATATCTTCTTTGGACTCTACTAGCTTTTTATGTATACCATTTTTATTATTATTTATGAGCTTTATAGGGATTATGGCATTCATCTTTATCAGCATAGTCTATTCTGAATTACTATACTACATATATTTATCTATATTGTATATCTATATCAATTTAGAAAGATATAGATATACAATATAGATAGATATAGATAGATAGATATAGATATATAGGTATCTAGATAGATACAGATACATAGATTTATCTTGCTCTTCATTTCCCCCTGTGCAATTACCAGATGTATTTCCACCTAATCATTATTCTCTACCACCTGAAGAACTTCCTTTGGTACTTCTTGTAAGACAGTTTATAGGCAATGGATTTTCTCAGCTTCTGCTTATCTGAAAATGTCTATATTACACTTTCATTTTTAAAATATATTTTTGCTCTGTGGATTTCTAGGTTTACAATCTTTTTCTTTCAGCACTTTAAAGATGCCATTCCATTGTCTTCTGGACTCTGTTGTTTCTAATGAGAAGTGGGCTGACATTCTTATCATTATCCTCTACTTACAATGTATTCTTTTTCTCTGGCTACTTTTAAGATTCATTTCTTTATTTTTAGTTTTCAGCAGTTTAACTCTGATGTGTGTAAATGTGATTATCTTTGTATTTATTCAGGCTGGGACTTTATGAGTTTCTTGGATCTGGAGTTGCTATATATTTTTAATCAAATTTAGAACATTTTCAGGCAAAACTTCTCTGAATAGAATTCAAATATGCTTTCTGCTTCATTCTATTTATTTTTTCCTTTTAGATTCCAGTTAAGTGGGTGTTACCTCTTGATGTTAACTTACATGTCACTGATGAGCTGTTATCTCTATTCCTTCTCCTCCTTCTTTTTCCCTCACTCTGCTTCAATTTAGATTATTTATATTTGCCTATCTTCAAGTTCCCTAATCTTTTATTTTAATGTATTCAACCTTCCTATTTTAAAATAGTTTTGTCTTTTATTTATTATGGTACTGGGAATTGAACCTAGGGCCTTGCACATGATGGGAAAGAACTCTACCACTGAGCTACATCTCCAGCCCACTTTTTTATTATTTTATTTTTAAGACAGAGTCTTGCTAAATTGCTGGACTAGCTTTGTAATCTTCCTGCCTCAGTCTCTCCTGAGTCATTGTAATTATAGGTGTGCACCACCACCTACCTAATATTTTTTTCATTTTAAATGACACACAGTAATTGTGCATATTTGTGGGGTACAGTGTGACATTTGAATACATGTATATAATGTGCAATGATCAGATCAGGGTAGTTGGCATAGCTATCCCCTCAAATGTATATCATTTATTTGTTAGAAACATTCAAAATCTTCTCAACATCATTTTTGGAGGTGGCGGGGAATACCAGAGATTGAACTCAAAGGCACTCAACCACTGAGCCACATCCCCAGCCTTATTTTGTATTTTATTTAGAGACAGGGTCTCACTGAGCTGCTTAGTGCTTCACCATTGTTGAGGCTGGCTTTGAACTCATGATCGTCTAGCCTCAGCCTCCCAAGCCACTGGGATTACAGGCATGCACCACTGCACCCAGCCAACATCATTTTGATATATACACTTGTTGTCAATCACAGTTACTCTACTGTGCTTTAGAACATTAGAAGTTATTCCCTTTATCCAGATGTACCCTGGTACTCATTAACCATTGTTCTCTATTCACCTTCCACCACACCCTTACACTATTCTATTTTCTAATTTCAACCTGCCTATTTTTAATTCAGCTATAATTTATATATCATAAAATTTGCCATTTTAAATTATACAATCCAGTAGTTCAAAGTGTATTTGGAAAGTTCTGAAACCACCATCACTATATAATTCCAGAACAATTTTTTTAACCTTAAAAAGAAGCCCTATAGCCATTAGCAGTCACTTTTTATTTCCCCTTTTTCCATTTGTGAGCAACTGATCTACTCTCTATCTCTATGGATTTGGACATTTTATATAAATGGAATCATAAAATACTTAACATTGTTTCTGGCTTCTTTTACTTACCATATATTTAACAGTTTATCTGTGCTGTAATATGAATCAACACTTCATTCCTTTTTATGCCTAAATAATATTTCATTATATGGATATATTAATATGTTTATTCATTCATTAGTTGGAAATCATTTGGCTTGTTTCCACCTTTTCTCTATTATGATTATGCTGCTATTAATGTTCATATTGAGTAAATCTTATGAGTGGTCATATAGTGCTATAGTTTGGGTGTGTCCTCTGGAATTCATGTGCTCAAAACTTAATCTCCAAAGTCATAACTTATTGATATTTGGAGGTGGGGCCTTTGGGAGATAATTAAAATTACCTGTTATCAGAGTGCAGCACCCATGATGCATTGGCATTTTTTTTTCCCCACATGGCTAGGGGTTGAATCCAGGATCTCTCTTGCATGCGAGGCAAGCGCTTTACCACTGAGTTACATTCCCAGACCATATTAATGGCTTAAGAAGAGAAAGAAGGCACTGAGCTACTCTGCTTGCTCTAACTCACCATGTGATGTTCTCTGCCACGTTATGATGCAGCAAGAAGGCCATCGCCAGATGCAGTGCCATGCTCTTGGACTTCCCAGCTTCCAGAATCATGATTCAAATAAACCTCTATCTTTCATGAAGTACTCAGTCTTAGGCACTTTGTTAAAGCAACAGAAAAGGGACTAAGGCATATGGTAACCTTGTGTTTGATTATTATATAAACTGCCAAATTGTCACAGAAGCTACACCACTGCGCATTTGCACCAGTATTGTATAACTGCTACAATCTCTTCATAGCTGCACCAATGTTTGTTATTGTCCTCTTAAAATTATTGTTGTAGTCATTCTAGTGGGTATGAAATCATATCTCATTATGGTCTTGACTTACATTTGTCCTAATAACTATTCATGTCAACTATCTTTTTTAAAAAAATATTCATTTTTTAGTTTTAGGTGGACAAAATTTCTTTTTAAAAAAATTTTTTTTAGTTGCATTTGGACACAATGCCTTTATTTATTTTTACGTGGTGCTGAGGATTGAACCCACCATCTCGCATGTGCTAGATGAGCGCTCTACCCCTGAGCCACAACTCCAGCCCAACAATTTCTTTATTTTACATTTATGTGGTTCTGAGGATCGAACCCAATAACCCACTCATGCTATCGAGCACTTTACCACTGAGCCACAACCCCAGCCCCCACAAAAAAAGCATCTTTTAATATTGGCCATTTATAGAACTTATTTGGAGAAAATTCTGTTCAGGTCTTTTATCTATTTCCAAATTGGCTTATCTATTTTTTATTACTGATTTGTAAGAGTTCTTTATATATTCTAGATATAAGTCCCTTGTCAAGTGTGAGTTGTGCAGATATTTTCTCCCATTCTGTGAGCTATCTTTTCACATTCTTTTTTTTAAGAGAGAGAGAAGAGAAAGAGAAAAATTTTTAACACTTATTTTTCAGTTTTTGGTGGACACAACATCTTTATTTATTTTTATGTGGTGCTGAGGAACAAACCCAGCGCTCTGCGCATGCCAGAGGAGCGCGTTACTGCTTGAGCCACATCCCCAGCCCTCTTTTCACATTCTTGATGTGTCCTTTTGTGCACAAAACTTTTTCATTCTGATGAAGTACAGTTTATTTATTTTTTCCTTTGGTTGTTTTTGCTTTAGATTTTATATCTAGTAAACTCTTGTCTAATTAAGGTCATGAAAAGTTAGTCCTATTTTTCCTAAGAATGTATAGTTTTAGCTCTTACATTAAGATCTTTGATCTATTTTGAGTTAGTTTTTGTACATCATATCTATGAGAAGTCACCATTCATTCTTTTGCATGTGGATAGCCAGTTGTCTCACTATCATTTGTTGAAAAATGATTTACTCATCTGATGGTCTTAATATCCTTGTCGAGAATTAATTGACCACAAACTCTCAATTGTATTGCACTAATACACATGACTATCCTTATGCCAGTATCACACTGTCTTAATTTTTGTAGCTTTGCAGTATATTTTGAAAATAAGAGTCCTCCAACTTGGTTCTTTCCCAAGATTGTTTTGGCTATTCGTATCCTTTGAATTTCATATGAATTTTCAAATCACCTTGTAATTTCTGCAAAAGAAGTAGTTGGAATTTTGATAAGCATTACATTGAATCTATAGATCAATTTATTGATCTTAACAATATTAAGTCTCTCAAACAATGAAAACAGGAATTTTTTTTTCATACTCAGGATTGAACCCAGGGTCTTGCACATGCTAGGGAAGCTCTTTACCACTGAACTACATGCCCAGCCCCAAAACAGGATATTTTTCTATCTATTTAAATCTTTTAAATTTCTTTTGACAGTGTATTGTAATCTTCAGTATAGAAGTCTTGCACATCTTCATTAAGTTTACATGTATTTTATTTATTTTGATATTATGATAAATAGATTTTTTTCTTAATTTTGTTTTCAGAGTTCATTGCTAATGTATAGAAATAAGTTGATCTTGAATCCTGTTACCTTACTTAATTTATTTATTAATTTTAAGTTTTTTGATTCCTTAGAATTTTCTATTTACCATATTATGCCATTTACAAATATAGTTTACTTTCTTTTTGAACATTTCTTTTACAATTTTGATGCTTATTATTTTTTTCTTTCCTTTTTTTTCCCCCAACTGTCCTAAGGAGAACCTCTAATACAATGGTGAATAGAAATGACAAGAATGGGTATACTTATCTTGTTTCTTATCCAAAGCATCCAGTCTTTCCCCATTAAGGATGAAGTCAGATGTGGGGTTTCCATAGATATCCCTTATTATATTGAAGACATTCCCTTCCATTTCTAGTTTGTTGAGTGTTTTAACATGAAAAGGAGTTGGATTTTGTCAAATATTTTTTCTGCACCTATACAGATAAGTATATTCTTTTGGGTTCTCACTCTCTTGATATGGTTATTATATTAATTGATTATCAGATGGAAAACTAAAATTATATTCTTGGTATAAATCCCACATGGCCAAGGTGTATAATTCTTTATGTTCCTAGATTCAGTTTGCTACTATTTTTCTGAGGATTTTTGTATCATATTCATAAGAGACATTGGACTGTAGTTTTGTGATGGCTTTGTCTGATTTTGATATCAGGATAGTACTGGCCTTGTAGAATGAATTAGAAAGTGTTCACTTTTATTCTATTTTTTTAAATACTTTTTTTTAGTTGTAGATGGATACACTACCTTTATTTTATTTATTTATTTTTAATGTGGTGCTGAGGATCGAATTCAGCACCTCACACACGCCAGACGAGTGCTCTACCACTGAGCCACAACCCCAGCCCCACTTTTCTTCTATTTTTTTTTTTTTTTGGAAGATTTTGTGAAGAACTGGGCTGGGCACAGTGGCGCACCCTATAATCCCAGCAGTTTAGGAGGCTGAAGGAGGAGGATTATGAGTTCAAAGCCAGTCTTAGCAAAAGTGAGGTACTAAGCAACTCAGTGAGACCCTGTCTCTAAATAAAATACAAAATAGGGCTGTGGTCAAGTACCCCTGAGTTCAATCCCTGGTACCCCCCCCCAAAAAAAAGAAGAATTGGTATTCATTCTTTTTTAAATGACAGAATTCACCAGTAAAGTCATCTGTATCTGGATTTTTCTTTGTAGATTTTTTTTTAATTTATTTTTGTTGTTGTTGTTGTCTTAGTTGTAGATGGACACAGTACCTTTATTTTATTTATTTATTTTTATATGGTGTTGAGGATTGAACCCAGGGCCTCACACGTGCTAGGCACTGAGCTTCAACTCCCGCCCTGTAGATAGTTTTATAAAAATTATTCCTGGGGATGGGGTTGTGGCTCAGCGGTACAGCATTTGCCTAGCAAGTGCGAGGCCTTGGGTTCAATCCTCAGCACCACATAAAAATAAATGAAATAAATAAAGGTATTGTGTCCAACTACAAACAAAAAATAAATATTTTTTTAAAAAAATTATTTTTGTTACTAATTCAATCTCTTTGTTATGTCTTGTGTTAGTCAGCTTTTTGTCTCTATGACCAAAATATCTGATAAGAACAACTTAGAGGAGGAAAGGTTTATTTGGGGCTTATGGTTCCAGAGGTTCAATCCATGTTCAGACAGCTCCATTGCTTTGGGCCCAGGATGTGGCTGAGGAAAACTATTCCACTCATAGTGGCTAGAAGCAGTAAAAGGAAGGGGAAGGGCTTCTGGGAAGAGGAATCCTTCCAGGACACACTGTCAGTGACTCATGTCCTCCAGCCAAACCCCACCTGCTTTCAATTGCCACCCAGTTAGTTTATTCAACTAGATGGACTGGTAAGGTTGCAGCTCTCATAATCCAATCATTTCATCTCTGAACATTCCTGCATTAAACAGGAGCTTTTGGGGATACCTGATACCCAAACCATAACATGGTTATTGAGATTATTTTTTGAGTCAGTTTCAGTAATTTAAATCCTTCTATGAATTTGTCTATTTCATCTAGAATATCTAATTTTTTAGACACATTATTTGTTGTATTCCCTTATAATCCTTTTTATTGCTGTTAAGTAAGTAGTAATATCCCCACTTTTGTACCTGATTTTAGTAATTTGAATCTTATCCCTTTTTTCTCGGGTTGCCTAGCAAGTTTTGTTAACTTCATTGACCTTTTTAAAGAGCCAACTTTTAATTTTGTTGATTTTTTTCTATTGCTTTTATACCTTGTCTTTTGTTTATTTCTACTTTAACCTATATTATTTTCTTTCTTGTATTGAGTTTGGATTTAATTTCATCTTCTTTTTTATAGGTTTTTAGGTGGAAGTTAGGGTTGTTGATCTTTCTTCTTATTTAATGTATTCCTGTGAATTATCCTCTGAGCATTGTTTGCTTTGCGTCCGTAAGTTGTGTTTCCTTTTCTTTCCTCTCAAAGTATTTTCTAATTACCCTTGTAATTCCTTCTTTAATTCATCAGTTTATTGTATTTAAGACTCTGTTGTTTAATATCCACACATTTGTGAATTCCCATATTCTTTTTCTTATTGATTTCTAATTCCATTCCATTGTGATCAAAGGAGATACATTGTATGGGTTCAATCCATGTGGATTTACTGCAACTTGTTGTATGGCCTCACATATGGTCTATCCTGAGGAGCCGTTCATGTGCACTTGAGAAAACCATGCTCTTGAGTGGAGTGTTCTATAGATATCTGTTAGGTAATTTGTTTATTGCATTGTTTACTTCTTCTATTTCTTTCCTGATCTGTATAATTGTCAGTTTTTTGTGTTTGAGTTTGGAGCTATCTTCAAGATCAGTATTTCCTCTGCCAGCTTTGCTGCTTTTCCACTCTAGTTATTGTATTTTTCAACTCCAGAATTTCCATTTGGTTATTTTTATCATTTCTATCTCTTTATTGATATTCTGTATATAATTCATCATTTCTATACCTTCCTTTAGTTCTTTAGAAATATGGCCCTTCAGTGTTTGAACATATTTAAAATAGATAAGGGGCTGGGAGTGTTTCTCAGTGGTAGAGCACTTGCCTAGCATGTGTGAGGCCCTGCGTTCAATCCCCAGTGCTGCAATAATAATAAAAACAGCAGCAACAAAAATAAATAAAATACATAGATGCTTTTAGGTCTTTTCCTAGTAAATCCAACACCTGGTTTTCCTCAGAGAGAGTTTCTATTTATTCTTTTCTTTTCCTGTGAAAATATTCTTTTTTTAAATATTTTTTTTAGTTGTGGATGGACACAATCCCTTTATTTTATTTATTTATTTTTTTAATGTGATGCTGAGGACCGAACCCAGCGCCTTGCACCTGCTAGACAAGCGCTGTACCGCTGAGCCACAACCCCAGCCCAAAACATTCTTGTTTCTCATAATTTTTAGCTGAAGAGAGGATTTTTGATACTGGAGGCTTAGCTCAATGGTATAGTGCTTGCCTAGTGTATGCAAGGTCCTGGGTTTGAGCTCCAGCACCACAAAAAGAAAGAAATAGGAAAGAAAGAGAAAGAAAATGGAAAAAAAGTGGATTTTTAAAATACTGTAATGTGGTAATCTAGAAATCAAATTCTCCTCCTTCTCCAGTGTTTATTGTAATTACTGATTTTTTTTAATTTTTTTTCCTGTGTGTGTTCTGCTGGGGATTGAACCCAGGGCCTTGTGCATACGAGGCAAGCACTTTACCAACTGAGCTATATCCCCAGCCCTGTAGTTGCTGATTGTTGTAGTTGTTTATTTATTTAGTGACATTACCAAACTAATTCTGTACAATCTATATTCATTGTATGTAGTGTCCAGTGAAATCTTTATTCAGTTATCTTAGTGGTCAGCAAACATTTGAACAGAAATTTCCTTAAACAACTAGAAAAAATAAGTCTTTACTGAAGGTTCTCTGTGTGTATTGGAACATGCCTTCAGCACTCAGGCAGTTTGTAACTCTTAGTCTTCATTTCCTACTTGCATAGAACCTCAACCTCGAGGCAAAACACAGGTGAAAGCTTAGCACTTTCTCCCTCTTCCTGAGAATACACACAGTCCTACACAAGTGTGTGGGCTTGTAGAGTTCTAGGAACATAATGGAAATTTTCAAGGTGATTTTTCTTCCCCAGTTTTTTAAAATCCCTTTAAAAAGCTTTTTTGTTGTTGTTGTTCTTATTAGTTATTCATAAAAATAGAATTTATTTTGACATATTACACATATATGTAGTATAACTTGTCATTCTTCTGGTTGTACATGAAATAGAATTACATTGGTCATGTAATAATATATGCACAGAGGAAAGTAATGTCTGTTTTTTTCTGCTGTCTTTCCTATTCCTATCTCCTCTCCCTTCCCTTATTTCCCTTCTAATCCAAAGTACTTCTATTCTTCCCTACTCCCTCCTTATTGTGAGTTAGCATCCCCATATCAGAGAGAATATTTGGCCTTTGGTTTTTTGGGATTGGCTTATTTCACTTAGTATGATAGTCTCCAGTTCCATCCATTTACCAGAAAATGCCATAATTTCATTTATCTTTATAGCTCAATAGTATTTCATTGTGTATATATACCACATTTTCTTTATTCATTCATCTATTGAAAAGCACCTAGGCTGGTTTCCATAGTTTAGCTATTGTGAATTGATCTACTATAAACATTGATGTGGCTGTATCACTGTAGTATGCTGATTTTAAGTCCTTTGGGTATAAACCGAGGGGTGGAATAACTGGGTCAAATGGTGGTTCCATTCCAAGTTTTCTGAGGAAATTCCATACTGCTTTTCAGAGTGGTTGTACCAATTTGCAGTCCCACCATCAATGTATGAGCATATCTTTTCCCCCACACCCTCGCTAACATTTATTGTTACTTGTATTCTTGATACTTGCCATTCTAACTGGAGTGAGATGAAATCTCAGTGTCTTCCCCAACCATTGGTTCAAGCAGCCATGAAGTTAATACATTTGCCTGTGATTGTTTCCAGCAAACATTCCTCCCTCAACTAGGAAGAAAGTTACCTACACAGGGTAAGCTTCAAGCCAACCTTATAATTGGGGACTTCCAGGGAACCACCAGATAGGTCTAATAGACTTGGGAACAAGTCTTTGGAAGAGCTCAGCTTTGTTTTCCTCCCTCAAGTAATCGCAAAGTGCTTTGCAAGAGAGAATACAGGCTAGCATTTTTGAAGGGTGCTTGTGAACAGAGAGTGGAGGATGAGACTAGAGCAAGTTAAAATGTTACCAGGATTACTGTTCTTACCAAGGAAGCCTTTGGTTAATTTTCAGAGCTCTTAAAAAGTTGATCCCCCCTTCCCACCTTTATTTTTAACCAATTTGGTGGTGATAGTGGTGTGGTTTTATGAAATGGTGAAGTCTTGGAGGGTCTTTTGAAGGCTATTTTCCAACTTTACTTTTAACCTTATTTAATAAATATTTTAATTTCAGTTAGTACATATTTCAGTTCAAGTATTTCCATTAGCTTTTTTAATGTAGCAGGTTTATTCGGATATGCCATACAACCAACTCAGTTAAAATGTACAATTCAGTTCACATTCACAGAGTTATGGTATAATCGTAGAATTGTAGTTCTTTTATAGTTTTTAATATCTCTACTTAAATTAACCATCCCAACACATTATTTTTATCTTTTCCTATGGATTTGATAACATATATATATAATTTATCTTGTCCGATAACTCCAATATTGTATTATATGAACATTTGTTTCCATTATCTTATTTTTCTTAATTAAGGGTAATGTTTTACTGCTTCTTCACGTGTCTAACAATTGTGTAATGCATTCAGGACACTTAAAACACTGGAGATTCTGGATTCTCTTATCTCCCTTTGACCAGAGTTGAGTTTTGTTCTAGCAGGTGGTTAAATTACTGGTGTATCACCTCCAACTTTATGAAGATTTGGTTTTATGTTTTATTAGAATACATTTACTTTAGTTTTGTCATTACTACTAAGGAGAATCTCTTGGTCCTAGCCATGGTTGCTCTAAGAAAGCCTAAGATGTTTACTGATCTTCCCTAACAAAATGAGACTCAAACCCCAAGCGCTGTTCCCCCTGAAGTGGGCAGGTACTAAAGTCTCCTCTCAGCGCTTTCCTGCTCCCAGCTGTTATTTTCCCTTAATCTCTTTGGAGTCTCTTCACTCACATAGTTTAGGAGTCAGCCAAGGATTTGAGGGAAATTTGCATATAGATTTAGTGCTCAGCCTTCAGCAACTTCCTCCTTTCTGGTTTTCCTTCCCCACTTTCCTGCAGCTCTGACAGCCCCAAACCCCGTGTCCTCTGACTCTTCAGGCTGCAGCTTTCTATTTGTTCTCTATCCCCATGTTCCCCAAGAACTAGGAGGTACTCTAAGGAGAAGCCCTAGAATTGTGCATCTCACCCAGCATGGATCCCTTCTTGTAGGAATTTAATCCCCTTCAAGTTTCTGCCTGCTTTTTTTTTTTTTTTTTTTTTTTTTTTGTCATTCTCCAGTAGCTTCAAGCCATGTTAAAAAACATTTAAGCCAGAATTTATAATTTTTATATTAATGATCTCAAGTCTGATAGATGCTACTTTGCTAATACCAAAAGTCAGTATCTTGTTCCAAAATTGTTGTTTTTAATACTAGTTACTAAGATTTATTCATGCCTTAATTTATAGTACAAGTAATAAACACACATGTGTTTTAAAAATTGACAAATGCTATAGAACTATACAAAGGAAAAAAATAATCACTTTATTTACTTCATCCACCCCCCCCCCATGATAGTTTGGTATTTATCCTTACACACATAAACAAATACATATACATATCGCTTTAATATGAGTGGTATGATACATATAATTTGGTAACCTACTCCTTTTTTTCCACCAATATATTTTTAGAATTTTTGTAAGTGTATATGTTTATTCTTTCATCAGTTTATTCTTTCATTCATACAGTATTTGCTTATGTCATGCACAGTTCTAGGTCTTAGGAGTAAATTAACAAACCAAACACATACACAAACCCATACAAATTGTCTTCATGGAGATTATAGTCTACTGAGGAGAGGAAGAGGTGAATTGGAAATAAACCATTGATTAAATAGGAATGATGTTATGTTTTGTGGAGAAAAATTAAGTGGGAAAGCCAATAGGAAGTGGTAGCCATCTAGGAGGGGAAGGGGTTTTCAATTTTTGAAAGAGTGAACAAGGAAGGCCTCACTCAAAGGGTAATATCTGAGCAGACTTGGAAGAAGTGAGGGAATAGGAGAAAAAAGCTTTCCGGTAGTAGGAAGAGCAAAAGCAAAGATTTGGCAGAGCACACAGCATGTCTGGGGAATAATAAAGAGGTCAAGATGCCTGACGCACAGTGAGTTGAGCCGGGTATGGTAGCGTATGCCTGTGATGCCAGTGGCTCAGGAGGCTGAGACAGGAGGATGGCAAGTTCAAAGCCAGCCTCAGCAAAAACGAAGCACTAAGCAACTCAGTGAGACCCTGTCTCTAAATAAAATACAAAACAGAGCTGGGATGTGGCTCCATGGTTGAGTGCTCCTGAGTTCAATCCCCAGTACTTCCCCGCCCCCCACCAAAAAAAAAAAAGAGTGAGTTGCGAAGACAGTCAGGGGAGACAAGGTCAGATTGCTTAGAGGATCAGATAGCACCCAACTTTGGTGGCCATTGGAGCCATCTACCTTTAAGTGTCTTCCCATGGAAGTGGGTTTGTTGGACCTGCTTGAGCCACAAAGCTTTTCTCCTTTGATTGAAACCCCATGGTGCTCCTGTAGAACCCTGTCCTCCACAATTCAAAGAATACTTTTTTCAACTCTGGTTTTGACCTTGTTGGCCCAGGTCTTAGTGGAAATGCAAGTCATACATGGTTCCCAAAGCACAAGACCCTGCTGGGTCATCCGCCCAAGACACTGCTTTGCCTGTGGTCTCTTGAAGAAGAATTGTTCTGAGTCCAGACTTCACCTTCCTTCATGGTGACCTCTCCGCTGGAAATCATGGTGTCCTTCCTGACTGCACACCTGCATCAGGTTCAGGCCCCACCTGACTTCAAAAATCAAAGAGTGAGGCTGAGATCACCATCTTGCCCTCTTAGGAGGCCTTGAATCAGTTCACCTTTTTCTCAATGACCAAGCCTCCCCACCAAAGACATGTAAGAATCCTACTTTTATGAAGCCACAGAAAGCTCCATTTCACCCTTCTTTGAGAGCAAGAATGCCTCACCTAATGTCCACTACTATAAATAATGGATCCCACTGCCATTATCCTTCTCTGAATGGGGGAGACTTGTTTCAAGGTGAAATATTAAGTCCACCTAAGCAAAGAAGAGAGGCAGCTCCTTGGCATTCCCTTACATATGGATGTACTATAATTTAATTGATCATTCCTCGACTTTGGGGGTATTCATTTCCTTCCTTTTTATTATTATAAATAATTCTACAGTGAATGTCTTGGCGTGGGTACAAGGCATTTCTGTGGAATAGATTCTTGAAAGCAGAATTCTTGGGTCAAAAGACATACACATTTAAATTTAAAACATTCCCAAATTGCCTTACAAAAATGCTTTACCAATTTTTATTCCTGGGAGACTATCTGTTTCCGCACTCCATCACCATCACTAACCATTAAGAACCATCTTTCACCTTTGATATTAATATTGTTTCAATTTCTATGCCTCTGATTACTAGTGAGGTTGAACATATTTTTATGTTTATTGGCCACTTTTATTTTTCTGTGAACTGACTATTCATAACTTTTGTTTATTTTTTCTATTGGATAGTTTGTCATTTCCTTATCTTGCGCATGTTGTTTTAAGTTTATTCCTAAGTATTTTGAAGTTGTAGTAAATTGATTACTACAGGCGAATAGAAAAACTATTGATTTTAGTAAGTTGTTCTTATTGCTGGCATCCTTCCTGAACATTTGTCTTGATTTTAATAGTTTTACAGTTGATTATCTTTCTTTCCTAGGGAAACCATCATATCATTTGCAAATAATCGTTTATTGTGATTGCTGATGTATTTGGACATATGTTACTTTTTTTTCTGTATTTTCTATTGACCAGACTCTCTGGTTTCTTTTTTTCACTCCCTGATTTTTGAGACTTGATGGCATTTCTTTGTTCCTTTTCTTTGTTCCTTTTCTTTCTCCCTCTCTTCCCCCTACCCCAGCTTTGGGGATGGTACCCAGGGCTTTCCTTGCAGGAGCCAGGGAGCCTGGATCCCTGAGCTGTGCCCCAGCCCCTCTTTGTTCCTCTAAGGCCTGGGAGGACCTCATTCTGTTTCTATTCTGGTGGTTGTCCTTGAATAGTGTGTTAAATATTGAAACAATTTTTTTCTGTCAATGTCAACAATCAGGGCTGGGGCTGTAGCTCAGGGACGCTTTGCCTAGCATGTGTGAGGCATTGGGTCTAATCCTTAGCACCATATAAAAATAAACAAATAAAATAAAGGCATGCTGCCCATCTACAACTACAAAGTTGTTTTATTTTGTTTGATTTATAATCTGTATTTTAAGAACAAGTCATTAAAACCTGTATCTTAATTATCTTATATGTAAATACAAAGGTTTTTTTTTAAATGTTAAGAATGAAGTCAGTTCATAACCTCCCCCCAAAATAAGAAAAGATCCTAATACACTTGAACCCTACTCCACATGCCTCATTTTCCTTGTTCAATTCAAATCACTTGAGATCTTAGCATCAGATTTTTTGAAAATCTCTTTTTCTTACAGTACATCTTTCTTACCTAAGACTCCTTTATTTTCTTTTTGCTTTATAGAACATTCTGGGTTGTTTTTTTTTTTTTTTTGTCACCTCCTGTGATTTAAAAGGTAGTAATACTGTTTTTAATTTTACTAGTGATCGACTTTTGTATTTACCAAACATTCTTAAACCTCTATTTCTCTTGTAATGAGAGTTAAGAACAATCAATATCTCCTAACTCTCTTACTTCACATCTAATGAAAATTTTAGTGTACCTTTACCTGCCTTGCCCTCTTCTCACTCATTTCTAGTCTTTTAAAATTTACTGTGGGTTTATAAATCCAGCTTGCATTTCAATCATATGCCCCTTTTTTAAAGAATAGATTTTTTGTTCAATTCTTATGGTATATTTAGTTGGTTTTTAATGCTTGCAACCAGTCTTTTATATAATGTTCCCATTTCCAAATTCTTAATTTGAATTCATCTCTTGAGCAGTTGAAGTATGTCTTCAAGTTGTTTACTTAGGGAGAACACATGGGTGGTACATTTTTTACACCCTTCTCTGTAAATATGGAATATATTTCTGTTGTTTTCTCATGTGAATGACAACTGCTTGGGTACAGGATTCTCATATTGCCATCTTTTTCACTCAAAACTATAACCATTGCTCCCTATCTCTTGGTGTTTAGACATGTCAAGACTAATCCTAAGATCAGCCTAAATTTCCCTCTTTGGAACCCAATTTCATGTGTAAATCCATGTATTATTTTTTCCTTCATCTTAGGAAAATATTTTTTCACTGCCAGGATATATCCTGACACACAATTCTTTTTTTTTTTTTTAATTTTTTAATACTTATTTATTAGTTTTCAGCAGACACAACATCTTTGTTTGTATGTGGTGCTGAGGATCGAACCCAGGCCGCAGGCATGCCAGGCGAGCGCGCTACCGCTTGAGCCACATCCCAGCCCCACACACAATTCTTTATTAATTTTCTCTGGAACTCATTGATCTATCTTAACCATTTTTCAGCTCAGGAAATAATTTTCTATTTGGTATATGAACTTGACTTTTATTCATTTGATTGTAATTATTATAAATATCTGTTGGCCACTACTCTCCTCTTCATCATCCCTCAACAGGGTAACCACAACAACCTTTGAACTAGTCTCTCTCTGTCACTCAGACCCCTTCTCTTTTTCCATTCTTTATTTCCATTCATGACTCCTGAGGGCAAGAACCTTGACTGCTTTGTTCACACTGGTGAGCACTGCCTTCCCACTGCTCTTGGTTTATGATCCAAACTCTTTAGCATGACCATTGTAGCCTCAGGCAAGTGTCCCCCACTCTATAGGTCTCATCTCCCACTGCCACCCTTCACTTCCTATGATCCAGTCACACTGACCTCCTCTTGGGCCTTCACTTTCTATCCCTTCTGCTTTGATGACCTGGCCAACTCCTCAGTTCTTTCAATCTCAGCTTAAATGTTGCTTCCTCAAGGAAACTCTCCTAATCCCACACTGTTATGTCCTATGTCCTTTTTTTTTTTTTTTTTTTTTTTTTTTAGTACTGGAGATTGAACTCAGGGGCACCCAACTACTGAGCCACATCCTCAGACCTACTTTGTAGGGTCTCACTGAGTTGCTTAGCACCTTGCTTTGGTTGAGGCTGGCTTTGAACTCATGATCCTCCTGCCTCAGCCTCCCCAGCCACTGAGATTACAGGCGTGCAACACTGATACATCAGTGAATAAAAGAGATAAAGTGTCCTGCCCTCGTTGGAGCTTAATTGTACAGATATTCCCTCATAGTGTTCCTTAGAATTTTTATTAAACTAATTGATTGTGGAATTGCTTTTATTCTATCTCTCCCACAAAACAGCTCTGTAAGGAAAGGGATCGAATCCACTTGTTTACTCTTGTAGCTCTAAGAGGTAAGGCAATGCCTGGTAGACAATATATACTCAATAAATGTTTGATAGATGAACTAATGCTTTTTGTAGAAGTCAGGACTCCTTCTCAACCAGCTACAGGAATAAAAAAAAAAAGAAAAAGAAAAAGAAGAAGATGGAGAAGAAAAAGAAGTGGGGTGAATTTATCAGCTCACTAACTGGGAAGCCTGTGGGCAGTTCTAACATCATGCACAGCTGGATCCAGAGTCTTATGCGATGCCAACAGGGCTCCCTCTGCTCCCCTCTGAGTGTTGATCTTATTCTTTCCAGCTCTAGATGGATTTCCTCCATGTTGCCAGGGGAGATAGGTACTGACAGTTCCAAATGCACATATTCTCAGCTTAGCAACACCAGGGGAAAAAAAAAAAATCACTTGCTTCTCTCAGCATCTGTATATAAGCAGGGCCCAGACAACGGGGGAACAGTCCAGCTTAGGTCCCCTGGCCTGATCACTGTGTCCAAGAGATGGGGCATTCTGATTGGTCAAGACATAGATGGTCCAGTTCTCCCTGAGAATCTGAAGGAGTCAGGTGGGGAGAGCACCATAGTTGACCTCTGCATCAGGATGCCTCAGAGTTCAGGAAGAATTCACCAAAGGAACAGCAGGTGCTACCAACAGGAAGAAAGAAATGCACACACGTCTAGATAAATGTCCCACAATGGATTTTCTTGCATTCTGCACTTTCTAAAGTCAGTGGTTTTGCATCTTTCTCCTTTCCAGCCTGGGTCTCCTGCCTCGTTCTGAGCAGCCTTTTCCTGGAAGTACTATTGCTAAAGGTGGGCAATAGAGGAGTACAGGGTACCTGGCATCTGCTCTATAGGACAATAGCCCCAGATGACTTTTTCACACTTTGGGAAGCTCTGCTTCATGGTAAGATTCATTGGAGAAGTGCTCTGCAGACACAATTAAATCATTTTGTCCCTGTCATCCCAAAGAGTAGGTTAGTAGGCCTTCCCATCTGATTTTGGGGGTTGAGGAGTGAGCACATAGTCTCGAGTGGGGCTGCCCATGGGCCAGGGCCAGGCACAGACTGGAGCTCCCTCTGTGTGACCACAGTGCCTTCAGCATTTGTTGCATCAATGTAGAGGCTACAACTCCCAAGGCCACGCTATTTTGAGGGTGCTGCACACTGTTTTGCATAATGCAGAGTTAGCATCTAGCTTTAGATCATTATGAACAGCTTTATTCACTAGCAAGAAAGTCCAGTGGGATATTCCTGAGCCAGGCAGGATGCAGGACAGTTCAGTTGTCCATTGTGTAGGACTGTCTTGAGTACATAGAGCATGTAGCATTTCTGGCACCTGACTAAATGCTAAAGGCACCCCTTCATCAATGGGACAACCAAAAAAATTCCTCTATATATTTTCTAAGCATCTTATGAGAGATTATCTACACATAGCTTCTCATCTTTTGAAGACTTTGAACCTAGGTTTATTGCTCCTCATACCCCAAGTTCTTCTGATATCATGAAATTTCCTCCCTGACTTCAAGGATAATCCCTCCAGGAATGTAACAATTACAGGGTACATCAAGGGAAGATTGACCCTGTTTTTTCTTAGGACAATTTCCATAGTTGCTTACCATTTGCGGAAAACCACTGAAAGCAAAGCCCATTGAGCTCATGCTGACACATCACAGCACCTCCACTTGATTGGTCACTGGGGTGTTCAGTGACTACATTCAAGTTGCAATTGACTTCTACAAAAAGCATTAGTTCATCTATCAAGCATTTATTGTCTATGTGACCCTTTCACTGTCTTCACAACCTAAGCCTTTACATATGGATACACAGATCTATTATCATATACCATTTCCCCTTTATTACTCCCCTATATTATTCTCAGTCCCTTATTTGGACATTTTGACATTTGAACATTTGGGGCATTTAAAACTATATATGCATAGTAGGTAATATTATTTATGCATTTATTTCAGAATAGTAAAGGGTAAGTTATAAAAAACATTTGTCATGAACACATTGGGTGTGGTAGAGTTGAGGACAATATGTTTAAGAGTTTGGCAGATAATCAGAAATGTTTTTCTGCTCAGAACTATCTTATTCTCCCTAATAACGGACCCATAGTAAAGACATATGAGCTACTTTTCCCCAGCCTCATCAGCCGTTGATATTGGGGTCCCAAAAGCAGCTTTAATTTTGGCTTCTCTCCTCTTGCCCTCACAAGCATCACACCTAAACATTTCTGCTCCGCAGTCAGCCAACCCTGGAAATGGAGAGCCCTGACAGTGACAGATTCACATGGGCTTTGAGAGGTCCCCTCCTCCCTCAGTAATGGCTTTATACTTGCTGAAGGCCACTGCTTCTCCCAAGATCTCACCAGGTCCTTCCATTTTTTTTTCCTTAAAACCCTTACAACTCTGAAGGACTCACACACGCTTCGTGAACCTAGGATCAAACTCAAGTCAGGTACGATGTGGCTCCCTAATCACCTTTTCCCCAGACCCATGTCTCCTGAAATATCCCTCTGGCCAGGGGAGGTCTGATTTCAGCGGGGTTTTCACCAGAAAGTGGTCTCCAAAGTGACAAAATCCTCCATCTCAACCCTGTTGATCAAGAGCAGGGTGCCTTCTCTGAATCCCAGCACCATTTTTCATGCTAACCACCTCTATCCTCTCTCAGGCTGCCTGGAGTCACGTTTGTTCTGGAAAACAGAGGTGGTCTTCATTTGGATTCCGAGCACAGGGCCTCCCTCACATCCCCACTTGAACCTTCTCTGGATTTCACCGGCTTATCATTTTGTCTCCAAGTGGGGCCCACTGGTCTGTGCCTGCTCCCCCTCCGACAGCCTTGAGGCCAACTCTCGCATGTCGCTACCTCCCAAAGAAACCAAACTCTAGCTCCAGAGACAGTAACAGATAAGGAGGATTTTACTGACGGTTTTGTCAGAGGAGTCATAACGTTCCTCCCAACCTCCTCCTTCCAAGTTCTTCTCCCATTGCAGATGCACATCCCTCCCCTGGACCTCTAGCCTTTCTTCCTCACCCCCTCTTTCTGCGGAGGCTCCAGCTACCTCCCTCATCCTTCCTCTCAAATTGAATGTGTAAAACTTCATCAACACTAGCCAGACAGAGGCCACCAGCAGTTAACCCTGCATTTCCTGGGAGGCCTTGGTTCCTCTCCCCAACCTCTCCTGTTTGAGAAATACTCAAGGTCCTTAGCAAAGAGAAGTGGGAGTGCTATTTGATTGTATCCTGGAGTCTCCTCTGGCTCAAGCCCTGCCTGGTTGTAGCTTCATCCCATCCCAGTCCATTTCTGCCTTTGTCTCTGCAGCTCTGCTTAGGGATGTCCTTGTCAGCTCCAGCCTGACTCTCCAGCTACTCTCTCCTGCAGTATCTCTCCTCTGACCCCAGCCTGGCCCTTAGTGACTACCAAAACTTTTGGTAAAGCATGTGTGAGTGCTGTGGAGACAAACTCACAAGTCCTGAGATTTGCCAACAAGCTCAACCTTCTGTGTGGGAAATTCTGGCTTCTCTGCAAGTTCTATCCCCATCCCCAGGAGAAAGATGGTGTTTGCCAAGAACTTTTCTCACCTCACAGTCTGCCATAAGATGCCTTCATTGCCATAATCTGTTTGGGGGACAGGAGAAAGTAGAGAGTGTTATGTCAGAGGCCCTGGCCTGTTCTGGGTTGTTCCCAAGTCTGTATGACCTTTGCTGGGATCCAGTGGGGTGCCAGGAGTCCCAGAAATCCTAATAGAGAAAACTTGCCACCTCAGAGACAAACCAAGGAATAGTATTTAGCCAGGTCCAGGCTGACCAAGGGCCTTCGGATCTTGTCCATTGAGAATTTGACTTGCTTCACCTCCCACTCTCCACATCGGTCCCCCTCTGATCCCAACCCTGCTTCAGTTTACCTCGCTAAGCTGGAATGCAGGAAGCCCTCCAGGTTCTGGAAGGTCTAACATTGTTCAAGGAAAGCTGACTAAGTTGTTCCTGCACCAACTGGCTGCAGTCATTCCAGATTCTCAAAGTTGTGCCACATACACATGACAGAGTGCCTCCCTGCTCCACTGATCTCGTGTTACCAAGTCAATGTCAAGTCTAGGCTACGCCTCGCCTCCTTCCTCTTCTTGTTTCAGAGTTTGGAGTTCCTAGCTCCCAGAGCCACAGAAATAATGGCTTTGGCAACTAGGAGTCTGACTTGGTTGGGTGCTCCAGAAGCAAACACTGCAAAGAAGATTCACATGCAGGAGATTTAAGAAGAGTTCCCAGGAGGAACCAGGAGGGAGAGGGGACAGGAACCAGGAAGAGAAGGAGGTTAAGGAAGAATGGGCTACCATGCAATGCTACTCAGAGAGTGACTTTGGCTCAATGTCATGAGGGGACTTTTCATGTGGCCCAGGCTACATGTCGGAATTGTTCTGATCAAGGATCAGGGGAGCTGCAGGATTAATATCCTAAGTCCCTTAGTTACTGCTTCAGCTTCATGAAAATTCCCAGGCACTTATACTCACTGACCATTACCTATAGTGGGTTTCAGGAGTCTGAGTTCAGTGTCTGGCAAAGATGGAGTACAGGCAGCTGGAAGTAAAAGCACTGGAGTTGACGGTGTGAAAAATGATTCTGGTATATATGGGCAGAGCAACGACAGTGGCAGCTCCAGACTCCCTCTGTCGCGATTTCTTTATGACAGCTCACTCTCTGAGACCTGTCTGAGATTTTTCTGGCTCATTCTAGCCAGCAGTGTAAGTTTTCTCCCCTCCCAGGAGCAGAGTCCCTTGCTAGTCCCATTGTCTGTCCCCTGCATCTGCTCTACCTGCAGGTGAAGCTGGACCCCAAACCAGTCCAAATGTATCTGCTTCCAACTCCTCTCTCCTCCAGAAAGGAATTTGACATCTTCTGAAATTATCATTCTTTTGAGACTGGGATTTTTTCATAAAAGGGGAAGCAAAAGCCTTGGACATACCACATGCCCCATCAAGTGGACACCTCTGGACAGAGAGGGGTTTTGCTATCCTCAGCAAAACTATCCTCTAAGCCATCAATAGAACGATTGGTGGGGTTCCCTGTGCTGATATTTGCCTCTCTGCATCCCCCTCAGGGTAGGGGTGATTTACCCCTCCCTTGACGATAGTTGTCTCCAAACTAAGTGTTGTAGAGAGGGCTCCCCACATACCCGAGGACGTGTGAGTATCTCACCCCAGACTTTGGTCTTGTTGGGGGCATTTTCTGTTCAGCTTGTCATCAGGGTTGTATTGGTGTCCTCAGGCAAGAGGATCCCTTTCCCAGAGTGCTCCCTTGGTTGCAAGTGTGTTTGGGATGGGCAGTTACTCAGCTGGTGCTTCTGGCTAGGTGTTAAAAGCTGTCAGGGATCCTGGTTGGCCTCTTCATATGTAGGGCTTCCTTATTGCTAAGCTATCTCCTGCCTATCTGGGGTCACCAAATCCATTTTGAAACCGAAGCCTCTGGTCTACAATCTTGGTTCTGCATCTGGGTAAGCTATAAGGGATCTCTTCGTTGTGTTGACAAGAACTCCAACTCAAATAAGTAAAAAGGGGAATTTACGAGTTCATTAAATGAAAAGTCACAAGATCAGTGAGCTTCAGGCTTAGCTGGATCCAGGTGTTTAAATCAAAGACTTGGTAAAAACTACAGTTTGTGAGGGAAATCTGGTCTGCCACCTGTTTTGTAAAGAACTTTTAATTGGAATACAGCCATGCTTATCTGCTTACGTTTTATCTATGACTGTTTTTATTTATGATCACAGAGCTGAGGAGTTTCAACAGAAACCTCAAGTCCCATAAATCTGAAAACACTTACTGTGGGTTCTTTATGGAGAATACTTGCCCCACCTGGGTTCAAACAATACCATCAGGAATCTACCTTTATCTCTTCTTGACTGAAAGTTGTTGTCAGCATCCCTCACTCCTGCCCTCTAAACTAGAACGACACCAGCAAGGGCTGAAGTGGGGTTCCCAACTGAGAACTGGACTGTGGTAACTGGGAGAAGGAGAAATGGCTTCTGAGCAGGCCAAAACAACAGATGCCTGCTCTACAGGCTCTGGTCTTGTTTTCTGTGCAGTGTACACTGAGCCGTCACGGTGACAAACCATAAGCCACTTGGAGTTTAGCCTTTGGCTTGGTGGCATACTGTGTTGAGACTGTCCCTGTGCGTCTCCAAGTTGTCAAGGCCAGAACAAGATCAATAAGTGACTGTGACTCTAGCCCAACTATCAAGATAGAGAGGGCACCTTCAGCAGCAGCATCCCCAGGGACCTACAAGAATGAGAGCATCTCCCTGTCACCCCTCTGCCCTTTCTTATCTGGATAGTGCATTCCAAGCACATTGAATAAAGTTCTGTTAAATCCCTCAGGTTGGGGTCCCCCCTTTGGGGAGTGATCCTAGTCTTGACCATTGAAATTCTGCTAGTAAAATAAAATGATCCTTAAAATCCCACAATTTCTCAGTGAGAAGATCTAAAACCAGGAAATCCATAACCTGAAAAGGATCCCTCCTGACACACCTCCAACTCAGAAAGGATGCTTCTTGGTTACTGGTGAGGTACCTGGGCATGGAAAGAAGAGTGGCACCTGGTTCTGACTATCTGGTTTCAGAAGACAAAGCTCAAGGCACTCTATTTCTAAAAGAGTCTCACTCTGAATCATCCCGGGTAGGCTGGTTGGTGAGCAATGCTTTCCATGTAACGCATTGGGCTCAGGTGTCAAGTTTTATTTGGATGTCCTCTGCCATCTTGGGCCAGAAGAACCATGCCCTAATTAGCCCCAGCATCTGTTCCCTCCCCAAGGTCTGAAATCATCATGTGTGAACCTCTATGCTGTGGGGCAGCCTTTTGAAACAATACCAACTGCTTCCACAGTCCATTCATCAGGCACACAGAATCATGTACAATATCTAATAATTAGGGCAATCTCTAGCATCCCTAGAGTGGGGAGTTCTATGGCTCTAAAAGGAGCTTTGTGCTCTCCCTACCAGAAGGACCTTCTTCCTTCAGCATCAACCACAGCTCCATATCTTCCTGAGCAATCTTTTTTTCTGATTCCCTGACCCCATCTGGGGCAGGAAGGTAGATCTGGGTGACATAATTCAAGGTGGTAAGTACAGTTTCTGAGGGTTGCCCAGGCTGTCCGCCAAGTCTCTTTTCCAGACCCCTTTTTTCTATTACTAATGGCCTGTGTTCCCTCTATAAAGATAGTGTCAGTGACCTGAGGAATTGATCTTTCTAACATCGCAGCTGCACCATTGGAGCATGTGATAACAATGCTGGAATTACAGGCCACTGGAGTTTCTACCCTGAACATCTACTAAGGCCCAGTTCAGATATGAGGGGTATAAGAGGCACACCATGTTCATATTCCTTATCTGCACTCTTGATAATCCACATCAGCCTTAACAACACTAATTTGTTAAGAGGGCATTGGGCATCATTGTGAGATGACTTTGATGAGCAAGTTTCACAATTTTATTATCCCCATTGACCATTTGTCCCACATCAAGACTGTTTGCCTGCATCCCCTATTTAGGAAACTATTCTTTCCTTTGTCCCATGTGGTTTAGGTGGCACTAATTCCCCACTCAGTCCCCACCCCCCAGGGCCCAAAGGTAAGTCTATGATATAGGCCTGCAAATCAGCCTATTCCCTTTCTCTAGCCAATCTCAAAGAGGCCAGTGATGAGCACATGACCGAGCTGGGCCATGACCCAAACTTTCCTGGGAGTTTCTGTCAAAACCATCAAGGAAATGCTCTCTCTTTCTCTGAGAGTACAAGCTGGAGATGCCTGTGGCCATTTCACCATCTACATGGAGGAATAATTCTACAATAGAAAATAATGAGGCTGCACTGGGGAAGTAACTCAGTGGCAGAGCACATGCCTAGCATGTGTGAGGCACTGGGTTGGATCCTCAGCACCACATAAAAATAAACAAATAAAATAAAGGCATTCTGTCCATCTACAACTACAAAAAAAATTGAAAAAAGAAAAAGAAAAGAATGAAACCAACAAGCAATCACAATCCAGAGACTAAGCATAGATGGAGACAGAGACAGTGAGAAACTTAATGACTATTATTTAAGCCCATGGACCCAGCCATTTCTGTATACCTACATTTTTAGGAAATTAAATATTATAAGTCCTGCATCTATCATTTTACCAATGTTTATAACTATAGTTGAAGCCAGGTGCAGTGGCACATGCTTGCAATCCCAGTTACTCAGGAGGCTGAGGCAGGTGAAGCAAGATGATCACAAGTTTGAGGCCAGTCTGGGCAACTTAGCAAGAATTTGCCTCAAAAATAAAAAGAGTTGGGAATGTAGCTCAGTGTTAGAGAACCCCTGGATTCAGTCCCCAGTACTAAAAAAAAAAAGGGAAGAAAACTGAAAACTATAGTTGAAATCAGAGATTTCAATAGCAATAATTATGGAAACTTGAGAGTGAGAAGCTGAGTGCTTTCGACAGAATGCAAAGCCTCAGACTGGACATAATTATTTCTGTGTGGCAGAGATTAGGAATAAACTGAAAGATACAAGGAGATAGAGATAGAGATAGAGATAGAGTGTGTGTGTGTGTGTGTGTGTGAGAGAGAGAGAGAGAGAGAGAGAGAGAATTAGCCATATGGAGTTAAGATCTTTTTTCAAGTCACATTTATTCTTATATCATGTCATCGTGATATTGAGTAGTTTGTATGCAAGAAGCTCTCCTATAATATTCTACTCTAACTAACTACAATGTTTTATTGTTTTATAACCCTTAACCTTAAGACTATGATGCTTGTTTATTGTAGAAAATTGTATTTACTCACTGTAAGTTTGTTATAGGAAATTGAACTTTCCATCAACCTTGTAATATTTAACCCACTGAAAATGACTGCAGGGCTCTTGCTTTATTTAAAGCTGTATAAGAGTGGTAGAGTTTCTTGGCATTAGGAAAAAGTATTGATAAGTTTTTTCCCCTTACATAAGTTATGCAAGAAAAACAAATGCCGATTATAACAGACCTCTATTAAAAACACAATGTGGAATTTTAACTTTCTCTTCTACACTCTGAACTTTCAGTTGCATAAACCAATACATGGTTCCCTTTCTTCCAAGTATCATGGAAAGAACCCTGGTTAATATACCTTCCAAGGGGGTGTGGTGAGGGAGGCAAAGTCCAGGTGAGTCTGCAAGGCCAGCAAAAGAGCACGGATCCCTGGTGTTGTAAATACCTACACTGTTTCAGGGACTGTGGCCAACCCCAACACTTTAGAGATCTTTGAACACTGGCTCTGAGCTAACACCAACTTCTAGAGCTCCAGGTTGCCCCTTGGCCCACTGGTTAGAGTGAGACTATATGGATCAGAGTCAATGAAAACCTTAGCCTGGGTTCACCTCCTAGAAGCTGGGTGAGATCCCACTTCTACCTGGAGTCATTCTCTTAGTTCCTGAAGGTATAGCTGGAATCCACAGCACCAGCAGCTCTGAATCTCCACACCAGATCCCTGACCGATGGGGATTCAGAACTTTTCTAGGACCTAGTACGAGTTCCTGGATTTACCCTTGCTATCCCAACAAAATAAAACCTATCTTACATCATTGGGATAATTACAGATGTTAGTAAAACCACTAATTTGGAATATACAGAATTAGTGATTCCTATCACCTACCAACTAATTCTTCAGTGTGGCCATAGCCAAAGGACAGAGTCATCATATGCCTCTTTAGTGAGGACCATTTATAGCTCTTGCCCCAGGTTTGGTCAGATCCACTATGCCACACAGGTGCTCCACTAGATACCTCCACTTTGAGGTTGTCTGTGGCTCTCTGGTTGGACCATCCATTCTCGACAATTCCACTCCCAGTAACTCGAGGGCCAGGTACAGCTACAGCCACCACCACATCTGGCTTCTCATTTCCTCTCGTGCCAGATGTTCTTTTGCTCCTCAGTGAATTCCTTATCACACCTCAGATGCCATAATGGAGCATGTCGGCAGTTGTCTCAGTTCACTGATGTGATGGCATTGGGTCCGAGCCAACACCAGTCTTGGTCAACATTTCTGGGCAATTTCACTCCAAGACTATACTCCAAACATGGAAGGAAGGAAAAAACAACTCTACGACTAGGCAGAAAAAATGTACCCCTAAAGCAAAGAAAAATGTAGAGTGGTTGTTGACTTCCGACTTGAGTTTTAATTCTAATCTCTATGAAGAGTACCCTGAGAACTGTTTTCAACAGGGGCTCAGCCTGAGCAGTACCTCAGTAAGCAAGTACCTGTTCATGAAGCTTCCCATTACACCCCAAATGACCACTCTCTCAAGATCAACAGGAACAACCCTCTTCTTTCAACCCACTAGCTCTCTTTCCTGGCTTTACCTGCCTGTCCCCTTCCCCTCAGCTGCTGGAACCTGCCTCAACCTCTTGGACTCTGGCATAAGCTATGTAGGTTGTTCAACTCCATCTGGTTTCACTTCAGACAGGTGAGGTAGGGGTGGGGCTAAGGGTCACTTATTAGTAGAGTATCAACAGGACTTTTCCTACTACCAATGTCCATCTCCTCTTGACACATGCCAATGTGTTATTATGCAGAAAGTGCTGTCATCTCTGGTCAGGAGCCCTATGGCCACCTGACCCTTATTCCATGCTTTAGAAGGTCAGATATGGGATGAAGGGGCACTACACCATCCCAGTAGTCATGTCCACCTCAGAGACATTTCCACAAATTCCCCTTGACTCGGTGAGATGCTCTTTCAAATTCCATCACATCTCGGGCCTGATCCATCTTCATTTCTTTATGCCATAAATCTGCAAGCTTGGCAGTCCTAGTGAGGTTATACTCTGGAGTTTGAGGAGAATGATTTATTCTGAGATGCAGCTAGGTACCACTACTCAGGTAAAAATAACTCCAGACAAGGCCCAGCCTTTAACCCACACATGACTGGATCCCCTTGAGCCATTGCTTCTGCTATCTTGAGCTGGACTTGAAGTCCTTCCCTACACACCTTGAAATCTTCCCACTACAAACCCAACTCCCAAAGCCACTGAAAATCTCTTGGAAGTTTCTAAGAGAAGGTTACACGGTCCTCACACAGCAGAATCCCCTGAGAATCCCTTCCAAAATGCATGTTCCCTCAGCACTCCCCTTCCCACCCCGCAGGTGATGGTCACACTCTTCCTGTTCCCACCACCCACTCCCCAGTCTCCCTCTCTGCTCTAGGTCCACAGCTGCTCTCTGCCAAGCTGGCTCAGGCCTTCCTCTGTTTTGTATATCAAAATCCTGCCAGACAGAATACACCACTCAGCAGCAGAGAAGCCAGCCAAAGGGTGATTTGCACAACAAAAGCCCAGTCATTAGCTAAACAGCTAAACTAACCAAATATTGTTCCTGGAGTGTGCCCGGGTGGGCCTCATGTCTCCCACAACTCCACATGCAAAAGTTGGAAAAAGCCAAAATGTATCTATGCATATAGTCTTGCCCCTTCCTTTTTGCTTTGTTCTGTTGGTACCGGGGATGGAACCCAAGGCCTCATATATGTTAAGCAAGTGCTTTACCACTGAGCTACATCCCCAGCTCTTTTTACTTTTTTAAAATTTTGAGACTGAGTTTTGCTAAGTTCCCGAGGCTGGCCTTCAATTTGTGATCCTCTTGCCTCAGTCTCCTGAGTTGCTAGGATTGCAGGCATGAACCATTGTGCTTAGACTCTCCATTATTTTTAATAAAATGTCTCCTCCTTCCCCTAACCCATGTTTCTACTCTTGTTCTCAGTGTGCAAAGTTATGAAAGTAGTTTAAAAAGCTCTGCCTTGCCTAAGGTTGAGACCACATCACTCTTTCACCAACATTTGGAACACCAAACTTTTTTACTTGTTTTTAGAAACTAGTCTCTAACCAATGCTGACCATAGAACTTTCTGCAATGATGGACATGTTCTCTAAATGCTTTGTCCAATATGGTAGCCACCAGTCCATGTGGCTCTTGAGCACTTGGAATGTAACTAGGATAACCAAGGAATTAAATTTCTATTTTTTTTCTTTTTCTGTGGTGCTGGGGATCAAACATAGGGCATAACACGTGCTAGGTAAGTGTTCTACCACAGAGCTACAGAACCTAGCCCCTAAAACAACATACATTGTCCTCTCACTAGGAAAATTTTCTCTCAAGTCTCAGAACCTGAAAAAGTTATGCTGCTTCTAAACAACTAATTAGTTTAGTTCTGTTCTATTTGTTGAGGACACCTACGAATCTTAAAATCCGTCATGTTTCCTTTTTCCCTTTGACTGCAGGAAGCTTGGGCATATTCAGAACCCCCCTCTATCATGTGTATCTTTGTAGAATTTTGTTTTGTTTTTTTATGTGGTGCTGGGGAAACCACATGCTAAAACCACAAGCTAAGCACATGCTTTTCTACTGAACTACGTCCCCAGCTCCCATGACTACTTTTGGATATTGATACCACCTTCAGTTCCATTTATCTTTTACCCTTTTTCTATTGCCTTTTTTTTTTGGTAAGTGTATATTTCTGTGGTTTTTGATAAGTTTGTATAGTTATGCAATAATCATCACGATTTAATTTAAAACATTTCCATCACCCCCCAAAAATGTGCTCATTTCCAATCACTTGCCATTCTCACAGTCAACTGCTCATCTACTCTTTCTCTGCAGATTTCCTTTTTCAGGACATTTTATAAATGAAATCATATATGTTATTTGAGTCACCTCCTTCCATGAGCATACTGTTTTTCAGGTTCATCTGTAGCATCAATCAGAACTTCATTCCTTTGTCTTGCCTAAGAGTGTTCTACCCTATTGTACATTACATTTTGTTTATCTCTTCACCAAATACCAAGCACTTGCGTTGTTTCTACTTTTGTGCTATTATGAATAATCCTGCTATGAACATTCTCATATTAATCCTTTTATGGACATATTTTCATTTCTCTTGAGCAAATACCTAGAAAAGAAATTGCAAGGTCACATAGTAAGTTTATGTTAAGAATCTGACAAGCCATTTTCCAAAGTGCTTCACCATTTCACATCTCCAATAAGCAATGTACATATGAAGATTCTAGCTTTAGGTCTGTGGGTGGTAGCTCAGAGGTAGAGCACTTGCCTAGCATGCATGAGGCCCTGGGTTTCATGGAAAAATAAAATTCTATCTCTGAAGGTTCTAATTTCTCCACGTTCTCAACAACCCTTGTTATTGCCTGTCATATTGATTTTAGCCATTCCAATGCATTTGAAGTGGTGTCTAGTTTTGTTTTTGGTACTGGGGATTGAACCCAGGGGCGCTTAACCACTGAGCTACATCCCCAGCCTTTTAAAACATATTTTATTCAAAAACAGGGTCTTGCTGAGTTGCTGAGGCTGGCTTTGAACTCAAATCATCCTGCTTCAGCCTCCCGAGCTGCTGGGATTACAGGCATGTACCACCCGCCACCCAGCTAGTTTTGGTTTTGAATTGGATTTTTTCAATTACCAACAGTGTTGACCATCTTTTCATGTGCTTGTCGACCATTTGTATATCTTATTTGGTGAAATGCCTATTCAATTATTTTGCCCATTTTTAAATTTGGTTATTTGCATTGTTATTGAATTCATAAGAGTTTTTTTTATATGTTCTGGACACAGCTTCTTTTATAAGGTACATGATTTGACTTACAAATATTTTCTTCCAGTCTGTGGCTTTTCATTTTAACATTTTTTTAGTTTTTGTTTTTTTAAGTTGGACCTTATTTTATTTATTTTTATGTGGTGCCGAGGATCAAACCCAGTGCCCCACACATGCCAGGTAAGCGCACTACCACTGTGCTATAACCCTATTCAAGTTTTTATTCTCTCTGAAGTCAAATTTATCATTTTTTCTTTTATTACTTGTGCTTTTGTATCATATCTAAGAAGTTTTTGCCAAATCCAAAGTCATATAAATTTTCTTCTAAGAGTTTTACGGTTTTAGCTCTTACACTTATATCTAACTCCAAGTTAATTTTTGCATATGGCAAAAAATAAGAGACCCACATTCATATTTTTCAATGTGAATATCAATTGTCCACAACAATTTGTTGTAAACAGTACCCTTTTCTCACTGAATTGCTTTGGTACCTTTGTCAAAAATCAATTGACCATAAAGGTAAGGGTTTATTCCTGGACTTTCAATTCTGTTCCATTGATTTGTATGACTCTCCTTATGACCACAGTCTTGATTATTGTCCTTGTTTTCATTTTTTTTCTATATCTCCGTACACTTATCTTTAATTTATTTAACTGGGAGAATATTTCATCCACAAATTGATATTAGCCCTTGGCAAGAATATAATTGAGGCTTCCTAAAATCAAACCATCAAGACCTCTCTTGTGAAAATCATTGCAAAGCCATTAAAGGGACTACAACTATATTTGTATTCAGACAAACCCCAAAGGGGATCAAGAAAGGAACAGACATCTACCCTTGCCACAATAATCGGATTTACTGATTCTCAGAGAACAGGGAAGACACATTGCTAATTAGGAGGCAGTTAAGGACTTATTTCCTTTCTCATTATGGCTTTAAAAATGTACTAGACCTAAGAAGTAATGTCTGTCTTTAAGCTATGGATATGAAAGTATTTTATTTTAGCAGGTGTGACTTTTTTTTTCCTGGTACTGGGGATTAAACCCAGAGGCACCTTACCACTGAACTACATTTCCAGCCTTTTTATTTTTTATTTTAAGACAAGGTCTCTCAGTAAGTCTCCCAGGCTGTCTTTGAACTGCAATCATCCTGCCTCATCCCTCTGAGTTGCTGGGATGACAGATGTGAGTCATCACACCTGGCTAGCAGGTTTGATGTTTAAAGAAATGAGTAGGAATATTGAATATTGGAAAGAAAGCCCTACTTAACCTTCACCCTTCTTGAAGGAAGGGATGTGGAATGCCAGGACTCTTCCCCATAAGACTGAAGATCTTTGAGAGGAGAAAAATGGACATATTTTCATTTCTCTTGAGCAAATACCTAGAAAAGAAATTGCAAGGTCACATAGTAAGTTTATAATTGCTCCAATGAAAGCAATTATTGATCAGCTTGATGAAGCCTGTAGGTGTGACTCCAGAAGAGTCATCCAGACTTGGAGAACAGAATGGGGGAAAGGAAGTGCTCCAGGGATATAGGCCACATCCTGATGGAGAAGGAAAGGGTTTTCTTTCTTTCTTTCAATTTTTTTTCTTAGTGTTGGATGGACACAATACCTTTATTTTGTTTATTTATTTTTATGTGGTGCTGATGATCAAATCCAGTGCCTCACATGTGCTAGGCAAGCACTCTACCTCTGAGCCACAATACCAGCCCAAGAAAAGGGTTTTCTGAAAGTGAAAAAACCTGCAAGAATGTGGGAGTGGAGAGCGTTGGTGAAGGATGCAGTCCAGGGAGAGGCTGTAGAACAGACGGCAGAGTGCCGTTAACATTTGGTTTTTGAGGTACTTTTCTTTTTGATCTCTGGGAAAGTCCTAGTTTTAAACCAGTTCTAATATTCTCCTTCTGCATTGTAATTCTGTTAAACTCACTGCCCTTCATTAAAGCAAGTCACAATTGGCAGCCCCAGCTCAGGTCCAGGTCTTGGGGAGGCTGAAAAGAGGAAGGGGTAAAGGAGTAGAGAACTGCTGGGGCTCATGGAAGGGAACAGCATTTTCTTGAGATGGTACATCCAAAGCTCCAGGTGTTGACCAACATTATGAGATGCAATCCCCTGCAGAGCTTAGAAGAACATTTAAAATGGTGGACAAGTTCCCAACTGAACAACTCAATCGAATCTTCTACTTCCCTATTTAGGTTGGATGAAACTCAGCTCTGAAGGGGGCATTGGGGAGAGGTAAACATCTATATGGAATTTTAAAGCATATGCACTTATTTACAAATATATAGAGGTTCCTACTGTGTGCTACACATCTTAACATTACATTGTTTTAGTAATTGTCCTGAATTCTTTCTGAAAAAAGTAAGAGGGAGAGTGGGGTGGGGGAATACATGCAGTAAGTCTTGTTTGCATGAATGAATTGCAAGAGCCAGATGGCATGAGTCTTAAGTCATCAGGGAGTTTTTCAAGGGGCTTCAGGAATAATGGTCTGGGAATAGCCTTAGACAGTGAGGGGTCACTGCTCTTGCTCACTGCCCTGTAGTTGTGAAGTTTCAGCCTCTCCCCCAAGACAGTTGCTATGTACTCAGGCAGGAACTGGAGGGAGGATGTGTGAAAGCGTGGAGGGTCTAAGAAGTTGGGGCAGAAGCAGTAGGAAGTTGGATCAGGGAAGGAGAAGTGCAGAAGAAGTTTATGGCTGATGAAAAATGGGCTTTCATTGAGACAGTAGATGATGATTTAGCTTTTAAATGCTTTTTCAAACCAGTGCTATTAGAAGCTTGGTTATGTTAATTCTAATAATCATCACATAGCTTCTATTTTCAAGCATCTACACTGTGCCAGGCTCTGAGTCCATGTCATTCTTACAATCCTTCAAAATAACGATTATCCCCTTTTACAGAAGAGGAAACTAAGGCAAAAGGAAGTAATCTGTCCAAGACTGCACAGATAATAAGTGCCATGGGTATTATTCAGAACCAGGTCCATTTTTCACCCAATACTGAGCCATCCCCTATAGCCTGCTCTGACTCCAGGTGTTGGGTGGTGTGGGCAGCATGTTGGAACCTTGGACAACCTGGAGGTGTCCATGATATGCACCCAGGAATATTGAATATTAGAAAGAAAGCCCTACTTAACCTTCACCCATCTTGAAGGAAGGGATGTTTTCTCCACTTCTCCATCTCACTGTTTGCATTGCCTGGAACTCCCTGAGCTTCACCCCCACTTCCCAGAGTCCCCAGAGACATAAACAGTCTCAGGGTATTGTTTGCTGCCTCCAAAGGAAGCTGACCCTCTATGGCCTGGCTCTTACCAAGTGGGTGTTGCCTCTTACATGTGTATCTGGAGTTTCTGTCTCCCACCAAGCCAGGTGCTTGCTCTGTGCATGTGCTTAATTCACAGATTCATTGCTTCCAAAAGGATCAGTAGAGTCACTTGGTTGTTTGAGCAGAGGTATGGGAAGGCAGACAGGAGGGCTCATTCTGAGTTGGGTTTTTGCCAAACAGATATGATAAAAAAAAAAAGTGGGAAGGCAAAGGGACTTAGGATAGTGACAAGAATGTTATTAAAGTGTTGAGCCTTGGGGGCTGGGGCTATAGCTCAGTGGTAGAGCATTTGCCCAGCATGTATGAGGCACTGGGTTTAATCCTCAGCACCACATACAAATAAATAAATGTCCATCTACAAATATATATATATATATATATATATATATATATATATATATATATATTTTTTTTTTTTTTTTTTTTTTTTTTAAGTGTTGAGCCTTGGGGCTGGGAGTATAACTGGTGGAGCATTTACCTGGCATGTGTGAGTCCCAGTTCAAGCCCCAGCACTGGAAAAAAAAAATATGTTGAGGCTTTCTACCTAAGTTGGCCATGGAGGAAAGTGAAGGAAGGAGAGAGAGCTGATGCATTAGGAGAACACAAAGAGGTCACCAGCAGAGAGGGCTGATAAGAGAACAGTTCTCAGGGGGTAGAGTGCACAAAGTGCAGCAGAAGAGATGCAGCTGGGGATGAGGATGAGGCTCCGTGTGCAACAGTAAGAAAGAGGGGCTCAGGTGCCTGTAGGAGATGGTCATTGCGATGAGGAGGTCAAGTAGCTGGTCTGTCTTCATGGGCATTGCAGGCCGATGGCAGGAAGTAGCCAAGGCCACTGGGAAGTGCATTAGGCTGAACACAGAGGCATAGCAATTGGATTTGGCAAAATGGAGGTAAACAGTCATTATGTCAAGAGCAATTTAGTGGAGTGTTGGTCCAAAAGCTGGATTGTAGTGGGCTGAGGAGTGAGCAAGAGACGGACAAATGAAGGCATCATGCAGGAACAGCTTTGGGGGTTGTTGGGAAGAAGAACAGAGACGTGCTCAAGTCTCTCCCACTCTGGAGGGCGTGTGGGCTCCAGGGAGGGAATTTTTGTTTAGGGTGGGAGAGGCTTGAGCATGACTGTGAACAGATGGGAATGATGTAGCAAAGAGGATGCAGTGGATGGGGGATAGGTGCAAAGTCCTGGATGACCCATAGCATCCTCAGCACAGGGGCATCAGCCTCTGCTAGATGGTGTGGTCCATCCTCCTTGCAACCAGGATGGAGCCAGGGAGGAAGGAGGAGGTGTGGGTGGCTTTGCAGATTTGGTAGTGAGGATATAAGGGAATCCTGCTGTGGTGGCTTCTGTTTTCTCAGAGAAACCCAAGGTGGGTGAGGTCATCATCAACAAGTTAGCAAATTCTTTTGAGAAATTAGCTTCAACCCTCCTGTCTCCCCCACCCCGCCCCCTAGTGATTCATCAGGAGGGAATAAAAGGCTTTAGCCAGACTTTTGTGTTCCAAGGCCTTGGCTTTTTTGCTTCCGCCCCATACCTAGGAAGGTAAATTGTCTGTGTGGTCTGGTGTTTGAGCTCTTTCTGACAGCTGAAGGAGGACATCTCTGGGTTCTAAGGAGTTGACTGTCTAGATGGAGAAGAGGGACAAGTGAACAGCCAGGAAAATGGCTGTGTGTGGATCAAAAATACCAAGGGATAAGGGCTATGACTTGGGGGTCTATGGAAGAGGCTCCCTTAAAAAAGCCTGAGATGAGCCCAGTACAGTGGCACACACCTGTAATCCCAGTGACTGGGGAGGCTGAGGCAGGAGGATCACAAATTCTATTGGCGAGCAAGTGAATGAGAGAGAGAGCACGTGCCTGGGATGGAGAGGGTAGAGGGTTCCTTTTCCAATGAACAGGCTAGACAAGGGAGGCCCATCTGGGGGACAAGTGATAGAAATCCCATGGCAGGGATGACTGATGTCTACAAAAGCAGCAGTGGCCTGAACAATACTTGTCCCTCCTTCCAGCAAGGAACCCACAGTCTATAGGAAGAGGAGACAATCACAGATACATACAGTGGTGCTCCCAGGGTTTAGAGCCAGGGTGGGTAAGTCCCTAGCTCAATGCAGAGGTTAAAGATGGCTTGTCTGCAAGGTCATGGAACACAGAGTGACCCTCCTTGAGGCTATGAAAACCCCTCAAGCTCTTGGACTTTTTGAGGGAGGGGAAGGAGGAGCTGTGAGTGATGTGGAAATTGTGTTGATCTGGTGGGTGGGGAATCAAGCTGAAATTAATTTGATTTAGGCCAACTAAAGACGGTCAGGAAATGTACTGACGTCATGAGTTTGAGAAGAGTGTCCGGTGGGCCCAGACCCTGGACAAAGGGTGAACAGCGAGTGGGAACTGACATCTGGCTCCCCCCTCACCCTGCACCCTGCGGCTGGAACACAGCAGACACAGAGCTACCACATGGCACTGCTTGGCCTTCACAGATGAGCACAAGGACATCCCTCCCCGCCGGCCCATGAGCAGGGCAGCAGGGCAGCCCCACATGGACCCTGTGATCAGAGTTTGGCAATCTGGACGGAGCACTGGCTCCACTGCTTCATGAGCTATCAAGCTTTCCTAGGCTTAGCCACCTTAGGTTCTCATGTGGCCTCAGGGCCTGAGTCTCTGGTCTCGGTCCCTTGAGTTTGTCTAGTTCCACATCAAGTACAGGCTGAGATCTGAGCAGGAAACTCAGAAGCGTTCTTCTGCCCTGCCTTTACATACACCTTGCCATATGGGGACTGAAAGATAGGTCAGCAGGGGGCTAGAGAACAATGGGTTGAGATTCTGAGAACCCCTGTGGGGCTCAAAGCAAGAGTTGGTTAGAACAGCAGTGAGTGGGGCTGCCCACTCGAGCCACAGGATTGCAGGGGTCCCACCCACCTACCTGCCAAGTGCTGTGCTCACTTGGCCAGTAGCGTTGGGCAGAGTGACAGGGTTGTCAGAGCTTCAGACCTAGGGAGGCCCAGGCTAGCAAGCACATGGATCAGAGGATCAAACCCCTCTTCCAGGCCTAAAAAAGACGGAGTGTGGATGCTCTCTAAGGCTTAGTCACAGTGCTCTTTCCTCATCTTGATGGTTCCTTGAGCACAGAAGGGGGGAATCTATCTTTTCATTCCCTTAACAAATATGTATCATGCACCTATTTTGTGTCAAGCCCCTGTTCTGGCTGCTGGGATATGGCAGCGATGAGGCCGACTTGTCCCTCCTGCCAGCAAGGAACCCACAGTCTATAGGAAGAGGAGACAGTCACAGATACATATGGTGGTGCTTCCCAGGGTTTAGAGCTGTGTTGGGTAAGTACCTAACCCAACCCAGGGGTTAAAGATGGCTTCCTGAAGGAGGAAGTGATGGTTCTAAACAGTTAGAGTTGGTCCCAAGGTACCAAAACCCATTCAAAGTAGAATAAGTTTCAAGAAGCATCATTGATAATTATGTTCAAGAGAGTTTCTGACCGGTTTAGTTTTGCATGAACTCAAATACAAAAGTCAGAAACTCTATCTCGGGGCTGAGGTTGTGGCTTAGTAGCAGAGCACTTGCCTAGCATGTGTGAGGCACTGGGTTCGATTCTCAGCACTGCATATAAATAAGTGAATAAAACAACGGTTCATCAACATCTAAAAATTAAAAAAAAAAATAAAAGAAACTCTAACTCTGTTTGCATGTGTACCTCTTGGAGCCACATGGTCTATCGCCTTTCTATTTCTCAAAGTTTGCAAGACTGTTGACTGACTGGATAGGGTTACTTGAGAGAAGGTTTCTTTCTAGCCTGATGACTGAGTGACTGCCCTTGCCTGAGATGAAGGGGAGTAGAACCTGGGGAGGGAGACATGTAAATTCTGTTACCTGAAAGACATCCAGGCAGTGGTATTGAGAAAGCTTTTGTTATATGGATCTGGAACCCAAAAGAGAGGCCCACCTGGAGGTAGAGATTTGGGAGTCATCAGTGTGTTGTAGTGGTTGAGGTCCAGGAAACGGGGGCTGAGTGGGAGAAGGAGAGGCATAGGATACAGCAGCAGTGCAGAAAAGGAGATGGTAATGGAATTGGAGAAAGGAGTAAGTGAGGAGAGTGTGGGCCAGTGAAGCCAGGGAGAAGGACTGTTTTCATAAGTCAGTAATGAACAAGCATAATTATCTGAAATGTACACTTTTTAAAAACTGGGTGGTGGGGTGACAGAACCCTCAAAGTTCTGAAAAACACGCAAAAAAAGCATAAATATGAATAAAAGTTGCAACAGTTCCCCCACAGCACACCAAAATTACCAGTGGGTGAAAAACCACAGACTGGGAGTATTCATTTTTGACCTGTTTTCATCTGGGCCAAATTGTTTGCCCAGAATTACTGGAGCCGGTCCCATCCCATTCTCACACACCAGGGGGCGCACAAACACTGTTTCTGAATCCAAGACCAGGACAAAAGCAGCCAGTGAATTTAGGTAAAAATCAAAACTTATCCCTCAGCCCAGACCCCTAAATCCTTATTCTGTATAATAACACTGGAATCCCAGAATCCAGATGCCTCAAAAATCTATAAACTTTGTCTTATTTTTCATCTGATTCCAAACTCACAGGGGTATCAGAGAGAACCTACAGAAGATCAGAAACCTCAGAGGGTTTCACCTGACTCCGGAGTGGAGGTATCTCCCCCAGCCTTCCTGGTGAAGCTTAACTGGTGCAGGGTTGGGGTTGGTGGGGGACAGGAAAGAGCTGCTGCGGCTTTGTCTAACTCAAGTATGGACTCACAGACTGGGATAGGGGTCTGAAGGTAGGGGCTTCAGTGCCAAGGCTGGCTCTTGGTTTGAAGTTACAAAGTCCCTGTGTGCATTAGGACTTGGACTAAATCTTCAGTTAGGTTACTTGTGTAGCCCAGAAATTTACGAGTTAGCATTAGAGTTTGGAATGAGGAATCAGAAACTTCCACCAATGTCTATATCATCTTTTAGGGTATTATTGTCTTAAATACAGAGACCAATTTCCAGTTAGTTTTTTTTTTTTTTTTTTTTTGGAAATATCTGGGATGTTGGCCAGCCTTCAGTTAGTGCTCACATCACATCAAAGAGAGGGTGAATGTGGGGATAAAAGGTCATGTGTAGTTTCCTTTCTTGGTTTCCAAGACTATTATGGGAAAAGGGTAAGGTTAGGGTTCTAAATGTTTGCAAAAATGGGTAAGGTTTGAGGTCAAATCTCAATTTGGGAATTGAAATTAAGAATCCCAATTTAGAAAGTATGTTGGGGAGTTGGGGTTGTGGCTCAGTGGTAGAGTGCTTGCCTAGCATGTGTGAGGCACTGGGTTCAATCCTCAGCACCACATAAAAAACAAATAAATAAACATTAAAAAAAAGAATGCTTAAAAAAAGAAAAAAAAGTATATTGGTGTTAACCTAGGAATGGAATAGAGTTTCATTTAAGTCTTGGGGTTCAGAAAAGAGTATTGGGGTCTAGAGCAAGGTAGCTATGGGACTTTAGTGTTCTTTTGGGGACAGAAGGCTCAGTGTTGGTACCAGCGTCACTTTTAAGTTTAGGGCAAGTAATAAATTTAAAGTAATAAGAAATAAAGGAATTCAGAGTCAGACTCAGTGTCTGAGAGTCCCCTACAGTGGTGCATAGCTATAATCCCAGCTACTTCAGGAGGCTGAGACAGGAGGATAGGAAGTTTCTTGGCCAGCTTGGGCAATTTATTGAGAACCCCTCTCAATAAATAAATAGGGGAGGGGAAGTACCTCAGTTGTAGAATGCTCCTTGTTCAATCCCAGTAAACCCCCCCCATTGGTATTTGGGGTCAATACAGTATGGGGGCTCAGACCATACCTGTGCCAATTTTAGGGCAGATTTAGGAGTCTGGACTCAATAATGGGTTTTAAGGGTGGGTCTGAGTTCAGTATTATGTTTAGATCTGGGAAGAAATGGGGTGCGAGAGTAGTATTAGGTTCATATTAGGATTTGGTAGCCAGTAGAAGCATCTGGAATTAGTATCTGAGTTTTGGCTTGTTCATGCTCATTTGGGGGGTTCAGGTTCAATATTGGTGTTGGGTCGATTTAGACTTGGGATTGGGTTGTGGCCTCGCCCGGGCCTACATCGCTCCTCCGCGGCTCTTAGAGCTGGAGTGCACGAGGGGAGGGGCGGTGCCGGGAGCGCGCACGGCAGGGGCGCGGGCGCGGGCGCGAGCAGGGGCGCGCGACTGGAGCTGGCGCGGGAGCGGCGGGAGCGGTGGTGGTGGCGGCGGCAGAGGCGGCGGCTCCGGCTCCAGCTCCGGCTCCGGCTCCGGCTCGGGCTCCGGCTCCAGCTCAGGCGGCGGTGGCGGGAGTAGAACCAGGTGGCGGCGGCGGCGGCAGCAGCAGAGGAGCGGGAGCGGCGGCCTCAGCGGCTTGGGGGGGACATGCGGACCGACGGCCCCTGGATAGGCGGTGAGTGACCCCCGGGGCCCCCCTCCCGTCCCCTCCGCGCCCATTCCTTGCCCACTAACCCACCCTCCCTCCACGTCCACCCAACGGAGCTGGAGGCGGTCCCGGGGGGTTGGGGGGCGCCGCTGAGGCCGGGCCGCGCCCCCACCTGCCGCGCCCGCAGTCTCGGCTAAACCCCCCCAAGCCTGGCGGCTCCTCCCCGCGTTTACCCCGCGGCAGACGCGCCCCCCACCGCGGCTACTGGCGAGCTCTCCGCCCTCCCCCTCCCTCCCGCCGCACCTGAGCCGCAGCCCGCGCCCCCCCGGTGCAAAGTTTCCCTTTTGCGTTTGGCTCCCCCTCCTTGGTCCCGCCTGGTCCCCCACCCTCCAGCGCGGACGCGCTCCGGGGGCGGCCCTCAGCCTCCCACCAGCCCCAGCTCCGGGCGGGTCCAGGCCGCGCCCCCGCCCCCGCCGCACCGGCGCCCCCTCCCAGTCGGCGGGGGATCCGCAGCCGACGCGTCCGAGTCTCGCTTGCCGCCCCGGCGCACGTGCGGTCCCGGGATGCGCCGGGCGCGAGTTTGGAGCGCCCACCCCGCCTTGGTCGCGAGCGCGGGCTGGGGAGGGGCCGCAGCTGGTGGTACCCACCCCCACCCCATGCACCGCCCTGGAGGCCCTGAGCGACCTGTCCCGTGAGGACGTGTCCACTCGGACCTGCTCCGAAAGTTCACTCAGTCGCCGCCCCGCGTCCTGTCCCGTCCCGGTGTGCCTGGTCCCCAGTCGCTGTGTCCACCGTCCTTGTCTCAGTTACTGTGTCACTGCCACTCGGTCTCACCTCCTGCAGTCCCAGGGTCTCCAGCCATCTCCCTTCTCCCTTCCTGGGTCTCTCCCTTTGCGGGTGTCTGTTCTCTTTCCCGGTTCTCTCTGCCTGGGTCTCTGTTCTCCCTCGCTGTGTCTCCCTCTTCTTTCCCCTGGATCTGCCTTTCACTCTGGGTCTCCCTGTTCTCTCTGCCCGGGTCTTCCTGTTCTTTTTCTGTTCTCTCTGCCATGGTCTCCCCTGTTCTCTCTGCCGGGATCCCTGTGTTCTCTCTCTCTGGGCCTCTTTCTGCCAGGGTCTGTCCGTACCCCCCCCCCTCACCCCGCCTCCCTCCCTGGGTCTCTGCCTGTTGTCTCTCACTGGTCTCTTGGTGTCTCTGTACCCCTCTGCTAGACCCCCTCCCCCACTTCTCTGGAATGCTGCCCCTCTGGTTCTTCCACCCCTGGGAGGGGGAGGGGCAAGCCCTTCTCCCCATTTCAATCCCCTCAGCGCTGGGCCCCTGAGTTGGAGCTGGTGGGGGCTGGGACCAGTACCTGCCTGAGCTGTGAAATGTGAAGGAGGCTGCCAGTGCTAGGGGATTCTCTGGGTTCCCTCTTGGGGACAACAGGACAGGATGGTGGAGGCTGGATTGCTGAATGATGGTGACAAAAGCTCCACTTTGGCTTCTGAAGGGAAAAGGGTAGGATCCTTGAGTGACCTGGTGCTGGATCTGGCATGAGAATACAGGCAAGTGCAGTGAGGTGGGAGGCCTGGAAAAGAATGTGGGTGGTGGTTCTAGTTTGAGGGATCTGGACAGGGATCCTTTGGGAGGCATTAGGAATCTGATGGGATACAGAGGAGAGCTCTGATAGAATTCTAAGGAAATTTCACGTTTGGCTTTTTATTAACTTTTGCTTTAGAGAGTGTGAAAATCCTTGTTTTTAACTGAATATATGAATGAGTGTAGGGTTCCAAAAAGGAGCAGGTATAACTCTCTTATAAGCCCCTACATTCTCTGCCTGGGCTTAGACCACACACCCCAGGTGATTCTCCATCCAACCTTCTGCTTCCACTCTTAGCCCTGCCCCCACCCTCATGCACACTCCACATTCACTTGCCTTCTTGCCCTCACTCTTGCAGGCTTGGGCCCTCATGCCAGCCAGTGCTCAGAATTCTGCTGTGCTTGCACACTCAGTCCACCTGTACATGTGTACACAGTGTTGTAAAAAATTGTGCTTTTTGGTACATGCACTTTTTGCACATTTTTGCTTGTTCATTTTCCACCTCATATGAAATGTCTTTATAGTTTTATATCCTTTTCCAATTTATCTTCCTTTTTCCTTCCTTTAAAAAGGAAATCGTTTTAATGTAATTCCTTATTCCTTTCCTTCCTTTGTAGCTTCTGGCCCCCCTCCTTCTCTCTAGCCTTGTGTACACTGATGGCTGGTGCTTCCAAAGGGAGGAGGAGGGTGGATATGGGTGCTGGTGAAGCAGACTACAGCAAGGGTAAACTAGTTAAAAGTCTTTTCTTGGAATTTGCATTGATGTGCAGCAAAATGCTGACCCTGGTGATTTGTGAGCCTTCCAGTCTTATTCCCAACAGTCCTAACTGTGGGAGTCCAGTTTTGCGAGTACCCAAGGGGAGGTGGGACCCAGACCTCTTGCACTAGAGGTTGTGACACATACGACATCCCTTCCACCTTCCAGCTTGAGACCTGTTTTTCAGTTTAAAACCCCTCTAAAATGGGACAGCTTATCCAGCCCAAGCTGGTCCCCATCCATGGCTGCTGCAGGAAGCCAAGGGAACTGTGTGTCATTGTGTCATCAGCAGTGGCAATCACTTTCTGGGAATGCAAAAGCATTTCAGTTACCTGTTATTGATTGCAGACCATGTGCCAGGCATTGGACTAGGAAATTTCAGCAAAGTTGTCTTGCTTCCTGTGGTACTAACAGCTGTGTAGGAAAGACAGCCTGCCCCTGAGCCTCTGAGGTTGAGGCATCTGCTCACCTACAGCAACCGCAATTCTGAGCAGAGGTTAGAAGGTTGGCGGAATTCAGCATGAGGTGGGGAAGAGGTCAGAGTGAGTTGTGACCCAGAGGAGACAAGGAAGAGGCAATCTGAATTGGGTTTAAAGGGATGAATAGGAGTTTGCCAGTTGAAGAAGGGAGAAGGGGCACCTCTAGGTAGGAGGAAAAAAAAACTATGAATTAAGACCAAGAGATGTCACTTGTGGGTTATTCAGAGATACATCTGACCACAGAGAGTCTTGAATGCCCTGTGAGCTACTTGCGACTTCATTCTGAAAATAGAGGGAAGACACCAAAGGTTTAAAGCTTAGGTGGATGGTGTAGAACATGCTGTGTCAGATTAATTTTTCTGAAAGATGTTGCTGTGACTACAGAAAGTGGATGGGAGACAGGATGCCCAGTGAGAAAGATGTTGTAGTAAGGTCAATGAGAGGACAGTGGCCTGGATAGGGTGGTAGCATGGGGCTTCATTTGTCAGAAAAGAATGATTTATGGGTGTGGGGGTGAAAGAAAGGAGGGAGTCCAGGTTCCAGGGAGTAGCTGGGTGGGGCTTTTCTGAAGGCTCTGGAACTTCTGAACCTCCGAGCTAGGGACCTGAGGAGGAAAGGCTGATTCCAGGGATGGATGACGAGCTCAGGGTTGGAATGTTGCCTTGGGTACTTGGGGTTCAGTGGAGGTGGGGAGACTCAAACGGGGATTGAGTATGAGAGTACAGTTTGGGAGAATAATCTGGGCCAGTGAAGGAGAACCAAGAGTGACATGAGAGTACGAGGAGGCATGCTCAGCAAGCAAAGACAGCCACAAACAGTGGCTTAGCACTCTGACTTGGGTTTTGAACTACTGGAGTTTGATGTGACCTTGAGCAAGTTGCTTAACGTCTTTGACCCAGTTTCCTCATTTGTCAAATGGGTATAATAAGATTCCATGCCTCATAGGGTTGATGGAAAGATTAAAGTTAATATGCATCAAGTGCTTAAAACAAGGCCTGGCATCTAGTGAGTAGAGGTGCTCAGTGGTAGCAGTTGTTATTGTGACCATCCTCAACTGGAGTGATACAGACCCCCTTCCCATCAGCATCAGCCAGATTTGCCATGAAAAACATGCACTGCAAAGGTTAGGGCACCTGCGCACCTAACAACTTCCCTTCTGAACCGGGATCAGCAAGGGGGTTGCCCATGTCTCTTGTCCTCATTGCCATTGATGTGTTTCTCAAGTGTGTCTGACCTTCAGGTGGGCAGCTGTGAGAAGGCTAAAGGTGCAGCCCTGCAGAAAAGATCTCACGTTGGGGGTGGGTGGGTGGCAGGGAATTCTGAGAAGAGGCAGCCTCTGGAAGTTTAGTTCCCCATTTCCTCCCACCCTTCCTGGGCATCTCCTGATGTTCTTTCTTCCTCACTTTGCCTCCAAGATCCAGATGCGCCAGATCTCTGTATTCTCAACCTCTGAGTCTGAGAACTCTGCTTTTAGCTTTTTGGCTGTGTTTTAGCTGCTGTTTCTGGGGACTTTCCTGGTGTAGCCCCAGGGGCTGCCTGGGGTCTGCTCCAAGCAACATCTGTGTTCTAGATTTCTGCTCCTGGTCCCCCTGCTGGGCCAGGTCTTATGCCTCACAAATGGCAGACAGCTCTGCTGAGTTGGTGCCCAGGGCCGCCTTACCTGATTTTGGTCATGGCTGCCAGTTAAACCCTAGCTCTGGGTGCCAGCATGTGTGATCCTAACTTGGGTCCTGTAGAAATTAGGCCCCTTTGTAGTAGCTTTCTAGTTGGCCTTCTAGTCCATATAGGCGCTCTTCTGAATGTGCTTGTCCTGGTTTCAGGGTTCTGACCCAGTGTGGGTCTAAAGCTTTTCTGGGAGCTGTTGTTGGTGATTATGAGGTGCAAATTGATTGCCCATTTAGGTTTTTTTCAGAGCTGTTTGATCTTTGGTTGATATGTTTCAAGATACTGGGTTGTCTAGAATCCTTCCCTGGTGCTATTCTGTGTACCTGAGGGGTTTTGCAAGGTCAGGATCCTGTGTACATTTAGTCTGTTCTGAGACTCTCCTCCTGGCCATTTGGGGTGCATGCCTCTTTCCTCCACGTAGGGTCTTTCTCAGTCTCTAAGCCCAAGTCCCAGTGTTCCTGATGTGGCAGAGGGTATGGCAGCAGTGCTGGGTAGCTTAGGAGACTTCCATGTTCTCTGCCTTGGACACTGCCCCTCTGCCCAGATTTCCTGAGAAATGGCAGAGCCAACAAGTTCACATCAGGCACCATGAGGCCTGGCAGGCATCTCCAGACAAACGGGCCTTTGAGTTTGGGACATGGAAGCTGGTTTGTCTGGCTAGACCCGCCTGGCAGCCTATGTGCTGGGAACAGCAGCCACTGGAAATGTGGAGAAACACAATGGGCTGGGGGAGGACAGCATGAGGGCATCCTGGAGTGCAGGGCCTTTGGTCTTTGGAGGCTGGGTTGGTGAGGCCTGTTTTGAGTCAGTCAGGATGGCCTTTGGCCAAAGAAGACTCCCCTGTTTTGCCAGAGGTGGGGACAATTCCCATGTGAGGAGGTCCTTGGGTGGGTGGTGAGGGTTAGTCTGGAGTTGAGGAGGTTGCTCCTGGCCCCCATGACCACTGTGTTTCCTGTGTATTCATTTTGGGAGGAGCCGAGGTGGATGGGAGGGTTGTGTGAGTAGAGGTGTGAGGCTGAGAAGCCTGCTGCAAGGTGCAGCCTGTGTAGAGTGCATACCTAAGGAACCCAATCGCTGAGCTGTGGTGAGGTGGCAATGAGATGATGTGGGCGTGACCCACCCCTACCCATCCTCAGGATGGTGCCCATGCTGGTGAGGGCTCAGTAATGGTTCTAGAAGGAAGAGGCTGGGCTCTGTTGCTGTGTGTGTGCCAGCGGAGGAGGCATCCAGGGGCACACCTTCATTTTAAAAATTATAGAGAAGCAGAAAGTCAAAAATAAATATTGCTCCTGAAGCTTCTTTGAAAACTGGCATGTAGGCTGGGGTGTGTTCCTCCAGGCTGGGCTATTTTCTCTGAACTCATTCATGCAATCATCTACTCATTTAACATGTGTTGACTAAGCACCTACTATGTGCCAGGCTCCCTGCTGCATGCTGGGGATGTGGAGCCAAGCCAGGCAGACATGGCTCATGCTCTTACAGAGCTTAGGATATTGACTCAGTAATTGTATAAGTAAGTAAATAATCATATTTGTGGTCACTGTTCCAAGTCAAGGCCTAGGCATATAGTCTAGGACATCATGGAAGGCTTCCCTGAGGAGGTACCATTGGATTTAAAACCCAAGTGGTAACTGGCCAGAAGAACCATGGGTGGCTCACTTCAGGCAATGGCATGTAGCTGGGCAAGCCTGTGAGACAGGAAAAAATATGGTATATTTGAGGATCAGAAGAGAAAGTTGTTATGGCTAGATGGTAGGAGGTGAGCACTGGTAGGTGAGATTGCAGAAGTCAGCCAGTGACTGTGCAGCCCTAGGATCATGTTGAAGAATTTGGACACAATTCTGTCAAGGCCAGGGACTTATCTGTGTCACTTACAGACATGTAGAAGAATGCCTGGCACATAGTAGATGCTCAGGGAGTATCAAGTGAACGAGAGACAGTGAAGTGAAAAGATGAGCACTTTTTACTACATGGGATGGTCCTACACCAGTGGTTCTGTAACCTGCTCTTCCCCCTGCATAAAAAAGCAAATTTTGAATGTCTGTGTCAATACATGCTTTGCTATGATGAAATTCTTGATGTTTTCTTATCCTTTCTGTCCAGGAAGGTGCGGAGGCCCCTGTGCCCTGCCCTCAGTGCTGATTGTCCAGCAAGAGTGACTGGTGTGAGCAAGCAAAGACCTGGTGAGTGTACCCTAAGATGGGGCCATAAGCAGGGGTACAGAGGGGTCCTGTGGGCCAACTGAGCAGCTTAGAATTTGATGCAAGGCCATGGAAAGATGTTCAGAGAGACATAACGTGATCCATTGTGCATGTGTCTGAGAAATAGTGGAGACCTGGACCAGGAAGGTGGTGATGAGCACCGGGAGAAGGGATTTGTATGTTCTTTAGGTAGACAGGACATGAATGTGGGGCATGAGGGAGGGGAGGTGTCAAGGAGCTTCTGGCTAGAGTAGATGATGGAGGTGGGTGGGGAATGATATATAGCTCATCACCTGCTGTAGGTGTGAAACAGACTTCTGGGTATCGTCCTGGGACTTAACGCTAGTATCTATCTGCTGCTTTGTTCACCGTGTTTCTGTAGAGAAGACTGTCTGTCACCTGGAGGTTGTATCCAAAGGAGCAGGGTACCCAGTGTAAGATCTGGGGCATGTCTCTCCTTATGTCTTTGAGGTCTACTTCTTTCATTCTGTGAGAAACAGAGAGGGGTGGGCTGGAGTTGTAGAGAATGAGGTTGGACAGTTAGTCTGGAGTCAGCATGATGGGCCTTGGATATCAGGCTAAAGACTAGACTTTTTCTTGAGGGTGGCATGGAGGCATTGAAAGTTCTTAAGCAGAGAAGCAATATCCATACATTCATCTATCCATTTGACAACCCATTCATTCATTCATTCATTCATGGAACAATGAGTGCCTGCCAGAAGATAAAGCATAAAACAAAGTACACATGATGGACATGATCAGATTTGCATTTATGTGAGCTAAAAGGTAGCATTGGTTTGTGTGTGGGTTGGGTTGGAAAGGAGTGACCAGAGGCTTAAAGCCCACTGAAGAGGTGGGAGATAATTGGGATAGAGCAGGGCAGATTCAGACTTATTGGCAAGTTGAATATGTAGGTTGAAGAAAAGGAGCATTTGGGAAGGACTCACTGGCCTGGGTGACCAGGTAGATGAAAGTGTTGTCTGTGATATTGGGGGCCTTGGAGGAGGAAGGGGATTGAGGGAGGGTGAGTTCTGATTGACTCTCCTGAACCCAGGGCTTGGTGGGCTAGTTCACCCTCCAACAGTTCTTTGAAGGCAGAGCCTATGCCTCTTGATCATGACCCTGCCCAACAAACAGTTCTAGATGGATGGCTGAACAAAAAGGGCATAGAAGAGATGGGTCTGGCCCAGGTAGGGGAAGAAATGAGCACTTCTTGGGTATACTTGCTTGGTGAGATGGGCATGGTCAAATGGGGAGAGTAGAAATAGGGGTACTGTACCTGCCCATCCTTAAATGATGGGACCTGCCTAGAAAATCCAACCTGACTGAAAGCACAGTGTCACCAGAAGAAGTATCTGAAAGGGGAGCCATCTGTCCTTTAGAGAGGACACTTGCTGGTGGCATATCTGGGAAAAGAGGAGATGGGTGAGCTGGAGGGCTTGAATTTTAGAGGTCTTAGCTCTTTTGGTAGTAAGGAAAGCTGATTTGAGATCCTGGGGCCCAAGAATCAGCTAATACAAGAGTTAAGCCAGGTTAGGGCTGCCTTGGGTCTATAGCTTGGTGGGGGATATTCTTAGGGAACTGGGTTCTGAGGCAGGGGGCAGTCAGGCCCTAGGCTGAATCAGCAAAGGAGTTTGCCATCCATATCAGGATTTCTCAACCCTCAGCATTGTTGACATTTTGAACCAAATAATTCTTAGTTGTGGGGCTAGCCTGCCATTGTAGGATGTCTAGCAGCACACTGGGTATTTTCCTGTTACATGCAAGTAACATACCACATACCCTCACCCTGAGTGTTTTTTTTGTTTTTGTTTTTTTTTCTTTTTTTCTTTGCAGGGGATTGAACCCAAGGGCACTTAACCTCTGAGTCACATCCCCAGCCCTTTTTAAAAAAATATTTCATCTAGAGACAGGGGCTCTGAGTTGTTGAGGGCCTTGCTGAGTTGCTGGGGCTGGCTTTGAACTCATAATCCTCCTGCTTCAATCTCCCTAACTGTTACGATTATAGGCGTGAGCCACGGTGCCCAGCCGTCGTCTTCTTAGTCGTCGTCTTCTTTTTTTTTTGTTTAATATTTTTTTAGTTGTAGATGGACACGATATCTTTATTTTATTTATTTTTATGTGATGCTGAGGATTGAACCCAGTTCCTCACACGTGCAAGGCAAGTACTCTACCAAATGAGCCACAACCCCATCACCCCCCCCCCCCTTAGTCTTGACAATAAAAATATCTCCAGACATTGCCTAATGTCTCGTGGGGCCAGAGTCACTCTGGATTGAGAACCACTGGTCTAGACCTCTTGGTGTATTCACTATGTTTTACAAACCTGGAAGACCGGGGGGATCAGTTGGGGAGAATGTACAATGATGGTTCACTTGAGCTGAGTTCTGGAGGGTGAGTGAGTGGCTAGGGCAGAAGGGTGTCTTTTCCAATAAAGAACAGTAAGCACAGAGGCCTGGAGGCAGCAGAGTTGGTGAGCATTAATCCAGGGGGTCCCAAGACTCTGGCCACCATTGACTATAGGAGTGAAGGCAGTCCTGGCCTCCGCCTGCTGTTCACCTCCTTCCGTGGGGCAGGGGTCGGGTCGTGACTAAGGCAGAGATTTATTCCTGTCATAATCCAGTGGTTGATTTGGTAAGAGTTGGAAACATGTTGGTTTTCCCTTCCCAAGTGTAACAGGCCTGTTTCCGCCTCCGCGGCCGCTGCTGCAGTGCCACGCGGTGAACTGTCCAGGACATGACAAAAGGGCTCGGTTAGCTGCCCGTCACTGGTTAGAAGATGAACGGCTCCCAGCTCTCCCTGCCCAATGAGTTTGCCTCATTGCCCACGTGCTGGCCTCTCCCCTTGGCTGGCCACTGTGTGAGGCCCTGGATACCCCTTCTTTGCCCCAGCTTCCTGGAACCCAGGGTCCTGGCCTGGGAAGGAGGGTGGGAGAAGAGGACGTACGAACAGGTGGTATTTGGAGACTAATTAATATTTGTGAATAATAACACGTGCACAAGGGAAGCAAATCAATCTGTGTTTACATATTCATGAGGGGGCCTCAGGAATGATCCCAGCTGTTCTCCAGCCAGGAACCCCTCCATCCTGGCATCACATGGTCCCTCAGGCCCCCTCAGGGGCTGGCAGGGTGGGGTGTTAGGGTGGACCACATGGAAGTGACATGGCCTCTGTAACACGCATTTTCCGTGACGTTTGTCTGAGTCTGTGGCTTGGCATAGTGTCTCCTTCCTCCTTTTCCCTCAGAGCCGCGATTCCCAGGTTCTTTGGTTTCATAAACCAGTACAGTTTCCAAAAGTACTTAAGGGCCAGACAACCAAATTGGTTAGCAATTTTTTATTTTGCTAAGTAAGGACATTACAAAAAAAAAAAAAAAAAAAAACAAGTGCTATCTGCTATCCCCATCATTTCGTATAAGAAAGGACATTTTAGCACCAAGGACAAAATTTGAGAATAAAGGACAGTTCTTCCTAAGAAAGGGCAGTTGGCAGCTTTACACTGATGTAGCAAAGAAAAAAGATATATTAAAACCATTCTGAATGTAGAAAAATTGCATCCAATTATATTCTATAATATCACAGGGCATGTAATTGTTTTCCTGCCCAAGTATGTCAGTGTGGTAGAACTGATGGTCCACAGTGCAGTTCACAGATGAGCTTGAGTGCCCAAGGGTTTGGGCCTTGTTTTTATCTGAGTCGTTGAAAGCTGTGCTGGTGAAGTAGACACCCTGCTCTGAGCACATGAGGTTCTCGATGACCCAGCAAAGCTACCAGCAGTCCTGCCTACCCACTCTCCCACCTTGTCCCTGCAGGTAACCCTGAGACTGGTGTAGAGGCAGAGCCAAGCCCAAGGCCAGGCCTGGGGGTGTAGGACTGCTCTGCTCTGATGAAGGAGGTCCTAGAGCTGGGAGCAGCCTGAGTTGCTTCACACTGGGTACAGGCTCTCGGTCGGATTCTGGGGGCAGAAGCAGTTTGCTCGTGCTGGGAGCTGCTGATGGGGAGGCCTTAGTTCTGACGACCCTGAGAATGTGTACATGTTTTATGTGACCCTTGGGTCTTGCCATTTCTCTGGGTGTCCATGGACCCTTGGGAGAAGCTCTCTGGGGAGCAAACATCTTTGATTTCAATTTCCCCACCTTTGCCAATTCCACTTTGGGGATTTGAACAAAGTGTTCTGAGCACCCAGTTTAGATACACAGAGGGTCTCTTGAGACCCCAAGTGAGGGCCACTTGTCTTTTCACATTGGGGATGGAGCTACCAGAGGCTCAGGTTCTCTAACACCCATGGCCTGACTCTCACCCAAGATTATACCACATCATTGTCTGTTCTGTGAATAATACTCCATGGTGGCTGCACTGGTGGAGCCTCATGCCCCTCTAATATAGGTGCCAGGGCATGACCCACCACCATGGTGTCTTTAACAGGGAGTCACACCCCTGCAATGCCCTTATCTGGCAGTTACATCTTAACGTGTCTGTACTCTCTGCATGTACCCACATGACGTCTCTACCAGATGGCTACTTCCATGATGTCTGCATCTGGGAATACAGTGCTGTGAGTGCTCCACTAAGGCAGCTCCAGCTAGCTACAGGGGATTAAACTTTTCTGATCATTGTACTAGGGAGTTGCATCCCATGATAACTGATGTGCATTAGTACCTTGTAGTGTGTGTCATGTTCAGCTTCAGCTTCATATTTGTACCAGGGAGATGCCCCAATACTTGTGTTGGAAGTTATGTTATGTTCCTTTGGTGTCTGCTGGGGGGTTCCATGCCTGGAATGCTTGTGCCTGGGAGTTAGCCTCTGACTTTTGCATTGTCACACCCCATGATGACTGTCCTAGACCCCTCTACACCTGCCCTTTGGTGTGATAACCTGTTAAGTTGTAAATCCATGGTATCTGTACCATAGCCAGGGGTTGGCCTGTGCCCCATGTTGACCTGGCTGGGCAGTTTACCACCTGATGTCTTCTGGGAATTTGGATTCTATTTGGCTATACGGTGGCATCACAGTGCTGTGATGACCACACCCAGACAGGACCTTGGTGAGGTGTTACCTCCATCCCAACACAGTTCTGCAGGGCATCATTGTGGTCTCAGCCACCTGGGCTCTGTGATCTCTGAGCAGAACCCCCACTTGGTGTAAATGGGGCTGGACACTCATGATGCCCCCTTCAACTTTATTGCTTTTGCTGCTTAGTTCCTATCTCAGAGTTTTGGGTCAGGACTCATCTCTCCCCTTCCTTTCCCTTTGTGTGTTATCCCCTGCTTTCACAGTCTCACCGGCTTTGTTAAGTACCTGCCTTCTGACCTTTTGACTGTCCCACTTGAGAGAAGGGTTCAAGTTCTAGGAAGAGTTCAAGTTCTTTGAGCCCTGTCCTTCCTGTTCACTTGTCACCTTGCCAGTTTTATTACCATTGTAAGTCACAGGCATGGGTTTGACCATGACCCTCGCACCAGAGTCCATGGGTGCCACTATGAGTTCACAAGATGTGTTCACTGCCACTCACTCCCCCATTATACCCTGTTGGATTTTCAGAGTATTAATGAGGGACTGACCACACACCAGCCCCTGCCCAGGGCGAGGTGTGAGCAGAACCAGGGGCACTGCTGCACATTTCCAGGCAGGGGATGTGGGAGAGAGACCCTTGGGACCTCTCAACCAGGGCTGAGGAATGAAAGCAGGGTGTCTTCCAAGATGGTAAGACCACAAGGAAGCCTTTACATGGGTTCCTACAGAGTGGGGAGGGCACCCAGGCAAGGAGCTGGTGAGCAAAGCCCTGGGGGCACTCAGCATCCCAACACAGTCCCTCAGCCTCCGCACTCTCATCTGCTTTGAGCTTCTGAGGCAAAAGAAGAGGAGGCATGGGGGTTAGATTATAGGGTCTCACACACCCATTCCTGGCCACTAAAGCTGCCCTGTGATTTCTCTTTGGGGTGGGAAGGTGCCATGGGAATTAGGTAGGATGAGGGTGGCCAGGCGGGGCAGCTGCAGCTTGTGAAGAGCAGTCCTGGCGAGCCCTGGCAGGTTGTGGCTTTGGCTACAAGCCTCTGGTACCTGGAGCCATCTGCTGCTAACAAGTCTGTGTTCTGGAGCCTGTGCTCAGCATGTGGGTGTCCGGCCTCTTGCCTCTGCCTCCCTCCCTGCTGGGGAGAGGATAGACAACAGGATATCCCCAGGCCTGTGGGTCTGCCTAGCTCTTCACCACTCCCTCTTGTACTGCCTTGTCTTTGTCCAGTCTGTGTGCCTACCAGTATGTCTTTCTGATCTCATTTCCCTGTCCCCTTATTGGGTTGAGTTGGAAGCTCAAAATCCCTGGTACATCCTCCAGTCTCAGCATCTCCTCTTCCTCCTACTTGGGTTTAGAAAATGCCCTAATAGCCTTCTGCACTCCCTCTACAGCATGACTGGTGGGTTATCCTTGTCAGCACTGGGGTTTCAGGAAGGAGCCTGGGTTATCATTGCCCAGTCTGAGATGGGTCTGTGAACTAGGCTGTGGTGGGCAGTGAGGATGAGTAGGGACCAGGAGGCAGCATGGGTGGACAGTAGGGACATTGATGGATACCAGCTTAGTGGCTCTGCTTTTCTCTTCATATAGGTGGATTCTCCTGGGTTGCAGCTGGCTGTGGAGCTAGAGCCCTGGATGGCCCTTGAGTCAACCCCAGGGAAGACAATGGTGCCCCTTGTACCCGCGCTGATGATGCTTGGTTTGGTGGCAGGTGCCCATGGCGACAGTAAGTCTGACCCCTCAAGGTTCATATCTCCAGGTTGAAAGGTGACATACCTCCTAGCAGGTCTCTGGAATGAGACAGGACCATCTTCTAGGAGAATAGGATGGCCAGATACCTCTCTAGACCCTCTGTCCTAGAGAGAGACCCCTGTTTGGAGAACCTCTAAGATGTACCTGGCCCCTGCTGCTTCCTGGGAGCACCCTGTAGAGTGCCCATGTATCCCTTAGGCACCATGGGGTGGGGCGTGTCTAAGCGTGATTCTGTTTTATGGGGCCAGGGTGAGACATGTCCTGGATTCATGTGGTCTTTGTGTGATGTGCCCAGGCATGCGCTGTGTCCACCACAGCAGATATGTGTAGAAGGTGCAGCGTGAGCCATGTCTGGGATCAGTGTAGAAGGTGGGGACAGCCAGGGAGTGTGAATGGATGTGTGAATGGGATGCCAAGTGTTTCTTCAGGTCCCAGGGAGGACTTAGAAGCCAGAGCCACCCAAAGCTTTTCCCCTGGGCTAGGCCCTCAGGATCCAAATGTGGAAGTGCTGAGCTCCTCCTCCCCTTTGTACTAGGGACCTTCCAGGCAAAGGGCATCTCTCTCTCTGCAAGCCCCTCAGCTCTGGAAACTGGGGGAGGATTGTGCTACTTGGCCAGCAGGAAGCTGAGCTCCACCATCCTTCTGTGTGTGTGTATGTGTGTCGGGGGTTGGGGGGGGGGGAATCTGTCCCCTATTACCCAGGTCCAGCTCTGAACTTTGGTCCCTTTCTTGCTGCTGCCCTTCCCCCTGCCTGGCACTACAGACTGGCCGCAGCCCGCCCCGTCACCATGGTTACCACTGCTTGGTTACTGGTGGGAGGCGGAGCACAGGGCAAGCTTATCCAATCTGCAGGCTGGGGGGAGGGGCGAGGTCGGAGCCAAGGTCCCTGGGGAAAGAGGCCGCTCCCAGCCTGTCCTGAGCCCAGAGACAGTCCAGGGCTAAATCATGGGTCAGCGGGCCATAGGGTTCTCCCACCAGCTCCAAGTCTTTGGTCACAGATCTTGCCCCTTGTCTCACCAGGGCTCTTTCTCCTAATGGCTCATTAATTATTCAGTAACTGATCCTGGAGGGGGGTGACACTGGAGCACCCTGCCCTTTGTCCTCAGAGGCTGGGCCCTAGGTGGAAGCTAGAAGGGAAAGGGGAAGGGGCAGGCATTCTTCCTGAGAGGTGAGGGTAAGGGGTAACAGGAGCTCTGAGTTGCTGGCCAGGAAAGGGCTGGGCAAGGAAGAGAAGGGTTAAGGTCTAGACCAGAAGAAGTCAAGTGGGAAATCAGCTGGCGGTGGAGGATCTACAGGCTTGGCTGGGACGGGTGGGAAAGAGCTCGAGCCTGCAGGGGCAGGTTGGGGTAGAAGACCTCATCAGGTATGACTCCACTGTTGGCAGGGAAGTGAAGGCTTGTCCAGGTGTGGTCAGCAGCCCTTGGACGTTGATGGACTGTGCTTGTTCTCCAACCCCACCCCAGACTCTCACCATCAGAGAGGGCAGGGGGCAAGGGGTAGATACTCAGGTGGACTTTAAGAAACAAATGGGTCTTGAGAACAACTGCCTTCCCACTCCTGCCTCAGACTCAACACGCTCCAGCCTGCACCCCTCACTCCTACTCCCCACCTGCTTCCCATGTTCACTCTCCTGTGAATGGCATTACCACCCACCCGGTCACCAAGTCGGAAACCTGGGCCTCCTCCCAGCTTCCCTCCTCTCTCATATCCCACATGAAATCCATCACCAAGTTCTTTCTACCTTCTGAATATCTTTGGAATGCATCCACTTCTTTCTCTCCACCGCCTTCATCCAAGCCACCCTCGGCTCTTGCTTGGGCTTCAGCAGGCAACAGCCTCCTGATGATTTTTCTACCTCTGGTCTCTTTCCTAGTAATCCATTCTCCATTCCAAAGTCAGTTATGTTGTAAAAGGAGACATGCATCAATCATTCCTCAGTTTAAACTCCTTCGTTCCCCTCCCCAATTGTCTAGGGTCTTAAACTTTTTTAAATAGGCCTCTACCAGCCTCATCCATATCCCTACCATGCTGACTTCTTTCTGTTCCTTACATGGTCTCTGTGTCCAGGCCTGCTTCCTTCCTTCTGCTTCCTGTGCTTGGATCACTTTCTCCCTGACCTTTATCTGACCAGTTACAACTCAGCCTGGAGCCATCACTTCTTTCAGGAACCTGGGTGGAGTGCTGCTTCTCTGTACTCTCCTCTTAGCGTGCAGTAATGGCGATCTGCTTTAGATCTGTCTATCCCACCAGACTGTGAGTCCTGGGAGTTCAGGCCATTGTCCAGCTCTGGTCCTTGCATGTAGAGAGTGGATACGAGAAGGACTAGAGCAGTTCTGAACCCCCAATAGGAATTGGTAGAGGGGCGAATGGAACAGTTTTTCGCAGACTTCCAGGAATCTCTTTTCTGGTTCCTTAGCGACCAGAACCCAGAGACCAGGGTATTGAATGTAGGAATCAGCTGAGGAAACTGAAATCCTGCTTTGCCAAGTGGGGGCGGGGGGGGGGGGGGGGGTTCAGGTGACAAGATCTGAGTTCTCTTCCTAGGCAGAGTGCCTTGGGGCAGAAGCCTGGGCTGGGGACTGTGGTAACCCAGCTCAGGAGTCAGGGTCTGGCCTACTGGCCTGCCTTAAACTGCACACACTCTTGGATCTCTCCCCTCACAGTGGCCAGGCTTGGGCTGAGGTTGAAAGATTTCAACTAGGGGCAAGTAGCCAGACACAGACAGGGCTGCTGCAGAAGGTAGAGCGGGTGCCCCAGAGAATTGACGACCAGAGCAGTGAAGCACAGAGCGGACAAATGTGTTTCTATAGGCCTCTTAACGAGACAAATGAATGGGGGCCCTGGCCTCGGAGAGGAGAGGAGGGAAGTGGGGTGGAGAAGCAGCTGCCAAGAGTTAGCCTCGAAGCCCGGCATCGATGCTGAGTCAGCTCCAATGGGGACATGGGCATGGGAGGCAGGATCCCCGCTCAGGGCAGCTTCCCCAGCCCAGGACTTGGTGGCTTCTAGGGAGAGGAAGCCTTTGGGGCCAGAAGTAGCCCTGACAGAGCAGAAGCCCTTATGTGTGTGCCAGGGGCCAGGATGGGAAGAATCCACAGTCTTGCCCTTGGACAAGACCCACAGTGTCGGGGCACAGGCTTGTGAGCAAACCGTTTTACCACAGGCGCGGGTGGGAGCAGTGCTGTTACAGATGACGACTTAAGCATCTTGGGAGAGGTGATGGGAGGCTTCCTGGAAAGGGGTTAGTGGGCATTTGCTCAGAGCAGGTATTGCATAATGAAGTGAAAAGAGGGGTATGTGGAACAGGTGAGCCCCTGGGCTTCTCTGAGGAGCTCATGGCAGCCAGAGTGAGAACTGCAGACAGCAAGGGACCGAGGCAGGGTCCCAGGATCAGGTGTGAATAGGGCCCTAGAATCACTGGAGCTCAGAACAGGATGCCTCATGGCTGGAGGGGCGCGTGATATGCGGGATTTGCAGATACAGGTGGGCAAGCAGCTAAGGGTGTGTCTGTTTTGTGATTTCCCCTCCCCCAGAGCCTGCAAAGCTGGAAATGGCAGGGTGCTACACACAGTTCTGCAGTGCCTTCCCCTTTGTGCTTATGGGTGGCCTGTCTAGACTCTGCCCTCTGCAACTTCCAGCAAGATGCTTTCTCTCTCTGGGCCTGTTTTCCTATTGCACAATAGGGATAATCACTCCTACCTGGAAGGGTTAACTGAGGTCACTTAGCATCTAGTAAGTGCTCCCCCTGTTGAAGGCCATGACCTGGGGCTCAAGGAGTGGCTCCTAGAACCAGGAGTGGGCTTTCCCCAGAGGGCATCAGGAGCAGTCACAGGAGCTCATTATGAGTCCTCAGCCCATTAGGTGGTTCAGGGCCTTGGAAATCACCTCTCCAGGAACTTTCCCTGCCCTTGCTGTCCTTCGCTGCTGCTCTGTGTCTGCCCTCTCCTTCCGTGTGCTATGTATTTGTGCTCCCCAGGGAAGGCACAAAATAGCAGTCAGTCTCCCAGTGGAGGAGCCTTGGAGGTGGCCCAGTTTGGCTATCCCTGGAGCTGGACTCCTGCGGCTTCCCTGGGGGCTGTGCCTTCCCCATCCTGGGCCAGTTTCTTTCTTAGGTCACTTTCTTCCACCTTGTACCTAAGAATGTCCCAGGGCATATCTCTGAGAGCTGCTACTCAAAGAGCTGTGCTGCTCATGACCCTGTGTGGTAGAGGGGAACCACACTCTGATTGGGTGTCAGACTGGTTGGCAGTGGGTAACTGGCAGAAAGTCTCTCCTGGTGTGTTCATACAACACCCTGTTGACCCAGTCTCAAAACTTTCAGACCATCACTGAACACCGGGGCAGAGCCTGGTTTTATCTGCCTGCCTGGGGAGCTGACCAGTTACTGCAGTGAGATCCATGGTAGGATGGGAAATCTCACTTTGGGACTCCCAGAGCCTCTGGGAGGGAGAATAGGATGGGACTCCACTAAGGGGCAAGGCACACCAAAGGCAAGGAGGTGCCTGTGGGCTTGGCAGGTCAGGGCAAGCCTGGTTGGTGGGTGGTAAGACAGGAGAGTTCGAGCTGTGTTCTCAGCATAGTGCACGGCCTGCTGTAGGTGCTCGAGATACTGTTGAAGAGAAAAAGGCTGAGGCTGCAGAGGGTCACGTGAACAAGTGTGGGGAAGGGTATGAGGAGACAGTGTTGTAGCTGAGAGCTGTAGGCTGACTGTGCTCCCCAAAGGTCCTCTAGGGAACAAAAAGGGCAAGGTCTTAATGGGGCTCTGGGACAGGAGGGTCCTGTGGGTGGGGAGGGAGATTGGCAGGGAGAGTCCTAGACAAAGGGAGGGACCTTTCTGCCAGCCCCAGGGCGGCACTGGGCTGGGGCTGCCCTGCCAGTCTGGCCCTGGCGCCCGGGCAGGGCGCTGGCTCCCCTCCAGCCTCCAAGGGAGGGGAGTAGTTCTGCCTCTTGCATGGCCGCAGGCCTTGGGCACAGTCCAGCCTCCACACAGCTCGAAGGCCTTTCCCTCCTGGCTGCTAGTGACCCTACCTGGCCACCTCTTCAGTGCCTCAGCTCTTTGTTTGGTGAGGAGGCTCCGCCCCCACGGTCCTAGTCGGCACTGGCCCTTCTGGTTTAGCAGGTTCTAGACTTTGGATTCGTTGCAGACACGTTGAGGCAGGAGCTGGGGCGGGAGTTCCTCTCCCTTGCCAGAGAGGGCAGGTGTGTGTGAGGGGCCACAGTGTCTCCTCTCCTCTCAAGTTATTCCTTCCTGCCCCATTCTGCGCTCTGTGTGCCAGGAACTGGGTCAGACAGACACTGGGATAGGGTAGGAAACAGGACAGGCATGGGATCTGCCCAGCCCAGGCTATGTTCCAGGGGAAGCAGCTATTAAACACCAAAAATGTCAAAAAAGTAATAGCCCCATACATAAGCAGTAGTAAACCATGAGCAGAAGTCAGGACCTCACACACGTGCACGAACCGGGCAGTGCTGTGGGGGACCATGGAGCCTAGAACCAGGCCCTGAGATAACTGGGCACCGGTGACGAGAGGGGTGGGCCGTTTTCTGAGGAGATGATGTTTAAGTTGAGACCAGAAGGGCGAATGGGAATTGATGGGTAAGGAGGTAGTCCGAGAAGTAGCTCCTTTCTCAGCTGAAGGAGCATCTTACCACAGGCCCCGAGGCCGTAGGGAGCACTGTTTGTTCAGGGGCTCCAAAGCCAGGACCTGGGAAGAGTGGCTGAGTCAGACTTGGCAGGGCCTTGTCTTGTTGTTTTTGAGAGCAGTGGAAGGCCTTTGGAGGTGTTTGTCAGGGCTGGGGCTATTCTTTGGCTGCTGAACAGAGATTAGAGGAGCTGGGGTGGGTGAGACCCAAGGAGGGTTGCCAGCTTGAAGCCAGTGGGGTCTCTGGTCAAAGGAAGATGACAGCTGCACCAAGGCAGTGGCAGTGCAGGTGGAGAGCTGTGGGGAGGGGTCAGCAAACAGTCCAGTGAGGACCCATCTGAGAGGAGCAGCAAACAGTGACTGTGTGACCTTGGGCAAGTAACTTGACTTCTCTGAGCCTGTGAACTGGTAATAATGATAAAAGATTTTTAAAAGAAATAAAGTACCTGGTGCAAAGTGGGTGCTTAGTGAAAGACTGATACTCCCCCAGGGTCCAAGCCTGAGTTCATGAGCACTGAGCAGGTGGTCTTGAAAGGTCATTTCTCATGGCATTAGCCCTTCCTAGAGGTATTCATTGGCCTGATTAATAGGAAATGGATCTGCTGTCAGGATTAACGAGGCATTGCAACATCTTAATGAGCCAGGTTTCTCTGGGCTTGTGATGCTGGGCAGTGGGATTCATAGGGATAGGGGCCGTAGGTTGGCTGTGGTGTGTGTGCCTGGGTGACATGGGTGTGGTAGTATGGTGTCTGAGCCCCTTCCTTCCTCCCCCTTTCCTGCCTCCTGTGGAGGAGGACCTCAGGGAGCTGCCCAGGCTGTTGGAAGGCATTACACAAGGCAGTGGGGGTGGGGTGGGGAGGGGCAGGTTTACAGGAAGCATTCACCTGGGAAGACATCCAGAGACACTTAGGAGCTGGAATGTCTGGGCCTTTGGGGCTGCTGGTATGTGAGGGCCAGGATGGGGGAGTCACGGTTCCTGGCCCAGGCCTGGGGTGGATAGAGGTGCCATCATCGAGATGGAGAGCAAGCAGGGTGGGATAGTGTTGGGGAAGGCTGGGGCTCTTCCTGAGGGCAGCTCTCTGACATGCCTTGTCCCTGAGCTTGGAGATATGAGGGTGGAGGCGGAAGCAGGAACCCAGATGCTGGGGTTCAGATCGCACTCTGCCGCCTACCAGCTGTGTCATGTTGGACAAATCCTTTAACCTGTCTGTGCCTCGATTTTCTTTTCTATAAACAGTAATTAAAGCACCCACCTCACAGGCTTCAAAGGGTTAATAAGCGTTCAGCTCTCTGAACAGTGCCTGGCACATATTAAGCACTACATAAAGGTTAGGTGTCATTACTCTTCTCTCTTTTTTGCCCTCTTACCCCCCACGACTGCCACCTGCAGTGTTGGTCATCTCTGTTTAAACCATGCCACCATGATCACTTGCTATCTCCATCTCTTCCAGGCAAACCTATCTTTGTTAAGGTCCCTGAGGACCAGACTGGGCTATCAGGAGGGGTGGCCTCCTTCGTGTGCCAAGCTGCAGGGGAACCCAAGCCTCGCATCACTTGGATGAAGAAGGGGAAGAAAGTTAGCTCCCAGCGCTTCGAGGTGCGTCCTCTGGGGTGAGGTGCAGGCAGGACTCAGTGTCTGTCTACACCTTTCAGTTTGGTCCTACACCTACTCTTCTTAGTTTCCCTCCCTATGGGTCTTCTGGAGGTATGAGCAAGATCAACCCTGAGCAGGCCTCCATGTCCCCAGCAGGCTGTGACCACTTGTCTGTTCTCTGACAGGTAATTGAGTTTGATGATGGGGCAGGGTCAGTGCTGCGGATCCAGCCATTACGGGTGCAGCGGGATGAGGCCATCTATGAATGCACCGCCACCAACAGTGTGGGCGAGATCAACACCAGTGCCAAGCTCTCAGTACTTGAAGGTATGTGCTGGGAGGGATGTGGCATGGTGGGTGGGTGGGTGGGCTCGGGTGTGAGGAAAGCCAGCTCTCCCTGGCCCTGCCATGCGTCCATGAGCATTTGGCAGAAAGGAGTGCTGACCACCTTGGGTGGGTGAACAGGCCTGGATCACTGGCTTAAGCTGGAGCCAACTGTGTGCATGGTACATTGTATATCCTCCTGCTGAACCACGTCAGTGCAGTGGGGTTCTGATTGAGGTGTGGAATTGTAGTTGTGGGTTTTGTGGCTATGGCCACAGATGTGATTTTCATTTGGAGCCTGGCTGTAGGTGTCAGGTATGTTCCTATTACCCCTGTGAGCAAGGTCCCAGGCTGGGGACTGGGGCTCTGTATGTACATTTCAGTGTCTTCTCTTACTTGGTGGCTCCTCCATTCATTCACACTCCCCAGACTGCCTTGAAGTCCAGAAGCCTGCCCTACTGAGGGCTTCCTTTGAGATGCTCAGTGTCTAATGAGTTCTGTAGGGACAGCCCAGAGGGCTCACTGGAGTGAGGAAGAGGGACTCTGAGCCGAATCTCAGAGTGAAATTGGGGGAGCAGTTGGCAGCAAGGCCTGTGCCAAGGCCCAGTGGTGAAAGAGAATAGAGCTCTCAGAGAACTGTGAGAGGCTGAGGTTTAGATTGGGTTTTTTGGGAGGTTTTTTAGGGGGGACAGGGATCGGAAGCTGGAGAGCACAGGAAGATGGGGGAAAGCCATGAGTCAAGATTGGCGGGAAGATCACACTGGGTTAGGCTAAGAAATGAACGCTTTCTTGGGAACATAGGAAGCCACAGTGGTTTAGGCAGTGACATGATTAGACCTTAACCACGTGATTTTATCAGTCTGAATATGTCTGTGTGTATATTTGCAAAATACAGCATTGACTATTGTTTTCTTTTTCAAATGCAATACTTGTTTACTTTTAAAAAATTGAAAACTATAGAATAGAACACAGGAAGAAATAAAAGTCACTCATTATTCTACCTCTACAATTATTGGTTATTTCCTTGAGGCTCATTTTCTGTATGTGCATATATGTTTTATGTGTATAAATAGAAAAGGGATCATATGCTGCCCAATGATTTGTAAGTTTGTAGACTTCTTTGTTCCTTTTTCATTCATTCTTTCTTTTCTCTTCTTTCCTTTTTTCTTTTTGTTATGGGTTTGAACCCAGGTGTCACACATGCTAAGCAAGTGCTCTGACACTAAACTAAATCCCCAGCCCTTGCTTAAAAAAAAAATTATACTTTCCTTGTCATTGAGTATTCTTCTGTGTCATTATTTTTAATGACTGTGGTAAGCTGTCACATAGAAGTACCCTAATTTATTTAGCTGTTCTTTTATTGTTAACACATATGTTGTTCCCACCTCTTTTCTTTTATAAATAAGGTGTCATAGATGGGGGCAGGGATAAAGGTGTTCACTCTACTGATGATTTCCTTATTCCAGGTAAGGTCATGGGACACATGCATTTTTAAGCTTTTAATATTTCTAGAAGATTTTATCAGTTTATACTCCTGCCAAGCAGGGCATAAGAGGGCCTCTTTTTTTTTTTTTCACATCTTCACCAGCATTGGGAATTACCATTAAAAAAAAAAAAAATCTTTGCCAAGTTAATAGGCAAAAAATAGCATCTCAATTTAATTTGCATTTCTTTGATTACAAGAGCAGTTAAACATCTCTTCACATTGGCCATTTTTACACTGTGGCTTTATGTATTCACACGTGCATCCATTCAGCAAGTTTTGTATGTGTGTGTCTTGTGTGAATCAGTGGGTTCTACAGCCCTTCGATAGGCCCTCCAGCTTAGAGGGACCATATAAAACAATGGACCATCTACTCACTGAGTGACCTTGGACCAGTGACTGTGGCCCTGAGCCTCATTTGCTCCACCTGTAAGCAAGGCTCTAATACCCACTGTCCAGGCAGGTTTGGAAGATTAAATAGAATGTGGTTAAATACTTCCCAGGACTCCAGTGTGAATGGTAACTGCTATTGGGCTGGAAGTCACAAGTTCTGAGGCCTAGGCACATAGGCTGATAGCTCTTGGTTTCTGTGCTTCCTGGCATCATCTGGATGGTGCTGTCCCTAACATTCCTTCCATCCAGAAGTCTTATGGGGCAGGGGCTCAGAGGACGGGGCCCTAGGCCAAGACCACTGATTGCCTAGCCACTCCTGACCTCAGTTTCCCAACTTGTGACCTGGGGGTAAGTATTTTAGTACTGCCTCCTCTCTCCCTCCTATTGGCATCTGTCCCATCAGGGAACCATCTGCCCTTCCTTAGCATTTGGGTGGTAGCTAAAAGCCCAGAACTCCTTTCCTGGAGGTTGTGTTCTCAGTCTTTCAGGTTGGAGAGCAGCAGGTCTCCTTGTTGGTATTGAAAGAGAACCCTCCCCCGGAGCCCCTAGGCGCCAGGTTTTCTACCTCAGGAGCTCTCCTACCTTCACCACTGCCCTGGCAGCTTTATCTTTTATTAAAGGATTCAAGAGGATGAGGGTATCTTGTCAGGACCTGGAGGAGGAAAACTCAAGCTCGCAGTGGGTCTGCTTTGGGAATGGCCTTCCTGGACACTGGTTTCTCTCTCAGGGGTTGGGGTATGTTTCTTTATTCTTATGTGGTGCTGGGAATGGAATCTAGGTTCTTGTACATACCAATAAGCACACATTTTACCACTGAGCCTACATCCCCAGCCCAGCCCAGGATTATATTTGTACCTCTGGAACTTGGGAAGTGTCTGAGGAGGCTAGGAGAGTGGGATAACAGGTCCCTACCCTTGGAGCGGGTGGAGCTATGCGACTGAGTAAGCCCCTCCCACTCCTGAAACATAGCACCCGGAAGACAAAATGCTGACCTACAGTGTTGGTCTGTGTAACCTTGACCAGCTTTGGGCTTGGGAGAAGGGATTGCCAGGAGGTGGGGCCAGAGTGAAGCAGCCCAGACTGACTATCCCCACCCGCCCCTCCTCCTAGGAAAGCCAGGAAAATTGGGGTGCATTCAGGGACTAGATGAAAGGATGACTAGAGTTCTTGGGGTGGGCTTAGCGGGAGAGTCAGGGCCATTCTTGGGAGGCTACCACAAGGTCTAAGGAGGGGTGGGGAGAAGCTGAAGCTGGTTGGGGGCTGAAGAATAAGGGTTGAGTCCCTGAGCCATGTCATACACTCTGCACATAGCCTGTAAACACAGAGGGTATGTGCATCTGCTCACCATGAGTCGGGTGCCTAGGGAAAGTGGCTCTGGGCTGCCTGGAACCACATACCACTCAGTGCCCTCTGCCCTTGCCTCAATTCACACCTCACTCACAGCTCCCCTCACACAGCTCCCTGCTCTGGAGTCACTCCCGCTGGGGGCACCGGCACACCACTCCTGGCCGCCTCACCCTGCTTCCAGAGCAGGACTGCCGTTCCTGGTGTGGCTCAGCACGTCCCAGGCAGCTGTCCTGGGTGGCCAGCTCTCTGCTTCACCACCCTGCTGGGACTGGGGTACAGGGTGGGGATGCCCAGCACAAGCTGGCTCGGGGTGAGCCTGTCCTGGGCTGTGACGAGTACAGGGGCCCAGCCGCCCAGCGTTCCTGTCTGAGTGGTAATTGAAGCCATTAGCGCGCCAGCCTCTCCCTCGCCGGGTAATGGCAGGAAAAGCTCTTCTCGCTCCGCACTCTTGAGGCGGCGGCTGAATCACTCCCCCTCCAACCCGCCCGCTGCTGCCACTGAGACAGGGAATCTGACATTTTCCCTCATGAGGGAGGGGGAGTGGTGGGGGAAGGGAAGCAGGCCTTGATTCTGGGCCTTCCCACCTCCGGGAGGTGGGGGACAGTGAGAGTCTTGAGTTTAGTCTGGAGGTCATGTATTCATCCGGACAGCGGGGTCCAGGCCAGACAGAACTGTGGTCAGGAAAGCCTTAAGAGGCGGCCAGGGGTGTGGCCCAGTCCTGGTGGCTAGGTAGGTTCTGGAGGGGTCACAGAGCTCAGGGAGGAGGAGGAAAAGAGGTTGTGGAGCAGGGTGAACTGTTTCTGACTTGTCCTGGGGGCCAGGCTCCAGGGCCCCGAGTGCAGGCAGCAGTGTTGGTCTTGTCATGGATTTGGCAGATAATGTGCTCTGAGTGTGGCGTGGGGGCCCTTGTGCTGTGTGTAAAGCAGTGAGGCGTGTGGTGTGGTGTGTACAGCAGGGCTGTGCCCGACAGGCCGTGTACAGGCTGGGATTGTGCAGCAGGCTATGGGTGTGTGCACATGCCTGTATCAGGCAGTGGGGGAGGAGGATGGTGTGTACAGCAGGTGGTGTATACCTTATGGGCGATGTATACAGCAGGCAGTGTGAGTGTATGCACAGCAGGCAGCGTGTAGAGTGGAGTGTCTAGCAGATGGTGTGTGCTTCAGGCATTGGTGAGGGGGTGATACATAGCAGGTGGTGTTCACCTTACAAGTTGTGTGGACAGCAAGAGGGCAAGCAGCCTGAGCTGAATGTGTGGGGTCAGTCTGGTGCTGGTGGGAGGTCAGAGGTGCTATGCCTGGTCTCATTGTCTCTGGGATCCCATTGGATTTCCACTTGGATCTGTTGGTCAGCCAGGACAGCTGGACAGAGGTGGATGTAGCATGGCATGGTTGGGCAGAATGTTTCTCAGCATCTGCCGTGTTGACTAGGCAGTTGCTGTCTAGCCAGGCCAGGGAGGGAGGATGCACCAGAGAGGGACCCTGCTCAGACCTGCCTTTGGGAAGTCTTGGGACCTTCCCGTCTCCTTCCCCTTTCCTCACCAAGCCCAGGTTCCCCTCTGCCTCTGCCTACCTGGTCTTGATGTCTCCTACCTGGCCAGGACCATAGCATTCATGCCATGTGGCTAGAAATGGAGCTGTCTCCATGGAATGCCTGGTGTTTCCTACCTGGGAGCAGGTTCCAGGAGGGGATGACTGTCAGGCACTGAACCATTGGCCAGGGTAGAGGCCTATAAGTGTAGTGCTGGGCCTATACCTCTGGGTTCTGCTGTGCCTTTTAGCCTGGCAGGCTCTGGGACCTGTGGGGTAATGAAGGGCCTCTTGAGATACCTTATACCCTCAGTCCCTTTGGAAACAATCCCAGTAACAAAGGGCTGATGAGCAATATATGACCCTTTCCTGAGGTGTCCTGGGCTGGGCTGGGTGTTTTCCCAGGGTGTCTTCCTCCCTGCTCTGCCCACTCCCTGCCTCAGCTTATCTGTTCCCTTCACCTATGACTTGGCCCAGGCCTGATTGTGAGGGGTGGGGAGTTTGGGTAAAGGGCTGCTACAGCCAGAAGATGGCTTTCCAAGTGGCAAGATATGCCCCCTTTCTGTGGCCTGCATATGTGTGTCTGGCTAACAGGCTAGTTTTGTGGAAGCCAGGCCTGTCGCCCACCAGATTTGCAGCCACAGAAGACAAAAAAGGCTCCAGAACCTGGAACCCAGGGCAGCCTCCGCCCACCCCTGACAGATGAGGCATGTGCATAACTCAGGTCCAGCAGGTTGTGGCCTCTGTGACCTGTCCTTCGCTCCTGTGACTACAGTGAATTTCAGGACCATGCAGACATGAGGTTCTATAGCCTGTTCCCAGAGGTTCTGGACTCCAGGCCTGGGTTTGGGAGAAAGCACAGGGAGTCCTTAAAGATTAGACCCTGAGTTTCTTGGTCCCTGAAAGTCTACTTTTTTTTCTGTCTTCAAGACCTGAGTGGACTCCATTCCGAATGGGTCCTCCTGTGACGTGGGGCCCACTACCTCTAGTGGGTCCATGGACACAGGACCACCTCCCCTGTAGTCACAGGTGCTCCAGGCCTGCCATGTGCAGAGAGGTCTTGTTTACTCTTGTTTTTCCCAGTGTTGTGAAGACAGCGGGGCAACAACTCAGGGAATAGCTCTCCATGCTGGAGATTTTAAGTACCCCTGCCTGTACACAGACTCGGTCCTTGGGAAGGTGCACTCTCCCCTCTTTGCCAGGGAAGAAAGAATTTTATGAAGGAAAGTGACATGACCAAATTATGCTTCGGAAAGATCCCTATGGGTACTGAGTGGGGTAGAAGGAGACCAACACGTGACACCACTGAAAGGTGGATGCAATCCATGCAAGAGCTGCCATTGGCTTCAACCTGGGCATGTGTAGGGTCATGTAGACATGTGTAAGGTTATGTTCATGGGTAGGATTGTGAGGTTAGGAAGAGTAGTGTCCTGCCTGAGGGGTCAGAAAAGCAGGAGACTCTGGGTTTCTGGCGCTAGGGCTAGGTGGATGGTGAGACCATTTTCTACAATTCAGATCAAGGAGGAGGACCAGGTTTGAGGGGTGAGTTGATGAGTCTTGGTAGTAATCTGTTGAGTCAGGTGTGTGCAGGCATCCAGGGGAGTTTGTCAGGGAGGCCTTGTACAGATTGACGCAGCACTCTAGGGGACATCTGGAGATGGAGACGGCCGAGAAATGGCAAGTCTCAGGAAGCCAGAGCCAAGACAGGAGAAGAAGCCCAGGGAACTGACTCCTCATGTTGGAAGGAGGTTCCTGAGAGATAGGAGAGAAGCCAGGAGTATGTCAGGCCATTGAAGCTGAAAGAAAAGAATGTGCGAAGGAGGAGGAGAGAACTAGCCAAGATGAATGTTGGGAAGTGTCTTTTGGATTTTGCTCTGTGAAGTTGTTGACCTTGGCGAGCAGAGGGGGTGGCAGCTAGGCTGCAGGGGCCTGAGAAGTGAGTGGGAGGCTGTCAGTGGTCTGGAGTGACTAGGAGCAGGGCCTGAACTTAGGGGGGGTAAATGGATGAACAGAATATCCCTGCAGTGGGAATGAGTGGGGGAACCCTGGAAGGGTCCATTGTAGGCCAAAGCCTAGAACCCGAGTGTGAGCTGGGTGTATGACCAGGGGATATCCTCTGGGTTCCCTGGGTCTGTGTGGTGGGGAGGCCTCACCAACCAGGTTGAGTAGGGCAATGTGGAACGCCAGGGAAGCCCAAGGGAGGGGGGATTACTGAGAGAGGGAGGCCGTGGCTGCCGACAAGCCCCAAACAGCTCAGATTCAAAACAAAACAGGCTTTTAAGATGCCAAGTTTGATGAAATCTGAGTGCTGGAAGAGGTGGGAGTTTTCTCTTGGAAAAACAGCTGAAAATCGACACTGAAAGCTGCGAAGGGAGATGGGCTCAGGGCTCCCTGGGCCCCCTTTGCAGCCTGGGAACCTAGGAGTGGGTATGAGAACCTGAAGGTGTGGAGAGGCCTTCTGATTTGCTGGGAGGTGTCTTGGTCCTGCCCCTGTTGAGCCTAGAGGTACCTCAGGGACAGGACTGAGGTGGCCTTGGCTTCTTCCTTGGGTGCCTGAAGGGCAGGGGGAGCTGGCAGCCCCATCACTCTAGAGGTTCCTTCATTTTTTTCAGGCCCTGCGTGTGTCTCCAGGTGCCTGTGTTTGCACAGGGCTGTCTCTGGCTCTGCGTGTTCCTACATGTGTGTTCCCTGTCTCCGTGAGCACAGCCTCTGGCTCTACTTGTGGGAGTCTGTTTCCACAGGTGCTTGTCACTGCAGATGCCCCTCCATATGCACATGTAGGTTTCTATTTTTGCACCTGTCTCTTTCTCCATGTGTATCTTTGGGTCCCTGGCTGTGCATGTTTCTAAGGTGACTGTGTGTGCAGAGACAGGGTGAGGCCAGGCTCAACACTCACACAGGAGTGGGGGTCAGGCTCACAGACGGTGCCACCCCAGGGAGCCTGTGTATGTGTGTGCCTGCCTGCATAGAGACACCATGAGTCTGGGTAAACATGGGTGAGGAGGTCGTGCTGACAGACGGTGCTGCCTGCCCTGGGACCCTGTAAGGCATCTCCATCTGTTAGCTTCCCTGGTGCAGCCCCCTCCCTCTGGTTCAGACTCGCCTTAGGCATCTTAGGCTGAGCTGGACAAAGAGACATGTGTGTGCTTTCCAGGGATCCTCAGCAGCCTGCCCCCTCCAAGTCATTACAGCCTGCCTAAACTAATCATCCACCTCTACTCTGTCTTCATCTGTTAGGACCCCAGCACATGCCTCAGCTCCCACCAGACTTTGCCCTCCTCTTGGCCTTGACTCAGTCAGTCCTTCCCAACCTGGCCCCTCAAAGCGTTCTGCCTCCTATGTTCAAGGGGTTCCTATTCTTGAATCTCCCTCTTCCAGGAAGCCACCAAGGTAGCAGATAAGTAGTAGAGTCAGATTGATCAACTCTACCACTTGGGAACTTAGCTAAGCTTCCTCCACCCCCACCCCACCCTATCCTTAAACTCCCCAAAATGCTGCCTACTCGCATGCACATATGCCCTGTCATCTACCTCTGCCCATGGGGCAACAGGACCTCCCCAAAGAAGGGAACAGGTGCCCCTGCTGCATTGGTATCTATAGGCCATCACAGTTGGATGTGGGGCCATTCATGCCCACGTGGGCACCCAGCACAGACGCACACGGATGTGTGCAGGCATGTCAGACCCTCAGGGTGTGTGCTCTGCTATGTAACTATGTATGGAGGCAGAATTTACAAACAGATGTGGAGACTGGGCTCCTGGGTACCTCTGAAGTGTCCTAAAGTCCTGGTGTGCTTCTCTTTCCAGCCAGGATACCCTCTTGTCAGAGGATGGAGGGCCTAGCCCAAAACAGATGCTTCAGGGTGCTGCATCTTTCGAGGCAGCTGTGGGCCTTCTCATACTGTACCAGTCGCTGCAGCACCTTGTTGGTGGAACCAGAAACCTAAGTGCCTTGAGGGCTCCCTGGGGTTGGGGAGCGGGGTCCCTGGTGGGGACACAGCTAAGCTGGGGCTGAAGGGCGGTGCCCAGTTGGACCTTGGAGACGCTCACCTGCACAGACACGAACACGTGCAGCCCTTTCATGGTGGCACCGCCTCTCTGCTGTCACCATGGTTACAGGGTGGCCTGGAGGGGGGAGGGGCCCTCCCATCTCGGCAGCGCTGCACTATCAGGACGGATGCATTTGGAATGGCCTCGGTGTGACCCAAGCGTCCCACTGTTGGAACGTGGGTCTGTGCTGGGGTGTCCATGTGTGGGAGACACTGGGGTTTGCTTTTCAATATATGGAAACACTGCAGCTTGTGTGCAGGGGTCCATGGTGAGTGGAGCCACTGAGCCAGGAGCAGGCTGAAGGAGTGGTACTGGAGAGGTGCTCTCCCCAGGGGTACCCTTCATCTCTCCCCCCCTGCCCTGCTGGTTGAGAACACTGGGGCTGGGGTTCTACCACCTGCTTTCATCCAAGCCCACCTCTGATTTAAATGAATGACCTTGGGCAGGTTTCTAGATCTCTCTCAGCCCAGTTGCTCTTGCACCTCCTAAGGTTTTGGTAAAGATTGTTGTTTTGTAAAGCATTTTAATGCATAATCTACATCAGAGTAAATGCTCCATACATGTAATCTAACCTTTCATCCCTTGTGTCTGGGTCTGTTTTCCCAGTTATCAATGGGTTTGGAGTGACTGTATGGCATTAGCCTGAGGAATTTGTCCTGGTTCTTAACCTGAGTTGTTCAGGCCAGTGTGGACCTAGCTCCAGTGGGTACTTGGGTGGCGAGGGGTGGGGTTTCAGTGTGCTGGTCTGATGGATGTGTCAGTTAACACCAAGGTAGGATGAGGCATGTGGCAGCCATCAGGAAACACTGCCCTCCTTGGCTATTTGTGCTGGAGACTCTGGAGTGGAAGAGAAGGAAGAAGCAGCAGCTGGTCACCCTGTAGGGCTGAAGTCCTCCTGTGAGAAGACCTCCTTCTTCTCCCAGAGGTGGCAGAACAGCAGTCTTCCCAGTGCTGCCTAGAAGTCTAGATGGTGCAAGGGACTGGCTTTTGGGTTCTGCTGTTTTATGGACAGCTCTTCACACTTGCTGGTTTTAGGCTCTGGCAGCAGTGCCTGAGGGATGATCTGAGCCAAGGACAGAGCCATTGAGGGCGTGATAATTGAGGAAGGAAAATTAATTGTCCTTAATTTGGCACAAATCCCAAAGACCTTCCCTGTGTCAGGAATTCAGAGTAGACTCCCAGGACATGGCCTCAGATGATCATACTTCTTTCCTTCTCCTTGATCTTTACTTTGCAGGTAGAAATGAAGGCCAGCTAACTCTTGGGTCTGACTGTGGCAGACCCTGGCTACCCCCTACCCCCTCCATTTGCTGAGCAGGTAGGAATGAGGTCTAGGAAAAGCTAATCTGGTGCCCTGGTAGGTAGGATGGCTCTGGCATCCCCCAGTGTCCTCCAGCTGCTGGAGGAGAATGGGGAGGGAACCCTGGGCCTCAGGTCTTGCTTGGACTTACCTGTGAAAACAAGTGATGGAAGGACTAAAGGAAGCTATTCCTTTGCTAGGTGCATCCCACATCCTCCTCATTTCCATTCTACCTTCATTCTTTTGCTACTGTCCTTTCAAAACTCAGAGCTGAAAGTCAGGTCACCGTGGGATCATATTTACAGCCAAGGAGATGCTGGGTTTATATCCGGAATTTATAGGACTGCAAGTTGGGAAGCACACAGCCAACTCCTGGGGAAGGCTGGGAGGAGAAGCCATCCTCGGAGTCCTCCTGCTCCCCAACCCAAGACCCTTTCTCCTGATGATCCTTAGCCCCTTTGGGATGCCCCTGGCATTTGCAGTTCCCCAGAGGTCTGGCAGAAGATAGAGCCATGTCTTACTCTGCCTATTGGGGCTCCTCCAGTTTCCTTTCCTCCCTATCCCCCTAATCCTTCCCCTGGGGACTCCCAAGAGTCTCCAGGGAGGGTTGGCTCTGCCAGTCTTTACTTTGTTCCCTTCAGAGGATGTTACATGCTTTTCCCCTGGTATAGGAGCCTGATCTCAGCAAGTGTCCCACTCACCCGTCTTGGGCTGGGCCTGTGGGAGAAAGGTACAGAGTGATCTCCCCTACCATAGAACCCAGCTTCTAGCCAGGAGGTGGACAAACAGCAAATATTCCTTTGCCCCATTGGGTGTGCCTGGCATCCTTGTTGGCAGAGAGGCACTGATATACTTGATGGTTGTCCCAATGGGGAGGGCCTCTTGCCAGCTGAGGACAGGAAAGGGCACCACAGGCCCTATCCTCAGTACCTATCTGCCCCAGAAATTCAGCCCTTGCTAGTTAAAATAATGCCCTCTAGTATGAATGTGGATTCTATCATATACCTCTCTGACACCTTGCATGCATTTCCAGGTGTCCTTTAGGTGGCTTTACAAGGCATATGGGGTGGGCACTTGAACCCCATGGACAGATAAAAGTAGACGCACAGAAAGACTAGAGAATGTACCCAGGTCTTAAAGTTCTTACAGGTGGAAATGGAAATTCCACTTGGTCTATTCTAGTCCAGGACCTGACCTGCTACCTCCTCATTCTATCAAAGGGTGGGGAACAGGCTGCTGCTATCAATTCCTGTTGGTCCCTCGGAAGTTAACTCCTCTGTGCGCTGCCAACTCCTGGAAAGCTGGGAGAAGGGGCAGGGAGTTTTTCCTCCTTCCACCAGTGTTTGATGTCTCCATAGAGCTTTTTTGTCATCATGCTCAGGCATGATCCCCAGGTCTGAACATAGTTCCCAGGGGCCAGAGAGAGAGAGGGAGGAGAGGGAGGCGGCTCAGGGTCAAGGCTGCTATAGAGAAGGGGTCAGGGACGGGACCAGAAGTAGAAGAGGATCAGTGATAGGGCAGGGTGCCCAGGGTCATGGCATTCTGCCGTATGTGGAGCTGAAGGGGATGCAGGTAGAAGAGAAGCACCTTGCATGCTGACTTGGGAGCAGAGGCAGGGCTCTGTCTGGGTTGTGATTTGATGCTGTGGGAGCTGCCCCCGCCCCCCTTTCGCAGCCTGGTGTCCATGCAGCACTTTCTACTACAGCCAGTAGAGCATTGATCTCATTCTTCCCAGGGCCTAGAGAGATAACTGCTGACGACTTCAGTCTGAGGCATTATTTCTGAGACCTGGAAACTCACCAAAGGGGTAGGGGTGGGCCCTGCTGCAGCCCCCAGCCCTGCCAAAAGTGAGTTAGGACCCTGGTTCCTCACATCAGGGTAGGCCTCATGCTTAGAAATCAGAAGTAGGGGAAAGAAGGGTTTTGTGTATCCCAGCCAACCTGGGAGTCAGGGGACACAGAGAGGTCCTGGGGGCAGGCAGGGCCAGCCCTAACATGCACATCGCTGTCTTGTCTACAGAGGAACAGCTGCCATCTGGGTTCCCCACCATCGACATGGGGCCTCAGCTGAAGGTGGTGGAGAAGGCGCGCACGGCCACCATGCTGTGTGCAGCTGGTGGGAATCCAGATCCTGAGATCTCTTGGTTCAAAGACTTCCTTCCTGTGGACCCTGCTACCAGCAATGGGCGCATCAAACAGCTGCGTTCAGGTGAGCTGAGGGCAGGGATGAAGGGGTCACAAAGACCTTGGGAAAGGCATCTTGCCAGAATCCCACACAGTCTTCCCTTTTGGGCCTAGGTGTCTGGGGCTGACCCTTTGGGCTGAGCAGAGCGCTGCCATTGGGGGAGGCTGGAACTTGTTGCAGAACTGCCTGGTCCAGGGAAGATGACTTGGTGGAGAGATCTTCTTAGCTCTGCCTATATCTTCCTGGGATTGTCAGACTCCAGACTAGACCAGTTCTGCGCCTCCCAGCACATGTGACATACTATCATGTGTGGCACGCTCTGCGAATGTGTCTGTGGGTATTCATCCTCCACTTTCCCTGTAGCCTTGCCTGAGACACGGCCGGGATGATTCTTCTCTAGACAGCAGGACTTCAATGGGAAAGAGACCAAAGATGTTTGATTCATTAGGTTTCAAAAGGCTGGACCTCAGGGGCCTGGAAACAGGGGGACTTGCTGCCATCCCTTGGCCACCAGGGCCACCTGTCTCCTCTGGATTTCTCAGTCGAGCCAAGTTGGAGTCCTGGGAGCAAGGATGCCATTGTGACCAGGCAGGAGGTGTCGCCCGTTGATCGATCTGCCTGCAAGACTCCCGCCAAGAAAATTGATTCAGTTTTTGTGGGAACTGAGCGGGCGGGAAAGGAGGCTCTGAATCAGCTTGGCTGCATTCTGCATCTGCTGCCAGCTCAAGCTGGACCCATAGACCTTAACTCCAGAAACCCTACGAGCTGCAGGATGGTGGTTCTCAGGCAGGATGGCCAGGAGTGGCCAGAGCCCCTGTCATCTGTCTGCTGTGCTGCCAACCCTTAGAAGAACACGACTATACCCCTCTGGGGGCCTCTGCTGGCTTTAGAAGTGCCCCACCACTCCCAGGGGTGCCAGTCCCTCCCTACCAACTCCCAACAGGCACACACCCTCTTGGTGCCCAGGAAGAGGAGGGAGAGATGAGCCACCCAGTGGGGCAGGATTCTGGCCCTAGCCACGGCCGCCTGAGACAGCCCACGAAGTGTTAGCTCATTTAATTTAATTAAAACTCAACAAGATGGAGGCAGCTGTAGCGCAGTTAATTAAAACAGCCATAATCAAGGCAGGAAACGGTCCAGCGGTGTTTGTGGCCGCTGCCCAGCCCTGCACAGCAGCCGGCATGGCTCAGCTCCTCTGCATTTCCTCCCAGGTCCCCCAGGCAGGCTCCCCAAGCAGCCAGACAGTTCTCCCCACAGACTTGACTCCTCCCCGGAATGGCACTGACTGACTGGCAGCAGTAGTTCTGGGAAGCCCTGCCGTCTCAAGCGTTTGTTCATCAAGTATTTATGTGCTACTCGCTGTGTGCCAGGCCTTGTGCCACCCCTTCTCTGCCCGTCATTTCACTAGGTGCTATTCAGACCTCATCTCCTTGTCCTGTCAGCAGTGGCTGACACCCCTTCCTCCACCTTGACCACTTCTTCTCACTTCTCCTGGGCTGTGCCTCTCCTGACCCCTGTCTGAGTCCCCAAGTGCCCCTCCCTTACAGCAGCATCTTCGACTGCAGGTTCCTCCAACCCAAGAGCCTGGGAACCCAGTCCTTGCCCCACAGACACAGCCTTTCCCCAGACAGGTGAACTCACTACTCCTAGAGCTTCAGATGCTGTCCTTATCTGTAGTTCCTACCTCTGTCTTTCCAGCCCAAATAGCTTACCAGAGCTCTAGGTCACAAAATCTGTTTGCTTCCCTATATCACCCTGACTGGAACAAGTGATGACCCTCTCCCCAGTTAGTTAGGCTCTTCTCCTGTTGACCCTCTCCAGGAGTGGCATCCCCCAATCTGAAATCTGGAGGACACCCAACTCCTACTCCAGTAAAGAACAAAATTCTCTTGGTTTATCACCCACATGGCTCTCAAATTGGTCCCCTTCTTTCCTTTCACTGCCTTTATCCTATTTGAGGGCACCAAACCCCACTCTCCCTATCTGCAGGCTTTCCTGAGAATCCATCTTCCAGCAGCTGTCAGAGATCTGCTTGTGTTCCTCCTGTGCTCTGACAACCTCAGGGGTGGACCCTGGGCCCATGACCTTTGACCAGGCCTACGTGGTCAAATACGTGCTCCTGGACAAGGCTAGCAGAACCCTTGATCTTCCCCTGCCCATGTCTCCAGCTTTATCTCATTGGGTCCCAGCTGTACCCTTCCTAGCTCTGTGGCCCCAATTAAATGAACTTTGTCAGTTTTCTCATCTTTGAAAGAAGCTATGTTAAGTAGTGAGACAAGGACTATCGGTTTACTGGCTAGCCTTTGGTAAGGGCCCTGTGAATAGAGTTCTCCCTGCCTCCTGCCACTCCCCGACTCACATTGAGCCACACTGTACCCTTGCTCACCTCTTGGCCCTCAGTTCACCTGGGTCTTCCACTTGAAGGCCTCCAACCTTCTTGGCCTCAGCCTACTCATGCGGGACTCATCCTGCTTCATGTTGTAACCATCTGGCCCCAGCTAAGCTAGGCATTCCTTGCAGGGAGAACCTGCAAGGGACTAACTCTGTTTAGAGAAATGCCCCCAAGCCCAGCTATAGGTCAGGTCTCTCTGAGCCCTTGTTGAATGAATGATTTTATGAACTTGATCTTTGGTACTTGTCTCTGAAAACTAATATTCAGTCCTTGTTTGGTCATTCCTACCATCTGGAGCTGAGATTTATGGGTCATAGGGTCTAGCTTAAGGCTTAGGGTCTAGCTTTTAGGATAGAGCTATGTGGTACCCGAGGGGCCTCAGCATCCCATCTTTGCAGGTACAACAGGATCTCTCCCCATCCCTGCCTGACTCTTGCCTGTGACCCTGGACCCCAGTTGCTGCTGTCCTGCCTGTTAACATTTGGAAGGGTGCTGAGGCTATTCCATGCACATTTTACAGTAACATCCCTTCATGGAGTGGAGTCAGGCCCCTGAACACTTGGCTATTTACAAGGATCTTGATGGTTTACGCTTCACCAACAGTTTACAAAGCGCTTTCCTGCCCTTTGTTGCAGCTGACTGCTGCAACTCTGTGAAGTAGGACAGGCTGGATTAACATGCCCATTCACAGCTGAGTTAAGGAAGTCACCTGGGGTTACACATGGAGATTGGGACTCAGGTCTGAGAGCTCCCCTGGGAGGTCAACCTGGGGCCTCTGGAGTAGCTGGACTTTACTAGGGCTCTAGATCTGCACAGTCCCATCTTCAGGCCTCAGGCCCCCACTGGCCAGTACCAAGAAGTCCTCCATTTTCTGTTATCTGATCCCCATAGTACATCCAACTAGGATGTGGCCCCTAGAGCATGAGCTAGTCAGGGTGGCTGGCAGCACATGCTGCTGAGGTGTGGATGCTGTTCTATAGCCTCTTTCTTTACTGCAGCAATGTGACTCCTGAACACTATAATCTATGGACCACTGGAACTTGAGACCTGGCGTGGGCCCAGGGAAACAAGGATAAGTTCAGAGCATGTGGAAATAGAGTCACAAGCAGGAAGTGTTAAGCAGGCTGACTTCCAAGTGGGGCTCAAGACCACTACTGTGTTATGAGAGGTACTGTTAGCCCATAAGTTCTGCCAAGCCTGGACAGCACTCTGAGGCTTCCTGTGTTCCCATATGGCCTGAGTGAGTAAGCCTCTGTCCCTGCCACTGTAGAAGGACAGTCTTACCATGTCCACAGAACCTGAACGAGACCTATAGCCTCAAGAAGAGATGGCAGCATTTGGCTGCAGGAAGAGGCCTGCTGACCCCAGCAGGAAGAATATCTACTGCCCCTTATTCTGCTAGTTAGCCCCAGCTCTTGACTGGAAGAGCCCTTCTACCTTTCTCTGCTCTGCCTGGCTGGGTCTTCCAGAAAGTCACATTGTCATTGTGTGGTCATGGTTTCCCTTTGGCCCTGAGCTCACTGGTGCCTCTTGAGCATGAGCAAGACTAATGGGGTGACTGACTAATGGGTCCCCTTTAGTTCCTTACACCTGTCTTGTGAAATGGAAAAGGCAAATTCTCTCAGTTTGGTAGGGAAATTGCAGTTCTGAGAGGTCAGCAGGTTAGGTTTTGGAAGAACTGAAGCCAGGGGATGGGGGGTTCCCAGACCTGGATTGTACACAATCCACCCCAACCTGAGCTCTGGCCCAGACCATAGGAGCATGTCTGTCAGCAGCTGTCAACTTGCAGGATCTTTACTTGTAATTATCAGATGACCTTAGGGAGCTTTGGTTTGTGTGAATTTTATCTATCAATGATTAAAACTGAAAAGATTAAAATATTTACTAATCTATTTTAAAATAACTTAAAAACCTATTATGTTTTAATATAAGTAACATTTTAAGTAAAAAATAATTTTCTAAAACAAAAATTAGTGAGAAAAACCTCATTGTTTTACACTTTAACAAATCTGTTTAATTTGGGGCTTGATGGAAGGCAGCTAGACTCCCATATATGCTCCTGCATTCAGCCTGTTATGCTATCACATATGGCTTGTCCTCTAAAAAACTCTGCTGTATGTTCGTGAGAGAAAGAGGGTGAATATGACAAACTATTTCCTAGTATGATAGAAATAGTTTGAATGTTGTGGACTCCTGAAAGATTCTCCGGGATCCCTGCTCAGTCACGGTGATGATTCTTTCCACTTCTCAGTGCACCCCTCAGACACACCCCTGTCCCAGCAGCTGCCTTTGCCTTCTCCCAAGTTTTGTCTGCAGGAGGCGGTCTTGTCCAGGGGGAAGGCTGTGAGCAGGATGGACTGATCAAATCCTGCCACCTCACTTACAGACTGTGTCCTTGGGCTTTGGGCAAGCTGCTTAATATTTCTCAGCCTCTCTTTTCTCCTATATGTATAGAGGTGGATTTTCCTCCAGGTGGACATTGTCAGGTTCAGGGAGACCATGAATGGTGTGTGTCTCTCTGCACACTTCCATCCCCCAGAAGCTGGCAGGAAAGGACAGGGTAGATGGAGTTAGTCCTGCTCTACCCCTAGGTTCCCTACTCCTGAATAAGGCAGTGGTTGAACAGGGGGCCTGAGCCTCAGAGGAGGGACCTGTCAAAAGGAACCTGCTTGGATGTCGTAAGAGTCATGGATTTGGAGGGCAAGTGCCTGACCCTTTTTTGCTGTCAGTTCCCAGGGTTATGAGGCATTAGGCAAGGAGTGGGCTCTGGCCTCTACCTCTCACCAGTCAGGCTAAGGGGTCTCGGCAGTCCTTCTATCTTTAGCAAGGTCGGGTGGACTTCCTAGGGAGACTGCTGTGGGATATGAGTTGATTGAGTCCTGCCACTTCCAATGCCAGCTGTGGGCTGGTCTGTTTTTGAGACATGGTCTGGTGCTGACCTGTGGGAACACCCCGACCCCACACCTAACCCTACCTTCTTCCTGCTCAAACTCCCCAGGTTTGGTCTTGGTAAGTCCTGTGTTTGCAAACTTATTTCCCTATGGTATTTGGGTGGAATGCAGAGGGAGGTTGCTGCCTCTTTTCTTTCCTTTCCCCTCCATTTGCCCAACTAGCGGGAGCTGCAGGAACCCTGACAAACCTTCTTGACTCCTGTCACCCCCAGCCCTGCTAACCCCTGCCTCACCTCCTCAGAGCAGTGCCAGTGACCTGGGGAACATGCTTCACCTTCACTCAGCATAGCCCAACCTGGTGCTTGCTCACACATCTGTGTGGGCTGAACTCAGGCCTCAAGTTCTCTATGTTTAAGGCCCTTTCTTGTGTTTTATTTTATCTGATTTGGCTTTGTGTGGCTTTCCTTTCTTTTGTACTAATGCTTCTTTCTGATCTTATTTGCATTCAAATTACCTCGCCAGGTGGTTCACCAATCAGAGGTAAGAATGCTGTCCGTGCATCTCTCCACACCACACCTCCGCCACTGCTGTCACCTCCACTCCATCCCGTCCAGTCCGTCACCTCCCCATCCCCATCCCGACCTCTCCAGCCTCTTCATTTCCAGCTCCAGCCCCCCAACACCACCAGCCACCACACACCTCCACTCAGTCATTCCCTCCTGTGGACTCATTCATTGCAAGTCTGAGTTGTGGAGAAAGTAGCGGAGCCCTGCCTTGGATGGCAAGCCCTGCTGCCCACACCTTCCAGGCAGCCCCACAGAAGGGACCCAGCTGTCTCCCACAGTGAAACCCAGCTTGCCCCTAAGGCTGGCCATAAATGGAGATGCTTCCTATAGATTAGAGAGCATAGCTAAACCTCACCTTTCCCTTTGAACATCTTTTTCTTGGGGAATCTCAATTATTACTTGACTTCCCCTTTAGTGTCTTGGTCCTGTAGTCAAATAAGAATCATCCCTTAAGTTCCTTCAGCCTTGCATTGACTAGAAGAAATATTCATTGCTTAAGACTTGAGATACTGGGATAACAACAGAGAAATAAACAGGCTCAGACATAACTAGGTCCCCTGACCTATCAGCTTGGAGTCCTGCCAAGCTACATTCATGTAACAGGTCCTGCAAACTAGTGGTTAGAAAGCAGATTCTGGATTCATTGGATCTAGGTGCAAGTCTAACTCGCCACCTGTGTGATCTTTAAAAAAAAATTGACCATCTCTCATTTACTCCTCTTTGAATTAGGGCCAAGGCCACCTACACACGGGTCCATCCAAATTAGAGGAGAGAATGATAATGTGAATGGCATCTTGTAAAACTGTGGCTTTTGTTTTTAATCCTGTTATTTTTCTCCCCACATTCCTCAGTGTTTGTGGGTGTATCTTGGCCTTCAGAGTTCAAGGCCAGGGTACTCAAGGCAGAAGTTCAGGGTGGGAAGGGAAGTTGCCTTATTGCCATCACCTGAGGACAGGACTCACTTCACCTGCATCCCTCCAGATCTCCCTATGCCCCTCAGGTTCTCCCCACACATCCACTCAGCACATTCTGACTCTGTGCACTCCCTACTGCTGGGTCTTGGTGTTGGTATCAGATTTGGGGGTTTCCGTGTTCAGGTAGTCACAGGGTCTGTGTTGGGGCTCCTGACCAGTCTTAGGCTTGTGTTAAAAGGCAGCTTCCCCCTCCCATGGGCTGGAATCCTACCCAGGCAACACTTCCTGCCCCCAGCCTGTGTTACTAGCCACTCAGTCTCCCTTGAACCCCTGCTAAGCTGACCTTAGGGCAGCCCCCACCAGTCAGGGGCCTGGCCCTCACCTGCTTGAATGAACATTTTCTGTAACAGTGTCCATCCATCCCATAAACATGACCTTTTGGGGGTGCATCAGGGCCGTTCTTGCAGGAGATGGTATTTGGCATGTGCACTAGGCTCTGATACTCCCTGATGCCAATGGGAGGTCTGAATTCAGAACCACAGAAATAGGCCAGTCCTTTGTCCTTCATTGGTGGCACTCCCTCTCCCTCCAACTCCCAGCCCCTTGGTTGTTCATAGCCCCTCTTGCTGCCCAGGGTGTAGATGAAAGAGGGATGCCTGGTCATAAAGGGGCTATAGCTTGCACCCACTGTGGTGCTCCCCTTGGGCCTGGGCTGTGAGAACATGGCTTGGAACTCTTCCTGTGGCTCCTATTCAGTCCAGTTATGTGGGGCCTAGCAACTTCTGTTTGTCCTGTGTAGGTGTGATCATCAGTCACCCCAGGTTCTGGGGTGGGGGTGGGGACTATTAGGGTCATTCGGGTTGTTCTGTGCAGGAGGTGGTTTTCTGTCAGACTGTGTCCTGTGGGGATTATTAACTATCCGTTGGACTGTCCTGTGTGGGTGTAATTGTCTGTTGGACTGTTCCAGGGAGGGGCATGTTGCTTCTGTGCCCCATGGGTTTTACTGTCACCAATAGCTTGCCCAAAGTATTCTCATAGTTTTTTTAAAGTGTTGGTTACTAGGGCTGGGAGCTGGCCAAGGCAAGTGGTTTCACCCCTATTCTGGCCCTCTACCTTGACTCCCCTACCTGGACCAGCCAGGACTGGCCCGAAGCCCCAGTTCCCTCCATCCTCTGGGAAGGTTTTTTCCAGCTGCGCTCCCTGCCCCCCACCCCCCACAGTCCTGGCTCCTGTCTGTCCGTCTGTGGCCAGAGCAGCCCCTCAGGGTGCTGGCCAGAGTGGGAGCTGCAGCCTCCATTAGCCTCCTGAATTATGCAGGAGCCGTGGTGGGTCGAAGCACTTTAGCAGGACCAGGCTGAGGAAAGGAGCCGGAATGGGTGGGGCCAGCAGCATGGGGTGAAGTGGGAGGGGAGGGTGGGGGCCAGAGCAAAGGCTGTTGGACAGCAGGCCCCTCAGGCAAGCCCTTTCCTTCCTGGTGGGCACCAGAGCCTCAGGTTCTTACCTGATGAGGGCATTGCATGCTTAGGAATCCCAGGTGGGCAGGTCTACAGGCCACTCTTGCACCTGGCTCCAAGTTGCCGGCAGGCCTTGTGTTCAGAAGCACTAAAGGCGTGATCACTGGTAACAGGCTCCAGGACTGGCAGGAGTGTGATGGACACCTAGTGGAATTGGGAATAGGGTGCATCCCCTGCTGGAGCAGAGTTTGGCCCGCAGAGTGGGTGGGATTGTGCTCCAAAGCACAATCCTTGGTTGTAGCCTGGAGGTTAACTGGCTTTTCAGGGAGAGTTTCCTGGAAGCAGTACAGGTGCCAAAAGGTGTGGCCCAGGAGAGCTGCAACATCTGGTCGACACAAACCACAGACGCTGTCAAGACCTCATGTTCCAGGTCACATTCAACTTGGCCATGGCTGACCACTCTATTTGTGTTCCTACAGGTGCCTTGCAGATTGAGAGCAGCGAAGAGTCAGACCAAGGCAAGTACGAGTGTGTGGCAACCAACTCAGCAGGCACACGCTACTCGGCCCCTGCAAACCTGTATGTGCGAGGTAAGAACTTGGCAGTGCCTGGCCTCTATCACCATGGAGCTGAGCTGCACCTGCCAGACATGCCGCCTGGAGCCCTTGGTGCAGACACTCAAGGGACTACCATGGGCCCAGACTCTCCTTTCCTTCTCTTTTAGCGGCAGTGGCAGCAGCTCCCATTGGGTAGGCTCATAGTGTCTGCCACAACTTGCCTTCCTTCCCTGCAGGCCTTTGAGGAAGCAGCCCCTCTTGGGAGCATTTGTATTTCTTGTAGGTCCTTGCTGCGTGGGCCCAGAGCCCTATGGGAGTCTGGAGCATTCCAAGTGGACTTCTTGGTGTGTGTATTGTGTGTGGACCGTGTATGTGCAGGCCAGTGCAATTTGCGTGTGCACACCTGGCCTGGCTTTTCTCCAGTCTGTCCTCCTGCCTACTCTAGCAGGGTGGGCTCTTGGACCACTCTGGATTTTGAGGCAATCAGTCTTCAAATGGACCAGGTGAGCCTGACCCTTGGGGTCTTCCTGGAGGAGGCTGCTATTCTGTATCATCAGCCAGACCCTTTGTGTAGGGGGTCAGACTAAGGCAGCTGTGAGTGCCTGCAGGTACATTGCTTTGGGTGAGCACCTAGTGTGTTTGCGTGTTCCTTATTGGGATTGAGTGAATTGTGTGTTCTTCAAAGTCTAGGTACTTGAAAGAGGGGAGCTGGAGACTTGTTTTGGGGTGTGAGTTCTCTGATATGCTCACAGCCTAGAGGCAACCAAAGCCAACTATCTTTCCCCTTCTTGAGAACACACTAGGTCTTGTGTGACTGGTGCCCCGGAAGGACCCCTAGAAGGCCTTCCTACCCACCACTGTCCCTTACTTAGCCCTCTTGCACAGTGGGATGTCACTAGAAGTTAAACCGTCTCTTCTCAGGGGGCTTGTAAAGGAAAGTGAGGCAACATCGCCTCAGTGAGAGCAAATGCTCGGTGCCATCTTAGAGGCCATCTGACTGTCCCCTTTCCCCTCCCCAGTGCATGGGGCAGGGGTGATGACAGTTGGCCTATGCTATTCTTTGGGGCCATTTGATCAGACTTTGGTGAATTCAGAGAGGCCAGAGAGAATTAGTCCATCAGCTAACAAGTACTTATTAAGGGTCTGCTATATATCAGGGCAGAGGGTAGTTATGGAAAGGCCACATGCTGCCTGCCTATTTGGTGACCAGTCAAGCTGTGTTAAGAGCTGTTTGTGATAGGCAAATTGTGCTCCGGAGACAAGTGAAGATGCTTCATGGGAGTTAGGATGGGAGGTTGCCATCTCCCTGCTCGTTGTTAGGTGTCTCAGCTCAGCAAGGCTCAATTGAGCTGACCTTGTGCCTGTCTTCAGGATCAGGAGCCCAAGAACCTCTCAAATGGCTGAGAGGAATGGAGCTTTCACCCCATGCTGATCCCTCTAAGAGATTAGCAGCTGGAAAGACCCTTCTCAGTGCCCAGTCTCCTCCCACTCCACCATATCATGAATGTGTGTGCTCTCAACTGTGTGCTTTTCCTAAAGACTGTAGTAGGGCTGGGATTTCAGAGGTCCCAGGCCTTAACAAGGAAAGCCCTGTCTGCATGTGGCTATGTGAGGCAGAGGAGAGGCCCAGAAGAGCCACCGTAAACAATAAGCAAGCTGTGCAGTGTGGCCCTGTGGACACATTTTTGGGAATAGAACTGCAGAGGCACTACTGAAGCAGAAGGCTCAGACTAGAGAAGGATGGACTCTTCTTGTCCTTTTAGTTGGGAAGTCACTGTCTGACTCACTGTCATCCTGGTCTCCACCCTGGAAGTGAGACAGTGGTTCTCCTTGGAGATGGGCTAAGCGGGCAGCTCAGGCCCTGAGTGACTCCTTGGAGCATCCCTGTTTACAGTGCCCCTGCTGTCCACATGTGGTGGGTTCAGGCAGGACTGACTGGATCCTGCCATGGCCTATACCCCCCACCAGGTGTTCTTAAATTCACCTTCCTGGCTCCATTCCCAAGACTTTTTTGCCAGGGAATGTGGGGGTTCCTTTAGTTTCAGCTTATTTTTCCAGGGATGCTAAAACAGCCAACCTTGCTTCTGCTGTTCCCCATGCCCCATGGGCCCTAATTAAATATAAGGACAACTCCAAATCCTCTCTTCCCAGGGTCTACCTCATATCAAGGCCCCAGCTAACCTACACCTGCCCTCCTTTGCCGAGCGTAACCTGTGCTGTGGGCCCAGGACAGGTTACACCTTTCTGATAAGTCTTCTGCATACTTGAAAAGTCTTGCTCCCTAAGACCCTCTCCTCTTGTTCCTGGCAAAGCCCCCTTGCCTTTCACCCCAGCTCCTCTGGGACAAGCCTGTATTGTGTTGGCCCCCAGTTCTATATTCTAAACCCTAGTTGTGGGCAGGCAGCCATGGCAGAACCCCTCTCAGTGCTAGCCTGCCTCTGGCCTGTGCCCCACCTGTCCCCCAGCACAGTCTTCCAGGCTTCTTTCCATTGCAGACTCGTGTTACCCTCCAGAGGGCAAGGCCACCTCTGGGCTTCAACTCTGTCTAGGCATGAGCCTCTCTGTCTAGGTGGGTGTGGACTCTAGCTGCAAGGTTCCTCAACCTCAGCACTATTGACATTTTGGACTGGATAATTCATGGTTGAGGATAATTCTTGGTACCGTACATAGTTAGATATTTAGGAGCATTCGTGGCCAGCTAAATACCAGTAGTCAAATCAACCTGGATAACCAAAACTCTTGCCAGACATCACCAAGTGTAACCTGAGGAGAATTGCCCCAGTTGAGCCCCCCTGTTCTGGATCAACAGTCTCATGCTTACATTGTCTCCATCAACTCTGACTCTCCGCTCCTCTGCATCCATTGAGCCCTGGGCCTTGTCTCTTCCTCAGACTTGGCTTTAATGTCTGTCTCATATTCCTCCTCTGTTCCCCAAACTCTCAGGGCTCCTACTGCCTCTCTGAGATCTTGTGGCTGCTACACTGGATGGGACAGGACGTTTAAAACTCCCAGCATTCCAGCAGGCCTGTAGGAAGCACCTGAGAGCCAGTTGCCCTGCTGCCGTGAGGAGGCGCTGGGCGGCGGGGGGTGGCGGGTGGGGTGCCTTACACAGTTACATCTGACTTTGTTCACAGTTGGCCGCAGTTCCACCCACAGTCTTGCAGGCCCAGGCACGCTGGGTGAACCAGCCTCTTTCTCCGTCACCATCTGACTCCCTCCTTGAGTGACTCATTCTCTCCTTCCATCCACAGTGTCTCTTTCTTCCAGCTCTCAGGCGCACAGCTGCCAGGGCCAGAGTGGGACCCCACCCTCCACAAAGCCTGGCCTACCTACACCACGTCCAACAAATTTCCCATTCTCTGCAGGGACCTGGCTGCTGGGCTGCAGCTGTCTGAAATGGACTGGAGCTGATACCTCCTGACCTTCCTCCCCACAGGCGCCCAGATGTGCTCCTCACACTGGTGGGGTGCAGCATGAGGCTTTCTCAAGGCGGCGGGGTTCTAGTGGCTCATATGCCTTGGTGGGTTTGTGGGCTGGGTGGGCCCTGACCCCAGAGCCCAGTTCACCGGGTCTGTCTGAGCCTTGGGGTGTGCGAAGCATGGGGACTGGCCCATGCTCCATTTCCACCCCTCCTGGTTCTGCCTTTGGTGTCCCTGGCACCTGCCATTGGGCCCCAGCCCTGTCCACCATGTCCTCCATGAGTCCTGAGTCTTTTGTGAGCGGCGTGGTCCGTGTGCACCTGTGTGCACGTGTGTGTGTGCGAGGGGGCACAGGAGTCTTGTCTCGTCTCCGTGCTGTGTGGGCAGATGAAGGTTGGCCTGTTTTTACTCTCTCTGTGTTTCTCCTTGTCTTTTTTTTATTCCCTCCTCATCCTCATCGCACTCTGCCATCAACCCAAACTCTCATCTCTCAGATCAGCGAGAAGGTTGGTCCTTTTCACTTCTTATCCATCTACAGTTCGCCCGTCGACGGGATATTCCCGTCAGTTGGGACCAGCGGGCTTGGTCAGCTCCCTCAGACTCACTCCAGCTGTGCCTGCCCGCCAGTCGGCCCTGCTTGTCATTGGGTCGGCAGGCAGGCAGGACCAGGGATGGGTGGGTAGGTCCCCGGCCCTGCATGTTTCTGCTGCTTGAGTTCCTGATGCACCATGTGTCTGCATGTTCCCTTAGTGGGCTCCTCTGCTGGAGTGGTAGAGCAGGCATGGCGCATGGCATGAAACTATGCCATCTTTGCACTTGAGCCAGGCCAACTATCTTCCAGGTGGTTGTGGGGATGCTGTGTTTAGAGGAAGCTGTAAAGGCTGTAGTGTTTGACATGTACTGGGGGTGGTGAGACTTTCTACAACCTCCTCACTTGTATACAGGCCACGTTTGCCTGTGCAAAGCCAGAACTACTGGTAGACAGAATGGGCTGTCCCTTGGAGATCTTGCAGCACCAAACAAAAGTCCCATAATGTCTGCCTTGCCCTTGAGGACCCCAAAGCCCTTACCAAGGCTCAGTGAGGTAGACCAGGACTGGCTAGTCTGAAGCAGAGGCCAGCACATCTCTGCCTCGGGGAGCTAGCTAGGTGTCCATGGAACAGGGCAAGTGGCATCATCTTGGCTCACTGAGGAAGTCTTCTTCATTGTCGTCTTTCTTCTCTCCAGCCAGATCGATTTTAAGGTCATGCCCTCCACCCAAGCCTCCTGGCACCCTGTCTGTCTGAGGGTGGAATGTAGTTAGTCCAGCTAATGGTCCTTAGCCCTTGGTACTGGATGTTCAGACCCAAGTTGCTTACACCTAAAGTGACTGAGCAGTCAACTACAACTTAGCAAGGCCATGTGGGAGTCTAGAAATGGCCCCCAAGTTGGCCTCATGTTGGGAAGGGCCTTCTGCAGACAACCCAAGCTCTTTCCAGAGCAGTTCCTTTGGGGCTCAGTTTCAGCTCCACCCTTTGAGCCAGTGCTGGGCTGGCAGTCATTCACGTGTCACGTGGTCTTACAGGGTCGGTGGAGTCTCTCCTGTTCACTGGGCTTTGGGGATTCAGGGCAGAAACATAGGACAGGCTGAGTGAGCCCCAGAGAGCAGACCTAGGTCACCTGTCCCCCCTGCACCATGCTCTGTGGCTTGAGTTTCCTCGGTGAGGGAGAGGGAGCCAGTCAAGAGGAGGACTGCAGCCTGGGCTCAGATATCAGCCCTAAGCATCCATCCATATGCACTCCCGAGCTCTGGGGCATTTCGGTTACACCATTTCGCTGACCATGCGGATCTGCCAGGGCGTTCAGAAAACAATTGTCGACAGACAGCCCAGCCTGCAGCCACTCTGGCCCCCACACCCCTTCACCCACTCTCTGGGTCCTTTATCCCTTCTCTTCCCCCATCCCACTCCCCACCCTGTGGTCCCACCAAAAATAAGCATAGACACAAATATTTAATGGGAAGGAGAAATGAGTTTCTAAATATTCTGGGGGGATTTGCCGGGCTGGTAATTTGTTTGGTGCTGATAATTGCATCTTACATTTTTCCAGCTTTACTTAAAACTGTGTGCCGGGTGCGCCAGCATTTAATTACTGCTCTGCGGCAGCCACAAGGTTATTTATTAAAGAGTTATTTTATCTTGATACAGTGGATCCTGCCCCTTATCCCCTCCTTAATGTTGTGTTATTTTCATCAGAAATTTCCGCGAGTGAATGCAGATTGCGGGGCTGCCTCCCCCTGCGATTAGGCTGTCACTCCACTGAATGCTGATGCCTCTGGGCGCCGCACCGCCCTATTATAGGGGGTTGTCAGTGCAAATAATTAGACTTAAAAGTTACATCTGAAATATAATCCAGAAATGGCAGGGCCCTGTTTTGGAAATTGTCTATAAAATGTCAGCACTAAGGATGCACGGGGAACAGTAATAGACCAGCATTGTTGGAGCCTGAGATTAAACCCTAAGTGCATTTTTCCCAGCTCCAGTTTTTCCTTCCCTGCTGTTGCTTCTGTCAATAGACTGAGTCCAGGGTGAGTCCTGCGTCTTTGGAGGCCTTGTGCTTGTGACAGCAGGAGGAGAATGGTGGGGTTGTTGCAGTGAGGCATCAGCCTCTCCTGGCTGTTGGCACGGGGGTGGCTATCTGGGCAGGTCTAGGACCCAGGGCCCCGTTGCCACTTGGGATACCAGGAGGTTGTCTCTTGCCCCTCTTTTCCCTACCCTTGCCTCTGTGGACATGCTGACCTCTCCCAACACGTGGGATGAGATGTCTGAACTCCAGGAAACTGCACTCCAGGATTCCTTGTATGTGACTAGAACCTGGTGCCCCTATGAGAGTGGAGGTGGTTCTCCTAGGGGCCTCTTGCTTGGTGCTAGGAATCACCTAAGGGTCACATCCAACCTCACCCTCATCTTGAAGTTTTTCCTACTACCTGCATCCAGGAGGGGGAAAATAAAAACAAAACCATTTGAAGTGTTATTTCCTTCAGGGAATCAATTTTCTGACAGTGGATGGAGTTGGAGGCTTTTGAAGGAGTGGCCCAGGAGATTGACACAATGTCCAGGGCCAGTTTACAAGGTCTGCATTTGGCCTGAAGACCTCATCCTCCAGGGACTAATTGGGGGTAAAGTCCATTCAAGTGTCCGGGCTGTTTAGGTTCCGGCCCAAGGTTTATTGGCCAAGGCCCTACTTTCTTTTTTTGGAGCTTTTGGTTTCAGTATCCAAGGACCCAATCTGGCTTCAGGATTCTACCACTGACCAGAGTCGAACTTTCAGCCATGACCTCTCTCCCCTGGCACAGGCTGTAGAAGCCCCACTCTCATGCCAGCTAGAGGCGCCTCTTGCCAGCCTTGGCTAATCCTGAAGCTTCTCCCCATAACCTTCTGGGCCTCTTTTCAGGCCTGTCAGCCAGGGCTCTAAAGGGTGTGAGCTTTTCACAACAAAAACCTACTCTTATTACATATGTAAAGGTAGGCATGCCCCTTCAAGTGTTAGTGTTGTCTATCCCCTTGTCTATAATCAGAACGTGGCAACATGGGACCCTCCCCGCACACTAGTGCTCAAGTAGCTTCTCCTCAAACCTGTTTTCATGCCCCTCAGCAGGAGGAGATGGGACAGATACTGGCCAGGAGGACAGAGACCTGGTCAGCCTTAGCTGCTCCTCTGGGCTGGACCCCTCCCTTCCTTGTCAGGCCTGGGCCTGGCCTGCACACAATCCTCCCTGTCTGTGCCTCACCTTCCAGCACCCGCCCCTGGGGCTGGCTCTGGAGCCCAGGGAGTGCCTACACCCCAGGCTGGTGACAGTTCTGTCTGTCTTCTGGCCTCACCTTGTGCCAGTTGAAGGACGTGCTGAAAGGAGACTGTGTGTTGCTGTGAGGCACTTGCGAGCCACGCCCCAGACCCACCTGTTTGCCCTGAGAACTACTGTGTCTGTAACATGGTGTCGTCGTCATCAGTGTGGACTCCCAGCATTAGAACAGATGACAGAAACCAACTTATACCAAAAGCAGAACAGGGAGTCTCTTGTTGAAAAACTAAAAAAAAAAAAAAAAAAAAAAAATGGAGTAGATTTGATGTTGGACAGGGCTGGAGCCAGGTGTTCATGAACAGTTTGGTCAGGCCTTTCTCTTAGCTTTATTCTTGCTGCTGACTTCTTTGTTCTCCAATAAATACTCCTGTGTGTTGAGAAAGGTGGTCCTGGCCTCTCCAAGCTTAGCTACCCTTGCAGAGAGTGAGTCTGCTGACAATTTGTACAAATGTCCAAACACTGTTTCTTGTTAGGCAGATCTGGGCCATACACTTCGTGTGCCACAGATAGGAGCTGAGATGGCTCACCTGTGGAAAATGAGAGTGGGGCTGGGGTGGAGCTCAGTGGTAGAGTGCTTGTGTAGCACACGTGAAGCCCTGGGTTTGAATCTCAGCACCGGAAACAGGAATATAATATTGCTGATTCTGGGAGAAGGAAGAACTCTGGATATCTGCAAGACAGCCAGAAACTCCACGTGAGCCTGGAGACAGACTCAGCCAGTGAGCTGATCATCAGGGCCTGCTCAGGGAACTGCTGGTGTTGTGGTTCTGTCTGGAGGACCCCGATTGAGGCAGGCTATGGGAGGAGTTGAACCAGGTGCCGAGCAAGATCTTCTTGTCCCCTGGTAGAGGAACATTGAGGAACCATGCAGGAACTTGGTAGGGGAGTGGACAATTCATGCTTTCCTGTCTGTGAAGGGCCAGTTGAGGGCAGGCAGAAAATGACATGGCAGGTGGATCAGTGAAGACTCCACTACAGTTACCCAGAGGGGAGAGAGTAGTGGCTTGGATTTGGTGGTGGCAGTTACCCATGTATTTGGACAGAAATAAATAGATTTGAAAGATATTTTAAGCAGCAGCATTAACAGGACCTGGTGATTTGCTGAACATCTTGGTTCTGGGTTTCAGTTTTGAACCCTGTGGGGTCAGAGGTGGGATCTGGTGATCTCTGTAGTAGCTTTCAGATCGGATTCTGTGGTCTGGGGCTGGGTGAGGTGCTCCTGATGTGGTACCCCGGGTCCTCTGCATGCCTGGGATCTCCAGAAGGATCCTCAGAGACCAGCACTCTTAAGTAGTACCCTTGAGTCCCTTAGCCTCACTGCCTGCCTTCTTCAACCCTGTGTGTAAGGGTGCCCACATAGGACACACCCAAGCCTCTGCCCACCAGCTGCACGACCTGTCTGCATGCCAAGCATGCCGTGCATGGCTAAGTCTTGCCTGCCTTCCCTCTCTCTGCATGCTCTGAATGTCTGCCAAGCTTGCGACTTCGGGGGTGGTTCCAGGATGCATCCTGGACTCAGAAGCTCAAAACAGCTTCTGGCCAGGGGAGTCCAAGGCTGGAGGTGGTGGCCAGGCACAGTCACCCTCCCCCTTGAGACCTTTGTTCACTGGCGCAGGGAGCCATCTGTTTGGCACCTTCATCATGTTACTGCCATCGTCATGCCCATCCTGCCCGCGGACCACGTCCCTGGCCCGCCCCAGCCCCTTGCCCTGGCCTAGCCCTACTGAGAGGCAGCCCTTCTTCTTGGGTCCCAGGCTGTACCTTAAGCACAGCCAAGGCCTGGCAGGTGGTCATTCACTTCCTCTTCTCTTCCTCTTGGGCCACAGCCTGGAGGTGGAGGCAGTGACTACATAGAAGGAGGCCATGTTACTCCCAGACTGACCCTCTGCCCTCCCGCAGCCATGCTCCAAGGACCCTCATCCCAGGGCCTGCATTTCTCTCACTGGTGTCCCAGCCAGTCCCCCTGGAGACACATGGGGAGGTGGGTCAGGAGCAAGCAGGGGCAGCCACTGAGGGACAGCCTGAGTCATGGCCCTGGCCAGGTCTGGACCTTGTGCTAAACCTATGTGTGACCTTGGGCAGACAAGACTTTTCTGGGCCTTGGTTTCCCAGGCTGTAAAACAGGAGCTTGGTTGTGAGAGCTCTCATTACGATATTGTGTTCCAGACGGTCCCTGAGAGCAGGGCTACCTCTAGCCCCAATGCACTGTGGGAGATGGCGAGCCAGGGCCCAGTGATGGCACCCCTCCTGTTTCTGAGTGTGGGCTTGGCTCTGACAAGGGGGACTTCCTGGATGAGGGGCCCCTGCCCTTTCATCCACCCTCGTGTCCTGCCCGGCCTGTGAGTGCCTCTCTCCCTCCTCCCGCAGTGCGCCGTGTGGCTCCTCGTTTCTCCATCCCTCCTAGCAGCCAGGAGGTGATGCCAGGTGGCAGTGTGAACCTGACTTGTGTTGCGGTGGGTGCACCCATGCCTTATGTGAAGTGGATGATGGGGGCCGAAGAGCTCACCAAGGAGGATGAGATGCCTGTCGGCCGCAACGTGCTGGAGCTCAGCAATGTTGTGCGCTCTGCCAACTATACCTGTGTGGCCATCTCCTCGCTGGGCATGATTGAAGCCACAGCCCAGGTCACAGTGAAAGGTGAGTGTAATGGATGCTCTGGTGGCTAGTGCCCTGCCTTGTTGCAGAGGACTCTAGGAGACCCTGGTGTCTGTGACAGGTGAGTATGAGCTGGCTTCTGGGGAAACATCCAGGGCTTTAGATGGCATTACCATTTCCTGAGTGCCCTAGCCATGGGGTCTTCTGGGTTCTGGGAAGGAGGAGGGATTTCTGTTATCTATAATCTGAATGAGAATAGCTAGCATGCCTTGAGTACCTGGGTGGCAGGATCATGCTAGTAAGCATTTTATTTTGCTTTGTTTTTTAATTGCTCTGAGAGAGAGATGCTCTTATTATCCTAGTTTTATAAGTGAGAAAATTGAAGCACAGAGAGGCTATGTCATTTGCCTAGGGTCAAACAGGAGGAGCAGACAGCACAGGAATGTCAGTTGTGGTGGTCTAAATCTATAGCCCACCTCCATAACCACTACATACCCCGGAGTCAAACATTCCCAGCAAGAAGGTTGTAGAAATGGTAGCTAAGCAGCAAGGAGTGGATTCATTCTGCCTGGGGCATTGGGCACAGGCACATGTATGTAACATGTATATAACACTTATGTAAGGGAATTTCTGCTTGGTCTATTATTTGCTTCTTCTCTGATCCATTCTCTGTTCTGTAACTTGTGGGGGGTTTTTTTTTGTTGTTGTTGTTGTTGTTGATGGACCTTTATTTTATTATTTTATTTGTTTTTATGTGGTGCTGAGGATCTAACCCAGTGCCTCACACATGCAAGGCAAGCACTCTACCTCGGTACCATAACCCCAGCCCTTGTGTGTTTTTTTTAAAGACATAAACCAGTATCTTATTATCCTCCCTCTTTTGGAGTCAGGACCCTGTGCATGCTAGGCAAGTGCTTTACTGCCAAGCTGTACCCCTAGCTCCATGTCGCTTGCTTTTAAAAAAGAGAGAGAGCTTTCAGTGGCTTCCATTGCTCTCAGGATATATAGATCAGGATCCTCACTGTGGTCCCCCAGGGCCTGTTGGCTGCCAGCTTGTTAGTTCTCTCACTGGAATGTAAGCTCCATGAGAGCAAGGTTGTAGCAGCATGGCATTGTGGTTCCAGGGCAATGCTGGCCCTTGGTGGGTACCATCTATTCATTGAAAGTGTGGACCTGGGACATATTTAAACTAGGGCATGGGGTCTGTTGGGGCTAGTGGCTCCATCACTCAGGATAATCTCCCCTGCCCTCCTCCTGTCACACATACTTGCCACTGGTGTGTGCAGGTGAGCTCAGAGGCAAAGCTCTGCTACCTGGTCTGGATGCTTTTCATCCACGGGCAACTTCAGAGTCTCCTTTATCACCTCTGGGTCTGTTTGTTAGGTGAATTGGGGGGGCCTATGTGGGACTGCAGTGAGTATGAGTCTCAGGCATGACATGTTACATACTAAATGACCCCAAGCCCTGGGAGCACTAACAGGCCTAGCTATGGTCCCTCACTAGGTGCCCTCAGAGGTCATTGTGAGCTTTTCAGGCCATTATTCGAAGTGGGATATACTATGCTGTCCATACTAGGTGGTCTTAGATGATGCCCAAGGTTATGATTGGTTCCTGGGGTCACGACCTTAGGCAGCCCTGAGTCATCTGCTTTGTCCCCAGCTTTGCCGAAGCCTCCGATTGATCTTATGGTCACAGAGACAACTGCCACCAGTGTTACCCTGACCTGGGACTCTGGGAACTCAGAGCCTGTATCATACTACGGCATCCAGTACCGTGCCACTGGCACAGAAGGCCCCTTCCAGGAGGTGGATGGTGTAGCCACCACCCGCTACAGCATTGGTGGCCTCAGCCCTTTCTCAGAATATGCCTTTCGTGTGTTGGCGGTGAACAGCATCGGGCGAGGGCCACCGAGTGAGGCCGTGCGGGCACGCACGGGTGAGCAGGCACCCTCCAGTCCTCCGCGTCGCGTGCAGGCCCGCATGCTGAGCGCCAGCACCATGCTGGTACAGTGGGAGCCACCTGAGGAGCCGAACGGCCTGGTGCGCGGATACCGTGTCTATTATACTCCAGACTCCCGCCGCCCCCTGAGTGCCTGGCACAAGCACAACACTGATGCAGGGCTCCTCACCACTGTGGGCAGCCTGCTGCCTGGCATCACCTACAGCCTGCGTGTGCTCGCCTTTACTGCCGTGGGTGATGGCCCACCCAGCCCCACCATCCAGGTCAAGACGCAGCAGGGAGGTAGGTTGGGGTGTCTGCTGACTGGACAGCCCACTGCAGAGGTGGGGTGAGCTGGGACTGTGACAGGCTGTGCCGCTGGGAGTGGGTAAAAAAGGTGCCATATTCCATAGATATGTGGTCACTTGGGATGCAGGACAAGAGTGTGAGAGTGAAGCTTGCTTTCCTGGGCGCCCCTGCTGTTGGGGGTGTGGTGAGGCTGACAGTGCCTGGGGTGGGGTGTTGCAGTGCCTGCACAGCCCGCGGACTTCCAGGCTGAGGCTGAGTCGGACACCAGGATCCAGCTTTCATGGCTGCTGCCCCCACAGGAGCGGATCGTCAAATATGAGCTGGTATTCTGGGCAGCAGAGAATGAAGGCCAGCAGGTGAGCCACAAGGCTGGGAAGGGCACAGGGTGGAGGGGGCTCCTCCTGGTCAGGGAGTCTAATTGGCCCACCCAGGCAAGATTTTTTGGGTTCTGTGGCTCACATGGGCATATTCTCTAGGGTTTCTCCTTGGAGTTTTGACGCACACTGCCTGTGTGGTTCTGTAGGCTTTGCCACCCCTGTGCTTCAAGTCTGCCATTGGATCTCCTAGGCTCTGTGACTCAAGTGACCTTGACACAGCTCAGACGTTTCCTTGGGGTCACGTGGCCCATGTCTGTGAAGCACTCGTGGCATGGGCCAGCCATGTTTTCTTGTAGGGTCCACGTGACCTGTGTGGAGCCAGTCCTGAAGCCACAGTGTGTCCCCGGGTGCAGGTTGCAGCCTGCGTGGGGAGCAGCATCTGGCCTTGGAGGTCAGAACAGTCAGTGAGTGCTCCCTGCTCTTCCAGCACAAGGTGACCTTCGACCCCACCTCCTCCTACACTTTAGAGGACCTGAAGCCTGACACGCTGTACCGCTTCCAGCTGGCTGCCCGCTCAGATGTGGGTGTGGGCGTCTTCACCCCCACCATAGAGGCCCGCACAGCGCAGTCCAGTAAGTGTCTTCTGAGACCACTGCCTGTCACCTCTTGCTGGGGGGCACACAACACACATACCCTTCCCTCTTGATCAGGTGGGTGGTCTACTCTGATGGGTCTAGCACATAACTCTGGTCTGGGCTCTTAAGTTTGGACCCCAAGAATGAGACAGGTAAGTGCCCCTAGTCTGTATCCAGATGGTGGCTGTTCCCCCTGCTCCCTGCCCAGCCTTTTGACCCTCACCTGCCCCTGTACCCCCTCACCCAACCCAGGTAAGTTCTATGTCTGTGACTCACTTCCATCCTCCATCCCGCTCACACTGGGTCACACTAGTGACTTGGTGGGCCAACCATGTCCCAGACTTTTTTTGGTGGCTGTCTTCCCTCCCTATGTCCCCACATCTCATCCACCCTATCCCCTTCCTCATAACCTCACCATGAGAGTTACCATGAGCTGTATAATACCTCTGAGCCTACTGCACTTGGGGACAGGTCTGTGACAATGTGTTTTAGAGATAGAATGTGCCCCATGTCTGTGTGTGGGACCACAACATTCACATGACAACTGATTGGCATTGTATTTTACTGTATTCTGCCTGTGTGAGACTCTGACAGTGTGACTGCATGTGAGATACCACCTGACCATCTGGCTGTGCAGCCCCTTTATGCGTGTCAGTGTATCCTGGGTGTGGTTCCCTGTGACTCCGTGGTGACCCTGTGACCATGTCTGAGGGTCTCTGGAGCTCTCTAGATGACAGACTGAGAGAGCGTGTGTGTAACTCTATCTGTGATCACCCAACAAGAATGGGCCACTGTGTCAAGGCTTTCTATTTGATAAGATGGCAGTGGGTGTGACTGGCTGTGCACCATGGGACTTAGTGACCACATGTAATGACCATAAATATGCAGTATCTGTGAAGTCTTTATGATGTGGGACTGTGCATAACAACTAGTGGTGTCCAGAGGCTGACTGTGACCTTGTGTTCGTGGATTCATTCTAGAAGCGTCTAAGTGCTGCTGGGGGCCAGGCCCCATGCATAGTGCAGGCAAAGGTGGGAGCCAGCTGGGGAGCAGGAGCAGTGAGCATGGCAGCCGACAGGCTGGGAAACCGGGAGGGCAGATGATCAAGGGTGAGCAGGAGATCATTGTAGCCAGAGTGGCTCCTAGAGCCATAGCAATCCAGCCCTAGGGATAGAGGACTGGCTCTGGCTCTGTGAGAATGGACAAGACAGATTGAGATGAAGCAGAAGACCACTTAGGAGGTTCTGCAATAGTCTAGGCAGAAGGTAAAGGGGCTCAGATGAGGTGGTGTGGCAGATTAGAGAGATCTCTGGGGTGTCAGCTGGCCCAGATTTGATAATGGATAACATGATGGGGGGTTGAGGGAAAGGGAAGCAGAGGTTCATCTTATTACTGGTTTGTGAGTCCTACAAAAAGAGTGCCACCACCAGAATAGCAAATGGACAGAGCAGGTTTGAAGAGTATGTCTAGTTTCAGACATCCAAGTTCAAGATGCCACATGCTAGCCAAGTTGGGGTACATGGCCAGTCCTGGGATGGAAGAGGACCTGAAAGACGGAAGTGGGAGGAAATCTAGAGAGAAGTGGTTTGGAGGTTACAAGAAAAGGAAGTTTCAAGCGGTAAACCAGAGGCTGCTATGGAGTGGCCAGGAAAAGGAACGTAGGCCTTCCTGCTGGATCTGGTGGTGTGGAAGAGTGGGCCTGGATGAAAGTTGTGGCATTGTGAGGACTGTGTGGGAGGTGAGGAAGTAGGACAGCAAGCTCAGATGCTGTCAAGAAGCTCAGTAATGAGGGGGACCGTGGTAGCCAGAGGAGGCTGTGGCACTGAGGATGATGTTTTCTTTTAAGATGGGAAAATTTCAAGCATATTTAAATATCATTGGGAGAGAATCAATAGAACAAAATAGGAAGCTTAGTAAAAGAAGGGTAACTGGTGGAGTCTCAGGAGATGGAGGGAAAGTAAGGGCAGACATGGGTGATGGGAGACCATGGCCTCAGTGTGGCGTGAAAAAATAGGTGCAAATGCACATAGGTGGGTGGCTCTGGTAGCAAGAAATGACAGGAGCTGCTAGTGGAAGGCATGGTCACATGCTGGCAGGCAAAGGGGGCTAAAGGTTTGGGGTATGTGGAGAACGTTGATTGGGTCCCATGCCAAGTAGCAGAGTTAGCCCATAGAGAACAGACACCAGCAAGCAGCACAGAGGTCCTCAGGGAGACCACTAGGGACGGGCTCCTGGGCAGCAGCCTCCGTGGAGAGGTGGCTTTTTTGTTTGTTTTATCTGCTCTGGTGCTGCCTCAGAGAAGGCAAAGAGTTGTCCTCTTACAGATTGGTGTGGGCCAGGTGGAGATGGAAAGATGAGGAAGTGAGAGAGGTTGGGATATTGGTGAGAGTAGTCAGCTGGTGACCTTGGAGTTGAAGCTGGATAATAAGGGCAGCAAGGATGGCAGTGGATGGATGGTGGTCTGAGGGCTGAAGAGTGCTGGGGGCCTAGGGACAGCTAAGCTGGAACAAGAGGTGGGGGTCTGCCCAGTTTTGGAGGTAGGGTCCTTCCCAGCATTGGCGGTGTACAAGGCAGAGCCATAGCCATGCAGGGGAGAGGAAAGCCCTAGAGATATGGGGCTCTGGAGCCAGTGAGTCAAGGAGCTGCTAAAGTCACCCAGACACAGGGGTGGTGACAGAACTTGAGATGGAGAGGAAGCCTCTGCATTGGCAGCAGTTTCCTCAGTGGACATACGAGTCTGGAAATGTAACTGGGCATGTCAGGGACACATCTGCCTCCTGAACCCCAAGGAACCTGTCGGGTGACAGCACCTCCACTAGGTACTTTTTCTCTAAACCCCAGGGGCTACTGGCCTTCTGCAAGACAGGAGCTGTATTCTCCGTATTCTGATGCACACTGTGCATGTGTTGTGCAGACAGCATATGTATGGGACAGACGTTGTTAGAACTCCATATGCATGTGTGAGACACTGTGTGAGTGAGACAGGAGAGAGCCCATCATAGTTCAAAGAGAGTCAGGCTGTCCTCTTGACAATGTGGCAGCCTGTCTAGAGGGACCCCCATGATGGCCCTTTCAGCACTTGAAGTAGCCTGTCAGGGTGAGTCTCCCGTCCATTATGACTTGGTCACCATGCCTGTGATTCCCCACCCTCCATCTGCCTGCTTTCCCCCCATTTGTCTTCCCCAGCCCCCTCCGCCCCTCCCCAGAAGGTGACATGTGTGAGCACGGGTTCCACCACGGTCCGGGTAAGTTGGGTCCCACCGCCAGCGAACAGCCGCAACGGCATTATCACGCAGTACTCCGTGGCTTATGAGGCGGTGGACGGCGAGGACCGCGGGCGACATGTGGTGGATGGCATCAGCCGTGAGCATTTCAGCTGGGACCTGGTGGGCCTGGAGAAGTGGACGGAGTACCGGGTGTGGGTGCGGGCACACACAGATGTGGGCCCTGGCCCGGAGAGCAGCCCGGTGCTGGTGCGCACCGACGAGGACGGTAGGTGGTGGTGGCAGGAGGAAGGGCGGGGGAGGGGAGGCACACTGCCTCAGACACCACCCACCAAGCACCCAGGGCCTTTCCTTTTCAAGCCCCTGCAGATTCTTGTCTCCTGGTACAAACTTTGTGGTCCACACTGGGGAAATGTAGCTGATGAGACAACCTATGCCTAAGTCCCAGGTTTTGGGCTTTCCCCAGGGCAGCTGAAGTCTTTAAAAGACTATGGTAGGAGAAGCAGCCCCACCTAAGATTCAAGAGGTCAAAACTAGGAAGATTGCTGCAAAAGACTCTCAAAGTAGAGTCAGCGTAACTCAAGCTTGGCTGGACATTGGCATAATGTGGAGGCCCAGGAAGAGTTGGTACAGGTTGTGCTGACTTTGAGATAGCTGAAGGCTTGGTGCCTCACCTCCACCTATTCCCTCACATCTTCTCTCCACCCAAATGAGGTAGCCCTGCCAGAGGGGTTGGCCCGGCCGGTTATGGGCTCCTCCTTGTGGCAGGGAGTGGATTCTTCACCAGGATAGACGCCCTAAGGAAATGACATTAGGTCTTTTCCTGGGAGAGGGGTGCAGAGGCAAGGCCCTAGAGTGTGCTGTGCCCACCTGAGCCAAGATCAGTACAACCAGGTCTGACTTCCTTTTCTACTTGGCCCCCAGTGCCCAGTGGGCCACCAAGGAAGGTGGAGGTGGAGCCGCTGAACTCCACTGCCGTGCATGTCTCCTGGAAGCTGCCTATCCCCAGCAAGCAGCATGGCCAGATTCGAGGCTACCAGGTCACCTATGTGCGACTAGAGAATGGCGAGCCCCGAGGTCCACCCATCATCCAAGATGTCATGCTGTCTGAGGCCCAGGTGCGCCATTGTGTGGTGGTGGGTGGAAGGGTGAACAGCGACCAGCATACACTGCTTTCCATTTGGAGCCCAGATGTGCTTCCCACCCCTGCCTGTCTTCAGGGGTGCTATGTCTGCCTTTTCTGGTCATGACACCAGAAATATACTGCTGCAGCAGGGGTGAGGGCACTGGCACTGGGAGGTGAGGGCCAGATTCCACCTTCTCTCTGTGTCTTAGGGCTGCCCAGACCGTGCCAACCTAAGTCCTGGTAGGAGTCTCAGTGGTTTAGCCACAGCCCTCACAGTGAGGGGCTCCGTCTCCACAGACCCCAGGCCTTTGTGGTTTGCAGGAGGCAAATGCAGTGTGGTGGTTGGACTGGACGGTGTGGTGGTTGGACTGGACCTTGCAGATTCAATTTCCTTCCAGGCAGTGGCTGTGCAGGGTATCCACTCTGCCACAGCCAGAGGTAGATAGCGGCTTTTGAGGCTGTGTCATTCCTACCCACTTTGGCCATAGGCCAGTGGCCAATGCCAATCTCTGAATGGCCAAGCTGAGTGTTACTGTGCTTCTGACCCCCATGAGGAAGACCCAGACCCTGATGTTTCTCTCAGGGGCAGGGCCTGCCAGCTAACCTGCCTCACACTAACCTATGTGAGTGTCTGTTCTCTTGAGAGTGATGGTGATGGTTCCCCCCATGAGCTTGGGGTGAGGTCCCTGGGGTATTCTGAGCACTAGTTTGCTATTACGATGAAGAATATACAGCACCAAGAAGCTATGTGAGTAGCCAGAATTACCAAGCAAGTGGGTAGCTGAACTTGAATAAAAAGCCAAGCCTCTGGACTACTGGAAAAAGACTGCAGTTATCCTGACATAGTGGCACATGCCTGTAATCCCAGCAGCTTGGGAGGCTGAGGCAGGAAGATCCCAAGTTCAAAGCCAGCCTCAGCAACTTAGTGAGGCCCTAAGCTCCTTAGTGAGACCCTGTCGCAAAATTACAAAAAATTAAAAGGGCTGGGGTATGTGGCCCTGGGTTTAATCCCTGGTAGGAAAAACAAAAAAGGGTTATAACACCTGGTGTGGTCTGCTGTCAGGATGTTTCCATCCAGAATCGGGAACTGGGCCAGTGCTAAGCCAGACCTAGCAGGAGGAGCTTGGAGTCCCTCCCTGTGCAGTTTCTCACCTCTCCCTGGGATTACAGCAGGAATATGAGCATATACTCCATGCTGTGTGGGTTTCACTGAAGCGTAGGCTCACCCACTACAACCTCCAGTTGGGCTCATCCCTCTGAAGCAAAATTCCTTTCTACCCTGAGGGTCCCTTCCTCCTCTTAGCATGTCCCATGCTGAGGGACCAAAGGGGTGGAGGGTGGGGTGTGTGTACCCCCTGCATTCCTAGGGCAGGTTAAGGGCTCCTCTGGAAGCCTCAGCAGACACACCCACCTAGAAACATCCCAGGAATGGTCTCCCTCAAGCCCCTCCCATCCTAGAGGGCCACCATCACTGCTGGGGTCAGCACCGCAACTGAAGCCAGTAGGGTTTCAGAGCAGTCATTTAGGGTGCCCCCTTCTGGTCCCAAGCTGTTTGGAAGGGAGCTGGGCCAGAAGATCAGGAGCACTATCCTCTTAACCGGATGTCCTTGATGGGGAGTACACCCGAGCAAGGAAGACCTCTAAAGACAGGTCCTGCCCTTGCCACCCCCTGGGTATGGTCATTTTGCTCCAGCCAGTAGGAGAGCAGATGGGGCCTGGTCCACAGCCTGGCCACAGGACCCAGCTGTCCTTTCTGCTTCCCTGTCAAGGACACAGCAGCCTGTTCTTCTCTACCCAGCAGCACCATCTGCTCAGCCCAGGGCCCCCATCAGTACAGAAAGAACGTTTGATACATATGCCCCTGACCCCTGAGTGTACAGCCAGATCTGTCTCCTGTGTTGATTCTGTGTCAGGCTTGTCGCTATTTTGGTTTTTGTTGTTGTTTTTTTGTTTGTTTGTTTCTTCTTCTTCTGGGGATTAAGCCCAGAGCCTTACAAATGCTAGGCTAGTGCTCTACCACTGAACTGCAGTCCCCAGCCCCAGGCTTGTTGCTATTTCTGATGGTTTCTTACTCCATCTCATTGTCTTCTTTTGTCCCTTTTTCATGGTCTCTGTCCTCACTGCTCTGGTTTTTCCAGCTCAGCCTCTTCCCTCTCCTCTCTCCCTTTCTCCTCCTGCCACTTCTCTGTTCCCTGCCTTGTCTCTGACTCCATTTTATTTGACCCTCTCCTTCCCTTTTCCCTCACTCTGCCTCTGACATGTGAGAACGCCATGCACAGGCCTGGCCTAGACAGCTCAGGCCTCCCTGCAACAAGGAAATGGGAACAGAGCCCAGCCCCACCCTGCAGAGTGGCCTTAACTGTTAGGAACCTATCAAGCATCTTCCCATACTGTGTTCCAAAGACTTTGCAGTAGAGCTTGCCAGCACAGGAGGAGCGTAGGTCAGCCCTGTGAGGGGGCCAGGCTGGGGGGCCCCATGGCTTCTGTAGCCCGGAGGTACTGTAAATCATCTTCCTGTGCCATGCTTTATTGGCCCGCCCTTGGCCCTCCAGAACCACAGACTCTCAGAACAGAGGCCTCAGTACCCCTCCAACCACCTACATGCACCAACAGACTAAAGGATTTACTAAGAAATCGCAACACTGCCAGCCCTAGAAACTGGCTGGCCTTCCTAGCTCAACGCCCAGGCACCCACAGAAGGGAGCAGGTGTGTCAGGGGCTCCAGTGCCTGTGGGCAGTGCCCAGGCTCTAAGCTGGACACTCATGACCTTCATAATCTTGCTGGCTAATCTGCCCCTTGACCCACCCCAGCCACCATGCATCTCTTATGTTCTGGGGTGCTCCTTATACTCAGGTGGCTATAATTTGTTGTTCCAACTGTAATACTTTTGAGAGTGGAAAGAGGCCTTGATTGATCATACCAAGACACATGTAGACTGGGACTACCAAGCTGTGTGGTCATCCCACTCACCCTTCAGTCTTTTCCCTACTCTCTGCCTGTGCTCTCAAACCCACCCCACACCCGTAGCCTCTGCTGCAGAGGGTCTCTACCTAGAGTTCTCTGACCCTCAGTTTCACCTCCTCCACCGCTTCAGGCTGTCTGCCCTCCAGGATTCCCAGCCCTTATCTGCGTTCAGTGAGGCAGGGACTTGAATCTTTGGATGGGAATTTGTCCTGGGCTGCTACCCCTGTGGGCACTTCAGAGGTCCAAGGCCTCTATCTGTCCTTCATGGGCCAGGACCTCTCCAGGCCAGAATCCTTCACCATCCTGTCTCCCTTTTTCTCCCTCTCCCACGGTCAGTGGCAGCCAGAGGAGTCCGAGGACTATGTAAGTAACAGGTGTGCAAGCGTGGGCAAGACTGGGTCAGGCTGGGCTCATGGGACACTCCCCCTCTCCCTTCTCTCCTCCCAGCCTATGTTGCCAAGATCCACAGGGCACCAGCCACATCTGGAGAAAATTGGCGTTTAGACACGAGCACCAAGCTGAGCAGTGATTGGCGTTTCCTCTAATCCTTACTTCTCGCCTGTCGAGCAGCAATTTGAAGCCAATGTTCATGATCGACCAGGGCCTGGCCCCTGCTCCGGCCAGACAGGGATGGAGTTAAATCCAATCCTGATCGTTAGGCCTTATTGATCCTGAGTGAAAAATCACCTGCTTAGGGCGCAGGCTGGGACAAGAGTCTAGGGAGCTGGGTTGGGCATTGGTGCTGCTGGAGCCCCAGCCCTGGGAGACCCTCCAGCTGGGACATGAAGAGGCTTGTGAGGGGCTGTTGGTAGCTGCCATGACTCCACGTGAGGCTCAGAGCTGGAGGGACACCAGGGTTGGTGGTGGCAGCCCTGTTCCCACTGCACGGTGGTCCCCTCTCCTTCCCACTCTTCTCCCTGTGTGGTGTGGCTTGGTCCCCCTGTGCTATTTCTCCGCATGTCCAGAAACGATGCCTTTGCTGGAAATGGGTGTATGGGTAGGATCTTCCAAGGTGGGAAGACATGCCCTGGCTGACTTCTTAGGAATCAGTGGGAACATGGGAAGCGAGTCCCCCAGGTGTAGGGGAGCTCCTTGTCTTCTTCTTGTCTTTCCTTACTCCCTCAGGTATAGGGTGTTGCAGGGAATGGTTGTTCACAGAGTCAGTGGCCCAGGGGTGGTGAGCTGTGATCCTGACTAGTAGGGTGGGGCCCCTCCACCCTGGTGTGTGTGTGTGTGTGTGTGTGTTAATGTCCGCAGGTGTGTGCAGGCAGAGCTGTAGTCTGTGTGCATGTGAGTGCCAGTAGCCATGCAGGTGCTGGGTATGTGTGAGGCTCTGCCCTGTGAGAATGTGTGCAGGGCCCTCGAGAGGTGCCATTTATAGCACGACAGAGTTGAGGAAACGGCATGGCCCTTTGTTCTTGTCTGAAAGGAAGAATGATCAGTCTGTCCCAGGCCTGTGGCTCCTGGAATGGGTGGGATCCTCTCGGCCCTCATTCTACCTGGCTGCCCTACCTCAGCAGTCCAGCATTTCACAGCCTAACCTCCCAGGATCTCTGGCCCTGTGTGCCTGGGGCCTCCCTGCAGGCTAGGGTCCTGAGGTAGCTGACACAGTCTGACCTCTTCTGATGGGAACGGCCCCTCCTCCTCCCTCAGGAAACCACCATCAGCGGCCTCACCCCAGAGACTACCTACTCCATTACTGTCGCTGCCTACACCACCAAGGGGGATGGTGCCCGAAGCAAGCCCAAAATTGTTACAACAACTGGGGCAGGTGAGTGAGGGGTCAGGGGCAGAGCTGAGGGTGGGCATTGGAGAGGGCAGCACCAGAGCCCAGTGCGTGGTTGTTTAGTCCCAGGCCGACCCACCATGATGGTCAGCACCACAGCCATGAACACGGCGCTACTTCAGTGGCACCCACCCAAGGAGCTGCCTGGTGAGCTGCTGGGCTACCGGTTGCAATACCGCCGGGCCGATGAGGCGCGGCCTAACACCATAGATTTTGGCAAAGATGATCAGCACTTTACAGTCACCGGTCTGCACAAGGGGGCCACCTACATCTTCCGGCTTGCTGCCAAGAACCGGGCCGGCCCAGGCGAGGAGTTCGAGAAGGAGATTACAACTCCTGAGGACGTGCCTAGTGGCTTTCCCCAAAACCTACGAGTGACAGGACTGACCACGTCTACCACAGAATTGGCCTGGGACCCACCAGTGCTAGCAGAGAGGAATGGGCGCATCACCAACTACACTGTGGTGTACCGTGACATCAATAGCCAGCAGGAGCTGCAGAACCTCTCTGCTGACACACACCTTACTCTGTCTGGCCTCAAGCCGGACACCACTTACGACATCAAGGTCCGTGCACGTACCAGCAAAGGCGCCGGTCCACTCAGCCCCAGTATCCAGTCCCGGACCATGCCTGTGGAGCAAGGTGTGTGCTGTGGGCATGGCAATGCCTGCCCAAATGTGGCTACGCCTGGGGACCTCTGCTCTCTTGACCCACTGACCTCTGGCAACTGTGATCCACCAGCCTCTGCTGTGTGACCCCTCAATTTCTCATGACCGTGACTACTAATCTCTAGTGAATGGGCACCATGTTTTTGGGTGTGAGACCCCTGACTTCTGCTGTCCTTGACCTACTGACCTGCTGCGTGACCTTTCAATTTCTTGTGACTTTGACCCACTGATCTCTTTTTGATTCCATCACCATTCTTGGGTGTACAGCCTACTGATCTTTGGTTTATAGCACTAATCTCTAAAACCCACTGACCTCTAGTGAACATGCTCCACCGTGCCCTGGTATGGCCATGTGCTTCTCACGACCATTATCCACTGACACCTGGCCTCTAACTTGGTGTCTGTGAGTTCAAGCTTTTACCCATGCTCTTCTGGAGATTTCTGGCAATTGGTGCTGTAGCATCCGCTACCCTGTTCAGTGCTCACTGTGGAAGAGCTTGGGCTGGGAGTTGAACTGTGCCATTTGAAGCTGGCTGGGAATGGGGGTGCTTGGTTCTCTGAAGCTGTTCCTAAACCCCTATTTCCCAATAATGTCTCATCCTCTGGCTCATTCACCCCACTCCAGATAGCCAGCAAGAGCTGACTTCCTCCTTGTGCCTCCACAGTGTTTGCTAAGAACTTCCGTGTGGCAGCTGCGATGAAGACATCTGTGCTGCTCAGCTGGGAGGTCCCTGACTCCTACAAGTCTGCTGTGCCCTTCAAGGTGGGTAAGGGCCACAGTCAGCCAGACCACCCCACACAGGCCTTCTGTGTGCTGTCATTCATTCCAATTCCCAGTCCATGTGTGCATGTGTCTGTGAACTGGGTCCTGGTTCACATCCTGTGCCTTGTAGGCGCACGGTAGGAACCTCACTCAGAGGCACTGCCAAGCTCCCCATCTCATCTCCTGCAGATTCTGTACAATGGACAAAGTGTGGAGGTGGATGGGCACTCGATGCGGAAGCTGATCGCAGACCTGCAGCCTAACACAGAGTACTCATTTGTGCTGATGAACCGTGGCAGCAGTGCGGGAGGCCTGCAGCACCTGGTGTCCATCCGCACGGCTCCTGATCTCCTGCCACACAAGCCGCTGCCTGCTTCTGCCTACATAGAGGATGGCCGCTTTGCCCTCTCTATGCCTCAAGTGGAGGACCCCTCACTGGTCAAGTATGCAGGGGCTGGTGGCAGGGGTAGGGCATGGATGCAGGCTGCTGGTGATGGCTGTGCTGATTCCTGCTCTGCCCACACAGGTGGTTCTACATCGTGGTAGTGCCCATTGACCGTGTGGGTGGAAACATGCTCACACCAAGATGGAACACACCTGAGGAGCTGGAGCTGGATGAGGTGCCTGGGGGAGGGGACTGGCACTAATGATACCCCACGCAGTTTGGCAGTAGCCACCTTGCCCTGAGTGTATCCTAGTGGACTCTCTTGGGTCCCCTACCCCAATTGAAATCACTCTTGTGACTGCTCTGGCTGGCAGCCTGTCTCCTCCCTAGAGAGAGGGGCTCTAGGGAAAAGCCCCTGAGAGTATTCAGAGGACTCCTGGAAGACTGTGGAGAATGCCTGGGAAGTGTTTGGGGAGAATCCCCTGCGGTGGGTAACAGCGGGGGTGTTTCCATAGCTATAGTCTGAGCTCTGTAGACTTTCGAGAATCCTACATATATGGAGACCATGGAGAGGCTGGAATGAGCCTTAAGCTTGTTTTCCTGGGACACATGAAGTCTTCTATTCTCTCCTTACAGTTTATTTGGAAACTGTCTCTCTGGTTAGGATGAAATTACCCATAAGGTTTCTCATGGGCTGGCGGGAGGGGTACCATTGTGGTACCTGGCATTATTATGTACCTGCAGTGGCCAGGCCATGGCCCCAGGAACACCATGCTTAAAGACCCTGTGTGACTCTGTGCTCTGTTTTGCCAGCTTCTGGAAGCTATTGAGCAGGGTGGTGAGGAGCGGCAGCGGCAGCGGCGACAGACAGAACGGCTAAAGCCGTATGTAGCTGCTCAGGTGGATGTGCTCCCTGAGACTTTTACCCTGGGGGACAAGAAGAGCTACCAAGGCTTCTACAACCGACCCCTGTCTCCAGACCTGAGTTACCAGTGCTTCGTGCTTGCCTCCCTGAAGGAACCTGTGGATCAGGTCTGCCTGAGCCAGCTTGGCTCTCAGCACCCAAGACCCCAGACCTGACCTAAGACTAGGCCAGTTTCAAACATGAGGAGACCCCAGGTCTGGGTGGCCCCTGAGACCTAAGTTGGCCTAAGGAGACCCCAGGACACTAGGTGGCAAGACCCAAAAGGCCAGACCCGATTTAGCCCAGGAACCTAATCCTGCTGCCCAGCCTCAGGTCAACCTCTTAGGGTTTAGAAAACCAGGCCAGGGCCAGCCCAGTGTAACCCAGCCCCAGCACATTCTCTGCAGGTTTGATGGGCAGAGGGTGGGAGTCTCACACTGAGCTCACCGCCCGTGCTGTTCCTCTGCTGCGCCACAGAAGCGCTATGCCTCCAGCCCCTACTCGGATGAGATCGTGGTACAGGTGACACCAGCCCAGCAGCAGGAGGAGCCCGAGATGCTGTGGGTGACAGGCCCCGTCCTGGCAGTCATCCTCATCATACTCATTGTCATCGCCATCCTCCTGTTTAAGAGGTGAGTGCTGCGCTCAGGGACCCTGGGGACAGCGCCTGCCCCTCACCTCGAAGGCCCTTTCTGGGTACAGTGCATTGGAGTAAGTGCAGCCATCCCAACCTGGCCTCTGGCCCCCCAGGCACAGTGGGAAGCCAGGATGGGCAGCAGCATCTGTGTGTGTGTGCACCTGCGTCTGCTTGTATGCACCTGTCTGGTGGGGAGCCTCTGTGTGCCTGTCAGCCTGGGTGTGAAGAGGGGCTGAGGATCTCAAGAGAGCTGTTTCGTGTACATCCCTGGGCATCTGTCTGTCTGTCTCTGTCTGAGTGTGAGTGAGTCTGTCTCCTCTTCCAGACACTAAAATTTCCTGGTCCTCTAGTTTCAGCACTTCCTGCCACTCTTCCTACGTGGTTTACCAGCCATGCTCTCCTATTTAGGCCCAGAGAGGTCAAGACCGAGGCGCAGGAACACATCCCCACAGATTTTCCCTTAGCAAATATTAACTGAAGGCCCACTGTGCCAAAACTATATTGGTCTCTGTCTTTAACACTCAGTCCTCTCTCCTGGATAGTTGCAGCCACCTGCCCCTGAAGTTTCCCCTTCTGTCTACTTCCAAGTCTCCGAGGTTTTTCCAGAGATTTAACTTCACAATTTTTTTTTTTGCTGTGGTGGGGATGGAATCCAGGGCCTCAGACATGCTAGGCAATCGCTCTACCACTGAGCTGCACCCACAGAGGTTTAATGTTGTCACTCTCAGTTTAAAACCTTTTGGTGGCTTCAAAGATAAAGCCCAATGTCTTCCGTCTAACAGTTGAATACCTGGCTAATCTGGTCCCTGCCTCCACTCTTGACATCATCACACCTAACTAATGCAGTTCCCAGGACAGTGGAGTCTGAGCCCTTCTCCACTCTGCAGCCCTCCCTTCTGCACCCCGCTGCTTCCTCGTCCTTGAAGACTCACTTCAAGGTGCTGGTACCCAGGGGGCCTTCTCTGGCACCCCATCCTTTCCCTACACGGCCATGCCTCTGCCCCAGAATGCTCCATTGGACACATTCTAGGCCTGTGGTACAGTGTGTTGAGCCTCCAATCCTTGGCCCTGGGCAGAGCACATAAGCACGTCTGAGAGCACCTGGCAGAAGAATGTGTGTTGGTCTGTGTGTCTGGCGCATCTCCATGGAGGAGTGCCTGTCTCCTGCCCCATCTCTCCCTTGCCTGGAGAGCTCACACCTATGGGTGGGCCTTGAGGAGTACCTCCTATACCCACTCATCCTTCCCACTCCCATTTGGATCATGGTGTCTATGCAAAAGAGAGCCCCCTCCCTGTGAATGTCACATGGGATAAGGATCCCACAGTGTCCCCCGGTCATGTAAGGGCTGAGTGCTTGGCAGAAACAATGATCATTCCTTTCTTCTGTCCTTGCCTGTCTTTCGGGACCTAGTAAACAAGAAAGGTAGGAGTTGTTCCTTCTCCCTTCACAGGCCTCCCTTCTACTTCTTATCCCTGTGTACATGTCAGGCCAGCAGGGAGGGACGGTGTTCTGACCAGAAGCCTCTTGACCTGTTGCCTTAAGCAACAAACTGTCCAGTCAACACAACAGGCTCCCCGGTTCAGAACGAATCCTCATTGGCATAAGGGGCAGGCCTTGTTGCTGTCTTGCCCTTTCGACTCCATACCCTCCACAGAGGATGCTCCTCCCCGCAGGGCACATGCACGATGCAGCTTCATTGCTTCCCCTGAGTCCTCAGAGCTCACCAGAACCTTCCCCAGGCTCCCAGTTCTCGGAGAAGTTACCTCAGTGCTGCAAGAGACTGTCTTGCTCCACTGTGCAGAGCAGCAGGGAACGGTGTCCGGATGCACACACACCGCAGTACACTCGGCAGCTCCCCCAGTACACATGTGCAGACTGCAAAGGGCCCCAGGGTGTTTCTCAGCAGCTGGATCCTATAGTCTGACCCTGTCCTTGTGGATGGGAAAGTGGAAGCCAGTGGGACAGGACTCTACCTGGCTAGATGACACCTTTCCCGTCCCTCCCCTGCTGCTCTGGGCATTTACCCTGATACCTGGAGAGCCAGACAGCTGGGGCCCAGTCCCCTGTGATGTTTGTGTATTTTATATGTCATTTGCATGTTTCTTCTTGGTGGCTTCTGCTGCCTCAGCTGTGGTCATCTTGGGGATAGCAGCCACTGCCCAGCAGTGACCTGCCTTCTGTCCAAAGGAGCCAACAGCCTCTGTGACCCTTTCCTTCCTTGCTGCACTACCTGCTCTGTCTACTCCACACTCCTGCTGTCTCCCTACCCCATTCCTACTCTGTGTTCCTTCATGTTGAGGCTGCTCTGCCCTTGGTTCCTCCATGCTCAGAGGACCCTAGTATGAGGTGGGGCAGTGGACGGGTAGAACTGTGAACATGGGGGCTCCATTGAAGCTGGCTGGCCTTGACCTGGACCTTGACATGGTTGACATCCCTCTGCCTTTTTAGGAAAAGGACCCACTCCCCATCATCAAAGGATGAGCAATCAATTGGGCTGAAGGACTCCCTCCTGGCCCACTCCTCTGACCCTGTGGAGATGCGAAGACTCAACTACCAGACCCCAGGTAGGGCAGCTTCCCCAGCCTGCTTGCCTGCCAGCCTAGATTAAGCAGGCTGCAGGTTCTGTTCCTTAGGTCACTGAAGGACCCCAGTTTTGTTCTCTTTGGACTGAAGTGACAGAAAAGTCCCATATCCAATATCTGGTCAGGTGCTCAGGGCCCAGGATCCTCCTCAGGGCAGCAAAGCTGCTCATCAGTCCCAGCGGGTCTTTGGTCAAGGCCTCTGAATGTGGGCTAAGGAGCTCCCTAGAGTTCACATCCCAGTCACAGGGTGGCCAGTCTCTGCACCCATCCTCTGACCCTCCACACAGAGGGGCATGTTAGCAGTGAGCAATGCCCCACAAGAAACTGGAAGAGAAATGAGGTGTCACACCTGACCTTTCCTACAGGCCAGCTCCAGATCTACTCTACAAGGACAGGGACTGCAGCTCAAGGCTCACTGCCTGCCCTTCCTCCCCAGCCACTCTCATGCTATCTGGCTGTTTCTTCTACTGAAATGTCACTCCTTTTTCTCTGAGCCACATAGCACAGACCTCACCTCTTGGGAGGGTGCCCCACTCATGGCTGGGGATCTCCTCTGCTGGAATTCCCTCAGCCACAACCTTTGAGTTCTGCAGCACCAGATACCATGTTTTGTTCATCCCCCATCCTTGCATTCAGTATACAATGGGTTCTTGTTGAATGCCTGTGAAATGAGCACACAACAACAGAACAAATGAGTGAACTAATGCACACACAGAGGGTTTGTGTATATATGAGCCAGTTATTACTGCATATCAAATTAACCCAGAACTTAGTGGCTTAAAACAACAATAATTATGTATTATCTCTCACAGTTTCTATGAGTCAGGAATTCAGACAGGGCACAGCAGGGGCAGCGTCTCTATTCTAGAATGTTTGGGCCCTCAGCCGGAAGACTTTGAAGGCTGGGAGCTTGAATCATTTAAAGCAGGGGTTGGCAAACTATGGCCCATGGCCAAATTTGGCCCACTACCTGGTCTTATAAATAAAGTTTTCCTGGAATGCAGTCACACCCATTCATTTCTGGGTCTGTCTGCACTCGAAAGACAGACATCAGTAGATGTAGTAGATATTGGAAGCAAAACCTAAAATATTTGCTGTCTGGCCTCTTAATGGAAAAGTTTCCCAGCTGTTGGATTGTAAAGATGGCTCATTGAGGTGTCTAGTGATTGACAGATCAGCTGTGAGCCTAGCTGGGACTGTCAGCTGGACATCTAGGCATGGCCTCTTCATGTGACCTGGGCTTCCTTACAACATGGTGACTGAGTTCCAAGGGCATGTGTTCTGACATTGAGCAAGCCAGGTAACCCTAGCAGGCCAGCAAGATTTGATCTGTGAGGAATACAAGTACCAGGACAGTAGCACTGCAGGGCAGAGGACTTGCTTGGCAAGAGGTGCCAATCCATGAGGGCATTGTTTAGGGGAAAGGGTGGGAGGAGCTCTTTTGAGTGGAGACATTGCACACATGAGCTACTTGAGTGTTTCTCCAATATTGGAGTTGACCAACAGGTGAATAGAAGTTCAGGCCAGAGGTCCCCTTGCAGAGGGACTTGGACAGCAGGCTGAGGAACTTGGGACTTCATCTTGAGGGTCCCAGGGAAGCACTAAAGGTTTATAACAGGGTCAGAATTGTGCTGTAGAAATAGCACTGTGACTGCTATGTGAGAAGGGATTGATTAAAGGGGGAGAAAGTGGACCAGAGAGACTAGGCTGCTGAGTGGGTAGAAGGCATCAGTGGGGATGGAGGGAAGGGACGGACTCAGGAAGAATGAAGGAGATGAGGGCAGCAGGACTTGGGCTTGAGTGCACATGGGGGATATAAGGATGGCTCTGTGACTGCGGGTAGCAATGGGCCTGCAGGGTCTGGACCTCTGCTCTAGCCTCAGTGCTGAAACTACCAGTGTGGCAGGTGCTGAGGAGCATGCAGCAGCCAAAGCCCCCAAACAGAAGGCTCTTCCCGGGAGCAGGCAGGAAGGAGAGGGAGCCAGGGAGGGAGGGTGGCACAGTGTCAAGGAGGATGGTTGAAGAGTAGTCAGGAGGAGGGCAGGGGTGACATGAGGAGCAGGTATCTCTCAAGTGCCACAGAGAACTGTGCATGGCAGGAAGGGACTAAGCAATTTATTTAGCAGAGTGGGAGACTCAAGGGAGGACCAATGCCTTGGCTGGTAGGACGTTGGCGGGAGTGTGGCAACCCAGCACTGGGGCAGAAATGTTTCCACAGATTGAGGAGAAGTGGGGGGGGGGGGTTGCAGAGAAACTCTTCAGAGGCCACTGCATGTGAAGGAGACATGGGCAGGCACTTGAGAAGACACACTCCTGTTGAGATACACTCTCTACCCCAAAGGCCAAATTTTGATACCGGAAGGAATACGGTTGGTTTGAACTTAATAGTTGGTCATAAAAAGAACCCTGAAAGGCCACCAACCCATGGGGTTTGTGAACACTCACATCTAGAGGTGGGACATCTGTCTGCGTTACTGGGAGACCAGAGGCCTGTGGTGGGTTTTGTGCCATGGCCCCCTGCTCCTCACTGCTCTGACCTTCCTGCCCCACCCACACTGTGTCTGAGCTCATAGCCATGTGACCAGAAAAGGTTAACGGGCTCTCTTCTCTCGCCCCATTGTGTTTTTTTTCTTTTGGTTTGTTTTCTCTGCAGGTTCCAGTGCCCCCAGTTGCCCGAATATTTCAAGTTAGTTTCCAAAGTTCCCACGCTTTGGGAAACTTTGGCTTTGGTGTCTGTTTCCATTTCTCTACTTTTCTCATCCTATCGCCTCCTACCTTCCTTGTTCATCTCTCTCCTTTCCTCTCTTCTCTCCCCTCCTAGGCGTCTCCTCATCTCTCTCCTTTGCCCCCTTCCTCTCTTCCCACCTCATGACCTCCACTTCTCTTTTCTGCCTTCTTTCTCAGTCTGATAGCTCTCAGGGTGCCTCTCCCTCCTGTATCCTTGTCTCTCTCTCTACATCTTCCTCCTCATCTCAGTTTCTCTCTGTGTATTCCTTCTGGGTCTCTTTGCCATCGTCTGTACTTCACGACCACTCCATCCACACTCTCTGTGTCTGGGACAGCAGTGTCACCCAGTCTCTTGTAGTGACCGGCGCCAGTGAGGGGCAGGAGGGCAGTCCCCAGGCAGGTGTGGTGGGAACCCAGCTTCCACCTATCAGCTGCCGCCAACCTGGGCTTCTAGTATGAGCCCAGGAGGGAGGAAGCCTCCCGTTTCTCTTGAGCAGACCTGCCAGGCAGAGCCCTTGTGCCCCCACTCAGCACAGTGTCACCTGACATGCTTCCACATGTTCACACCACATGTACTTCTCCCTCTGTCCTCTCTACCCTCTGGCCACTGTGTGCTCCTCCATCCCTGTTGCCGCATGTGCTGCCGTCTCCATGCCACCAGTGCCAAGTGCTCCATGGTCCCACATGTTCACATGTGCACATACATGCATCAGGGCTGTCTCCACCACCCTGCTCAAGCCTCATGTTAACTGCCTGTGTGTGCCCTGCCTCCCCAGGTATGCGAGACCACCCACCCATCCCCATCACTGATCTGGCAGACAACATTGAACGCCTCAAAGCCAATGATGGCCTCAAGTTCTCCCAGGAGTATGAGGTGAGACAACCCTGTCCCATGTGGCTGGGCGGGGGCCTACCCCATAACAGCTCCTATCTTGTCCCAGGTCAAAGCAGTGGTTAGGGTTCCAGGTTTTCCTGGTATACAGAGAGGAATGACAGCTGGGGAACTGGCCTCCTCAGGTGCTGAGTCTAGCCAAGGCCCTGCCCAGGACCTTCTGGTGGTCACCTAGGAGATGCTTTAGCAGTATGCTGGGTGCTCACACACGTACCCTGATGCTAACAGAGGCAAACACAGGGTACAGACCCAGATCAGTAATAATAGCCACAATAGTTGGCTTTTGTCAAGAGCTTACTGCAGGCCAGCATTGGCTGAGCACCAAGCATCATCATCTCACTCCCCGCATAACCTTCTGAGGTGGTACTATATTACTGTCCCCTCAGGTGAGGAAATGGGCCTCAGAGAGGGAAAGTGACTTGCCCACAGTGAAACAGCTGATGAGTAGTGGAGCTAAGATTCCAACTCAAGCCTACCTGACAGCCTATGCCTGCACTGCATGACCATTCTACCCACACACTTGATGCCTGGGACAGCAGAGTGCTGAGCCTCCCATGGTGACTGCACCCATGAGGGGTAAGAGAGCTGTCCCCAGGCAGGTGTGGTGGAAGCCCAGCTTCTATCCCGTCAGCTGTCACCCACCTGTGCTCACATGTGCACTCGCAGTAAACAGCCCACAGATGAAGAGCCAGGGGCTCAGGCCCTGCTCTTCAGACCCTCCTTGTGCTCACCTCACTCTGGCCTATTGGTGGCTCAGATTTCAGGGTCTGAGGGCTTCTACCTGACTCACAGCTAAAGGAGAGGCCCATCTCCTGTAGTAAGCATGGAGAGGTCTTTTCTGCCTTGTCCATCACTCTTTTTCCCAGCACCTGACATGGACCTCAAAACACTATTGACAGATAAGTGATGGGTGAGTTGGTTCAGCCTAACCTGAGAGTTTGCTCTTTCAGTCAGATGTCCACCCTCAGGTGTGTTTGGGGAAGTGTCCCAGGGTACCAAGGTTGCATTTCTAAGGGTCATGAGGCCAGACAGATTTCCAGCGTGTTAAGCCAGGTTTCCAAAGAGAAAATCGAGCTTGGCAGGCAAAGAGATGAACACTCCTTCTTCAAAGGAACCATGCTGCCTCTATGGTAGGGCACCCACTGCGGCCTGCTTTCTGTGTGGCCTCACTGCAGGTAACAAGCTCATAATTTTGGCTTGTCTGCTCATTATCTGTCTGTCTGACCAGAAGTGGTCTTCCACCTGGACTCATCTATGCCATGTCCCATCCCTGCCCTTCTTCTGATGAGGATGGGCCTCACTGTGTAGGCTCACAAGACCTCTGATCACAGCAATCCCCCTGCCACCTACTACCTGTTCTGTCCTCTTCTCTGGGTTATCCTGTAAAACCTTCTTCTACCTAGAAGTCCACTCTGGCCACTCAAGGCTGCTTAGGGCTCTCCCTCAGCCAGGATCCCAGAGCTCTCTCATCCTTAACATTCTGTTACTCTTTTATCACATTTGCAAGCACTAAAGTGTATGCCACTCCCTGTGCTGGGTGCTGGGGATATGGAGACAAATGCTCTTAGGAACCAATCAGTTGGGAAACACGCAGGCAGGTAATCAGCATTGAATGTGTGACCAAATCCATATGTCCTTGTATTAAATATGACCAACATGCACAGAGAAGGGAGGTTGACAGCACTGAGGCAGTCCAAGGGTCGGGCTGTGCTTGGAGGTCTCTTGGAGCACTGGCACTGTCCCCTGGAGTGTGTCAAGGCTGGGACCAAAATATGAAAGATGCTGCATGCAATGCAGAGTACTATGGAATGTATTCATCTGTAAAATGAGGCTTATGACAGAACCCATCTCATATAGAATTAGATGAGAAAATACGGAGTACTCATGACAGTGCTAGGCACATCAGAAGATCCCATTGACAGTTAGCTATTACCATTACTGCCGAGGCAATGGAGAGCATGGAGCCTTTTAAGCAGGAAATTGATATTCAGATCTGCATTTTTGAAATGTCTGAAGGGTCATTGAGAGTGGGTCAGAATAGAGGAAGAGGGAGGGTGATGGCAACAGGTTGGAGAGCTGAGGAGGGGAGGAGCACCAGAATGCTGGTCAACAGGAGGGGCTGTGAGGAGGTTTTGAGGTGGACTTGGCAGGTGCTGGCCTGGGCTTCTGGGATATGGATGATAGTGCCATCCACTAAGGTGGAGTCCCAGCAGCAGAGCAGATTTGGCAGGGAAGCTAATGAATGTGGCTTTGAATTAAGACTGAAGGGCCAATGAGTTCCTTGTCCAGGAGGCTGCCAGGTACTCAGGAAAGAGCTCCTGGGCTGCAGCCGGGGTCTTGGACAGCTCCAGCATACAAGTGCAAGAATCCTGCCAGCAGTGGGGGTCATTCAGGAAAGGGGACAGAGTGAGGAGAGGGCCTGGGAGAATCACTGGAAGAAGCTGTATCCAACCTGCAGATGGGCAGGCCCTGGGGAGCAGATGGAGAAGAAACAGCTGAAGAGGCAGAAGAGAGCCAGGCAGGGTGGTGCACAGTGTCCAGGGCACTCAATAGTTTTTAGTCTGGCCAAGGGTGCTGCTATTGCTTCCATCTGTCTGTGCCCATTTCATTCATAGAATGCACAGTCCTCTCCCCTGGCCACCCCAGTGTACTCTACCAAACAAGGAGATCTGGTGCCATGGTTAAAGGACTCCTCTGTACATCACTTTCCTGATTAGGAGATTTGGCAACTCTGTGGCTCTGTGGCTAAGGGTGGTGCTCAGCTTTACCAGCAGCATTGGTAGAGGATCAGTGCAGCTTTCAAAGTGAAGACAGGATGTAAGCACAGCTTGGAAGGCAGGGTCTCCTAGCAGGGGGCAGGTGTCCCTCTGCTCACCCCTCACTCCACCTGCTTTTTCTGTCCCCCGCAGTCCATTGACCCTGGACAGCAGTTCACATGGGAGAATTCCAACCTGGAGGTGAACAAGCCCAAAAACCGCTATGCAAATGTCATTGCCTACGACCACTCTCGAGTCATCCTTACCTCCATCGATGGTGAGCCAAGGGCAGAGCCTCCTCCCAGCCCTTGTTCACCTCCCCCTTGCTATCTGGGCTGACTCATGCTATGGAGGCTATCCCTGAGTCTTGAGTGCACTGAGCCATGGTACTCTTGTCTAGGGGCACTTAGTAAATGCTCTGCCACATCCCCTTCCATCTGTAGGTGTCCCGGGGAGTGACTACATCAATGCCAATTACATCGATGGCTATCGCAAGCAGAACGCCTACATTGCCACACAGGGCCCACTGCCTGAGACCATGGGTGATTTCTGGCGGATGGTGTGGGAACAGCGTACAGCCACTGTGGTCATGATGACGCGGCTGGAGGAGAAGTCCCGGGTGAGACTGAAGGGCCCTGCTAGGAGGTGGACAGGAAATAACTCAGCCAACAGGTGACATCGGACACCTTATTCTGTCCCTGTGGGTAGACGTTCCTCAAAGGATTCCCCAAGCACTGTTGCTTTCCTGGAGTACTGTCATGTTCCCTAGGTATTGGGGTATTCCTGGGATGTAGCATGTTCACCAGATGCTAGTGGGTTCCTAGGATATTAATGTGTTTCACCAAATGCTGTCATTTACTGGAATGCTAATATGTTCCCCAGTTGCTGGCTTGTTCCCAGGGTGTTCACATGTTCCCCAGATGCTGGAGTGTTCCTGGGGCATTAACACATCTCCTCAGTTAATTAGTGGAAGGATCTGCTGTTTTCTGCTTTTGCACTGCAAACCATTGACTGGAACATAAAATTTACAGAGCTTGAAAATGGGGCATAAACGTTATGGGTAAATTTGGCAGAAAATGTGCCTGGTGCGATCTGGTCTTGAATAAATAATTTTCGGGGCTGGGGATGTGGCTCAAGCGGTAGCGCGCTCACCTGGCATGCGTGCGGCCTGGGTTCGATCCTCAGCACCACATACAAACAAAGATGTTGTGTCCGCCGAGAACTAAAAAAAATAAATATTAAAAAATTTAAAAAATAATAATAATAATTTTCAATTATGGCCTTCATTCCACCAGTGAGGGCAAGGGTAGTGACATAGTGTGATGAGGCTTGATGAGGAAGAGAGGAAATGATTTGGGTGTATGTGTGTGCACACGCGTGTCTCTGTGTGGGACGGTGGGACACCAGGGATTGAACCCAGGGGCACTTTATCATTACATCCTCAACCTTTTAAATTTTTTTAAAATATTTTTTTAGTTGTAGATGGACACAATACCTTTATTTTATTTGTTTATTTATATATGGTGCCAGGGATCAAACTCAGTGCCTCACGCATGCTAGGCAAGCGCTCCACCACTGAGCCACAATTCTGGCCGTTAATTTTTTTTTTATTTTAAGACAGGTTGTTACTAAGTTGCTAAGGCTGTTCTCAAACTTGCAATCCTTCTACCTCAGCCTCCCATGTCACTGGGATGTGCCACTGTGCCCAGCAGGACAGTGGATTTGAGAGTTCAGGGCTGGAGGATCTTTTAACCAATAGGCTGGGCCTTTCTCTCTGCTTCTGCCTGCCTGGGCCTTTGTGTACTCTCTGACATCATCACCTGTGCCCTGCTCCCTGCTTTGTATTTCCCTCTGCAGGTGAAGTGTGATCAGTACTGGCCAGCTCGTGGCACTGAGACTTACGGCCTCATTCAGGTGACTCTGCTGGACACTGTGGAGCTGGCCACATACACTATGCGCACCTTTGCTCTCCACAAGGTATGACTCTGCCATGGTAATTGTCCATATAAGGACAGAGGCCTGAGTATGGTGGGTTAGAGTTGGGGACCAGTGTAGGTATCAGAGGGTCAAGGACTGGGGTGGGGGTTGTGGGGGGTGATACAAGAACTTCCTCAGCTTCTTCAGGGTGCCTTGTATGGTTTCTGAATCTTTCCAAGAGTGGTGAGTCTGGCCCTGGGTGTGTGGCAGGCAGACTCCTGGTCACCACATCTCTCCTGACTTTGCTCCCCAGAGTGGCTCTAGTGAGAAGCGTGAGCTGCGTCAGTTCCAGTTCATGGCCTGGCCAGACCATGGGGTTCCCGAGTACCCAACTCCCATCCTAGCCTTCCTGAGACGGGTCAAAGCCTGCAACCCGCTAGATGCAGGGCCTATGGTGGTACACTGCAGGTGAGAGGGTATGGTGCCACCAGAGGGAGTGGGGTGGGAGGCAGGGACCTCCAACCCAAGCTGAGCCCATGTCCTGCAGCGCTGGTGTGGGCCGTACTGGCTGCTTCATCGTTATCGATGCCATGCTGGAACGAATGAAGCATGAAAAGACAGTTGACATCTATGGCCATGTGACATGCATGAGATCGCAGAGAAACTATATGGTGCAGACAGAGGACCAGTATGTGTTCATCCATGAGGCGCTGTTGGAGGCTGCCACATGTGGACACACAGAGGTGCCTGCCCGCAACCTCTACGCCCATATCCAGAAGCTGGGCCAAGTGCCTCCAGGGGAGAGTGTGACTGCCATGGAGCTCGAATTCAAGGTAGGGCTCCAGTGGGCCTGAACTGGGTTATGCAGAACCCCCGTGGCTCCCCAAGAAAGCCATACCTGACCAGACCCTTCCTGTCAATAGTTGCTGGCCAGCTCCAAGGCCCACACATCTCGCTTCATCAGTGCCAACCTGCCCTGCAACAAGTTCAAGAACCGCCTGGTGAACATCATGCCCTATGAACTGACCCGGGTGTGTCTGCAGCCCATCCGTGGTGTGGAAGGCTCTGACTATATCAATGCCAGCTTCCTGGATGGCTATAGGTCAGCAGGCTTGTCCCTGCCACACCATGCACTATAGTGCCCAGGCCTGAGCCTGGCTGGTGGGGATGAGGGGAAACATGGTAGGGCCAACCCAGAAGACCAGAGTGGGCCGAGAAAAGCAGGGAGGGCTTCCTAGAGGAGGGGTGCTCTGTGCAGGGCCCCAAGATACCAGGCAATCTCAGGGGAGACTGGGGGCAGCAGCACCTCCAGCATGTTCAGTGTTATGTCCACCCAGACAGCAGAAGGCCTACATAGCTACACAGGGGCCTCTGGCAGAGAGCACCGAGGACTTCTGGCGCATGCTATGGGAGCACAATTCCACCATCATCGTCATGCTGACCAAACTTCGGGAGATGGGCAGGGTGAGCCCACCCCTTCCCCTAAGGACCCAGCCACCCTTGGGAGAGACACCCCTTTTGTTACTCTCCATGTAACAAGGAGATTTTCATACCCCAGCCTCCATCAGCATTAGCCTCAGACCCCACCTTCTCACCACCTGAGGCATCCTGTCCTACAATCCTCTGAAACCTGATGCTCCCTTCCTCCTTCCTCCCCACCTGATCATGGGGGCTGGGCCCTGTGTCCACAGGAGAAGTGCCACCAGTACTGGCCAGCAGAGCGTTCTGCTCGCTACCAGTACTTTGTTGTTGACCCGATGGCTGAGTACAACATGCCCCAGTACATCCTGCGTGAGTTCAAAGTCACAGATGCTCGGGTAAGTATTGGTTAGAGACTATCTGTTCACACGAAAGGACCACACTGCCTGAGCAGATGTGGGCAGGGGCTGCCCTCACAATACCTTAACTACAGGAATCAAAAGAGAGTGTAGGTTTGGGAGTGTGCGCCTATCTTCCTGGGTGGCTTCATGGGTAATGACTTCAAGGGTGCATGCCTGTGTCGTTGTACTCCCCCAACCTGGCCCAGAGGGACTGTAGCCTAAGACACAAACTTGAACCCTGTACCTTGCCCACCTCTCCCAGGATGGGCAGTCGAGGACAATCCGGCAGTTCCAGTTCACAGACTGGCCAGAGCAGGGTGTTCCCAAGACAGGAGAGGGCTTCATAGACTTCATCGGGCAAGTGCACAAGACCAAGGAGCAGTTTGGGCAGGACGGTCCCATCACAGTACACTGCAGGTGGGGCTGTCCCCATCAGGGCTGGGGGTGGGCCTGAAAGCCTGGCATACCACTGCCAGAGGTGAGCAGAATTTCTGACCTGGCTCTTCTCTGAGTAGTGCTGGTGTGGGTCGCACGGGAGTATTCATCACTCTGAGTATTGTCCTGGAACGCATGCGCTACGAGGGTGTGGTTGACATGTTCCAGACTGTGAAGACCCTGCGCACACAGCGTCCTGCAATGGTGCAGACAGAGGTATGTAGACCAATGTGCAGGGCTAAAGTCTCCCTGACAGCCCTCCGTGCGACCCTGGGCTATGGCTGCAGTTGGACATACACGGGCACAAGGGTTTGTTCGTGCTACAGATGTGTACCAATGCCTGTTCTGATTAAGGTGCAGGGGAGAAACGAGTGAGATGTGTTCCTTTATTCAGTAGCTCTGAACTCGTAGTGTGTCTGTGGTTAGGGTTGGACACGGCATGGTACAGAAGCAGATAAACATGATTGGAGTGGCAGGTAAAACAGGTAGAACAGCCTTGAGAGGCTCTTTTAGGCCCCTGGATAGTACCTAGGGCAACTCTCAGGGTACAGCACCTGTTCTTGGCCAGAAGACACTGATTCCCTAGGCCATGGGCTGCAGCGTGAGTGCCCTCTCAACATTGTGGTTTGGGATATCTGTTGGCACTGCCTACACTGACCAGTCACTCTGTCCTGGCAGGACCAGTACCAGCTGTGCTACCGTGCGGCCCTGGAGTACCTCGGCAGCTTTGACCACTATGCAACGTAACTACTGCTCCCCTCTCCTCCGCTGCCCCCACTAGGGGGCTGTGGAGGGGACCCAGCTCCTCTGAGCCATACCGACCATCGTCCAGCCCTCCTGCACGGATGCTGTTGCCGGCAAAGCACAGTCCACTGGGATCACAGCATTTAAGGAACATTGCCACACCAATCAGAGTCCAGAACACCCCTGGGCTAGTGGGCGGACCGGCAGGCAGGCTCTCTGTCCACCAGGCCCAACTGGAGCCTGCTTCAAGCTCTCTGTTCAGCTCCGCGTTTCTCATGCTTCTCATGGGGTGGGGATGGGGGCAAAGCCTCCTTTTTATACATTAGGTGGGATAGACTGAGGGATCCTAGCCTCTTCCCTCTGATTTTTCCTTTTGCAAATCGTTAACTGCAGAATGGGCCATTTTGGGGTTTGGGGCTCATTTTTTTCCTTTTTGAGTTCACTTTGGACCCCTTTTTTTTTTTTTTTTTTTTTTTTTTGGTCTTATACTGCTAAAGGACAGAACTTGCCTTGCCTTCCTCATGTGGAGCTGGACCACTAGCCTGAGCAAGGCTTGACTATGGACCCGGGAGGTGGCACAGGTCGGGCTGCTCCTCCAGCCCTTCAGAGGAGATCCTGTTCCAGCCAAATGCAGGGAAACACAGTTTTGCTTTTTGTTTTCTGTTTTTTGTTTTCTTTTCTTCTAGGTTTTGTTTTGTTTTTCTTTAAGAGTCTTTTTTAGGCCCCACAGACAGTGGTGGGCGGGGAGAGGCGATAGGAAACACATCCCCAGTCGTCTGTTCCAGTGTGTGTTTAACATTCACAGCCCACAACCACAGACGTGTCTGAGGGAGCCTAGCAAGGCATTCCTCATCACCATCGTGTTTGCAAAGGTTAAAAAGAAACAAACAAAAAACCATTAAAAAAAAAAAAAAAAAAAGGAAGAAGAAGAAATGAAAGAGAAAACCAGAGAGTCATCCCCTGGCCTCTGCTTCAAACCCCCAAGAGGGAAGTGACTCTGTGCATCTGAGGCTACCCAGGGGCTCGCAGAGCCTTGCTGTTGTCCCCAGCATTGCGGTATGGCTGGTATTTGTAGGCTGTGGAGTCTGGCCACGTGGCCAAGCAAATGGCACAGGTCAGGGTCTGTGTCACGCCCCACACACCTCAGGGCCCAGCGGGGGCGTGGCTGGCCCTTCAGGTCCAGGCCAGTGGGCCTGGTAGCACATATCTGTCCTCAGCAGGGGCCAGATGATTTTCCTCCCTGGTTTGCAGCTGTTTTCAAAGCCCCTGAGAATTGCTCTTTTCCACTCCTTCAAGATGCCCTCATAAACCAATGTGGCAAGACTACTGGACTTCTATCAATGGTACTATAATCAATCTTATTATCTCAGCTTGCTGAGGGGCAGGGAGAGGGCCTCTTCCTCTGGGCAGCACTATCTAGATAGGTAAGTGGGGGCGGGGAAGGGTGCATAGCTGTTTTAGCCAAGGGACATGATGCCGAGGTCCCCAGGTCTAGCTAGGCTAAGTCAAGATCAACAATCCAGGGTTGGTAATGTTGGATGAAACATTCATTTTTACCTTGTGGATGCTAGTGCTGTAGAGTTCACTGTTGTACACAGTCTGTTTTCTATTTGTTAAGAAAAACTACAGCATCATTGCATAATTCTTGATGGTAATAAATTTGAATAATCAGATTTCTTACAAACTGGGCTTCCCGTCTCACCTCTTTTGGGATCCAAAGAATCTGGACTCTAAGTCAGTAGCTAGCATGGGTTCTGGAGATTGACTGCTCTTGAGAGGACAGTGAGGCTATCCTGAGTATTTGTGACAGGGCTGGCTCCTGTCATGGCTGTCTCTTCAGCCCTGAAAATGGAGCCACCAAGAGTCAGGCCTGAACCACCCTGGGAAGCACCCTGGAATTGGGAGTATACTCTTCACCTCTCTTCCTCTTGGGATGCTGTAGGTTGTCATATTGGGGATACTGGGCTTCCCCTTCTAGGAGCCATATCCCCCCTCTACAATCACCTCCTTCCTTTCTTTCTCCCCTAAAGGGCGGGATGGCCCTATGGCATAAGAACCTGTGACCATGCTGGGTGTGGTGGCACATGCCTATAATCCCAGCAGCTGGGGAGGCTGAGGCAGAAGGGTTGCAAGTTTGAGGCCAATCTCAGCAACTTGGCGAGACCCTGTCTCAAAATTTAAAAAAATAAAAAGGACTACAATGTAGCTCAATGTTAAAGCACCCCTGGGTTCAATCCCCAATACAACAATAACAACCACTATCATGGGTAAACTGGTTAATGAGGACTCTACTAATTTTTGCAGTGTGGATACTGGATGCCAAAAACTGTAAGGTGATGTGACCCCTAAATACACAGCAACATCTACTGATTGAGCCCTATGGCCTCCCCACTGGTGATCAGACAAGTCCTTCCTGGCTATAAAATTATGGAACTTCTAGGGATTCAGGGATAGAAACCCAGAACAAGTGAGGAAGAGAAATTCCTAAGTCAGCAGTAACACTTAAAAGAGAACATCATGACATAGTCTATTGGCCTGTAGCAGAGATACCGTGAGAATACTAAGGCAGTACCTGACCCTGGGCAAGGCTTCCTGGAGAAAGTGACATTAGCTGGATTCAGGCTGCTTCATAGGGTGAGTAGTGCTTAGATTTAAACAATGGGTAAAATGTTCCGAACAGAGGACATAACCTGTGCAAAGGCTCAGAAGCATGGAAGAAATCAAACACCAAACTCAGGAAGTACAATGTGACTGAGGTAGAGACACTGGCCTAGAAAGTGAGCTGGGTGGAGTCAGGGGGTCCTCTAAGGGGACTGCTTTGACTTAAAGGGATGCAGGTGCCCCAGACAAGTGAAGTACCTCTCTAACATCCTAAGTTCATGGTGGCCCTCGCCACATTCTGGTATTGGTAACTGTCTCCTGGGGGCTGTGAGTGATGGAGACTTGACACCAGGTCCTTACTTGGTATCCGTAGCACCTAGTTCAGTGCCTGGCATATTTCTATTCATTCAAGGAAAAGACACCATCATTACATGATTCATTAAATTTGATACATAAAAGTGTGAAAACTTTAGGTTTGGTTCAATGATAGAGTGCTTTACCCAGCATGCATGAAGCCTTGGGTTCAATCCCCAGCACTCCCCCAACACCACCAAAAAAAAAAAAAAGACATTAAACATCTTCAGGTAAAGGATAAATATGAAATTTTCACTTGAGAGACATCAGTATTCAGAACACCCCAGGCAGGCTCTGGGCTAAGTGCTTTATGGACTGATTGCTAACCCAAGGGTAGAATAGACTCCTCTTTCCCCTTCACAGGTGAGGCAACAGGCTCAAGTGGAGTTACTGTCAAGAGACCACAGGCAGAGGAACACCAGAGTTGGGACCATTACCCACTGATACCTGCTCCAGAGACCATTTTCCATCACCCAGTGTCAGCCCTCCTTCTCCTGCCCTCTTAGACCATCCCTATCTCCAGACCACTTCCCTCACCAGGGCCCCCCATCACAGAGTTGGGCATCCCAGCCAGCCAGCTTTTCTAACAGACATCTCTTCCTTACCTTTACATTCAACTCAGGTCAAACCCTGTCATTTGGCCTCCACTTGGCACCTCTTCAACTGTCAATATTTCTACTCTTTCTGTCTCAAGCCACCCGCTTACCTGGACTGGTGTCATGTCACCTCCCTGGTCTGCCTGCCCACCGCCCTGCCGGGCCAACCCATTCTCAACACAGCAGCTATGGCAGTACTTCTCTCAGGGCAGTCATGACCAAGACAATGTCCTGAGGAGAAGAAAATATTTTAATAGAAAGGAAAAATTTGTTTCATCAACTCATTCAACAAATAATAGCTAATGAGCATTTGCCATGTGGCAGTCACCCTCTGGGTACTAGAAACAAATAACATCGGTGAACTGAACAGACTGCTGTCCTTGGGGCATGCATAGTCTAAAATTAGGAAACATGATACACATGAAAAATAGCAAATAGGGCTGGGGATATAGCTCAGTTGGTAGAGGACTTGCTTCACATGCACAAGGCCCTAGGTTCAGTCCCCAGTGACACAAGAAAAAAAAGTAAAGGTAGGGGATATAGCTCAGTTGGTAGAGTGCTTGCTCCGCATTCACAAGGCCCTGGGTTCAATCCCCAGCACCGCCAAAAAGAAAGGGGAAAAAATATATATATAAATGTATTTATAGTTTGTTAAATGGTGATAAGTGCCATGGTATTGGGGAGTGGGGCAGGGTACAATAAGAAGGACCAGGCACGTGGGGTAGTAAGGGGAAGCCTCATTGAAAAGATGGGATTTGAGGGGCTGGGGCTATAGCTCAGTGGCAGAGCGCTTGCCTAGCACGCATGAGGCACTAGGTTCGATCCTCAGCACCACATAAAAATAAACAAAGGCATCTGGACTTCTGTCATGTCACCTCCCTGGTCTGCCTGCCCACAGCCCTGCTCAGGCCAACCCATTCTCAACATAGCAGCTGTGGCAATACTCCTCTCAGGGCAGTCATGACCAAGACAATGTCCTGAGGAGAAGAAAATATTTTAATAGAAAGGAAAAATTTGTTTCATCAACTCATTCAACAAATAATAGCTAGTGAGAATTAGGATTACAACTACAAAAAAAATTTTTTTTTAAAGATGGGCTATGGGCTGGGCCCAGTGGAGCACATCTATAATCCCAGCGGCTCAGAAGGCCGAGGCAGGAGGATGATGAGTTCAAAGCCAGCCTCAGCAATTTACCAACGCCCTAAACTTAGCAAGACACTGTCTCAAATTTTTAAAAAGAGCTGGGGATATGTCTCCGTGATTAAGCACCCCGACTTCAATCCCTAGTACCACACACGCATCCAGACAGAAGGGTCAACTAAAGCAAAGGCACTGGGCAGGAACGTGCCTGATAAGGCTGGTGTGGCTGTGACACTGAGCAAGGGAATGAGTAGCAAGGGAGAGGTTCGAGAGTATAGAAGTCCAGGTGTGAGAGGCCAGATTTTATTATCTTTTTTTTTTTTTAAATATTTATTTATTTTTTTTAGTTTTCGGCGGACACAACATCTTTGTTTGTATGTGGTGCTGAGGATCGAACCCGGGCCGCACACATGCCAGGCGAGCGCGCTACCGCTTGAGCCACACCCCCAGCCCTAGATTTTATTATCTTGAAGGCAAAGCTGAGAGGAATAACTGATGGATTGGATGAGAAAAAGGAATCAAGGTTGACCCCACAGTTTAGACCTGAGCAGCTAGAAGGATAAAGTCAGCATTGATTGGTGGGGAGGCTTTACATAGAAAGCTACTCAGTGGTTCCAACCAGAATTTGGTGGAGTTGGTATCACTTTTCCTTTGGTACTAGGGATTGAACCCAGGGATGCTTTACCACTGAGCCATATCCCCAGCCCTTTTTATTTTTTATTTTGAGACAGGGTCTCAGTAAATTGCTTAGGGCCTTGCAAAATTGCTGAGGCTGGCCTTGATCTTGCAATCCTCCTGCCTCAGCCGCCTCCCAAGTCACTGGGATTATAGGTATGCCCAGCAGGAGCAGGTAGTAATTACTCTTAGTCTGCCTAACTCTAAGGTTCTCTGCCTAGTGAAAGAGTTTTAAGGACAGATTTGTTTGTTTTGTTTTCTGAATTCTCTGTAAATAGTTAATATTACTTTAATTTCAAATTAATCAAATTTTTATAATCATACAATTAATATTAATATTAACTGTTTTTAAAGCAAGAAATACTTGAATAGAATAAGGGGATAAGTGTTAAAAGTCTCCATTCTCTTCCTACCCCCCAACTTCCTGGTGAGAAAAACTATTCACCATTTAGTCCATGCCTTTATGAACCTTTTCTATGAATATGCAAACATGCACATAACCTTTACATCACTAGAATCATTGTTCATATCTTTCTGCAAATAGCCTTTTCATTTAAATATACCATGACAAGCTGGGGATATAGCTCAATGGTAGAGCACTGGCCTAGCATGCACGAGGTCCTAGATTTGATCCGGACTACAAAAAGAAAATGCTTTAAATATTCTGTGAGAAGCCCATTGCAGTGGCAGTGGTGCATATCTGTAATCCCAGCTACTTGGGAGGGTGAGGTAGGAAGATTGTTAACTTTGAGGCCGTTCTGGGCAACTTAGTGAGATGCTGTCTCAAAATAATAATAAGTTCTGAGGATGGAGCTCAGTGGTAGAGTACCCCTGCATTCAATCCCCAGTACCAAAATAAATAAATAAATACATAAAATAAAATAAACAATAAAAAACTAATAAATAAATAAATTTAAAAATCACATATGAAGTTATTATATGTACAGAGTATACTCCTAGGCTGTGGAGTCTGTTTCACTCATCTGTGTCTTCAGTCTAAGCCAGAACTGCTAATTTAACTTCTTTGGCTTTGTTTTATTACTTGACACAGCTAGTCTTCATCATTATCTTTTTTTTTTTTTTGGGGGGGGGTAGTGCAGTGGTACCAGGGATTGAATTTAGGGGCCCTCAGCCACTGAGCCACATCTCCAGCCTATTTTTTGTATTTTATTTGGAGACAGGGTCTTAGTGCCTCGCTTTTGCTGAGGCCAACTTTGAACTCACAAGCCTCCTGCCTCAACCTCCCAAGCCACTGGGATCACAGACATGCGCCACTGCACCTGGCTCCCTTCCCTCAATTTTGATTGCAGTTTTTTGGGGGGTTTTGGTTTGTTTGTTTTTGGTGGTGCTGGTATTCAAACTCAGGCAAACACTCTACACCCCCAGCTCCTTGATTGCAGATTCTTACTGTATCTCAAAAAAGTTGAGTAACATATCTGAAGAATATGTGTTGAAATAAAAAATGGAGTCTAAAAATGTTTACATTTTCTGGTCAAAAGTAAACTGCACTTGCCAAGAATGGTGTTACACACCTGTAATCCCAGCAGCTCAGGAGGCAGAGACAGGAAGATTACAAATTCCAGGCCAGTCTGGGCTGGAGAGACCCTATCTCAAAATAACAAGGGCTGAGAATGTGACTTAGTAGTAGACCACTTGCCTGGCAGGGAAAGGCATTGGGTTCAATCCCCAGTTCTGCAAAACGAAAAAAAAAAAATTAAAGGCAAAAGTTATATATCAGCATTGGTGTAGGGAATTAGGTATTCATATATTACTAGTGGGAAGAAGAAAAACTGATTCTACCTTTTTTGGAAGAAAATTTGCAATTTTTTTTTTTTTATGTGTGTGAGGGTACTGGTCACTGAGCCATATCTCCAGCCCCAAATTGTATTTTATTTAGAGACAGGGTCTCACTGAGTTGCTTAGCAACTCACCATTGCTGAAGCTGGCTTCAAACTCCCAATTCTCCTGTCTCAGCCTTCCAGCTGGGATTACTGGTGTGTGGGCTGAAAATTTGCAATTCTATCAAAAGCCTTAAGGTAGCAGGGCTTGGTGGCAAACACCTGTAATTCCTGTGGCTTGGAAGGCCAAGGCAGGAGGCTTGGGAGTTCAAAGCCAGCCTTAGCCAAAGCAAGACACTAAGCAACTCAGTGAGACCTTGTCTTTAAATAAAATTTAAAATAATAATAATAATAATAATAATAATAATAATAAGGCTGGGGATATGGTTGAGTGATCAAATGCCCCTGAGATCAATCCCCAGTACTTACCCACCCCACAAAAAAGCCTTAGAATATGTTTTTATTATTGACCCAGCAATACACTTTAGGAATTTACATGAGGGAATCAGTTGGACAAATATTTTAAAAATCTATTAGCAAAAATTCACTGCAGGGGCTGGGGATGTGGCTCAAGCGGTAGCGGGCTCGCCTGGCATGCGTGCTGCCTGGGTTCGATCCTCAGCACCACATAAAAAAAAAAAACAAAGATGTTGTGTCCGCTGAAAACTAAAAAAAATAAATAAATTAAAAAAAAAAATTCACTGCAGTGTCATTCATAATACTGAAAAACTAACAACCTAAATTAGGCCTATCCAAACATTTAGTGTCTGTGTTCCCAGGGAGCTCTAAAGTGCAGAATCTCAAACCCCAATCCAGACTTGCAGTCTATGCTTTCTTGTATGAGTTTTAAAATTAGAGGAGCACTGGCAAGGACATACACCAAAAGGTTAGCAGTGATTTTTCTAGGTGGTGATGTTCCCTATTTTAACCATAGTTTTTTGTTCTTTTGTCTCTGAAATATACTTTTTTCATAAATAGGTATCAGAGGTAGGAAACACCTCATTCCACAGTTGCGTTTCTTAGTCTCTACCAGAACACCCTTCCTGGAACACCTCATCCAAGTCCTTTAGGGGTCCCTTCTTAGCCCTTTCCTCCCCCACCTTCCACCAGTCTCACATCCAGCTGTGTTGTTGGTCCAGTAACCATAGCACTGTGCTGAAATTATTCTTGCTTCTTCAGCTGTTCAAGTAGGAATATGGGAAAAATACCAAGAAAATCATCCAGGTTGCAGTGGAGAAATGAAATGCAAATTGACATCATAATTATGGTATGGTTCCTCTTCTGTCTTCTCCACCAGACTGTGATCTTTTTTTTTTTTTTTTTTTTTTTTTGGTGGAGGGAGTAACAAGGATTAAACCCAATGACACTCGACCACTGAGCCACACATCCCCAGCCCTATTTTGTGTTTTTGAACTCATGATCCTCCTGCCTCAGCTGCTGGGATTACAAGCATGCACCAACACGCTTGACCCAAAGTAGGGACTCAATACTTGTTTGATGTGACCCTGAGGCGGAAGTAAAATCTGACCATCATAAGCAGTTATGGATGGGGCTCGGTCTCAAAATCTCCACTGCCTGCTCCTCAGTGGTCCTTCCTTTTGTTCCTAGCCAGCTTCCAGAAGGACTTCCCATCCCGAAACCACTTGAACTAAGAAGAGAAGGACTTGCATCACCACACCAATTCTACTTCTTCATGATAGAGAGAGAGAGAGAGAATTTTTTAATATTTATTTTTTAGTTTTCGGTGGACACAGCATCTTTGTTTGTATGTGGTGCTGAGGATCGAACCCGGGCCGCACGCATGCCAGGCGAGCGCGCTACTGCTTGAGCCACATCTCCAGCCCAAGTCACAACGTTTAAAACAAACAAATAAAAAGATAATGAGTCATTCATTCGGGACCTGAACTGTACTTTAAACTGAGGTACTCCTCAGTCTTCCACAAAGACCTTCTGTCCCAGACCTTTCTTCAGACTTTGCCCTCTCCGGCCTCCTCTCTCTGGCACATTTTCAGGGCCTTCTCTGCAGTTCCTCCCACCCCATTTGAGCTTCTATGTAGTCCTAAAGATTTACAATCAACAAACACATGGTATGTACCTATTACTGCTCTAATACACTAGCATTAATAAGTATATACTACCTTACAGCATTACTAAGCACTTAAATGCAACAAGAATTGTATGTGCGGGCTGGGGATGTGGCTCAAGCGGTAGCGCGCTCGCCTGGCATGCGTGCGGCCCGGGTTCGATCCTCAGCACCACATACAAACAAAGATGTTGTGTCCGCCGAGAACTAAAAAATAAATATTAAAAAATTCTCTCTCTCTCTCTTTCTCTCCCACTCTTTCTTAAAAAAAAAAAAAAAAAAAAAGAATTGTATGTGCATTGTTAAAATTCAATTCCCCTACAAACCCTGTACAGTAGCTTGTATTATTATCTCCTTTTATAGATGAAGACTAAGGTTCAGGGCTGGGGATGTGGCTCAAGCGGTAGTGCGCCGACCGGGTTCGATCCTCAGCCCACATACAAACAACGATGTTGTGTCCGCCGAAAACTAAAAAATAAATATTAAAAAATTCTCTTTCTCTCTCTCCCTCTCCCCCCCCCACTCTCTCTCATCTCTCTTTAAAAAAAAAAAAAAAAAGACTAAGGTTCAGAGAGGCCAACCAACTCACTGTAAGAAGTGACACAGCTAGGAAGAGAACAACCTAGATTTAAATTTAGATCTGTATGACTCCAGAGCCTAACTGCTTAACTACTACATAAACTGCAACCCATCAAGCTTCATTGTTCATTACTTTCACAGATAATATTTCAGGAATATTTACTGAGGACTTATCATGAATCAGGCATTGTACAAGGTGCTGGATTCAATGGGGAAACAACAAAGTCCCTACTCATAGAGTGCTTAATCTGGTGGGAAAACACACTTGGTCCAGGAAATCTTAAACACATATGTAATTACAATTCCCACAGAGACTTTACAGGAAAACTGCAGAGTGCAGAGAGAACAGCACAGGACTGCCTGCAGGACCCAGAATAGGATGGGGAGTCAGAGAGGCTTCTGTGAGAAAGTGGCTTGACTGGTGTAAAGGTCCTGAGGCAGGAGAAAGCATAGCTCTTTCAAGAAGTGTTTTAGAAAAACAGAACAAGGGCTGCGGATATAATTCTGTGGGAGAGCGCTTGCCTAGGATAGATCCCTGGCACCTCCCAAAAAGGAAGAAAGAAAACAGAATGAATCAACATGGCTTCAGCCAGAGAGCAAAGGAAGAATGGAGCAGGAGGGGGTGGAGATTGGGCAGGGGCCAAATCACTAAAGGCCTTAGAGGCTAAGACAAGGGACTTGGAATCCCCGCTGAAGGCACAGGAAGCTTTTTAAGTGTTTTCAATGGAGCAGGGAATTCATCCGATTAGTCTTTCAGAGAGAGAGCTCTGGCAGCAACTTTGAGAACAGATTGGGAAAGGCCAAGCAGACAGCAGCGGGGGATCCTGTTAGAGGAATGTTGTTAGGGGTCCAGGTGGGAGGTGATGGTGGCTTAGAGTGGAACAGTGGTGATGGTGGAGGTAAGATAAGGCTTCAGGACATAGTTCTGAAAGTGAAACTGATAAGATTGGATGTGCTGCCCCAAGGGGCAGTGGTGCATGCCTATAATCCCAGCAGCTCAGGAGGCTGAGACAGGAGGATCAAGAGTTCAAAGTCAGCCTCAGCAAAAGTGAGGTGCTAAGCAACTCAGTGAGACACTGTCTCTAAATAAAATACAAAATACGGCTGCGGATGTGGCTCAGTGCTCTAGTGCCCCTGAGTTCAATCCCCGGTAGGTAACAAAAAGAAAAAAAAAAGAAAAGAAAGAAAGAAAAGGGGGGCTGGGCTTGTGAAGCTCAGCGGTAGAGTGCTCACCTAATTTTTTAAGAAAAGATTGGATGTAGGCTGCAAGGGAAAAGAATCCAGAAAGACTGGGTGGTTGGATGGATTCTGGTGATTTTACTGAGAATGGGGAACACTGAGGTGGATGAGATTGGGGAAGAACCAAGGAATTTGTTTTTTTGGAGTTTGAGGTATCTGTAATTGTTCAAGTGGAGAGAGAGAATTATCTCTGTATTTCCAGGGCCAGTGTAAAATAGGTGCTTATTAAAAGTCTTTAAATAAAAATGCATGAATGGGTAGAATTTGAATCCAATGTTAAATAATGGATAAGAGTTGGCCTTGAGAGGAAGATATTTTAGAGATTAAAAAAATAAACAATACAGATAGAACAGCTGGTGGAAGCAAAGGATAAAGGAATGAATGTGATGTAGCAATGGTCCTTAGGGCACCTTGTTGTTTCTGCTCACCAAGGCTTTTTGAGCTCTTGGCTGTAACATTGAGTCATCCTCTGCGAAGCAGGGAGAATACATCAGAGCTAGAAGTGAAATGATATTTTGTTAATGCTTGGAATTCAGAGAATTTGTGGGTATGTGTATGCCTGCCTCTAAGCATTTTTATATTTGCACATATTTCATCTTGTCTGAATTGTCTTAATTTACAGAAATTGAACTGGCTGCTGAAGACTCCTCCCCATTGAACCAGGCTGAGCAGATCAGGGTGTATCAGTGAGTTCCTGGGGCTTATTATAACAACTTCCTTTCTGGCAGCTGGAGCCTTCCAAAGCACCTGGGAAGAGTGTTTACTTCTAGCAGCTAGTGCCACAGTGAGGGTTGGGTGTGACTGACTCCTGAGGGGAAGGTCAAAAGGCATCATTACAATGCAAGCATGGTCCTTCCTGTTGCTATTCAGAACATCCAGTTTTTTTTTTGTTGTTGTTGTTGTTTTTTGGTAGGAGGGATTGAACACAGAGGTGCTTAACCACTGGGCCACCTCCCCATCCCTTTTTTATATTTTCTTTTGAGACAAGGTCTCACTAAATTGCTTAGGGCCTCCCTAAGTTGCTGAGGCTGGCTTTGAACTCTCAATCCTCCTGTCTCAGCCTTCCAAGTGGCTAGGATCACAGGCATATGACACCATGCCCAGCTTCATTCTTCACTCTTTTATTCAACATATATCCTCAGGTCCACTACTCATTCCAAGTTTTCTGACATCCTTTCACCTTGACTTTCACAATTATAAAATGGGGACAGCAATAATGCCAACTGCAGAAGTTCATTATGTGGTTGAAACTAAGTAATGCTGATTCATTCAGGTATTAGTGACCGCGTACTAAGAGTTGGGTCTGTCCTAAGCGCTAAGGATAGTGGTGAACACAACCCCTGCACTCAGGAAACCAACGTGCTAATTGGGAGACTTGAACCACAGAATGATAAAGCAAAAACACTGGTGATCAGGGAGGACCTCAACGAGGAAGCAACCTTACAGCAAGTCCCTGAAGGAGCTGAGGCAGCAAGCCAGTCAGACAGGGGAGAACAGAGAACTGGAGGAGAGAGCTGTGGGAGGAAATACTCAGGGGTGGGAGTAGATGGGGGGATCGTCTGTAGGCTGTTAAAAGGACTTGGCTTCTCTCCAAAATGAGCTGGGAAGTCTTTTGATGGTTTGAAGAAGAGGAGTAACATGATCTGGCTTCTGATATTAAAGAATCACTCTGCTGTGTTGAGGAGACTGCAGAGGGCAAAGGCAGAAGCAGACAATTAGGAGACTATGGCAATTATCCTATACAGGCTACAGATGGCTGGGACCAGGGTGGAGGTATGGAGGTGAAGGTAAATGCTGAGTTCTGGATAAACTTTGGAGGCAGATTAGAAATATGACCATATTAAGTCAAAGTACAAAAGCACAATTCATAAAATAAATTGACAAATTGAATTTCATCAATTCATAAATTAAAAACTCTCATGCTTCAAAAGACACTATAAAGAAAGTAAAAAGATAAACCACAGAACAAAAATATTTATAAAGCCTATATCTAGTAAAGCACTTGTACCCAGAATTATATAAAGAACTCTTACAACTGAATAATAATAATTCAAACAAACATCCCAATTAAAGACTGGACAAAAGATTTGAATAGACATTTCCCCAAAGAGGATATATGAATGGCTAATAAGAACACAAAAGATGCTCAACATCATTAGTCATTAGGGAAATGCAAATTAAGAACACAATGAGATACTACTTCACACCCACTAGAATGGTTATAATCAGAAAGATAGACAATAACAAATGTTGGCAAGTTTGTGGAGAAATGGAAATACTCATATATTAAGGGGAATATAAAATTGTATGGTCACTTTAGAAAAGTTTGGTAGTTTTTTTTTTTTTTTTGTACCAGGTATTGAACTCAGGGGTACTGGGCCACTGAGCCACATCCCCAACCTTATTTTGTATTTTATTTAGAGACAGGGTCTCACTGAGTTGCTTAGCACCTGGCTTTTGCTGAGGCTGGCTTTGAACTCTTGATCCTCCTGTCTCAGCCTCCTGAGCCACTGGGATTACAAACATGCGCCACTGTGCCTGGCAGTTTTTTAAAAAGATAAACATAAATTTACTATACAACCAAGCAATTATTCCACTCTAAGTTATCTATCCAAGAAAAAGGCAAACATAGGTTCACTTGTACATAAATGTTCATACAGCTCTGTTCATAATAGCCAAAAGGTAGAAACAACCCAAACGTCAATCAATACCATAATGGGACATTATTCAACAATAAAAAGGAAGGAAATACTTACGCATGCAACAACATGAATGAATCTTTTTTTTTATATATATTTATTTTTTAATTTTCGGCAGACACAACATCTTTATTTGTATGTGGTGCTGAGGATCGAACCCAGGCCGCACGCATGGCAGGCGAGCGCGCTACTGCTTGAGCCACATCCCCAGACCATGAATGAATCTTAAAAAAAAAATTATGCTTAGTGAAAGAAGTCAGACACAAAAGACCACATATTGTATGGCTCTATTTACATGAAATATATCCAGAAAAGGCAAATCTACGCAAAAAAGTAAATTAATGGTTGCCTTGGGTTTGGGTAGAAATGGAGGTTGTTTGTAACTAAGCCCAAGTGATTTTAACTAGCACAAGGTGGTGCGTCTTATTGATGTGATGGAAGTGTTCCAAAACTGTATTGGAACTGGGTGCAGTAGCTCATCCCTGTAATCTCAGTGACCTAGGACATATGGCAGGAGATGACCTAGGATACTAAGGCTAAAGAATGGAAAGTTTGAGGACAGCATGGGCAATTTAGCAAGACCCTGTCTCAAATTAAAAAATGAAAAGGGCTGGGCACAGTGGCACACACCTGTAATCCCAACAGCTTGGGAGGCTGAGGCAGGAGGATCGTAAGTTTAAAGCCAGCCTCAGCAAAAGCGAGGCACTAAGCAACTCAGTAAGACCCTGGTCTGGGAATGTGGTTCAGTGGTCCAGTGCCCCTGAGTTCAATCCCTAGTACCTTACCCCCTCAAAAAAAAAAAAAAAAAAGAAAAGGGCTGAGGATGTATGTAACTCAGCGCATCAGGCCCTGAGTTCAATCCCAGTACTGGGGGGAAAATGTCCATGAGAACATACGTAACTGTAAATAATTTCTGTGTATATAAAGCATTTGGAATATAAAAACAACTCAATACCTGTAGTTAACTTTTGTTTGTTTGTTCTTGATTCTGGGGATTAAACACAGGGGAGCTTTACCACTGAGTAATATCCCTAGCATCCCCTCTCATTTTTTGTTTTGGTATGAGGGATTGAACCCAGGGGCACTTAACCACTGAGGCACATCCTCTGCCTTTTTTTTTTTTTTTTTGGTATTTTATTTAAAGACAAGGTCTCACTGAGTTTCTTAGTTGCTGAGGCTGGCTTTGAACTTTCTATCCTCCTGCCTCAGCTTCCTAAGCCATCCGCGCCATGGTGCCCCCTTTCATTTTTTATTTTGAGACAAGGTCTTGCTGAGTTTCTGAGGTCTGGCTAAATTGTTAAGGCAGGCCTTGAATTTGTGATCCTCCTGTGTCAGCATCCTGAGTTGGAGTTGCTGGGATTACCAGTGTGAGCCACCATATCCAGCTATAGTTAATTTTTTTTTAATATTTCTTTTTTAGTTGTAGTTGGACACAATACCTTTATTTTATTTATTTACATGTGGTGCTGAGGATAGAACCCAAGGCCTCGAATGTGCTAGGTGAACTCTCTACCGCTAAGCCACAACCCTAACCCTATAGTTAACTTTTAAAAAATCTGTTTTTTAATTAATTAATTTTGTGTTTGTGTGTGTGCTGGGGATTGAACCCAGGACCCTGCACATTCTAATGCTAAGCATGTACTCTTATCACTGAGATACATACACCTCTAGCACAAATTATATATATATATATATATATATATATATATATATATAGTGGATGGACACAATACCTTTATTTTACTGATTTATTTTTATGTGGTCTGAGGATTGAACCCAGTGCCTCATGCGTGTAGGCACTCTACCACTAAGCTACACCCCAGACGAAATTTTTTTTTTTTTTTTTGAGATGGGTTATTGCTGTGTTATCTAGGCTGGCCTACAACTCCTAGGCTCAAGTGATTTTCCTGTTTCAGTCTCCTGAGTAGCTAGAATTATGGGTGTGCATAACCTTGCCAAGGTTCAAGTAAACTCCTTCCTTTTTTTCACTCCTGGTTCTGGGGATTGAGTACAGGGACTTTTTAACCACTGAGCTATATCCCCAGCCCTTTTTATTTTTTATTTTGAGACAGGGCTTCACTAAGTTGCCAAACTGCCCTCAAATTTTCACTCTTCTTGCCTCAGCCTCCAAAGAACCTATAGCTTTTTTTTTTTTTTTTTTAAATATATTTTTTTTAGTTGTAGATGGACACAATATATTCATTTTATTTATTTATTTTTATGTGGTGTTGAGGATCGAACCCAGCGAACCCAGCGCCTCATACATGCCAGGCTAGTGCTCCACCACTGAGCCCCAGCCCCAGCTGGCACCTGTAATTTTGATGACTTTGTAGCACCAAACCAAGACTCATCCCTCTCTAGATTTCTTATTGCATAGAAAAATAACTTTGTATTTGTTTAAACCATGGTTGCTAGGGTTTTCCATGTCTGGCAATAAAACGCAATGCTAAATGATACTACCAATGAATAAGACCAAAGTAATTTTTTTTTTTTGGTAGTGGTACTGGGGATTGAACCCAAGGGCATTCTATAACTCTGTAATTGAGCTACACCCCTGGCTCTTTTTATTTTGAGACAAGTGTTGCTAAATTGCTCAGGTTGGCTTCAAACTTTTGATCCTCCTGCCTCTTCCTCCACCTGCTGCATAGTTGTGATTATAGGCACAAAGTGGTATTCTTGAGAGGTTTTTGCCTAGCAGAGGAAGGAGGACATGTAAATGATCTGTGTATTTCTTTCTCTTTTTAAAAATATTTATTTTTTAGTTTTCGGCGGACACAACATCTTTGTTTGTATGTGGTGCTGAGGATCGAACCCGGGCTGCACGCATGCCAGGCGAGCATGCTACCGCTTGAGCCACATCCCCAGCCCCAAACAGAATCTTTTTTTTTGGGGGGGGGGGTGAGAGGTTCCAGGAGTTGAACTCAGGGGCACTGAGCCACATCCCTAGCCTTATTTTGTATTTTCTTTAGAGACAGGGTCTCTCTGAGTTGCTTAGTGCCTCACTTTTGCTGAGGCTGGCTTTGAATTTGCGATCCTCCTAAATCAGCCTCCCAAGCCACTGGGATTACAGGCATGCGCCACCGCACCCGGCTTTCTGTGTATTTCTAAAACACTTGCTTTTTGGATATCTGCACAGGGTGAGGTGACTTTATCATGGAGTCCCTAGTTGCCTACTGGTTTCTGACAGAGGCAATTAATTGGGTAGATGGCTGTCTGGCCTGGATAAGAAACCTAAGATGTAGAACTTATTTGTGGGAAAAGATTTTAGTTCTTTATTGAGCAGGTGGATTTTAGATATCTGTGAGACATTCAGAGAAGGGTCTAGAGATAGCATGGATTTGAGCTCAGGGGAGAGGACTGGGTTGGGGTACAGAATGTAGTGTACACATGTGAGCAAAGCCTACAAATGAGTATACTGATCTCTTGTTTTAGGCTTTGTGCTAAGTTCTTTGTATAATGACCATCATCATTCACCACTGGAGCTAACAGTTGTTGAGCATGTACTACCTGCCAATTAGACTTTTAACTACTTTACCTTATTTTCTCATTCATTTCTTTGGGGAGGGGGTATGGGGAATTGAACCCAGGATTAGGATTGCTCCATCACTGAGCTACATTCCTAGTCCTTTATTTTGCAGGGGTGGGGGATAGATACTGAAGATTTTTTTTTTTTAAGAGAGAGAATTTTTAATATTTATTTATTTTTTTTAGTTTTTTGGCGGACACAACATCTTTGTTTGTATGTGGTGCTGAGGATCGAACCCGGGTCGCATGTATGCTAGGCAAGAGCGCTAGCGCTTGAGCCACATCCCCAGCCTGATACTGAAGATTTAACCAATGGGCAATCTACCACTGAACTAGATCTCCAGCCCTTTTTATTTTTTTAAGACAGAGTCTCACAAAGTTACTTAGGGCCTCCCTAAATTGCTAAGGCTGGCTTTAAATCTTTCATAAAAAAATAAAAAGATCTGAGAATGTAGCTCAATGGTAAAGTGTGCTGGGTTAAATCCAGAAAGGAAGGAAGGAAGGAAGGGAGAGAGGGAGGGAGAGAGAGAGAAGAAAGAAAGGAGAAAGAAAGAAAGAAGAAGGAAGGAAGGAAGGAAAAAAGGGAGAAACAAAGGAAGAAAGGAAGGAAGAAAAAAGGATGGAAGGAAGAAAGGAAGAGAATGAAAGAAAGAGAGAGGGCTGGGGTTGTGGATCAGATGTAGAGTGCTCGCCTAGCATGTATAAGCCAGTGGGTTCGATCCTCAGCACCACATAAAAATAAAATAGAGGTATTGTGTCCACCTACAACTAAAAAATAAATGTTGAAAGAAAGAATTATTGGTTGTTTACTAATGATCATTTGTTCAATGATCATTTATACTTTTTTTTTTTTGTGGGGAGGGGGCAATGGAGATTGAACTCAGGGGCACTAGAGCACTGAGCCACATCTCCAGGCTTCTTTTTGTATTCTATTTAGAGACAGGGGGGCTGGGGCTGTGGCTCAGTGGTAGAGCGCTTGCCTAGCATGTGTGATGCCCTGGGTTCGATTCTCAAGCATCACATACAAATAAATAAATAAATAAAGGTCCATCAATAACTAATAAAAATATTTAAAAAAAAAATAGAGACAGGGTCTCACTGAGTTGCTTACCGCCTCACCATTGCTCAGGCTGGCTTTGAACTGGCGATCCTCCTGCCTTAGCTTTCTGGGCTGCTGGGATTACAGGCATGCGCCACCAGGACCTGGACACCGGCTCCTTTTATTTATTTATTTATTTTTAAACATTTGCTTGTGTTGTTTGGAAGTATGTGCATACTCTAACTCCGTACCGTTCTCCATAGTATTTCCTTTTGTCTGACATTCATTCACTCTCATCTTCACAACCATCTGCAAAGTAGTATTTTTTTTTTTTTTTGTCCATTTTACTGATATGAAAACCCAGGTTCAAAGGAGACTGGTTTTGAACACAGGTCTAACTCCATAGAGCTTTTCCCAGTGCACCAAAAATTACTCATTCATTGGTAATTTTGTACATTTTTTATACCAATGTTGTGGGTATTTTACTTTAATATTTAGCTATAAGGATATCATGTAATGCCTTCTTCCCCATCACCCTTGACAATCTGGTAACTCCTTAAGGCGACTCTATCCCTCAGGAATTGCTTCTATTGACTTCTAGGAACCCCCTCGCCCTCCAAAAGTGCTTCTAATGATTCCCAGAATCCCCTCTCCACCCCCGGAGCTGCTTCTAATGATCCCCAAATCACCACTCATGGAGGAAATCCTTTTTAATGACCCTGAGGATACCCTCCCTCAGGATCTGTCCTAATGACCCCCAGGACTTCTTCTCCTTCAGGACCCGTCTTGACTCTCCTGTTAGCAAGGGGGTTTGAGGGACATAGGGCTTTGTTTTTAAAACCAAGACAGTCCGGATAAGCCAGGACAAATTGGTCACCTTCTCAGGACTTCTTGACTTTGCAAGCTGTCCCTAAAGGCCCCGTCACCTTTTCACCGTAGATTGAGGGGCTGCTCACCCCAAGAAAACTTTGACCCACTCTTGCATTAGAAACATCCTATAATACCCTTGTCGCCTTACCCACCTTCCCCATTTCTGGGTACTCGTCTCTTTCAACCCTGATTAGTTATGGGGGGGGACCTAAAGCCGCCTGTGATTGGCCAGCTCCACAATTCAGCTGAGATGCTCAGTGGCCGCGGTCCCGAGTGGCATGGCGTTTCCTCCTGGCAACAGCCGGAGTCAGCGCTCATAGGCTGAGCAGCTTAATATTCCCGGACTCTGAGGAGCCTACAGCGTGTGCTCATTGGTTGTTTGAAGATTTGTGGGCCCTCCCCTCGGATTGGTTGACTCTGTGAGTGCTGTGCGGCTGCGCAGAAGCCGACTTTTGAGGAGGCGGAGCTTCGTCTTTCGTCCGCTGGCAAAGCGGTAGGATTGGCTAGTGGCGACAGCAGAAAACGAGCCTGAGCCCTGTCGGGGCTTTGGGCTTCAGGTGAGAACCATGGGGTTTTGGATTCCTTTAGTTTTGTTGCTGCTGTTGCCGTGACCGTGATCTCTAGTGGGGGAGGGGCAGTGGGGTGGTTCTTTCTGTGGCGCGTGATCGGCACGTTTTTAGGCCAATAGGAGAGGGAGCTTCTAAACTCAGTCCTGAGATTGGCTCTTTCTAATCTCTTGTGGCCAATAGATATCGGGAGAGGGGGGCGGATCCACTGGCCCTTATTTTCTTCTTCCTGCCGCCCGGCCTCACTAACCTAGGCGGCGGGGCCGGGAGGGGCCGTACCTTTAAGCGGTGAGGTTCGGGGACTTTGCTAACGGGGGTTGTCTTTGGAGGGATACCCACGGGAGGGGGTGCGAGGAGAGGGTGCGGAAGTTCGAAGTTGTTAGCAACCGCAGCCTTCGTGGAGTGGTTAAGTACCAGGCCTAGTGCTTAGCGTTTCGCTTGCATCATCTGAGTTAATCATAGTAACCCTGCAGGGCAGGGCGTTGGGATCCCCATTTTACAGGTGGAGAAACTGAGAACAAGTCAGTCAACTCACACAGCCAAGGTCACTCAGCTAATAAATGGCAGAGATCGGAACTGTAATCATAGTTTTGACTCCGGAGCCAGTGTTCTTGAATCACCAGGCTTTGTTGCTGGATGCGAGGTGTCAGGGACCCGGAGTTTTTCCTAGGGAATAGACTGGGAAAAGGAATCCCTAGGATTAAAGAAAGGGGATGAACAACTGAGGTGCAGATAAGGATTCAGTTATTTAACAGTTACTAAGTGCCCACTCTGTGCAGTGCATTGTTCTGCCTTCCAGACACACAAAGATGAACAGGGCCCCGAGGCAGATGAATTCCCATTATGATCCCTTTAAGCCCCAGGGGAGGAGCCGCAATCCTGTATTCACATGCTTCTGTGCTTTTATATGATTTTCGAAAGTAAAAAAATTGTGGTATTTTTATATATACATATACGTGTGTATTTGTATGTATATGTATGTGTATGTGTGTGTGTGTGTAATATATATATATATATAAGAGATTGTGTGTATGTGTGTATATATATTTTATTTATATAAATAAAATAAAGAAATAAATGAAGGCCCCCAAATTTATTTGAATTAAGCCTAAGGTTCCTCACTTAGATCCACATTTGCCAGTGACAGTCCAGATGGAGATTATGATGTAGGCAGCACAAAGTAATGGAAAGTGCACTGGGAATGGATTGTGGGTAGATTTCCTGGTATATGAAACAGGGATAACAGTATGCCTGCCATGCAGAGTTTATAGGAAATTCATGAAAAGTGCCTGGTCAGAAATGTCTTATTGGGTGGAATGGAAGGAAGCCTTTCAGTTGAAGATAGTAGGGTTCATCTTCTCTCCCACCTTAAAAGTTTTGTTCCATGCTGTCCTCTCAATCTCTTGCTAGCTTGCTGGTAGGTTGGAGGCAGTTTCTTCCTATGTAGTTGAACTGCCATTCCTTTAGACCCCCGATTGGAGGGCAGAACTATGGGGTCTTGTGAGGAGGTTCAGTTTTACTTCTAAATTGGCTCCTTTTGGCTGATATGTTTTGTCCCTTTTCAGTTGAGGTCTGTTGTGTTACTGAGCAGTGGGGATATAACCACTGAGCTGAAGTCCTCATCTAAAAACAAAATATGTATTTTGCTTTTTCCAGTTATGAAGTTTGCTCTGTATTGTTAGTTTATTGCCTGCTTAAATGTTGTCCTTTGAGTTTTGTGTGTATAGCAATTGAACTTGTCTCTAGCTTGACTTCATTTATTGCTGAAACTGCATTTTGATTTAGATATGAGACCAACTTTACTATAAGGTTTAAAAATTATAAATGATGCTACTAATATTGTTTAACCCTTAAGCTTTGTAATCTTATAGCCAAGTTCACTTTTAGGAATCTAGGATCCTGTTCTAAAGCTGTGCCCTATAAAAGATCTAATAGGTGGCTTTTAAAATCAAATTGTAGGTGTGGTGGCACACTCCTGTAATCCCAGTTACTCAGGAGACTGAGGCAGGAGACTCTAGGTTTAAGGCTAATCTGGATAATTTGGCAGTCTTGTCTCAAAAAAAAAAGGAAGTCAAAATAAAGGCTGGTGGTGATAGGGTTGTGGCTCAGCCATAGAGCAATCGCCTAGTTTGTTTGAGGACCATATAAAAAATAAAATAAAGGTATTATGTCCAACTGCAACAACAACAACAACAAAAATAAAGACTGGGGATGTAGCTCAGTGATAGAGTGTTTGCAAGGCCCTGTGTTCAATCCCTAGTATTGCAGGAAAAAGAATCAGATTGTACTATATTTTACTATCCTGAGAAAAGATTAGTAAGGTATAAATAAGGGAGTAACTTGAAAACCAACACCCCTCCCCCCCCAAAATGTGGGCAGGTCAATTGAATTATGTTGTTAGATTGGACTAAGAACCAAATAATTTCCCTTTTAGTTGTAACAATGTCTCTATTTAAGTGAGATTTGAATATGTGCAGTTTTGATACATCAGGTTCTTTTAATTTTTTTCTTTTGTGGTTCTGGGGATTGAACCCAAAGCCTTGTGCATTCGAGGTAAGCACTGTACCAACCAAGCTATATCCATAGCCCCTCCCCGCCCCGCCCCCCCCATCAGATTCTTTTTAAACAAAAGCTTTCCTATTTGTTTAACTTCATTTAAATAACTCCTACCTAGTGGCAGTTTCCAGGTGTGTGGTCTTAATGATCTTTCAAAATTTCTGCATTATCAGTTACTATTTTCAGTACTGTCATTCTGAGCATTTAATTTTTACATTTTGAATAATTTTATGCCTTTAATGTACTTCAGATTCCTGACTGACCAAAGTGACTTCAAAAAGGAGGGAAAATGGCTTCTGAATCTGAAACCCTGAATCCAAGTGCTCGGATAATGACCTTTTATCCAACCATGGAAGAATTCCGGAACTTCAGTCGATACATTGCCTACATTGAATCCCAAGGAGCTCATCGTGCTGGACTAGCTAAGGTAAGGAGTAAGATTGTTCAAAGTACCTTTTGTGACATGGTAGCAGTCAAAGTTTTCCTAAATGAAGGCCAGGACTGGGTCTTACTGAAATTTGGGTGGGGCAGTGACTTCAGTTTAAGCTATTTCATTTGCAAGTTAATTTCTGTTGTTAACATTTGAAACACCTTTGTTGTTAGGTGGGAGGAGTTGCTTGGAATCTTCACAAAGGGCAGGTAAAGAGCCAGTGTCTGCTGACCTGGCTTCTCTGCTTCTGTCCTCAAAATGGAGCTGGGTGCTTTAGTGGTTTTTGATATATGACTGTTTATGCTACATTTAATTTCAGTTTCATCCAGAACTCTGATAGTAATTTGGACTTTCATCCAGAGGAGAGAATGTACTTGGCCAGCCAACATGAGTATTCTGATTCTGGTCTTTGCAATTTGAAATTGGTTTCTGGTTTGTACTTTTCCCTCTGTGAATTGAATCAGTTATTCTTCCCCAGTCAAATCAGCCTTTTATAAGTTTGTCAAAATCAAATTTCTAAGTCTGTGAAAATTATATTTCTGGAAGGATCTTAAAGAAACTGAGAGGGACTCGTCTCAGGTAGAAACTTTTATGCTGTTTTTATTTCCAATTATACATATATGTTACTTTTTCAGTATGAAAAAAAGAAAGCAAGGACATTGATTAGAAAGCAGAGGACCAGTCTTAGACCCTGCTGCCTCCATAGAGGCTCAAGATAGCTCCATGTTTACTCTTACATGCAGACATGGCTGCTGCTGGGTTTGAATAACGGATAGGAGTCACATGACCTGCAATACACCTTTCCAGCATATTAACTTTTTTGGTTATACTTTCTTAGATTTCAAAAAATTACCCCAAAATGCTTGTTATTACAAGTTAAGTAATTCAAAAATACATAAAGAAAAGGTTAATCTCATCTGTCTTCTACAGGACCATCTCCTTAAAGCGATTAGTGTTTTTAGTTCCTTCCACATCTTTATCTGCTCACACAAATAAACTCACATACAGTATTGCATTTTTTGTTTTTAAAAGAGAATGGGCGTGGCGAGGTGGCACATGCCTTGCCTGTAATCTCAGCAGCTCTGGAGGCTGAGGCAGGAAAATCTCAAAGCCAGCCTTAGCAATGGTGAGACACTAAGCAACTGAGTACCCCTGAGTTCAATCCCCAGTTCCCCTCTCAAAAAAAGACCAAAAAAAAAAAAAAAAAGAGAGAGAATGGGATCATGCCTTACATATTTCTCTGTTGGTTCAATTTTTTTTTTAATATTTATTTTTTAGTTTTAGGTGGACACAATATCTTTATTTTATTTTTATGTGGTATTGAGGATCGAACCCAGTGCCTCGCGCATGCCAGGCGATTGCGCTACCAGTTGAGCCACATCCCCATTTTTAGTTGTAGTTGGACACAATACATTTATTTATTTATTTATTTATTTATTTATGGTACTGAAGATTGAACCCAGGGCTTTGCATGTGCTACGTGAGTGCTCTACTGCTGAGTCACAATCCCAGTCCCTCTTTTTTGTTTTTTAACAACATATTTCTCACTTATGGATGAGACTTATTTATCTTTTTTTTTAATATTTTTATTTTTTAGTTATAGGTGGATACAGTGTCTTTATTTTGCTTTACGTGGTGCTGGGAATCGAACCCAGTGCCTGGCACATGCTAGGCGTGTGCTTTACCTCTGAGCCACGACCCCAGCCCCTCATCTTTTTTTTTTTTTTTTTTTAAATTATGAGTGAGGTCCAGAGGAGGCCCACAAGCGGGAGAGGGGGGTCATTTTTTTTTTTTTTTTTAAAGAGAGAGTGGGGGAGAGAGAGAGAGAGAGAGAGAGAGAGAGAGAGAGAGAGAGAATTTTTTAATATTTATTTTTTAGTTCTCGGCGGACACAACATCTTTGTTTGTATGTGGTGCTGAGGATCGAACCCGGGCCACAAGCACGCCAGGCGAGCGCGCTACCGCTTGAGCCACATCCCCAGCCCCCCTCATCTTAATTTATTACTTTTTGGAATAGATAATACATGGGTGAAAAAAATGCTAGCAGATAATGTAAATTCTTATGCCGTTTCTTTCTCCATGCTTTTATGTGTATCTTCCTGTGTTGTTGTATGCAGATTATGGCACACATATATACATGTGTTTGCTTGTTTTGTCCCTTCTTACATAAAACATAACATGCCATACAGTGTCCCATACCTTAGTTTCTAATTTAACTATTCAAGATTAGCTTGTTTTTTTTTTTTTGTTTGTTTTGAGGTGGTACTGGAGATTGAACCCAGGGGCACATTACCACTGAAGTATTCCCAGCACTCCCCCACCCGCTTTAAAAATTTTCTCCCTTAAGTAGCTGGGACTGTAGGCATGTACCATTGTGTCTGGCTTCAAGATTGAATATTTAGGGGCTGGGGATGTGTTTGGCCTGGGTTCGATCCTCAGCACCACATACAAAAAAAAAAAAAAACAAAGATGTTGTGTCTGCCAAAAACTAAAAAAAAAAAAACTAAAAAAAAAAAAGATTGAATATTTAAGAATGTAAGTTTTCTGGGCCTGAGAATGAAGCTCATTGATGAAGTGCTTGCCTAGCATGTGTGAGGCCCTAGGTTTGGGCCCCGAACTGCCAAAAAAGAAAAAAAAAAAAGACTTTAGGCTTCGTAAATAGACTGCAATCTGGTGTGCAAGAGAAGGAAACTCTATATGAGCATAGAGTTACCCAAATCAAGTAAAAATAATTTTTTTTTAAGAGCCCTGATTGAGAAAGAACCAATTTTTCAACCTGATAAGATACCTAATCTGAGAATAAGAGTCATTGCAACTAGGCAGCTAGTTGATGGCAGAGCTGGTCAGGGTTAGCATGACAGTGTGTCTTCCTATGTTTGGGTTATTGTCAGTAATTCAGAGTCACTTTCTAGTGAAATTGACTGTTTGTGTAGCAGACTAAAAACCTGCCAAACTCTTGACTTTTCAGTTTCTTATCTGTCTCCTTTTTTCTTATGTTTCCTGTAGGTTGTTCCTCCAAAAGAGTGGAAGCCACGAGCATCCTATGATGACATTGATGATCTGGTCATCCCTGCACCCATCCAGCAACTGGTAACAGGGCAGTCTGGCCTCTTTACTCAGTACAACATTCAGAAGAAAGCCATGACTGTTCGAGAGTTCCGCAAGATTGCTAATAGTGATAAGTGAGTAGAAACACTTCCTCTGTTTTAACACCTAAAACCTATTGTCTCATCCTTATAGTTGTCTCCAAGACTGCTACTGTCATACTGAGGAATAGCTTCCTCAGTTCTAGCTTCTCTCTCCCTTTTTTTGCAGTTTCTGTGGAAGCATTTCCTCTGTTGTAGTCTAAACCTTTCTACATTCTTGCCTAAGGTGGTCCCATTCCCATTGTTTTCCCATTTGAAGTAGAGTAATTTTTTTGGAGGGGGGGGTGCTACCGGGGATTGAGCCATATCCCCAGCCCCATTTTATATTTTATTTAGAGACAGGGTCTCACTGAGTTGTTTGGCATCTCACCTTTGCTGAGGCTGACTTTGAACTCACAATTCTCCTGGCTCGGCCTCCTGAGCTGGGATTACAGGCATGGCCACCATTCCCGGCTGAGGTAGAATAATTTAAAGATTAAATTTATTTTTTGTGATGCTGAGGATGAAACCCAGTCCTTGCACATGCTAGGCAAGTGCTCTGCTACTGAGCTATAACCCCTACCCTAGAAATATAATAATTTTTTGGATGATACTAAATTGTACAGTTGCAAAAGAAAGAGGTGATTTGAAAGGTGGGGTTTTTTTTTTGAGAGGTATATTGATGCCACCTGTTATCAAAAAGTGGCTTTAGTCATTTCAGTTCATTGTGGTATCTTCTGTCTTTAGATATGGGCAGGCTCTTCACTACCTGTTAGCTGCTATCTGATTTCTGTTTTGACAGTAACAGAATGTGAATAATTACTAACCTTATTTTCTGTCATGTAACTCTTCTTCATCTGCTCATTCTTGTCTGAAAACGTGTTTGTTTAGTCCTATTGTTTTTAGTTGCTTTTCTCTCTGTTTTTAACATTTAGCTGTCATCTTGTGTCATAATCACAGAAAATATACTTTGTGTTTCCCTCAATTGGCTGTGACTATTTCTTAATCCTTCTTCTGTTATCTTCTCACTTTGCTCCCCAACCTTGGATTTCCACAAGAGATTCCTTCTCCTTCCTCTTGCTTTATTTCCTGAGCCTTCTGATTTACTCATGTCTTAATTTCAGCTTGACTGACAAATGCCTTTGCTGAGATTAAGTCCAGAGCTAAGTTTTTTGTTTCATAGTCCTCACTTCTAGAAACAGCCTTTCATGTTTTTTTTTAATCTCCTCTTTCTCTCATAGCAGGTCTTGCTCTTTCTATTTCTATACTTTGCTCTCTTTTCACTTGGCTTGTCAATACTTTTTTTTTTTTTTTTGGTACTGGGGATTGAACTCAGGGCCTCCTGCATGCAAGGCAAGCACTCTACTGGTTTGTGGATTCTAATTGAGGTCTTAACAGTTTTATTGACAAAGCTTAAAACATCTACATTGCCAGCCAGCCTGTTGGCCAATGAGAGAACTTATGTAAAAGCTTATTGAAGAAGTGTGATAAGCTTTGCAGATGCAAGTCTGTGTCATAGTTGATCCTGATTTTAGCTGTGTTTGTGGGGCCAAACTTAGCAGCTTTCTGTTTCTTATGCAGGGTTCTACCAGGGTCTTTAGCATCCTATGTCTTCTTGTCAATATATGCTAGGCTTTTTTCTTTCAATATACTTCTTTTCCTTTGCTTTTTTTTTTTCTTCAGTACTAGGGATTGAATCCAGAATTTCTTTACCTTGAACTACATCCTCAGCCCTTTATATTTTTATTTAGAGATATGATCTTGATAAATTACCCAGGCTAGTGTGGAACATGTAATCCTCCTGCCTAAAGTTCTTCCGTTGCTGAGATTACAAACATAGATCACTGTGTTCAGCGTTTCTTTTCCTTATAAACAACTCTGTTTCTACTCTGCAGTGCTGGGAATTGAACTCAGGGCCTCACTAGCCAAGTGCTCTATTAGCATGCTAGACTGCCAGCCCCTACCCTTATATATGACAAGAAGATTTTTTTAAAAAATATTTTTAGTTGTAGATGGACACAATACCTTTATTTTATTTATTTTTATGTGGTGCTGAGAATCAAAGGCAGTGTGTTATACATGCTAGGCAAGTACTTTACCACTGAGCCACAACCCCAGCCTTATGAGACAAGATTTTTTACCCCCAATTTCTATTTTTATGTCTAGCCAGCTTTAAGAAAACATCTTATAAAAACAGATCGTTAGAAGGCAAAGGATTTGTTAAACACATGAATTTTTCTAAAATGTATTATTCATTAGGTTAACATTGAAATGAAAGGCAGTAAAGGAAGATTTGTTTTCACTCATTCCTTTTATCCCCCATAAAATTTCATTTTGGGCTTCAGGTCTAATCTTTATACAATTATTATATCTTACTAATATTTTTTCCATTTTAGTACATTACTTTTCCCACTTTTTATGTTTGTAAGGCTGGTGTATTATTCTTTTTAAATTGCCACTTAATAACTTTTTCATTATTATTTTTTTACAGTACTGGGAATTGAACCCAGGGCCTCGTGCATGCTAAGCAAGTGCTCTGTCACTGAGCTATATCCCCAGTCCTTTCTATTTTTAATTTTGTGACAAGATTTTGCTAGGTTGCTTATGACCTCCCTCAGTTGCTGAGGCTGGCCTCAAACTTGAGAGCCTCTTGCCTCAGCCTCCCAAGTTGCTGAGATTAATGGGTGTGTCCTCTGTGGTTCTTTATAGTTTTTAAGTCCTTTTTCCTCACTGGCTAAGCTACTCCTGAATCAAGCAGGGTGTAGTTTAAGTAGCCTCTCTTCAGTGGAAGTTATTATGTTGTAAAAGAAGATGGATTCATGTCACTGCTTTAGTGACCTTCTTTTCCCAGTTTCCGTGGGCCCAGTTCATGGAAGGAATATTGAGGGGAGTTACTGTACATTATAACCTTGAATGCCAAGATTGTGTCTTGTTCATTTGAAATGTCTTGCTGTTCTGGAAATAGGGAATTCAGGGAATTGTGTCTTACACTGTTCATAATGCCTAATAAATTTAGTGACAGTAAGTGGCTAACAATTATTATTATTTTTTTTTTAAACTTTGGAAGGTACTGTACCCCACGGTATAGTGAGTTTGAAGAGCTTGAGCGGAAATACTGGAAAAATCTCACATTCAACCCTCCAATTTATGGCGCAGATGTGAATGGTACTCTCTATGAAAAGGTGAGGCTCCTTGGAAGCCCTTTGTGCAGAATATTTGAAATTTTGTAACATAATACTTTTTTTTTTTTTTCCTGCCCAGCACTTAGTAGGCTTCTAAAAGTGAGTTGGTGAATGGGTGGAAGAACAAATGAATGATGTACCACCAACTGATATGCTGAGTTCCCTTAGTTGTTAGCATTTTTTGCATGTGACTGAACTTTATTTCTCCCACTCTGCATGTGAATTAGATGATGTGGTGTTCTTTTCAAGGGCTGTTAGCATAGTCTGTGGGTGGTAGATGATGAGTTCTTGAAAGGGTGGGATGGTTCAGAGAAAATGAAATGATGGGGGAGGAGCTGTGTGGTTTCTGCAGAAAAAAGATCACTGACTAATGAAAGGGGTATATATTTAAGAAGAGAAATCTATTTAGATTTTAAAAACCCTTAAACAGAATTCTGTAGCAAAAGCTATTTTAACTATTTAACATTGGCTTGAAGTATTTGGTTTTTTTTGCATGAAGAACTGCTTTGGTGCCAGGCACCTTGGTGCATGTCTGTAATCCCAGTGACTTTGGAGGCTGAGTCAGGGGGATCCCAATTTTCAAATAAGAATTGTTTTGATATGGTAGAAGAGGGACTATTTGAACCTGCCTTTGGATGATTAGAAAAAAATTAGGTGTTTTAGGTATTATTGCTTAGATTTTAACATTTTTGTAAATTATCAAAAGGAAAGTATTTAAAAAGTGAATTCTTTTTTTTTTTTTTTAAAGAGAGAGAGAGAGAGAGAAATTTTTTTTTTTAGTTTTCGGCGGACACAACATCTTTGTTTGTGTGTGGTGCTGAGGATCGAACCCAGGCCGCACGCATGTCAGGCGAGCACACTACCGCTTGAGTCACATCCCCAGCCCCTAAAAAGTGAATTCTAAGTTTGTTGACAGTAATATTGTGGGGTGATGGGGAGTCAAGCCTGTAGGCATGAATGGTGGATTGATGCCTGCAGATTTTGGGAAGTACAAAAGCAGGGCACAAAAATTGGGAACTTGGTTTTAGGAGGGGGGCTTCTGGCTGAGTACAACTCGGGGAAAGGACAATGTAGACATTTTATGAAGACTCTGCCCAGTGGAAATTGAAGCTAAAAGAAGCATGAGTTACTATAGTTAATTCCCATTTTTCTTTGTTTTTCCCAATTTGACCTAAGTTTCTTTTTTTTTTTTTTAAATTTTTATTTTTTTTTTAAGAGAGAGAGAGAGAGTTTTTTAATGTTTTATTTTTTGGCGGACACAACATCTTTGTTTGTATGTGGTGCTGAGGATTGAACCTGGGCCGCTCGCATGCCAGGCGAGTGCACTACCGCTTGAGCCAAATCCCCAGCCCCTGACCTAAGTTTCTTTATCTTTTGTTAAAACTCTTCTTCCTGGGGTTTAGATCAGGTAACTGTCACCTCCTTAAACATCTTTCCTATACTATATTGCTTAAATCCCTTTGGAGGCATGATGGTGTCAGTTCCAGTAGTAACTGTGAAAGTGAGGGGGGGCTGGGATTGTGAGTATTCGCCTTGCATGTGCGAGGTCCTAAAGGTATTGTGTCCAACTACAACTAAAAAGTAAATATTAAAAAAAAAAAAGTGAGGGGTTCAGTTTTGTTGTTTTGTTTTGGTACTGGGGATTGAACCCATAGGCACTTAATGACTGAGCCACATCCCCAGCCCTTTTTATGTATTTATTTATTTTTTAATATTTATTTTATTTTGTTAGTTTTTGGCGGACACAACATCTTTGTTTGTATGTGGTGCTGAGGATCGAACCAGGGCCACACGCATGCCAGGCGAGCGCGCTACCGCTTGAGCCACATCCCCAGCCCCCCCTTTTTATTTTTATTTTTTATTTTGAGATAAGGTCTCAATAAGTTCTCCGGACCTAGCTAAGTTGCTGAGGTTAGCTTTGAACTTGCGGTCCTCCTGCCTCAGCCTCCCAATCTGCTGGAATTACAAGTGTGTACCACTACACCCAGGCCCAGTCCTTTTTATTTTTTATTTCGAGATACAGTCTCTCTAAGTTGCTCAGGCTGGCCTCCTTTTATCACCCTCCTATCTCAGTCTCCCAAGTCACGTATACACCCCTGTGACTGGCCTGTGGTTTTGACATTATTTTATGGGTTGATCAGAGATGATAGGCTCTCCTGAAGCCTTCTCTGTGGTTTGTAGATTCATAACTTCATTTTATATTCAAGTATAATTTACTGTGGACTGTCATTTCTTTGGCAGCATGTTGATGAGTGGAACATTGGCCGGCTGAAGACCATTTTGGATTTGGTTGAAAAGGAGAGTGGGATCACCATTGAGGGTGTGAACACCCCATACCTGTACTTTGGCATGTGGAAGACTTCCTTTGCCTGGCATACAGAAGACATGGACCTGTACAGCATCAATTACCTGCACTTCGGAGAGCCAAAGTCCTGGTAAAGTCAGCCCATAGTTGGTACAGGTTTTCTCACCTTTAATGTCCACTGGAAACCTCTGGAGCAGGTTGAAATGTGGATTCTGGTGCAGCAGGCTTGGGGTGGAGATGACATTCTACATTTGAGACACACTTTGAGGTGATCAGATACTGTTGGAGCCAGACTATCTGTTGAGAAATGAGGCTTTAGAGAACACATGACTCAACACCATCTTAGGAAAGCATAGTTTAGTCTGTTACTGAAAGTCATGGAACTGTTACAGGCAATCCCACTCTTTATAACTTCTTCTGAATGGGCCTGTGACATTTCTTTGTTTCTGTTTATTTATTTTTTGTGGTAATGGGCATTGAACCCAGGGTGTTCTACCACTGAGCTATACCACTGAGATATATTCCTAGCCTCTTTTTAAATTTGGAGACTAGGTTTTGCTGTGTTGTCCAAGCTGAACTCAAACTTGAGATCCTCCTGCTTCAGCCTCCTGAGTAGCTGAGAAGGTCAGCTCTGTGCCTGACCTTCTGAGAGACAGACTTCAAAACTGGAATTATTCCTTCAGATGATAGAAAGAATTCTTTACCTCATTAAAAAAATATTTGGTGGACTGGGGATGTTGTCTAGTGGCATAGCATTTGCCTGGCAAGTACAAAGCTCTCAGCTCAATCCCTAGTGCTCCCCCTCATCCCCACCCACTGTGTACTGCCTTTCTTCTAGATGGCTAGGATTGGAAAATATGCAAAAATCTGTAAATGTTGACTCTAAAATTTCCTGATATTGGATTATCATTCTTCAATCAAGAGATTTTACAGTTATTGATACATTGGATAGATCATTTGAAGTGGGAGCTCTAGAAAATTCTGTGTGAGGTTGCCTGATGGCTCCTAAAGTCAAAGTCCTTTTGGTGGTATTTTCTTAACTTTTCTCCTCTGTTTTGATTCATAAGGAGGCTATTTTATTTAAGAGGGGTCATTTTTGTTGTTTATGTGGAATATACTTAATTTTCCTCTTTTTTTTTTTTTGTTTTGATAGTGGGAAATCAAACCCAGGGCCTTGTGCATATACAAGTGCTCTCCCACTTAGCTATATCCCCAGCCCTTTTTATTTTATTTTGAGTTGAGTTTCACTGAGTTGCTCAGGCTGGCCTTGAATTCCTGGGCTCAAGTGATTCTCTGTATTCAGTTTCCCCAGTACTAGAACCACAGTGCACACTGCTGCTTTAGGGTAGATTATAATAAGGTTACTGTGAGTTTCAGAATATGTTTAACAGTTGTGCAAAAGTTTTAAATAGTCTCAGATGTTCTCTTTTTTCTTTTCTTTTTCTTTCTTTTTTTTTTTTTTTTTTTTTAATTTTTAATATTTATTTTTTAGTTTTCGGCGGACACAACACCTTTGTTTGTATGTGGTGCTGAGGATCGAACCTGGGCCGCTCGCGCACTACTGCTTGAGCCACATCCCCAGCCCTCTTTTTTTTTTTTTTTTTTTTTTAATGGAGAACAGTTACTGTGATGTCTAGACACCCTACCAAGGGGAGGAGTGATTAATTATTGGGTAATCAGTATAGCTTTTATGCAGATGAAGGGAAAATGGAATCATCAGCAGATCCCAGACCAAATTTCTAGGTTTCTAATCCATCTCTACCCTGCTTCCCATTTTTTTCTCTAACCTCTTCTAATTAGGCCTTTTACTCCTGGGAGCATTTTAAAAAACACTGAGATTATGTAATGCCACCTTTTTTTCCTCTTTAAAAATTTTTTTTTTTTTAAGAAAGAGTGAGAGAGAGTGAGAAAGAGGGAGAGAGAGAATTTTAATATTTATTTTTTAGTATTTGGCAGACACAACATCTTTGTCTGTATGTTGTGCTGAGGATCGAACCCGGGACACAGGCATGCCAGGCGAGCGCGCTACCGCTTGAGCCACATCCCCAGCCCATTAAAAAATTTTATTGCATGAACAACATAACTTTTTGTACCATAAATCCTAGTTCATGGTGCATATTCAATAGGTGTTTTATTTTTATTTTTTAAATATCTATCTTTTATTTGTAGTTGGACATAATACCTTTATTTTATTTATTTATATGTGGTGCTGAGGATTGAACCTAGGGCCTTATATGTGTTAGGCGAGCACTTTACTGCTGAGCTACAACCCCAGCTCCAATAGATGTTTTATTAAGTGGGTGAATATAGAAGAAATAAATTCAGTTACATTCCTTTGTAGGCTCTATATTCTTCTGCTCCAGGAGTCTAATACTTAGCTTCTCCAGATTCTTTGTAGTGCTTAGCAACTTTAAAAAGTGTTTTTTTTGGGGGGGGCTGGGGATGTGGCTCAAGTGGTAGCGCGCTCGCCTGGCATGCCTGCGTCCCGGGTTCGATCCTCAGCACCACATACAAAGATGTTGTGTCCGCTGAAAACTAAAAAATAAGTATTAAAAATTCTCTCTCTCTCTCTTTAAAAAAAAAAAAGTGTTTTTTGTTTTTGTTTTTTTGGTGGTACTGGGGATTAGACCCAGGGATGCTCTATCACTAAGCTATATCCTCAGCCCTTTTTATTTTTATCTTGAGACAGGGTCTCACTAAGTTGCCCAGTCTGGCCTCCAACTTGCAATCCTGCCTCAGTCTCCTGAGTCACTGGGATTACAGGTGTGTGCCATTGCACCTGGTTTGTATTGTTAATTTCATTTTTTAAGTTATTTATTTTTTGGGTACTGGGGATTGAACCCAGGGGCCCTTTACCACTGAGCCCTTTTAATATCCAAGACCTTTTGATTTTTATTTTGAGACAGGGTTTCACCAAGTTGCTAAGTGTCTCTCTAAATTGCTGAGGCTGGCTTTGAACTTGTGATCCTCCTGCTTCAGTCTCCTAAATTGCTAGGATTGTGGGTGTGAGCCACCACTCCCAGCTTGTATTATTATTTTTAGTCAATACGTAACTGTACATTTTTTTATGGGCTACAGTGTGCTGCTATTCCAGACCATGTATTATGCAATGTGTTAAAGTCAGATCAGTGAACTGGCATATTCACCACCTCAAACATTTGTCATTTTTTTTGTGCTAGGAAACTTCAGCGTTCTCTCTACTGGCTTCAGTGTGTTTTTCTAGTGGGACAAGCCCTTTGGCTCCTGTTCCTGTCCTTTGCTCCGTGTCTGATGCTCTCATATGTTTTCAGGTACTCTGTTCCACCTGAGCATGGAAAACGATTGGAGCGCCTCGCCAAAGGTATTGTCTCCTCCCTTCTGTGAGCTGTGTCTAGCTCTCAAAAGTTCATTTTCTGTGATAAGATCTTGTGTGGCCTTTCACAGATTTACAGGGAGGGAATGGGCTCAACTGTATCCAAAAAGGTAACTTTTAGTCCTTCCTTTGATGGTCTTTGTCTCAGTTCCTCCAAGCACTGGTTTCTGTAACGAGGAAAGTATACAAATCATTTTGATTCTGGTTCTTCTGCTAAAACCCAAACTGTTAAAGTAAAAATCAAGTTATTTCGTAGTTTGATCTTTATGTGGATTAGATTTGTACCTCTAGAGAATCTTATTTCAGGAAAGCCAGGGTAGATTATGCTATAGATGTGTTACTTTTGACAAAAGAGTGCAGTCTCAATCTTTCAGTACTGGAGAAAGTTCTAAAAAGTTTGAAAGTGCTGTTAAGAACAGAGGCAGCTGTTGTTGGGTGTTTTCAGTCACCCAAACAAGTTTGATTACCCAGGTAGTACTCTATCTGGAGAGGTGCACTGTAGAATCTTAGGAGTCTGCCCAGAGATAGAAAGATTTCGTTCAGATGAGATTTACAGGTATGAAGTGACTCCAGGATTATACAGCTAGTGTGGAGAAAGGAATAAACTCAGACCCATTGTGCATTTAAACAGGCTTTTTCCCAGGAAGTGCTCAAAGCTGTGAGGCTTTTCTCCGCCATAAGATGACCCTGATTTCCCCTTTAATGCTGAAGAAATATGGCATTCCCTTTGACAAGGTGAGCTGATATTACATATGGAAGTCCTTAGGCTTACATAGAGACAACCCTTTTTGGTCTTTGTTTCACAGAATTGTATTCTAGTTTGTCACCATCACTTTGATTTAGGGTGGGATTTTGATGCCAAAGAGGGGACTAGTGGGCCATGGGAGGAGCAGGTCACCTAGACAGCGCTGAACTTGGAGGAAGGGTTAATTATTGTCATGATATGCATGTAGTATCTTAAGGCTTTTCATTTTATACAAGACAGAAGACCCCAGTAGTATATGACTTATCTGTGGTTGCTTAGCTAATTGGTGGCTGAACCAGAGCCCAGGAGTCCCATTTTATAGTCTCTGCCATGTGTGGCAGCTGCTTTAAGTCTTCTCTTCTTCTTCTTTTTTTTTAATATTTATTTTTTAGTTTGAGGTGGACACAATATCTTTATTTGTATGTGGTTTTGAGGATCAAACTCAGCACCCGGTGTATGACAGGCGAGCACGCTACCGCTTGAGCAACATCCCCAGCCCTAAGTCTTCTCTTCTTTAGGTGACTCAAGAAGCTGGAGAGTTCATGATCACTTTCCCTTATGGTTACCATGCCGGCTTTAATCATGGCTTCAACTGTGCAGAGTCTACCAATTTTGCCACCCGGCGTTGGATTGAGTATGGCAAACAGGCCGTGCTGGTGAGCCCTCTTGATGTCTATTATACTGACTAAAAATATCTGGTTGAGTAAATTGTTGTTAGTGTCAGAATATTTCTTTCTTTTTTTTTTTTTATATTTTAAATAGTTTTTTAAGTTGTTGATGAACTTTATTCATTTATTTATATGTGGTGCTGAGAATTGAACCCAGTGCCTTACACATTTGAGGCAAGTGCTCTACCACTGAGCCACAACCCTAGACCCAGAATATTTCTTTAAAGTGCTGAAATTCAGAAAGACTGGCTGGAAATGTGTAAAAATGACAGCTTTTTGTGTTCATAAAGAATTTTTAAAAATATATGTAGCTTTGGAAAGTAAAAAGTGAGATTCCGCACTTAAGTCCATTTAGAATTAAAACTATACCCCACATTATCAATATTTCTTGCTGTGACCATTCTGAGATTTCTCTTTTGAAAAAGTCTTAGGCATTTACTTTTGTTATAGGCAAGCAACAAGCTGTGCCGTGCCTCAGAGTACTAGGCTTTCTTGTGTAGTCTTGACTTGGATAGATATCCATAGGCATGCGGTTGTTGACCATCTCAGGACCTAGGTACAGAGCCACGTCACTGCCCATCCTCTGTGCACTCTCATAAGTGCCCAGGTAGACTCACTACTGTGCCAGCACTCTCTGACCTCTTTTTGCTTCCCTCGTGTTTGAAGTTTCTGTAAGAGCAATGTGCCCTTGGCCTGTGAACTAGAACAGTTTGGTTTTAAAATGTCTCATGCTTTTTTCCACATGGAGGGAGGAGATGGGATGTGGAGGTGAGGCAGAAACAGATAAGGTGTGCTTCACTTGCTCGCTACTTGTGACAGTGCTCCTGCAGAAAGGATATGGTGAAGATCTCCATGGATGTGTTTGTGAGGAAGTTCCAGCCAGAAAGATACAAACTTTGGAAAGCTGGGAAGGACAGCACAATTATTGACCATACCGTGCCTACACCAGAAGCAGCAGAATTTCTCAAGGAGAGTGAACTTCCCCCAGGAGCTGGGAATGAGGAGGAATGCCCAGAGGAGGACATGGAAGGAGTTGAAGATGGAGAGGAGGGAGACCTAAAGAGAAGGTAACTGGTAGCCATTTGGACCTGACTGTTGAGGATGGGATTCTGGGCAGCTCTCACAACCTGTGGAAAGGCTGTGACTAAGTGGGGTGTTTGAGCCACAGCTGAGGGAATTTTCTTCTTAGTAAAGTTCCAAAACCCTCAGAGCTGGAGCATTCAGCACTTCCTTGTGGTTCTTACCCAGCAATGAAGATAATAAACCTGTAGTTGGCTGGAGCAAGGGGTAGGGCTCCCTTGTGCCAAAAAAGTTAGTTTTCCTATCAGAGTGTTTTCTGTTTTTTATTCTGTTTTATTTTTGTGATACTGGGGGCTGAACCCATGGGTGCTTTATCACTGAGCTGCATCCCCCAGAATATTTGTTGAAAAGGAGAATGTGATGGTGGGATCAAGACTTTCTGGGGCAGTGGCAGTAGGAAGATAAGTTTGCTGGTGTTGTCAGGATCTGAGCCAGTGCTCTGAGAAGAGTTTTTCCCATTTCATGTGGGAAAGACCAGAGGGACATTTATGGGGTACTTAATAAGGCTAGGCACTCTGCTGCGGTGCTCTATGAACCTTTTCTCAATCTTCACCCCAAATCTGTGAGGTGGGTTGGGATACCTGTACTTTCCAGATGATGGACTAAGTTCAGAGAGGTCAAGTCTTTTGGTTCAGATCACACAAGAGGTGGTCCCGAGTTTTGAACCAGTACTGACAGGCCCTGGGCATTTATTTTGGGTTGTATTTGCACAAGGTTGAATGTATTTGGTGATTTCATATGTGGACTCTAGAAGGTTTGTTCTCTTTACAGTCTGGCCAAGCACCGTATAGGGACAAAGAGGCACCGGGTTTGTCTTGAATTACCACAGGAAGTAAGTCAGAGTGAGCTCTTCCCCAAGGAGGAACTGAGTTCTGGACAGTATGAAATGACAGAATGTCAGGCCACCCTTGCTCCTGTGAGGCCCACCCACAGCTCTGTGCGGCAAGTTGAGGATAGCCTGCCCTTCCCAGGTGAGTAGAACATGGTGCATTTTTCGCAGCCCTTGTCTGTCCTGTATGCCGTGCGTATTGAGCGCAGGATCAGAAATAAAAAAGGAGAGAGTACGATCTGTGAGGACCTGTAGTTGGACTATGAGAAGTGCTTTAGGGATATTCAGGGTGGAACAGGCATGGAGGGGAAAGGCCTGTTTCCCACCTGGTGAGGAGTGAGGGAAACTGAAACATTTGATGAAGGTGATGATGAAGTAAAATGGGCAGGTGTGGCAAGGCACGCCAGAGATGCTGGGCAAGCCATGAAGACAGGAAGCAATACCATGTCTTGGGAAGCTGGTGGGGTTTTCCTCTAAATAGACTATTAGGAGTGGTCTGTTTAGAGGAAGACAGTTATGTGACCAGGAGAGGAGACTGGAGAAGAGGGATGAGATGATGTAAGCGTGGACTGCCATTTTATTTTACCTTTTCATTTTTTATTTTTTGGTATTGGGGATTAAACCCAGGGGTGATCAACCACTGAGCCACGTACCTAGTCCTTCCTATTTTTTATTTTGTGACAGGGTCTCACTAAATTGCTTAGGGCTTTGCTTAGTGACTGAGGCTCACCTTGAACTTGGAGTGCTCTTGCCTCAGCCTTGGAAGTAGCTGGGATTACAGGCATATGCCACTATACCCTGCTCGTTACTTTTATTTATTTATTTTGTTTACAGTGCTGAGGATTGAACCCAGGGGTACTCTATCACTAAGCTGTGTACTTAGCTCTTTTGTTTATTTATTTTTTAAAAATATTTATTTAGGTGTAGATGGACACAACACAATGTCTTTATTTTTTTATGTGGTGCTGAGGATTGAACCCGGGTCCCGCCTGTGCTCCGTGAGCACTCTCCTGCTGAGCCACCATCCCAGCCCTATTTTTATTCTTTCATTTTTATTTTTTGGTGGTGCTAGGGATTGAACCCAGGGCCTTATCTGTGCTAGGCAAATACTCTACCAACTGAGCTATATCCCAGCCCCATTTTTTTGTGTAGTTTTTGATCCTACTCATTGAACCTGGGACACTTTACCATTGAGCTAAATCCCCTGTCCTTATTTATTTATTTATTTTTAGGATTACCAGGGATTGAACTCAGGGGCACTTGACCACTGAGCCACATCCCCAGCCCTATTTTGTATTTTATTTAGAGACAAAGTCTTACTGAGTTGTTTAGTGCCTCGCTTTTGCTGAGGCTGGCTTTGAACTTGCAATCCTCCTGCCTCAGCCTCCCGAGCCGCTGGGAGTACAGGTGTGTGCAACTGTGCCCGGCCCGGTCCTTATTTTTTACTTTGAGACAGGGCTTTGATAAGTTGCTCAAGGGTTTTGCAGTGAGGCTGAGGTTGTTCTCAACCTTGCAATCCTCCTGCCTCAGATTCCTGAGCTGCTGGGATTATAGGTGTGTACCATTATATCCAGCATCTTTTTTTAAAATTTTGAAATAAGGTCTTGCCAAGTTGCCCAGGCTGGTCTCAAATTTAGGATCCCCTGGTCTCAGCCTTGCAAGTAGCTGTCATCATGCCTGGCTTATTTTTAAAAATATTTAATTGACATAGTTGTACGTGTTTATGGGGTACAGTGTGGTAATTTAATTTGTGTGTATGTAATGATCAAGTTTAGGGTGCCTGCCATTTTAGAGTTTGTTTACTTGGGGGCTTGAGGGTCCATTTGTATGAGAATGGTGTGGTCAGTAGTGCTTCAGAGCAGTCAGCAGGTGTTCATGAGGTTAGAATTGTTAGTGAGAGGCTTGTGTCAGTCTTGGTCAGGCTTGAAGAAATCTGTTCATGATGCCGTGGTGTGTCTGCTCACAGTCAGATAGTCCTGTATAGTCAAACCTGAGGCTGGGTTGGCTTCTCTTCAGCAATTCTTCTGGCTGGGGTATCTGGATCCTCTGCTGAGCTTAGGCTTCCATCTCTTGCAGGACTGTGAGGAAGAGGTAGAGCTGCTTGCTGAGTGCTCTCTGTGAAGGCTGTTACCAGCAGTTACAGTTAGGAGGTCTGAAGATAAGTGGTAGTATCCTCACATGATAAATTAGAGGAAGAAATGGAGGCCCGTGTGGCTGACGTGTTAGCCCAGATCACACAAGGACCCTGTAATTGACAGCCAGAATTTGAAGCCAGGTCTTACTTCCAGCCTGTGCTCCTTGTGTTTTGTCATTATCTTCATGAAGTTCACATGTTCAGGAGGAACCTGGCTTTTCTAATGTCTGTGTATGTTTCAGATTACTCTGACTCCACTGATGTTAAATTTGAAGAGCTCAAAAACGTCAAGCTAGAAGAGGAGGATGATGAGGAGGAACAAGAGGCAGCTGCTCTGGATCTTTCTGTGAACCCTGCTTCTATGGGAGGACGCCTTATCTTCTCTGGTTCCAAAAAGAAATCATTTTCTAGCCTGGGATCCAGTTCTTCTCGGGATTCTCTTTCTTCTGATTCAGAAACCAGTGAGCCACTCTCCTGTCAAGCTCAAGGGCAAACAGGAGTTCTCACTGTGCATAGCTATGCCAAAGGGGATGGCAGAGTCACCATGGGAGAGCCATGCATCAGGAAGAAAGGCAGTGCCCCCAGAAGTATCAGTGAACGGGAGCTGGCAGAGGTATGTCTGTGGACAGTGGTTTGGGAGTCAGCTACCCTGGAAGACAACCTGTGGAGGGGAGGTGGGCCTGTGGGATGAAGGTGCTGCAGGAGTCCAGGAGAGCAGGAGAAACCCCCTGTCAATGCCTCCAGCATGCATTATTGTCAGATAAAAAGCCAGGTGACATTCATTCTTTTCAAGCTTGTTCTTTACTGGGAATTAATAATTTTCTACTGTTGATCCAGAGCATTGTATCTTAGCAGTTTCAGTGACTGGCAGATCCTTAGCCCAGTTGAATGTACTCTAGTGTGGGGTGGGACCCCTTCCTCTGACACTCCTTGCCTTAGAAGTACAGGGTTAGAATGGTAGCCATTATAGCCCAGATGCTTGGGGGTTAAGGATTAGATGGCCCTTTTACTCTAAAATTCAAGGGTATATTTCTCAGCCTGATTTTCCTGGGGAGGCCCAGCAAATCATTGATAGGGGATCATTTTAGATATCAGGATACTTTCCCAAAACTGTAAATGTGAACATGTTTGTTCACCCTTCATCCTAGATCACACTGTCAATAGAAGCTTTTTCTTGTTTGTTTTGTGCAAAATGGTTCCATGCTGAGAGGGATTCAGAGCTGTGTTAGGTACAACTGGACTCCTGCCACCCAAGTGACCTGCTCTTACTGCATGGCTTCACAGTTTGTGTGGACCAAGCTTCTGCTTGTGTGGAGTGGCACATAGTAGAAGCTGATGCAGAAGGTCCTTGTAATTCTTTGTTCTTGTACCTTTACTTTTTTTTTCTTAGGTGCTTGGTATCAAACCCAGAGCCTTATGTACTTTTAAGTACATATCCTATCGCTGAGCTACACCTCTGGTCCCTTTTTTACTTTTTAAAAATTTATCTCCTCAAAGTGTTTTATTTTGGGTACCATGGTGTATGCCTATAATCCCAGCTACTTGAGAGGCTGAGGCAGGAACTTAGGCCCTAAGCAACTTAGCGAGATCCTCTCTTAAAAAAGGGCTGGGGGTGTGGCTCTGTGGTAAAGTGCCCCTGGGTTTAAAAATAAAACAAAATAGTTTTTATTGAAAAATTTCTAAAGTACATGGAAATAGAATGCCATCATGAGTTCCCATGCTCACTCATCATTCATGTATAATTATTAACATTTGAAGTATTTGTTTTGTATCTGTTTTGGATGAACTAGTAACACTCATTTCGTATCCATATTTTCTTAGTATTGCCTGTAGTCCCTTTTTATGGTTATTTTTTCCCCTTGTCTTTAATTTTTATTTATTTTTTGGTACTGGGGATTGAATTCAGGGGTACTCAACCACTGAGCCCTATTTTGTATTTTATTTAAAGACTAGGTCTATTTTGTATCTTATTTAAAGACTAGGTCTCACTGAGTTGCTTAGCACCTCTTTTTTGATGAGGCTGGCTTTGAACTCTCGATCCTCCTGCCTCAGCCTCCCGAGCTGCTGGGATTACAGATGTGCACCACTGTGTCCAGCTCCCCTTGTCTTTAATTCTCAGATTCTTCTCTTTGAGTTCTCTGAGTCTCAGGGCTGTTTCTGTAGTCTTCCTTTTACCATTTGAATGTTCCACCATTCATCTCATGGTGGTTGCAGGCTAATGAGCGAATAACCACTGTGTTTCCTTCTCATTGCCTCTGGTTGCTGCTCTCATTGCCTCTTATGAGAGCATCTGTGAGACAGGGATTTTAGCTTTTCTAAGCTGGAGTTCTTAGACTTGTACTGCCATCTGGCCATTCTTGGTCACAAGCCCTCAAGCCTCCATGTTCTTCTGTGGTGCCACAATTCACCCTGTCCTGCTTTTCTAGCATCCTCTGGTTTCCATCGTGATCAGAAAGCAACTAAGAATTAGCAAAGACTAATTATATACTAAATACTTCATATGCATTGTTCAGTCTATGCTTTACTGTTAAATTAATTTTAAAAAAATATTTAATTTTTAGTTGTAGTTGGACACAATACCTTTATTTATTTATTTATTTTCATGTGCTAAGGATAAAACCCAGGGCCTTGCATGTGCTAGGCAAGCACTCTACTGCTAAGCCATAACACCAGCCCCCTTAATTTAATTTTTTTAGAGTCACGTTTTTCTGTTATTTTTTTTTAAAGCATGCAAAGAAGCAATAAAAAATACCACGATATTCATCTCTTTTCCTCCCCAATTTTAAATCAGTTAAGTGATAGAAGAATCAGGCATATGGAGCTTTGTATGTTATCATATTAACAATTAACATGATTGAACAAAATGACTTTTAACACATGGCCAAATGACCCTTCTACTCATTTAATCTCAATTTGATGGATGATCTACCTAGTCATAGGCAGTCCTGATAACCACAGGCTCCTCCTGGGGAAAAGTATTTTCCAGTCAGCGTCCACATTATAAGAGTAAGACTAGAACACTTTTTTCTGCAAAAGACAGATCCTGGCTAAGTGGTGGTGCATACTTAACACATTCAAGGCAGTGAGAGAAACCAGGAATCCTTCCACATGGAAATCTGCAGGCAAAGGATGTTTCCAACAAGCCTCTCTTCAGTCCTCTGCTCACAAGCCTTCCTGGTTCCTTTTGCTTTCTGTGTGAACTTCTCAGTTTTAGCCTGATGGCGAAGTCATCCATCTACTCCAGCATGTGCTGGCTGGCTTAAACAACTTAAATTCTCCAAAAATACTGTGACTGCCTGCCTTATTGCTCTCCTTTTTAATCACTTATGGCCTGTCTACTGTGGCCAGGACTGTGCCTTTAAGGAACTCAAGTTCCTCAATAACTAGAGGAATAGAAAGGAGTACATAATTCCAGCACTTGAGGATAGGTGATTTAGGATCAGCTGAAGATTTGGCAGCTTAGCCTCTGGTTGGGAGAGGAGCTCAGGATGGCTGTAGAGAAGGAGGCATTTTACCTGAGCCAAGAGGTTATGAAGAGTATGCCAGGTAGACAGAATGAAATTGAAGCAAGAATCTAGGAGAGGAAGATGTTCTACATGGTGATGATAGCACATTGGGGTCAGAGGTTGACTTTGTCTCAGTCACAGGATTGTAAAAGACCCTGGATACAATTAGCGAGCACCAAGAACTGGTAATCCCAGCTACTTTGGAGGCTGAGGCAGAAGGATTGCAAGTTCCAGGGCAGCCTCAGAAACTTAGCATGACCCTATCTCAAAATGAAAAATAGAAAGGACTAGGAATATAGCTCAGTGGTAAAGTTCCCAAGATAAAAGAAAAAGAAAAAGCCTGAACACGGTGAGAGGCTTGAGGGGGAACGGTGAGCTGGCAGAAGAAGGCCCCTTACTCCCAATCTGAGTTTGGAGACCAAGAGCTTCCATGGTGTGTGTGTAATTTTATTTATTTATTTATTTATTCATTCATTCATTTTTTTTAGTTGTAATTATTTATTTTTATGTGGTGCTGAGGACCGAACTTGGGGCCTTGCACAGTGAGGCGAGCACTCTACTGCTGAGCCATAACCCTAGCCCCAATTTTTTTTTTAATTGAAAAAAATGTTATTGTATTTTGTTGTACCTCTTTAAAATTTATTTTATGTGGTGCTGAGGATTGGACCCAGTGCCTCACACATGCTAGGCAAGAGCTCTATCCCTGAGATACAACTGCAGCCCATATTTTAAAAACTTATATTAATATTATACCAATAATATTAGCATGTTATATTAATATTATATATTAATATTAATTTGTTCTAATTAGTTATACATGATAGTAGAATGCATTTTGATATATCACATATAAATGGAGTATAACTTCCCATTCGTCTGGTTGTACATGATATAGTTACACAGATCATGTAAGCATATGCACATAGTGTAATAATGTCTAATTCATACTACTATCTCCATATTCTTTTAAATGCAGGCAAAAAATGCAAAGTCAATAATGCAGGGAGCCTGCACATACTACTTATATCTTAATAGTTAGGCTCTCGTCACATTTTCTTTACCCATTGTTTTTATTTGTTGATTTTTTTTTTTTTGAAAGCAAAGCCCATATACTATGCCATTTCTTCCCTACTTTAGATGTGTTTTTATTTTTAAATCTTTATTTATTTTTGGTATTAGGGATTGAACCCAGAGGTGCTTGACCACTCAGCCACATCTTCAGCCCTTCTTATTTTTTATTTTGAGAATTAGGTCAGGGGAACAAGGAGAGAATTTGTCCAGAGCCAGGGGAGAAGTACTCAAGTACTCAAGATGTGACTATGGGTGCCTTGTATTAAAGGGCAGGAACCTGCCAGGCGAGGGAAGTTGAAGGAAATGGGGGAGAGGGGAGTGATTGGATACTGGTGGGTCTAACAAGATGGGTAGGAATAGGATGCCAGTGCATGTGGAAGTAAAGGAAGGGATGACTGCAGACCGGCTTTTCCTCACCACCCCCACTAACGTTGTGATAAAATACACATGACATAAACTTTGCCATTTTAACCATTCTTTAATGTACTGTTCAGTGGCAATAGTATATTTCACATTGTTGTGCGACCTTCACCAGGATGCGGATGGTTTTGAGGTAGAAGGAGGCAGGTTGTCTCCTCAGGTCTCCTGGGATCTGTCATACCCAACCTTTATTGAAAGCCACTATTCCTAGAAATTTCCTTGCTTCCTGAATGGTTCCCTTTCTCCTTTGAAATCCTGTAGTACTTGCTCCTCAAAGTAATTGCCATAGGTTGGTGAAGAAGATAAATTTCTAAAAGCTAGGCTCTGTGCCACATTCATCCTCACTTCTGGAGACCATGCTTGACCCATGAGCCCTCTGTAATCATGAAATGAGTGACTGTAAAGAAGGTCAAGGTCAGGTTTGTTCTTTTTGGGTGGGGGGCACCAGGGATTGAATCCAGGGTCGCTTAACCACTGAGCTACATCCCCAGCCCTTTTTATTTTTTATTTTGAGACAGGGTCTCGCTAAGTTGCTGAGGTTGGCTTTGAACTTGTGATCTTCCTGCCTCAGCCTCCAGAGCCACTGGGATTACGGGTGTGCACCACTGCACCCAGCTCAGGTTTGTTTTCCTAAGAAATTGACATCAGGACTGATTGATTAGGTGGAATGGGAGACTTGATAGGTGTGGGGCCTAAAGTCAAATAGCTTTGCCCATCCCTAGAGAGGTTTGATTGCATTAAGTCTATACTTGGAAACAGCTCTGTTTTTGAGAGTGCCCTTTGTTCTCCAACACAACTTCAGGATCCCCCAAGCTGCATTTGTTACCGTTTGCTATTCAGTTATGTTAGCTTATATTAAAGGTCTTTTATAAGGCATTCTGGCAAACTGTACTTTTGGTGAAAGTGCCCTGGTTTGCTCATTGCTGAAGTACCAGAGTTTCATTTAACTATAGAATGAACCGTAGCAGCATTCAATCTCTAGAAGGTTTAGTTAGTTAAAGCTGCTTTGAAAAAATGAGTTTCCAAACAAGAACTGGAAAACATTTGCTGCTTCTCTGTACAGAACAAGTCTTTATCATTTACCTTGACACTTGTGCCAGATGTTAGAAGAAGGAACAGAATTCTAGAGGCTTGAGCTCTCCTGTAGGCAGGGACCTGGAATATTCTACCTGTTGCCCCATCTATCCTCAAAAAGAGCCCTTAAGGGAATAGTTCATTACCCCTTTTTTGTAGTTGTATTTCTTCTTACCCAGGCCCACAGCTAGATGGCTGAACTGGAATTTGTACCATCATGTTGTTGTATGCCGAAGGGATTTAGGAAATGGAGCACATTTCAGGGAGTGCAGCACTGTGAGGAGGTTGTGGATGCCATGTAGCAGAAGGAATGTTTAATTAAGAGATAAGGAAGTGTGAAAAGATAACCACATTTTTTTGGGGGGGGGGTGGTACCGGGGATTGAACTCAGGAGCACTGAGCCGCTGAGCCACATCCCCAGCCCTATTATGTATTTTATTTAGAGACAGGGTCTCACTCAGTTGTTTAGCATATCACCTTTCCTGCAGCTGATTTTGAACTCGCCATCCTCCTGCCTCAGTGCTGGGATTATAGGTGTGCACCATTGCGCCAGGCAATTTCCACATATTTGAAAAGATTTGTTTGGTCAGCATGATGTCAGTGGAAAGGGACAGTTTCCATACTGTGACATCAGGTCTTTCTCTGACTGGGTTATAAGTTCTTCAAGGTTATAGGTCATGTTTCCTTCCTCTGTGCATTACCAGGGCATCACATGCTGGAATATAGGAAGCACTTTGGACCAACAGGACAATAAAGACATCTTCTTCCTTTCCCATAGCCACAGTCTGCTTGCTGTTCTTGATCTTGACTCCTATTTTCTCTAATAGTTGGATCTATAAAAGGTTCTCTGTCTATCTTCTACGTTGTATTAGTTTTCTGTTGCTGAGACAAGTTATCATAAATTTTGAGACTCAAAACCACACAAATTTATTATTTTATAGTTCTTGAATTTAGAAGTCGGCAATGAATCTGTTAAAATGAGGATAATAATAGGGCTGTGTTCCTTCTTCGGAGCTGTAGAAAAACTCATTTCCTTGCTCTTTCCAGCTTCTGTAGACCACCCTCATTCCTTGGCTTATGATTCCTCTTCCATCTTCAAAGGCAGCAACATGTGGCTAAATCTTTCTCACATCATGTCACTAGTTGGCTCCGTTTGCTTTCCTTGCCTGTTATTGGCATCAATGTGATTACATGGGGCCTGCCAGGTAACCCAGGATAATACCCATTTTACAGCCATCTGATTAGCAACCTTAATTCTCCTTTGTTATATTAACAGGGATTGGAATGTAGGCATCCTTTGGGAACATAATTTTTTCTACTATGTATCTTTTTTTTTTTTTTTAATGTTTTTTAAGGTGTTGATGGACCTTTACTTTATTCATTTATTTATATGTGGTGCTGAGAATCGAACCTAGTGCTTCACACATGTGAGACAAGTGCTTTACCACTGAGCCACAACCCAAGCCCCTTTCTACTATGTGTCTTAACATCTCCCTTTTATAACCTTTTTTTTTTTTTTTAATATTTTGGGTATAAAACCATACTCATATAACCCCTATTGTAAAATTTGGTTTTGGAGAATGTTTCTTTCTCAAACTATGATCTGATTCTGTTTCTTAAATAGAAATATTCCTTCTTTTGCTCTATAATATGTTCATGTCTTAGTTCCTTATTGTCTGTCTGCTGGAATTAATCTCAAAAATAAGTCCTGGCAACTCCCAGATGCTCAGTTCTTCTGGTGTCTCCTTCTTGAAGCTGCCCCTTCTTTAGCTTTCTGAAATTTTTCTTACCTGTCTGCCTCTGAATCATCTTTTTCTTACCTGTCTGCCTCTTCTCTACATCCCCATAGCCACAGAAGACCTGATCTTCAGTCAAACTTCTCTTTCACTGGTAATCTCATCCACTCCAATTTTAATTCTGTATTTTTTGATTTTCTAATTGTTTTGGTTTTAGATAGGGCCTTACTATAATGCCCAGGCTATCTTAACTTGTGGGCTCCAGTGGACTGTAAGCAGGTACATGCTGTCTGGCAAAATTTTTATTACTGAACCCATGGTGAGGATTCCCATATTTACAGCTTTTGCTCTGACCTCTTTTCTAAACCCCAGTCTGAATTTCTTACTTCCTCCCTGAGATTTCCAAATGGGAGAACCATGGATCTATAGCATGTGTTCCACACACAGCATGTTTAATTTGGTTTGTTGTTATCCCCTACTTCCTCCATACACATGGTCTTAAGCATCTTTTACCTCTCTTACCTTGGTGATCTAAGCTAGAAATCGCCACTGTTTCTGGTTCCTTTATTCTCATCCTTTTTCTTTCTAAACACATGGCAAGTTTAGCCTATTATATAGGCATCTTCAAAGTGGGGAGTGCAAGAAGATTGTTGGGGTATAGGAATAACATGAACTTTATTTTTATCTTATCCTTTTACAGGATATTTTTATTTTAAAACACATAAGAGCCTGGGCATGATGGCACAGGCCTGTAACTCCAGCTATTCTGGAAGTTGAGGCTGGAGGATTACAAGTGTCAGGCCAGCCTTGGCAAATAAGCAAAGATACTCAGCAAGTTAGCAAGTCCCCTGTCTCCAAATAAAGAATAAAAATAAAAAGAGCTGGGGCAGTACCTCAGTGGTAAAGTACCCCTGGGTTCAGTCCCCAGTACAAAACAAAAGAAATACATACCTACATATTTGTGTGTGTGTGTGTGTGTGTGTGTGTGTGTGTGTGTGTGTATGTTTTGGAGTGCATCCTCCAAAATTCATTCACATGCAAACACTACCAAAAAATTTTTGGCAAGTATGGGGATTCCAGTTTGTTGTAGCCAAAGAACCTTTTCTTTTTTTGGTACAAGGTATTGAACCCAGGGGCATTTAACCTCTGAGCTACATCCCCAGTTCTTTTTTATTTTTTATTTTGAGACAGGGTCTTGCTAAATTCCTGAAGCTGGCTTTGAATTTGTGATCCTCCTGCCTCAGCCTCCCACGTTGATGGGATTACAGGCATGTGCCACTGTGTGTGGCCAAAGAACCTTTCCTTAAGTGAAATCTTACTCATTTGAAAATGTAAATCAAAAGCAAAGCTGTTATGGCCAGAAATGAGGTAGGGCCCAGTTCATTCTGATGGAGGTTCTTGAGGAGTATTGCTGAAATACATATTTTTTGTTGTTGTTATAATGCTGGGGTTTGAAACTGGGGTCTTATGTATACTAGAGGTACATGCTGTATCACTAAGACACCCCTAGTTTTCTGATGTAGTTTCCTGCCACTTTAGACTGTGTAGTGTAGGTATAATTGAAAGTTTGTGATTGTGTTAGTCTTTGTGGACATCAGGAGTAACAGTTCCTAAGGTTTTCAGTCTTTCACCTTTTCCTGTATTCTGTCATTCTTACTTGCTCATGTGAGCCAGGATCACAATTCTTTCAGTCCATTTTTCCACACTTCCTTTTTTTCCTGTGTAGATCTTTCTTTGTACAGAGTAGGTTCTCAGTGAATATGTGTTGAATGAATGAACAAGTGGACACTGAAACCTATTAATAATATTAACTTCTGGAGGAGCAGGCTCTATTCTGTACCTGGCTGGTGCACAATTTGTTTTGTCTTGGGATCCCAATTGTGGTCCTTAGACTCTGAGGTTCTGTGTAGTTGCACGTAGAGTTCATGAGCTCCAGCATCTTTTCTGAAGTGGCACTGCAGTGCTGCCACTTCTCTTTAGAACTCTAAGGCATTAGTTTTTTTCACTGTTGCAAAGTGGCCCTCTTCCAGGCTTCATTTCCTTGCTTAATCGGTTTTGCCAACCCTGCATCTCCTAATGTCAGTATGACCAAATTTTAAGTGTGTTGATTAAAAAGAAACTCTTATGTAGTATTACTGAGTCAATCCTGTACATCTTAAACCTAATTACATCTGCTCTTGCATTCTGTAAATGTAGTGTTAAATCAATCTTCCCATTGTAGCTAAGGCAGAGTTTTAGATGCACTCTGCTCTGGCTGATATTCTCCCCTAGAGGAGAAACTAACAGGAATTAACAGTCTCCATTAGAGCTGAAGGCTCAACATTTTATAAGGAAAATCTGGTCTATTTTCATGTAATGGTTCAGGTGCCCTCATCCCTTTGAATGTTCTTTAGACTTTCAACCTGGATGGCCCTGCTACCTGGAAAATTATAATTGGTGCTATGCTATACTGACTTCCTAGTCCCAAGAATGGGGCAGTTGGGCTCCTGTGGGGCTCACAGACTTGTCTCATAACAGTCAGCTTAAGGGGGGAGGTGCATGGTTTTTTTGACCTGGAGAAGGATTGTTTTTGGTATATTTGTTTTAGGTTGCTAGGGATTGAATCCAGGGCCATGCACATGCTAGGCAAGTGTTATACCACTGAGTGACATCCCCAGCCCTCCCCCTCACTCCCCAGTTGGTTTTCATTGTAAGTCAAACCTCTGCTGTGTGTCAAGTTGAGGCAAGACTAATTGGATTCCCTTTGGTATGCTCAGGTTGCAGATGAATACATGTTTTCCCTGGAAGAGAATAAGAAGTCAAAGGGTCGCCGACAGCCCTTAAGCAAGCTTCCACGCCATCACCCACTGGTGTTACAGGATTGTGTCAGTGATGATGGTAAGTTTAGTCTCCTCTCTTCACTAGGGAGAAAGAGGCTCATCACATTGGGACTTGCTCTGATAAGATGTCAGAAGGTCATGCTCAGAAACAAGAATGGACCTATGGCTTAAGTGTTTTTCCCAATACTCCATACAGATGATGGGATTTCTTTTTGTATCTAATTTGCTAATCGAATTTCATTATCAGTTCGAGTATCATGATACATACTTAATATAGGAAAATCGTATGCAGATTCTTTCCTTTCTTAGGAGATACAAGGCTAATTTTTTTTTTTTTCAGAATAGCAAATTTTGTCAATGATACCAAGCCCTGTGCTGGATGTGTGGATACAAAGGTAAATAAGATAGGTCTGTTCCCTCCAGATGCTCACAGGGTAGTGGGGCAAACAGATTAAAGAAAGAAGAGGCTCCAATCCAGGCAGAGGAGACCGCATGAGTAATCATGGAGAAGAGAAACAGGAGTGGATATGCAGGGAACTGTTCTTGGCTCAGTGTGGCTCAAGTTCAAGGGTAAAGCTAGGGAGTGACAGGTGGGATAGGAGGAGCAAAGTAGTCATGAGGTCAAGTCATAGACAGCGTTATTGTGAGCCCAGAGTGAGAACCTTTTCTCACAGGCATTCTGGAGCTCTTGAAGTATTTTAAGCAGAGGAATAGCATGGTCAGATAGACATTAGAAAGACTGTTCCTCGTGATGATAGCTTCTTGAGAATGACTTTGAGTGTACCAGTTGAGCTTCTCAGATATAAGATCTAAGGATGGCAGTGGGAGGGGTGCAAGAAGGAAGTATAGAGAAGATCAGGCCAGCTGAATTTGGTGACTGGTATAGAGCTGTGAGGGTACTCAGTAAGGGAGAAAGATGAATTGATGGCCTCTCTGGTTTATAGCTTTGGTTGGGTTTGGAGACCTGCATTCAGTGTCTGGAGGATGTAGACTTGGTCAGCTATAGAGAAAGCACGGAAATGAGTGAGCAGAGGTTGAGAATAGGTGCACAGAGGAAGGAAGGAGGAAGCCTGTGAAGGAGACAGAGAAGAGGATGAGGAGACATATGCAAGGAAAACCAGGAACTGTGGCACTGAAGCTCAGGGAATGAGGACAGTAGTGGAGTCTGGTTTCCTATGCTGCTTGGAGCCTAGGACTCAATAGGAAGAGTGCTGAAGAGCCTCAGCACACTTGGGAGAATGGAGTCACTTGACTTGTTACTTTGAGTAGTGCTGGGCCTTTTCCCACCTTGTCCTCTCCTTATGATCTGATGTCAGAGCCCCATCTCTGCAGTTTTCATTGGTACAAAGCTTATGATAAGCTAGGTGGGGAATAGTCAGAATAGTGGCCAGATCTGGAGTTGGGTCTCAAGGTGTCCCCTGAACTTGTGCTCTGGTCCAGTTCCAAGAAGAGCTCTAGCCTACTTTTGTGGTTGTCCACTTCATGCTTTAGAAGAACACAGACTGTAGAAAACTGAAAAAGCAGAAAAGTTATAGAGGAAAAGAAAATTTCCCATATGCCTATTCTCCAGAGATGAGCACAGTGAATATAATGTATCATCTTGTTGATTTTTCCATACATACATATTATGTCCATGTATGTCTTTTTAAAAATAATCTGATAAACTCCCCCAGGTTTTTGTGATGAAAAATGCTCAAATATGGTAAGCTGAAGAGATGGAATCATTTTATGCTTTCCATGTGTGTGTGTTTTTTTTTTTTTACTAGGCAAAGAGCTTTATTAACCTTTTTTCAAACTTTATTCCCAGGCTTCTTCCGCTTAATTAGCTGCAAAGAATAAATTGTGTATAAGCAAAAACTGAAAAGAGCTGCAGTGGCCAAGGGGCTTGGGCTTAAAAATATTAGAGATCTAGATTTTATCAGATCCATAAACAAAACAATTTTAAAAAGCAGTCATAATATAAAACAGCAGCTCCCAGTAACTTCTTCAAGTTTATCTTCTTCAGAAGTTGATCAGTTCAGTTTGCCTCATTCTTAGAAGCCTCATCAAAATTCTCCACAAGATCTGGAATTTCATCATCATCATCCTCTCCAGTAGCAAGTGGTGCTTTTCCGTCCACAGATTGTTTGGGCAGAGCTTCAGCCAGTCTCCTTAAACTAGTCAGACTGTCTGCACCAAGTTGGTTTAAGATGCTGGGTAGCATTTCTGTCAGCTGCTTTGTCTCAGCATGGCCTGTAACGGTGAAAGTGTTTGCTGCCAGAGACGCCTGAACTTTAGGGTTGTTAAAGTGGATCACTGTTCCTTGGTTTGTAAACATATTCACCTCTTCAATACCAGAGATATTGTTTACCCCTAACTTCTTTAAAGAGAACTGAAGTTTTTTATCATCTGCTGTAGCTGTTCTATGAACCACCTTCTTCTTTCTGTGAGCAGTTCCTTTTCCACCAATTCACACTTGTGCCTGCAGTTTGGCGAGTTTTTCCTGGTTCATGATAGTTTCTTTCATCTTGTCGGAGCGGAAATGGGGCCGCGCGGGGGACTAGGGTTGGCGCTCGGGGTCTCAGGCAGACCAGCTGAGATTAGGCGCACACACGCGGGGACGCAAGATGGCAGCTTCCATGTGTGTTTTAACGATTCTTAACCAGAACAGTGTCACTTAGTTTTGCCTTATTGCTTTCTTTCTCTCAGTAACTTAGTTTATGTACATATATATATATACACACCTGTGTTTCACATTCTTTGAAAGTAAGTTGTAATCATCAGATTACTTCATTTTAATATAGCAATAGGCACATTTCCTAAGAAGGAATCTCCTTTAAATACTAGACTGCTGTCATAACTAGGACAGTAGCTCCATAAACAGATCTTTCTTTTCCTGCTCACCCCAATAATGTGTTTTAGGGTTATACATTATACTTGTAAGTTGGCTTTCTTTAGTCTCTTTTAGTCTGGTATATCCTTACCCCATTTTTAAAAAAATTTAAATTTTTTTGTGTGCTAGGAATTGAACCCAGGGGTGCTTTACCACTGAGCTACATCATTAATTCTTTCTATTTTTTATTTTAAGACAGGGTGTTGCTAAGTTGCTGAGGCTGGCCTTGAACTTGGGATTATCCTGCCTCAAAACATTTACTTGCTGGAATTATGGACATGCATTGGGATTGAGGCATGCCTGGCCCTTGCCCCACATTTTTAAAAAATATATATTTGTAGTTGAGGCATAACATTTTTAGTGAAATGTTAAGAATTAACTATAAGTCTCTGTGAAGTTTCACGTATGTGAAATGTTAAAATTTTGATTCTTGCAATTTTCACTTAACACAGTGAACATTTTCCCTTATCATTCAGTATTCACATATGGAATGATTTTGGCCACTTTTGACTTTCTAAAGTCTTACGTTTTTGGTTGTTATTATGAGCCTGTCTGTTTTTGTTTCTTTCATCACATCTCAGTCACTCTTTTTTAGGCCAAGGTTATGAGACAAATCTGTGGGCACCATGGCTCCTGACTGGATTCGAACAGTGAGGCTCTGAGGGGTTACTTTTACTTGCCTGCACTGGTCTCCTTATGCTACAGTGGCCTTCACTGAGTCTCCACACAATGGCAGTTGCCAGATGCCTTCATATTGAACATGACTGTGAGGCAGATTAGAAAATGATTTGTCTTTACTTCCAGAAAGGAACATGGGGATACCTAGTACAACTCTTAAAAATATAAATTTAATTCTTAGCTTCCTGAGACATTGGATTCAGCACATAGGCTGTTATTGGCCAACCTCTGGTCAGACTTAGCATTACATTGTAGGGCTAAGATAAGGATTCACTGTGGACATGTGGCACTGCTCTCCTCTTAGGCAAAGCCAGGAGGAATTGGGGATTCCCTGCTCATAATAGGCAGATACCCACTGACCTTTCCAGGGGAAGCTGGCAAGTCCTGACCAAAGACCATCATGTGACAAACTTTAAAGTTTGCCAGTTCCCTTTTATTTTTCCTTCCTTGTTTCCCTTTAGTACAACTGAAGGGAAAATTCATGAAGGGAAAGGACTTATGGTGCAGACATTTTAGAGGCAACTAATAACAGAGGGAAGGAAGGTGGAGCCTCACTTTGCTGTCCTTGGAGAGGGCAGAGGGTTGAATGTGGCAGCTGTTAAGGGGAGCAGAACAGGCTGAGCTCCTGGGTAAAAGGAAGAGTAGAGACCATTAATTATTCTTGCCAGAGAAATGGTACAGGCAAGACCCACTGCTGCGACCAACGTGGCCAAACTAGCAGGTTCTGGCGAGGGCGATAGGAGATTAGAAAAAATGGAGTCATACACGCAGATCTTGAAGGTAAAGCTATGATCGGGTGGAGCACCGCTCTCTGATGAAGAAACAGGTCTAAAGAATTACACCAGCAATCTTTATTATATATGTCTCATTAATCAGATTAAAGACGATGCAAGCATTATTCTTTGTATTCATGAAAGTTATAGGAGTTAGCAACACTATGCAGCTATTTCCTCAGTTACATTCTGCAGTTGCAGTGTGCAATGTTTGAAATGCTCAAGCAAGTCCACTGTTTAAAGTTAATTTGTGGCAGATTCAGAGCAGTGGAACTGGTTATCTTAGCAAGGAAGTTCCTTCATTCCCAGGAGCTGTGTGCCTGAGAGCAAGGTTGAAGCTGATAAGACTAGCAACAGGGTCTCCCTGTGGAGAGCATTACCATAGTAATTGGGCATTCTACACCTTTACATAGAAACTTTCCCAGTCATCACGCATGCCACAGCCATGAAGTCATCGGGGACCCCAGTCTCAGATACTGGTCTCCCAATCACTGTCATCGCACTTCACAACCCACAACATCAACTAGGTACCAAAGGGATCTGTTTTTTTTTTAAATTTTATTTGTTTTAATTAGATACACATGACAGTACAATGATCTTGACATATCATACATTTGAATCAGATGGGGTATAATTTCTCATTTTTCTGAGTGTACAGGTTGCAGAATCACATTGGTCATGGAGTCACGTATATACATACAGTAAAGTGGTCTGTTGATAATCATTTTACCCTTGGCCTTTGCAAGCCTTAGGAGTCTTTGGTTCAGTCCAAACCAAGGTCTAGGAGTCCTGACTGAGCTTATCTGCTCTTCAGGCCATACCACTAGTGTGCATGGCTGGTGCTGATTTATGTTTCTTTTTCTGTCCTAGAGACCTCTGAACAGCTGTCCCCTGAGGAGGAGGCTGAGGAGACAGAGGCCTGGGCCAAGCCCCTGAGCCAGCTGTGGCAGAACCGACCTCCGAACTTTGAGGCTGAAAAAGAATTCAATGAGACCATGGCCCAGCAGGCCCCTCACTGTGCTGTCTGTATGATCTTTCAAACGTACCATCAGGTAGGACCATTCCACACTCTCTGTGTACCTAGGACCAGTAATCACAGGAAGCTAGATTTAATTGTGGGTACTTTTTATTTGTCTTAAGAGGGGCTTTTTTTCTCCCCTATTTTCCTCTTCTGCCCCACTCATGTGAAATAGGAGTTTGGGGATAGAGGGGGAAAAGAAAATACTGAGTTTCAAAAGAGAAGTGCTCACAAACTGTTGGAATGCAAAGTAACCTAACACATACATCCCTGTGACCATATCCTTGCCTGCAGAAAGTAGCATGATGTGAGGGCAATGCACAAGTACAAGGATATTTGCCCCTAAATTGTGTAACTCTGATTGCTAATTTATGAATATTAACACCCCACACAAGGGTTACTTCTCTCTCAAGATAGCCCATATTCTTTCTTCCACCTTTGGTATGTAATCCTTGCTTTCCTGAATAATTCTCTGCTTGCTCCTCAATATCTGACATATAGTGAAATTCTTTTCCATCACATATGTCAAGGACCCCATTGTCCTGAGTTGAAGTCCTGGTCTTTCATACCTTCTCCAGTCCTCCTCTGGTGACACTTTTATTGGTCAGGTTTCACAGGGCAGATGAACCAGCACTGTGGATTTTTACTTGAGAATGCTTTGGAGATGATGTGGCTCAGGCTCCCCTTGAACTTGCACTCATCACAGACTTTAACTCTTTGCAGAGAATTTTGCTTTTTCATCATCCCATCTGAGACTCTTCCTCCCAGGTGTTGTGCAGTTCTGGTCAGTCAGGGTACAGGGCTGTTATTTATCAAAGCCTGAACTTCAGGTTAAAAACCAGATCCTCTGATGTTGTCACCTTCTTTTCTTTCCCATTGTCACAGTTGGTGTTACCAGTGACCAGAAGTAACTAGGGCAGGGCAGAAGCAGAGGGCCTGATTGAAACAAGGGGGTGGGAAAAGCACAGCTGCTGAGCTCCTCTGTGCCTGTCCCATGCTGGTGCATTGATGGCTTCACCATCATGCATCCCTCAGGGACTGGCTCTGGAAGGCCAGGAGGCATTAATAGCAGCAGGTGCCATGTGGCCAGCTCAGGCCCAGCTGGAACCTTCACAGGGTGACATGCAGTTGAGCAGTCTCCTTTGGGTGGTTAAAGGGGCATTTGCTGTCCTGAGCCTGGCAGGACCCCGGGTTCACTCATGATAAAGAGTGAAACCTCAGACCAGCACATTTTGGACTAGTAACTCACTACTTTCCACTGACAGAAACCAAAATGAAGACCTATATGTGCCATTGTGTTGGGGGGAAGTGATTGACCTGGTGGTGGTTACTGTGAGTGAATCTACCAATTGTAGCTCTACTAAGAGTTATATAAATGGCATATATTCAGAGGGTGATGTGTTTTGGCGCTCCATCTTTGGAGTGAGCTTAACAGTGCCATCCAGCATCAGAGTCAGTATAGTTTGCCAAGGGAAGTATGTGGATGTAATGTTCTTCCTGAAGGGGCCTGAAGCCTGGAATCATAGATGGGACTCCAGTTATGTAACAGCTCAGGTGACCTGCTGACTTAGACCATCAGAGGCAATCTGTGCTGGCCCATTAGGAGCTTCTGTGCTGGGTGCTGTCCCTGAGTGGGACCACAGTGTATTACGGCACATAGGCGCCCTCAGTGGCAGCCTTGTTGCCAATATCTTGGTGCATTTTATTACCACTCAGTTTGGAAAGATTGAAATCCCAGTTGCCTCTTACCTCGCTCCCTCTTCTCAGTTGTCCCCTAGGGGCCTTTGTTTGATGCTGCTGTGAGAAATTGAATTTGAGTCATTAGAGGTAACTTCAATTAGTAGCTCTGGGATAATGGCTGTGCACCCGGGAGCTGTAGCCATAGTCGTATCGATAAGAGAGGCAGCTTTCTGCTGATGGAGCAGGTGGGAAGCTGAGAGCATAAGTGCAGCTCACTGTGTTGTATGCTTGTTTTTTCCCCTTAGGTTGAGTTTGGAGGTCTTAGTCAGAACTGTGGAAACACTTCAGAAGTAGCCCCCCAGAAGCAGAGGACCAAGCCATTGATTCCAGAAATGTGCTTCACCTCAACTGGCTGCAGCACAGACATCAACCTTTCTACTCCTTACCTTGAGGAGGATGGCACCAGCATTCTAGTTTCCTGCAAGAAGTGCAGTGTCCGGGTCCATGCCAGTGAGTGCCTCTTGCCTTTCTTTGCATCCTCTGCCAGGAGCATGCTCCAGTTAACTGGATGTCCTTTTCACATGTGGCCCTCCCTACCCCCAGTGCAAAGGCTGCTTATGTGTTCTTGGAGAATTTGTTGCCAGTCAATGAGTTTGCTTGCACCAGTCAGCAATGTGCTGTCCTCTTGGTTGCACATGTCCAGAGGGGATTAGTTGTGCCACTTAATAGGTGTTTGTACCAGTGAATAAAGTTTTTGTGTGTGTGTGTGTGTGGTACTGGGGATTGAACCCAGGGCTTTGTGCATGTGAGGCAAATACTTTACCAAATGAGCTATATCCCCAGCCCGTGAATACAATTTTTATGGCCTTGGGCCATACTGTGTATTTGAGCCCTGGGATCTCTGACCAAGAATTCAGGTGTTTTTGTAGCATTTGGTGTCTTTGGGAGGTGGTCTATGGAAAAAAATTGCAAATCCATATTCTCACTCTGACTTCTGGGTTTAATTTGCTTTTCTCTGTGTCCCTATTAGGTTGCTATGGGGTTCCCCCAGCCAAAGCTTCTGAAGAGTGGATGTGTTCTCGGTGTTCAGCCAATGCCCTGGAGGAAGTGAGTACTCCCACACTCTTCCTGTCTTCCCCATGAGATTTGGAATATGTTTGGGGCCGGGCTATTTCATGCTGGACTTTATGTCTACTGCAGTCCATGAAGGGCATGGTAGTGATGTCAGAGAGTATATACTATGTAAACAATTCCTATGACAGAGTAGTTGCTGCCCACTTGTGGTAAGGCCTGAGTGGATCTGGAAGATGTTTGCTCCTTTAATTGAAAACCAGGTTGAGGCCTTTATGTGGAGTATTCATATACAGCCCCCTTTAAATAATTCACCTCTGAAGTTAGAGCCTTAGGATGGGGACTTAGGTGATTCATTTTGCAACCATCTCTTCATCATTGCCCCTGGAGTGTGGCATCACCCTGCCCAGGAAGCAGACTAGGCCTTATGGTGCTTCCAGTTTTGCAACTTTGCTCAGAGTTGCTATGAACATTAACAGCAAAGAGGATTATGTTAAGTCAAGTGAATACTTGGTATCTTCTGCTCCACATGGCATCTGTCTTCTACAGGGGAGTCCTGGGTATAAGGTGTGTGTTTGAAGCCCTACCTATCATTACACTGCTTTCTAAGCCCAAGGTTAGAGTTGCCCACAAAAGGTGGAGGGGAGAGCAGATTGGATGTTAGTGACTTGGTGGTGACCAATTTCTTCTTCCCTCTCCCTTCTGGGCAGGACTGCTGTTTATGCTCCTTACGAGGAGGGGCCCTACAGAGAGCAAATGATGACAGGTAAGTGTTTTGAGCAGTCTCAGAATGCCCAGGCTCAGTGCTGAAGCAGTGTGTAGGGGCACTGTCTACATAAGCTCTTGCAAGTGAGGATTTGGGAAGCACACTCTGAGGAGCTCTTAGAATACCAAGACTAATTTTAACAAAGACACCAAGGGGAGTCAAGTAGTCTCAGATCTTTTCACTCCTTTCCCCTCTGATGGCAGAGATGTAAGTAACATCCTCCTTTTAGAGGAGATAAGAATGTACTTAGGAGAGTATGAAAACCTGGAGAAGTCAGTGCAAGAGCTTTGTGGGCTGGAGGTGTGAACATTTACCTGCTGATATGCAGAGATGGCCATGCCCATAGTCTAGTGAGCACTTTTCATCAGAGAAAACTTTGGCTCAGACTTGTTATTTGGAGAGGGCAAGTGTCCTCTAGAAGGACACTGAGTAGAACTCAGGCAGTCCGCCCACTGTTAAATAGTGGAAAATAATGTGGAAAACCCAGAAACTTCCATACAGAAGTTTCTGGGTTTTCCACATTAGGCAACTCATTTTCACAGAGTTGCATTTTTGTCTCCTGTTTACTTGCTCTGAGGTTTTTACCTTGTAGAGCTGGCTGTCTAAGGGGCAGTGTACACAGGTAGGTGGCAGCCAATGGTCGACATCTTGCTTCCAAGTAAAACCCTGTGGGAATGCAGCTCCTGCCTCACAGGATCTCTGTCATGCTGCTTCTGATGCATGGCTGTTCTGCTGCCAGTTCAGTCCTTTAAAGCTACTTGCTCCCATTACTAGAGAAATTGTATTCTTCATAGTTTCAGGATAGGGCTGGTAATGTTCTTCCTTCTTTGAAGTGGAAATGGTTCTACTTAGCTTTTCACCTTTGCCTTTTTTTTTTTTTTTTGTTACCAGGGATTGAACTCAGGGCCACTCAACCAGTGAGCCACATCCGCAGCCTGTTTTGTATTTTATTTAGAGACAGGGTCTCACTGAGTTGCTTAGTGCCTCGCAGTTGCTGAGGCTGGCTTTTAACTCACTATCCTCCTGTCTCAGCCTCCCAAGCTGCTGGGATTATAGGCATCCGCCACCACACATGGCTCACCTTTGCCTTTTAATCCCTTTTATACCCTTCAGATGTACACAGAACAAATCTGTTACTGCTCCCACATAACAGTCCTGCCAGGTTTTTTTTTCTTTTTTTGGTACTAGGGGTTGACCCAGGAATGTTTAACCACTTTCTCTATGTTCAGCCCTTTCTCTATATTTTTTAAATTTAGAGACAGGGTCTTGCTAGGTTGCTGAGGCTACTTTGAACTTGCAATCCTCCTGCCTCAGCCTCCTGAACCACTGGGATTATAGGCACGTGCCACCGCACCTGACCTTGTTGAAGGTTTTCAATGATTTTTTTTGTGTGTGTGTGTGTGGTGTTGGAGGTTGAACCCAGGGCATCACACATGCTAGGCAAGTGTGCTGTACCCCTGAGCTAAAATTCAGAGCTTTTGCCATCTTAGTTTTTCTCATCTTGGCACATTCTGGTTTCCCCAAATGCCTATAACTTACTTTAATTTTCTGTGGATGTCCATTGTGTATACCTCTCAGTGAGGCCTGGGCCAAACCTTAAAGACTTGAGTTTTTCATGGGTAAAGAGAGCAAGAAGAGAGAGGTTATTTCAGCCCAGGGAATGGGTTTGGCAGAAGCCTAGGGAAGATTATTGGCAGATTGGTGAATAGTGGAGATGTTTTCAAGAAGCACCTGGGTTCTGTGGTAAAGAGCTCAGTGTAGAGCTCCCTAGTTTATTCTCACTCCTGAAACCCACCACACCCAATTAACTGTGGCTCTGCTTATTTTGCCCCAGACTGAGGGAGTGGTATAAGAAGTATGACCTGGCCTAACCTTGGGTAGGGTGTCCACAGTACTCAGTATGATGGCAGTATGGCTCTAACTTTCTTGAGTCCCTGGAACTGGTTGGTGGGAGTTAGGGGCCACACTGGGTGAGGGAAGAAGCACTGTTGGGAGGCCTACTTTAGAAGGGAAGGCCACAGGGCCTTAGATCCAGAGGTGACTGGGGCCTTTGCCTTTTGGCAGATGGGTTCATGTTTCATGTGCTGTGGCGATCCTGGAAGCAAGGTTTGTCAATATTGCAGAAAGAAGTCCTGTGGATGTGAGCAAAATCCCCCTGCCCCGCTTCAAACTGGTAAGGAATAAGTGATGGTTTTATAGGCCCCACATAATTACCCTAGTTATAAGTCTCTGGGTGGAGGGCAACAGTACCTTTCTGCTTGGCCCAGTGGCTACCTTTATCCCTTGGTTTCTGTTAAATAACTTAACATCATATATGATTAGACATGGGATTAGAGTAGGCTGTGTGTACTTCATGTTTCTGGGAGGAGGGTGGCTCTGTGCATTTGGATGGAGTAACACTAGGGGAAGCTGGACTGTCAATTCCTAGAATCATTGGCTTTCTTCCTCTGGATGCAGAAATGTGTCTTCTGTAAGAAGCGGAGGAAAAGAAATGCTGGCTGCTGTGTGCAGTGTTCTCACGGCCGTTGCCCAACTGCCTTCCATGTGAGCTGTGCCCAGGCTGCTGGAGTGATGATGCAGCCGGATGACTGGCCCTTTGTTGTCTTCATTACCTGCTTTCGGCACAAGATTCCCAACTTGGAGGTGAGGAAGGGTGCAGCTCAGAAGTCCTTGATAGTCTTCAGGGCCATTTTCTCTGCATAATATGTGCATTTATTGGGTTGGCAAGTGTTTCCTCAAGTATTGTGTTTGATGGAGAGTGCTAATGATTAAGTCATTAAGAAGGGGCTCCTGTAGGTCTCTGCCAAGCTGCTTGTGGTTGATTCTTTTGGGTTATCTGTTAACTTGGTTGTCTCTCCACTAGGATAAGCTCTTTGAAGGTCCACCTCTTATTAATCTTGAGAACTGATGGGGAGAGCTCCTGACAGTTCACCATTAACTGCTATGCAGTAGGGATTTTCGTAGTCCTCTAAATGGTGACATGCAGAGAAAGATAAGTGAAAAGTTAGCTAGAGGAGTTATGAAATGGTCTGGGTAGAAGGTGGCATTCAAAGAGGTCTTGAATGTAAGAAGGAATTATGAGCAGGAAGGCATTCAGGGCTTCAGAAATAGAAGAAACAAATCTTGGAAGAATGAACATTCAAGCTGATCTTGGGCCTGTGTTGGGGGATGATACTTGAGAAGTAAGCAGCAAGGAAGATGAAGGCCCTAGGTTGCTACATTTAGGAGTTTGACCTCTCTTTCAGTGCAGGAGAACTCTGAACACTGCAATTTTGAACTATATTTTCTAACAGTTACTCTGGTGGTTTGAGGAGAGAATTCAACAAATCAGAATTTAAGGCAGGGAAACAAGTTAACATAGGAGACAGGTCTTAAGTAGGACACATAGAGTTTTAAGTTCATGTCTAACCCTGAGATCCTTAACAGGTCCAGTTGACAGGGTTTGTGGACTGCTATGGGGAGAGGGATGGGGGAGAGAGAGGAGAAGAGGAATGGGAAAGGAAAGTGAACATAACTGAATTTAGGAGGCAGGAAGGATGCTGTTACTAACTTATGATGATGTTACTAACTGCAGTCAGGATTGATATGGAGAAGGGCTGGTTGGTCAGGAGAAGGGACAAGGATGAAAAAGAGGAAAGGATATGTAGATTTCGAGGTCTCCAGCTAGGTTAAGGATGAGAGGGAAGATTTGGAGATTATCAGTTTCTGGACGGATACTTGAACCCAGTTCCTATTGGAAATCAGGCTGTGGATAGTCCCAATGTAAGGAACAGATAGCAAAGCATGAACAAGTGAAAGCAGCCAGCAGAAAGATTAAGAGGGCCATATGCTACTGTAGAGAAGGCATGTCTGGTATGGTGGTTCTTGAGTACTCTAATTTGGGAGATCCATGGGACAGTCATATCAGATGCCAGTCTCTAGTGGGGGAAGTCTTTGCCATCAGCAAGTTATGGTCTAATGGAATAGGTGACCATGCAGACTTTCAGCGTTGTGGTGAGTACAGTAATCAGAGATAGAGCATGGGAGAATCAGTCTAGGGGAATGAACTTTTAACTCTGCTTGGGATCACAGAAAAGTCCTCCATTGACTGGATCCTTTTCTTTCACAAAGGCATTTTAATGAGCATGAGAGGTCGTGAGCGGTATGGGTGGAACCTTGGGGAGATGGGAAAATATGCAATGTGGGAATGAGGCTTTGGAGGACTAAAAGCCTGATGTAGCATCAATTCCCAGGTCTGGTAGGGAAGTCCGAGTTTGATCATGAAACAGTAGTACTCCATATGCTTAGGTTGATAGCTGTAGACTGCTGATGCTGAGAGGAAGTTGGGGTACTGTTGAGTATTTATCTTACGATTTCATTCTATTTAGTAAGCTTCTGCTATGTGCTAGGCACTATGTTAGATGCTAGGAAAAGTCCCTGTTCTAGCTGGGCGCGGTAGCACACGCTTGTAATCCCAGCGGCTCACAAGTTCAAAGCCAGCCTCAGCAACTGTGAGGCACTAAGCAACTCAGTGAGACCTTGTCTCTAAATAAAATACAAAATAGGGCTGGGGATCTGGCTCACTGGTCGAATGCCCGTGAGTTCAATCCCTGGTACCAAAACAAAAAAGTCCCTGTCTTCAAGGACTTTTATATATGAAGTGTGTATCTTCTAGTTGAAAGATACATAGGAAACCAGTAAGAAACTACACAGGAAATAGCATTTTGGATGGTGAGAAGTATAGTAGACAAAAACCAGGATGAGGTGAGTAGAAGAGTGGGTAGTAAGGAGGGCAGCAGTGGGTGGTCCTCAGAATGTGAGGGAGTTATATGCAGACTACTGGGGAATGGCATTTCAGATAGTGGGATCCTTAGGTAAGAGCGTGTATATTTAGAGAACAGGAGAGGGTGACATGGCTAGAGTGGAGTGGGCAGGTGGTGGGGTAGTAGGGGTGGAGCCTTGCTGGACATGAGCCTGCACCTTACTTTGTTATCCTGTTTGCATCAAGGACTAGTTTAGAATGAGAAGGGAAAGGAGAGGGCACCAGAGATGATAGGTTTCTCTCTCTCTTTTTTCTTTTTTGGTACTGGGGATTGGACTTGGGCACTTGACCACTGAATCACATCCTCAGCCCTGTTTTCAATTTTATTTAGAGACAGGGTCTCACTGAGTTGCTTAGCACCTTGCTGTTGCTGAGGCTGGATTTGAACTCATAATCCTCCTGTCTCAGCCTCCCATGCTGCTAGGATTACAGGGGTGTACCACTGCATCTGGTGATAGGTGTCTTATAGTGGGGGCAACTTGTTGTATGCAGCTGAGGAAATAAAGGAAATCTCAATCTTTGTGCCCTCACCCTGGAGGTATAGCTTAGTGCACAGATCAGTGTGGAGCATTGCCTGGTGCCCAGAGTTTCCAGTCACTGTTGATTTTTCTACCCAAATATGTGATGTGTGTGCATTAGTAGGTGCTGTTTGGTCAGTTCTAGTTTGGTCAGTTGTGCACTGGGAACTCAGGAGAACCGAATTTGTAGAGGAAAACAGAACCCTGGTTGGGAAATGGATTATCTGGAATGGCCTGTTTCCACTCCCAGTTTTTCTCCTTTTTTGCTTTTCCATTTCCATGATTATATGTCTCTGATAAAGGGGGGCAGATTGATGTTGGTATCCATTTGCAATTCCTATCAGCCCCATATGTGAGTTACCCAAGCTTCTTCTTTCTTCTAGCGTGCCAAGGGTGCCTTGCAGAGCATCACTGCAGGCCAGAAGGTCATTAGCAAGCACAAGAATGGGCGCTTCTACCAGTGTGAGGTGGTCAGACTCACCACTGAGACCTTCTATGAAGTCAACTTTGATGATGGCTCCTTCAGTGACAATCTGTATCCTGAGGACATAGTGGTAATGTCTGCAATCAGCTTCTGGGATGGTTTGAGACTGGGATCCTTCTAGGTCTGGCTAGCTGACAGGTGGTGGGTTGGCCTTTTCTAGCCTGGTCCTGTGGTCCCATCAGTAGGTTCCCAAAAAGAAAGAAGCATTTGTACCGTTCTTTCCTTGCAAGGAAAATTGTGTACTACTAGGGTACTGATTCTAGAAGTTGGTGGGAATCATTGTTTTTTGCAATTCTTTAAAAAGCATGCATATTTTTCAATCTCAACTATCGCTGAAGGCATCTAGTGTGGTAGAAAAGCTCAGGGTTTGGAATAAAACCAATGTGCTGGGCTGGGGTTGTAGCTCAGTGGTAGAGCGCTTGCCTAGCATGTGTGAGACACGGGTTTGATCCTCAGCACCAAATAAAAAATAAATATAATAAAAGGTATGGTGTCCTATCTACAACTAAAAAAAAAAAAAAAAAAAAAACCCACCAATGTGCTAATATCACCATCATTGCTTAGAAGTTGTGTGACCTCAAGAAATTTTTCCAACCCTGTTTTCTTTCTTTTTTTTTTTTTTTGGTACCAGGGATTGAACCCAGGGTCACTTAACCACTGAACCACATGCCCAGCCTTCCTTCTTTTTTATGTTTTATTGTGAGACATGGTCTTATAAGTCCTTATGGCCTCCCTTAGTTGCTGAGGTGGGTCTCGAATTTGCAATCCTCCTACCTTAGCTCATGAGTTGCTCAGATTACAGGCATGTTCCTCTGTGCCTGGCTCCAACTCTATTTTCTATCATGTTTTTTTAGTATGTGCATAGAACTGATTTTGTTACTTTTTGGTAGAGAGCTTTAGGGGTAGAGCACGTGCCTAGCATGCGTGAGGCACTGGGTTCAATCCCCAGCACCACATAAACAAATTAAATAAACAAAGTAAAGGTATTGTGTCCAGGGCTGGGGATGTGGCTCAAGCGGTAGCGTGCTCGCCTGCCATGCGTGCGGCCTGGGTTCGATCCTCAGCACCACATACAAATAAAGATGTTGTGTCTGCCGAAAATTAAAAAATAAATATTAAAAAAAAAAATTAAAAAAAAAAAGGATCTTAAAAAAAAAAAGGTATTGTGTCCATCTACAACTAAAAAACTAAAAAATATAAAAAAAGAGAGAGCTTTAGGGGTAAGTAGCAATGACTTGGAGTCAGCCCTGGCTTGCTTATGATATAATACCTGAGACACTAGAGGTCCTACCTCCCTGGACCCAATCTTTAGTTTCCTGACATAGTATTCAGGACTTAGTCCAGGTTTCTCTTGCCCTTACCCTGCCTTTTCATTTCAGTTAGTCTAAGCACAAGTTAGAATAGTGTTGCTGCTTTTTCCTTTAACAAATTGGATATTTCCCTTTTTTATACTGCATTAACAACTTAATTTGTAAAAGTGCACAAATTATTTATAAGAGTGGTCTAATGTCATCGTAAAGATATTAGTATTCATAGCAGCGTTTTTTAAGTCCTTACAGTATGCCAGGCACTGTGCTAAGTATTTAAGACAAATGTGTTTTTCCCTTTTCATACCACGTCTGAGAAGTAGGTGATATTATCTCTAACAATACAGTGATCTCAGAACTCATTTTTCTAAAAGTTATTGAGGACCCCAAAAAGCATATATTTTTGTGGGGTTATCTCTAGTAATATTTACCCTGTTCAGTATTAAAACAGATTAATATTCCTTTTTAAATGAAAAATATCTTTTCTAAACCAAAAACCACTAGTGAGAAGAATGCCATTTTTCACCAATTTTGCAAATCTCTTTAATGACATTTCTTTATTCTGTCTGTTCTGTGGTACATTATTTTGGTTAAAGTAGACGAAGAAAATTCAGCTTCATACAGTTATGTAGTTGGAAAGGGGAAGATCATTTCAATAGCTTTCAGATCATATAATTATTCTTCTCAGATATTCCACCAAAACTCAATGAGTGGCTTTTTATGTAGGGGTAGGGTGGGTAAGAAGGATTGAACCCAGAAGCGCTTAATCACTGAGCCACATCCTCAGGCAAACACCCTCCCTCCCTTTTAAATTTTGAGACAAGGTCTTGCTGAGTTGCTTAGGGCCTCGCTAAGATGCTGTGAACTTGCAATCTTTCTGTAACAAGCGGCATTTTTAAAAGGTTAGTTGTAGTATGGGATCTGAAAGCAGATCAGTAAACTTGTCCTCTATTACGTTAAAATCCATCGGTCTGCCTTGCACTTAGAATGGATCTTTTACCGATGCCTAATTTCATAATACCATATATGGTCATATAGAAAATACTGGTGTAGCCAGGCACCGTGGTGCACGCCTGTAATCTCAGTAGCTTGGTAGGCTGAGGCAGGAGGATCGCGAAGTCAAAGCCAGTCTCAGTAAAAAGCAAGGTGCTAAGCAAATCAGTGAGACCCTGTCTCTAAATCAAATACAAAATAGGGCTGGGGATGTTGCTCAGTGGTCTAGTGCCCCTGAGTTCAATCCCTGGTACTCCCCCTTGCCCCCCCCCCCAAAAAAAAAAAGTGCACTGAGCTATGGAAATCTTCCAAATGTTAAATTTTCTTATAAATATCAAAACATTGGACTTGGGATGTGATGCAGTGATAAAGTACTTGCCTGGCACATATGAGGCCCTGGATTCAGTTACCAGACCCACAAAAAGAAAAAAAAAAATCACATTTATTAGTGTCCCTCATCTTGTCAGAAGACTAAATACTGGGATGCTACAAATTGACAGTGGTGATCCCACTTGTTTGAAATTCTAATTTTTACTTGAAAGTTTGAATTTTAATTAATCATTTTTGCTGTGTTGGGAATTGAACATAGGACTTCATGTATTCAAGGCAGGCACTCTTTCACTGAGGTACAGCTACAGCCTTTTAATTTTATTGTAGTGTACTAAATTGCCCAAATTGGTCTCTATTTTGAAATCTTCCTGCCTCAGCTTCCTAAGTAGCTGAGATTACAGGTGTCCATTATATATTTGTTTAATTAATTAATTTATTTTTGATTCTGGGCATTGAACCCAATGCCTCATGCACAATAGGCACTACCACTGAATTTCATTTCTAGCCTGAAAGCTTAAATTTTATTTAATTCCTCTTCCTCAGTTGTTTTCCTTCCCTCCCTCCCTTCCTTCCTTCCTTTCTTTTTTGTCACATTGCTGGGGGTTTAACCCAGAGCCTTGTGCATGCTAGGCAAGTGTTTTGCCAACCTGAATACAGGCACTCTCTCACTGAGGTACAGCTACAGCCTGAATATAGGTGATTTTTTTTTTCCTAGATAATCATCATACTGCCATATGCAGCCTGGTGTGTCTTACGAGACTTACTCATGCATTCAAGATTAAGATTTAACAAAAATGGCACACACCTGTAATCTTAGTGACCAGGAGGCTGAGGCAGGAAGATTGCAATTTTGAGGCCAGCCTCAGCAATTTAGCAAGACACTAAGCAACTCAGCAAGACCCTGTCTCAAAATAAAAAAATAAAAAGGGCTGGGAATATAGCTCAGTGATTAAGTGTCCCTGTGTTTAATCTCCATACCAAAAAAAGGTGTAATAAAATTGTTATTGTTTTGTGGCTGGGGATGTGGCTCAAGCGCGCGCTGGCATGCGTGCGTCCTGGGTTCCATCCTCAGCACCACATACAAACAAAGATATTGTGTCCGCCGAAAACTAAAAAATAAATATTAAAAAAAAATTGTTATTGTTTCATCAAGGACATTGTTATGTGAAATGATACGTTTTCTTTTTTTCTTTAAATTTTGTATGCATAGCAATAACAACTTGTAGAGTTTGGGGCCCTTACTTTGATTTATGCACATGGCAAGTGGTTGTACCCATCATTGATTTTACACCATCTCTGCAAATGTCAACAAGGTGCAAAAGACTAGTGGTTTTTTTTTTTATTTTTTTAAAACTTTTTTAAATAATTAATTTTTTTATGTGGTGCTGAGGCTCCAACCCAGTTCCTCAGTGCTCTACCACTGAGCCACAACCCCAGTCCAAGACTAGTGTTTTAACATGAAATTAGTCATGATCTCACATGTTCCCTGCACTGGGTTGTGGACCAAGCTTTGAGAACTACTGTTATTGAATTGCATAGATCTTTAGTGGTTTATCAAGAAGTACATGTTGGACTACTTAAAACTTCCACTCAGATATTTGTTTTGGGGTGAAGGCACAATAGTTTCTGCTTAATTCTTAGATTCATATAAAACATGATTATTGATTACCTAACCCATAAATGAATTGGCAATATAATATACAGCCATTTCTACTCAATTAATGAACTAGCAAGGCAGGATATACAGTCATATATGTCTAACTCTTGTCATATAATATGACGTTTATCAGGGCAACTGTAAACATGCACATCCTTTTAGACTCAGTACCCTTCCCCTCTCTGATGTGTACTTTTTAGGCGTTGTCCTGTGGAACTTCTCTGAGGTCTACCAATCATAAATTCATAAACTATTGTGCTTTTGTACATTGTCCATCCACTGTGTACCAGGTCCCGTGCTAGGATATGGTAATGATTCACCTTAGTGTACACTCTTTTATGAGAAGTAAAAGTTCTAATGTACTTTGCTAATTCTGTGGAAGGTGATCCTTTTTTCTCACCTTGCCTGTATTTTAAGAACACATTCCTTATAAACATAGCTGAGTATAGTTCTAGTTTATGACACAGCCCTGAAGAATCCTTTAAGGGACAGTTGAAGGGATGTAAAGAGGACTGTTGATTCTCCTATGCTAATTATAATCTACTAACTTTATTAAAAAGCTATTATTTCTTGTCATCTGTTGGCAGCATGGAACAGAGATATGGGGCATACTTTGACTCAGCAAGCTGGTCTTTGTATCTTTCAGTCCAGAGCAAGCTACCTTGCTTGAAGTATCTGAGCCAAGTATTTGTTTTGGTTCATTCTTTCCTGAGTAGGTATTCATTACTATTGTATTCAAGTGGACCTTCCTTTCATTCTCCTTCCTCCTTCTTTCCTTAGAGCCAGGACTGCCTACAGTTGGGTCCTCCTGCTGAAGGAGAAGTGGTTCAAGTGAGATGGACGGATGGCCAAGTCTATGGAGCTAAATTTGTGGCCTCCCACCCCATCCAGATGTACCAGGTAGCCGGGGGTTCTTGCTAGGGAGTTGGGAGTGGGTGGGTACTTGATTACTTCAGTGCTTTCTTTTGGGTGAGAGATGAGTCTATACTCTTGAGAGAATTAGTGGATCCACTAACAACCTTTTCAGACTTAAGGGTCTGTCCTGGGTCAGGTCTGCCAGTAGGGTTTCAGACATGGCATTCCTTACTCCAGTGTTGTTAACACTTTCCTTTGGCTGCAGGAAATTGCTACTCTGCATGGTAGACCAGGGGAGTCTCAGGAGTATTTTAGCCCAAAGGACTCTGTTTCCTTGGCAGGTGGAGTTTGAGGATGGCTCGCAGCTTGTGGTTAAGAGAGATGATGTATACACGCTGGATGAAGAGCTTCCCAAGAGAGTCAAGTCTAGATTGGTGAGTGTGTTTTCTGTGTACCCTGGGCTCCTGTCTGGGAGGGGAGGGAAGATGGCAGGAGTATGTCCTTTTGTTTTTTTCTTGGGATAGTTGGCCACAAAGTGATTATTTGGCTTGCCTGTCCTACTGTAGTCAGTAGCCTCAGACATGCGCTTCAACGAGATTTTCACGGAGAAAGAGGTTAAGCAGGAAAAGAAACGGCAGCGGGTAATCAACTCGAGGTACCGAGAAGACTACATCGAGCCTGCACTGTACCGGGCCATCATGGAGTAGGCATTTCCAAGGTCCAAGAGGTTCCCAGCCATCAAGGCGAGAGCACTCGGGTTCCACAGCACAGCAGACACTCGGAACTCTGAAGTCTTTAAAAGTGAAGTTGTAAAAAAGAAAAGGAATGAAATAACCAACCCCATCACCTTCTCACCCCAGCTGAATTGCATTCCGCTGTAGAGAAATGACAAGCTGTTTTTGGACATGTGGTAGCAGCCGTTGATCTCCCAGCTGAGGGGCTGAGCACTGGAATGCTGTGGCTGCATTAGCCCCCAGTCTGAAAAGGTGTCAGCTGTGCTGGCTGGGCGGGTTCCCCTGTTCCTGGCCTAGGACTTAGCTTCCTGCCAAGCACCTGCACCGACCAGGCAGAGGTGCTGGTGCTTGACCTAAATCTCCTTTTGTATTTATGTGTATATGTGTATGTGTGTGTGTGTGTGCACGTGAGTGTGTATGAGTGAGTGTGTGTGAGTATGTGTGTGTGTGTTTGGGTGTGTTTGGGTGTTTGGTCTGGACCAGCTTCTGTCAGCCCCTGGCCTTTACTTTTTTCTTGCCTCTTCAGGGCAAACAAAATGTGAAATTCCGCCCTCAGCTGAGCTGAGTAAGGGCCCCTGTGGGTTGGCTGAAGATGGGTGTAGCCATCTATTCAGGCTTGGAAAGGCCTCAGGAGTGCTGGCAAAGCTGCAGTGTTGAGAGGCTAAGGAGTTGATGCCACCTTTGTCCTCCCTTGAGGAGAATACAAGGGTAACATGGATATTTGCCCGCAATACTCTAGGCACAGAACCCCTGTGGCACAGTATTACTTGGTGTGAGTAGGGAATACCCCAAAGGGAGGATTTTAATGATGGAAGCAGGCAGAGCCTGGTAGGTGATTCTGTCAACAGAAAATTGCAATCATGCAGGGGCTGGGAGGGTTAGAGTGAATTGGGGCCACTGGAGGCTAGGGGCAAGTATAGATATGCCCTTGGTCTTGGGGTGGGAGGGTGCTGATTTGAGGGTGGGGGGTGGGAATAGAGGGCAACACTGAAGGGGTTAAACAGGTTTTTGCTCCTCTTGAATTTGTTTGCCTGGGCCCAGGATTGTAGGGCTTCATACTTAACCCTATGTATACAAGAATCAAATTTATAAACTTCCCCATTTTTTGTTACGTATGAACGCTATAAACCAAATTATTTTGAAAACTGGTGCATCACCTTGTCCTTAGCAATAAAAAGTGTGTTGAGCAGATTGGCTGTGTCTGCCCCAAGGAGCCCAAGTGGCCAAGGGTCAGGCTGGGGTTTATCAAGAGTCATATGCTCTGGAACAGGGCTGTGTATTTAAAGAGTCCATGAAGCAGAGTTTGGAAAGTGGTTCCAGGAGAGGGCTCCCTTCCTTGTTAGGCTCCATGGGCATTTCTGGCTATGAGCACCTCTTTTTGCTTACCCTGCCCTAGAGGTGGCCAAGGGGAGGTAAGGGTGGAAGGACCAGACTACTGAGTCTTCTCAACATAGTTTGATTTCTCATTTCCACCCCATTTGATAAATCCTAAACTGGGCTAAGTCCATGCCAGCATCTGTGTTTCATACATGTTGTGGAACCAATTTGAAAGAAAGGAGTGTTTACATTCTAGGTACTTGGAGAGCAAGTGACTTGTACACAGTTGGGTTCTGAAGTTGCTCTCCAAGCTACCTATAGTTGGTGAAAAGCTTCCCAGGAGGAATATCCTCTTTGCCTTAAGGTTGATGGGGACAAAGATAGGGGAGCCTCAAGGCAGGAAGGGGACAGTAAATAGGTGTCAGATTCTGGTGCAACATAGCAGTTCTAGCTGGCCTTCAGAGGTGCTTCCAGTGGCGTGTCCCTGTCCAGGTACAGGAGATGATTTGAGTCAGCTCAGCTACCCAGTGCTTCATGTCCCTGGGACTTGGGAGGTGGCTGCTACTTGGTACTGATTGTAGGGGAAGGGAAGAGCAAAAGGTTTCAAAGATGCTTTTCTATACCAACTCCTGGTGTCAAGGCAAGGTTGACCCTTTGCCTTTTACTCAGGGAGTCTCAGAGGATGTGCCAGGAGAGGCTGGGCAGAGCCTGGACTTAATGGAATGTTCAGTGGACCCTGGGAGCACACATGTTTGCAGGGGAAAAAACACTAACCTATCTTTCTCCACAGGGTCTAGGCCTCCCCAATGCTCTCTGACCCTGCTGTCCCTAGTCATACTGAAGGACCTGCAGCCAAGGTGTCTGATTTAATACCAGTAAAATTCTTAATTAGAAGCCAACCTTTTTCTTTTCTTTTTTTTTTTTTTACTTTGGTTACTGTAATAACCTTGAGGAACCCAAGTTAAAAGAGGTGATGAACTGGCCTGTTTTGTTTTTTTAAGTGATCCAACCCAGGCCCTTGAGCATGCTAAGTATTTGCCCTACCCCTGAGCTACACCTCAACCCTGGCTTGTGCCGTTTTCCTTCGCTGGCTAGTTAGGTCTGGGTTTCAAGACTGACCCAAATTAAAAGCCAGACCAGTTCCCCCCTGCCGGCTTCCATCCCCTCAAGCCCTTTTTATAAGACAAACTGCTTTCCTTTAGTAATGTAGGGTCCTTGGGTCGGTATATAAAAAATGACAGTTCAAGTCCCTTAAGGCCAGGGCTCGGCTGAGGGAAAGAGGACGCAGAATGGGAGAGCGGGACTCCCTGGAGCTGCAGTATGGTGGGTGGGGTAGTCGTGTGTCCCGACTAAACATCTTCTACTAGTCTCTGAAGTTAGTAATGTCCGAGGGCACTCTGTACCTCCGTGCCCTCTTACCCCACAGAATTAAGCAGGGCTTGCGTAGGTCCAAAGCCTTGGGCCTCAGGAGGGTACTGCTGCTCTCAGCCTGGAAGATGAGATGAGGAATCCTTTGGCGTGAAGTGACCGCGACCACCCTGTACTTTGCGACACACACTCCCTGGCAAGGAAGCAGGCTCTCAGTGGGCTGGGTCTAGGAGACGTCCGCGAGGAAAGTGTGTCCTCTGGGCCTAGGAGAGGACGAGGCGAGGTCGTCCGCGCTGCACCTGCAGGCCCCGTCTGCTCCACCTGCGGCAACCGCAAGCACTGCATCTTCCGCAGTCCGGGTACCCCTGGCTGGCGGGATGGGCGGGGCGCCCGCCGCGAGCTCCGGGCTCCGGTGCCTATTGGGCCGCCCTGTCCTCCGCCCGCCCGCCCTGCGGCGCAGCCCCGCATTGGTCAGCCCGGCGCCCCGCCCGGCTCTCGCGCGCCCATTGGCCATGGATGCCCGACCCCCGGCGAGGGCGCTAAGGCGAAGAGCGGGATTGGTGGTCCAGCCGTCCCGGGTTGCGGCCACGCGCTCCGCCCGCCGCTGCGTCCTCACTATGGCGGCGCCCATGCAGCCCACCGCGTCGTGGGCGCCCGCCGGGGTCCCCCGCGGCTGCCGCCGCCGCCTGCGCCGTCGCCTCCGCCTTCCCGCCCCGCGTGGGGTCGGGCGCCGCCTCCCCACTGTCTCCCTCTCCGCTGCGGTAAGGGCCTGCCCTGCGCTCTTCGGGGCGCGACAGCTACTGCAGCTAACGGTCGCCTCCCCGCCCCTCCCCCACGCCCGCGTCCCGGGCCCGGCGCCGAGTCCCAGAGCTCGTGCTGGGGAAGGAGGGATCTGGCACAACCCGGTGGACGCTCGGGCTGAAACCTGGAATCTCGCTTGGGTGGGGCTGCTAGGGCTGAGGGGAAAGCCCGCCTGAAACGGGCCAAGGGGTTTGAGGTCACCTGCGTGAGACCCCGCAGCGCTGCGACGCTTAGCGCAGAGGAAGGACACGGTCTTTCGGGCCCAGCTGTGGGAAGAGAAAGGAGAAGTCCAGGGAAAGGGACTCAGCATCTTATGGGTACTGGTTGTTATTGCTTACTGTTCTACCAGAAGCTAGATCTTCAGAGGCACCGGGGTCAATATGATTGGCAAAGTATGTGTCTTGATTCCTTTCCTTCTGGCACTTTTCCCCATTGTCTTCTCTGTGAGCACGTTTGCAAGAGAAAATGTCTTAGAGAGGAGAGTAGGTTTGATTAGGAAAATGTTCCATAAATATGTTGGACTCCTTTTCATCATGGTACATGTTTTTATGATTCCTTATAAACCTCATTTTTGTTTGACATGTGAAGGAGTGAAATGTTAAAACTGAATCATTGTAATTAACCGAGGGCAAGACCAGTTAAGGCAGCTGTTATTTCCAGAAAGCAAAGAATACTTAAAAACTTTTCTGTGATGTACTTTAAAGTATTTGTACTACGGATAGTTGAACTCGACTTATGTTACTGAAAGTAAAATAGTCATGACAACTTAGGCTGTGTCTAAGTCAGTCATCTTGGAGTGATGATTACCCAACTGTTTACTGCACCTAGAAGTCAACAGAGTAAAAAGGAAGCTGGCACAAAAATTTATGACCAAATAGTAGTTTCAAGTAACTTCTTAAGGCAACAGTAACTCAAAGACATTTTGAAATATCAAGTGGAAAATTTCTCAGTTTCACAAGTCTGAATGTCTAACTATGGTTTAATAAAAGTAAATTATTAATGATGAAATGACATGCATGTTCTTAGAGAATAACTGACTTGTTCAATCAATCAAGTGTTTATTAAGTACATGTTTTGTCCAATGCATTGATTGAAGGAAACTCAAAGACACTGAAGATATGAAAGTTGTGAATGGGCCAGTAATGTAGTTGTGGGAATAAAGAATGTAAAGGAAAGTAACTAATGATGTGGTCACTGGAGTTCCAAGAAAGTATGCACTATGAGAAGTCAAGAAAACGAAAAGCACATGTGTTTCTCAGGGTTTCACAGGGGAGTTGAGGCTTTAGTTGGGCCATAAATAGCCGGTAGCCTGGATGAAGGAAGAAAAGTGAACTGATGGAAAGCAAGGAAGGTAAGGGTGACAGAATGAACTTGAAATACACAAAGGTGGTCCCAGAGGTTCATTACTGGAAAAAGTGGGAGATGAGGTTGTACGAAAGACAAGTTGATGGCCTCAAACTGAGGAAGTACCTTTGCCCTGGGTGGAGTAAAGGATAAACAAATAGCAGTAGTAAGTACTTCTTCAAATGAAGTGGGGAGACAATCTTTAGGAAAGATACACAGTAACACTTTACCTGCCATTGTTTTACACACACTCCTCTTTGCTGGTATTGGGGACTGAACCCAGAGGCACTTGATCACTGAGCAACATGCCAAGCCCTTGTAATTTTTTATTTTGAGACTGGTTCTCACTAAGTTGCTCAGGCTGGCCTCAAACTTGTCATCCTTTTGCCTTAGCCTCCTGAGTAGCTGGGATTATAGCCATGTGCCACTGTACCTATTTTACTTTTCATTGTTACTTTTCTGATTAACCGTAGCTATTTGGAATAATAATTCTCAGCCACCACAGATCTGTACCTCAGGTCTCTTTTTGCGTTCTTTTCTACCCCTGTGTACATTGAGTTGCCAGTTCTTGTCGATTCTGCCTCCATAGCATTCTGGCATTTGCTACATTTCCACTCTTACTGTCATCACACTGATTTGAGGCCATCTACATCATTCCTGTGAATTTCCCCAGAACCTCCCTCTCTTGAAAAACTATTTCCTTTCCTTCCATCACTTTACTTTCTTACATCACTTCCAAGTGTGTCCTTCCCTGGCCAGGATTTTCATTGCCTCTGCACTGTCTGTTGCGTTAGGCACAGACCAGCCTGGCATGGGCAGTGTGGGCAGATGCATTTGTTGTCATGCCCTTACTTTTATTCTATTTTTCAAGTCAGTGGAGACTCTTATTCTTTGTGCTTTGCTGTTTATACTCCATGCTTTGCTTATATTGACTTTTTCTATCTTAAATGACCCCCTTAAATCTCTCATTACTGTTTCTACTCATGTTTTAGACCCATTAAATATGGAACTTCCTTTTTTTTTTGTTACTGGGGAGTGAATCCAGGGGTGCTTAACCACCGAGCCACATTCCCAGCCCTTTTATGTATTTTATTTAGAGACAGGGTCTCACTGAGTTACTTAGGGCCTTGCTAAGTTGCTGAGGCTAGCTTTGAACTTGTGATCCTCTTGCCTCAGCCTCCTGAGCCACTGGAATTACAGGCGTGTTCCACCACGCCTGGCTGGAACTTCCTTTTGAAGTGTTTTCTGTACTTGTCGCCCCATCTAATGAGATGTTTTTCTCCTTTAAACCACTTTAACTTTAGAGTTTGCCTTTTTGCCATAATTGCCACTAAGTGTTTTCCACCCACAACATAAGACTGAAGCTTTTTCAAGACATGGACTTTCTTCTTTGTCCTCTAACACAGTATTTTTACATAGTAGGTACTTTGCAAGTATACTTTTATGTTGAAAATAGCTTTGAAACAGGATGGATGCAAAGAAAATCTTTTGTGTAAACAAAATGTTTATCATCAAGTATGGAAATGAAATTACTTATGAGAGAATCCTTACTGAGGGATCTGGTCTGGAGAGCTTGGAGTAGGCTTCACTCAGAATAACTTCAAGATTTCAGTGCTTAACAGAACTGCAGTTGACTTGTCATTCATACTACATGTCTTTCATGAGTACACATTGGAACTCTGCTCCTCATAGTCACTCAGGGATCAGGGCAGATGGAAACTAAGTTGGGCGCTGGCTTTTTTAAGTTTTTGTCCCAGTGTGGGACATGTCACTTTCATTCATATTCCATTGGTCAAAGCATGCCACATGGTATTATGGTTTAAATCTGGAATGTCCCCTAAAGGTTCAGGTGTTGAAGGCGTGGTCCCCAGTGCAGCTGTGTTCCAAGGTAGACTTTGGGAGAGTGATTGAATCCTGAGGGCTGCAAACTTATTAGTGGATTCATTCACTGATAGATTCATAAATTTGATGGCATAATTGGGAGATGGTAGAAACTGTAGACGGTAGGGCCTAGTTGGAGGGAATGGGTCACTGGGTGCATGCCTTAGAAGGCTATATCTTGTCCCTGACCCCTTCCTTGCTCACTCCCTGCTTCCCAGCTGCCATGAGCCAAGCAGCTTTCCTCTGCCTTGATGTTCTTCCTCACCTCAAGCCCAGAGCAATGGAGCAGGCAACTCTGGATTGAAACTGAGCCAAATAAATCATTCCTCCTTTAAGTTGTTTTTTTCAAGTATCTCATCACATTGATGAAAAGCTGACTAACCCACAAGACCATGCCTAAAAGTGGGGTAGGCAATTGTAGTCTTAGCATATGCCTGGTAGTCAAAGAGTCAAAAATATTTGGTGAACAGCACTACTGAGTAGCAGATCTTCTGTGGGTATCATGGCCTATTAAAGATTAGTGTTAGAGAGTCAGTTGGGTTACTACAGACAAGCATATCGACAGTAGCTGGAAATAGTAGCTCTAACAAGACATGGTATAATGGTGAATTCAGAGTCAAAACTTCATTATAAGCACTTATAAATGCTTTTAGAACTGGGCGCAGTGATGCATACCTGTAAACACAGTGGCTCAGGAGTCTGAGACAGGAGGATCACAGGTTTGAAGCCATCCTCAGCAACTTAACGTGACTGTAACAAGACCCTGTTTCAAAAAATAAAAAAAAAGTAGGGATGTGGCTCAGTGGTTAAGCACCTTTAGGTTCAACCCTGATACCAATAAAATAAAATAATAAATGTTTTTAGGCCAAGGCCAATGATGTAAGGCAATCTATCTCAGTTATAACAGTCATTCATGAACATTACTATCTTAAAGCATTCTTAGTAGTGAACACATTCAGAAATGAAAACATTAAATTATTATTCAAGATAACTAAATTTGAGAAGTTTATAATAATTTGAGGTACATTTTCACTCAGTGGTTAAAATAAAAATGAATCTTAATTTAACCTTATTAGTTTAGTTGGGGCTAACAAACTTGATTCTTGGGGAGGAGACTTTACTTTTGACAAAGCATAAAAGCTCAGAGTGCTTATTTTAGCCCTGACTCAAGAGACAAGAGGATCTGGTTTCAGATTTTGACTCTGCCATTGAATAGTTTTCTATTTTGTGTATGTGTGTGGTGCTGGGGATTGAACCCAGGGCCTTATGCATATGAAGCAAGCAGTCTCCCAACTGAGCTATATTCCTAGTCCCTGAGTAGTTCCCTTAAAAAAAAAAAATTATTGAGCAACTGTCTTATTCTTTTTTTTTTTTTTTTTAATATTTACATTTTAGTTTTCGGCAGACACAACATCTTTGTTTGTATGTGATGCTGAGGATCGAACCCGGGCCGCACCCATGCCAGGGGAGCGCGCTACCGCTTGAGCCACATCCCCAGCCCCAACTGTCTTATTCTTGATCCTGAGTTTGCTTCTTAGTGAAATGTGCAGGTTAATTATAAGAACTGAATGAGTTCATAAAGTGCTTTGCATAGTACTTGGTTCAAAATGAGCACTCAGGATTATCTGAGCAGCAGCAGAGTTTGAAAAAACTTAGAGAAGTCAGGCAAGGAAACCCCAGAGATTGAAGGGTTTTCCCAACCTTTTTTTCTTTCTAGGATAGCATTCTGGACACACTTTTTTTTGTATTGGAGGGTACTGGGAATTGAACTTGGTAATTCTTTCTACTGAGCTACATCTCTAGCCCTTTATGTTATTTTTAAAAAATTTGAGACAGGGTCTGGCTCAGTTGCTGAGGCTGGCCTTGAACTTGTGATCCTCCTGTCTCAGCCTCCCAATTTGCTGGAATTAACCGGCATGTGCCACTGTGCCCAGCCAGACATACCCTTCTTATTTTAACATTTATGTTTTATTTTCATGTGTAAATGTTCCTCTGTCCTACTACCTTGAGCACTCTATTCATTTCTTATGTTTATTGAATATAACTTGTTTGTCAGGCTCTGTGTGCTGTGGTATTGTAGATAGTAAGGTTATGTCCTTGACCTCAAACAGCCTACAGTCTAGCAGGACCAGAGGAAAGTAAACAAATGGCTACAATGCCTCAGTATTCAGTATTCAGGAGGATTTACTCCAGGACTCCTGGGAAACCAAAATCCAATAATGTTCAAGTCCATTTTATAAAACAGTATATTTGCATACAACTTGTACACATCTTCCTGTATCCTTTAAATCGTCTCTGGATTACTTGTAGTACCTAATACACTCAAGGTGTTACATAAATGGTTGTTTTACAGAATTGTTCAAGGAATAATGACAAGAAAAGTCTCTACGTGTTCAGTTTTAGATGAATTTGTTTTTCTAATATTTTCCGTCTGTGGTTGGTTGAATTTATAGATGTGAAACCTAGAGTAGGCAGGGTTGACTACCTCATAACAAGGGCTGTGGTTGAAGGTCCCATGGAATGTCCCGAAAGGGGCCTGATGTCTCTTTGGGATTATAATTAGTTTTCCAGAGAAGTGCCTAACTTAAGTCTTGAAGGATCGGTTGTCATTAGCTGGGTGGATGTGGGTTTAAAGTCTTTTCACACAGGGAACAATATGAACCAGGGCCTAGAGACACGGGCGGGTGTAGCAACATCCTGAGGCTGCCATGAGGCAGGGGTACAGAGTATGTTTGGTGAGTATGTGGGAAATGAGGCAGCACAAGCCGACCAGGATCAGAATGAGAAGGGCTTTGTGAGTTCTGGAATTAAGCCTTTATCCAGAAGGTGATTAGGAGCCACTGAAGGATTTGAAGGTATGAAATGAATTTATCAGCTTTGCCAAAGAAGAAGGATCACTGTGTGGAGAGGAGGCAGTGATGAATATCCTGTTTCCCGGACATGGGAAGTCCTGAGGTTTGCAACCTTAGTACTCTTGCAACACAAGAGTCATGAAATATTTATGTATGAGGACAGATTAGAATGAAGTGAGACTGGAGGGAAGGATACATTCAGGTTGGTGCAGTAAGATGAGAGGCATGTCTGTCCTGCCTAGGGATAGACAAAGGGTCACCAGACCAGGATTTCAATCAGCTTCACTAGTTTCTTCTATATGATCTTGGGAAGGCCCCAGAACTTCTTCTGTCTTCTTGGTTTTCAAATTTGGAAAATGGGGATAAAAATGCTTTCCTTACAAGGATGTTCTGAGGATTGTAGGGAATAGATGTAAAAAGAAAGGTTTTGTGGTGTTCGATACATAAAGGACCTCTTACAATAAAAATAATAGTTTTTGTATTCCTAATGTTTAGTATAATCACCTGGCCCATGATCATTAGCTTTAAATCCCACCACCTAAAGATAAAAACTGTCAATTTTGTGGTTTTATTTATGCATTTTAAATGATTGATGATGCTGGTCTGCTGTTAGATGTAAGGGTATTATTCTGAGATCAAGAAGGGAGAATTGATATGAATATAATATCAATTTGAAAAGTGTTTAAGAATAAATAAAAAAAAATTGTGTAAATGCCAACAGATTATATGTGGCCATTCATCTGTTCCCACCCCTCATTTGGAAGTGATGCAAGTATGTGTGCACATACTTTCTGGCCACTGATGTAACTGTTATGTGTTTACACCTCGAGGTGCTAAAATATGTATCCTGTCTTTGACCTGTCCTTCTTGATTACTTCCCTGGGAAATTTTACCACCTGCCACCCCCGTGGGTGTGTGTGTGTGTGTGTATGTGAATATCTTCTGATAATTTTTTTAAATTTAATTTTTAGTTGTACTTGGACACAATATCTTTATTTTATTTATTTATTCATATATGTGCTGAGGATCCAACCCAGGGCCTCACATGTGCTAGGCGAGTGGTCTACTGCTGAGCCATAACCCCAGCCCCCTGATAATTTTTTTTAAAGATGGTATTTATGGGTTTAATTCAGGTTTGTTCTCTTTTAGGCTCTTCCCTGTCATCCTGGCTCTACATGAGTTCTTCTTTCTGATTTTCTGTTTAAATGCCATCTATTGTCTTGTCATGTCATTATTTTCCCTATGTCCACGCATTCCCTTTTTCCTGATGTCACTTTTTCTCACAAAATATGGAAAGATTGCCATCTTATATGTGCAATGTTTATATGCTTTTAATACAATTTAAAAATCCATTGAGCCTGATGCATTGGTGCATGCCTGTAATCCCAGCCACTCAGGAGGTTGAAGCAGGAGGATCACAAGTTTGAGGCCAGCTTGAGAACTTAGCAAGACCCTCCCTCAAAAAATAAAAAAGGGCTGAGGTTGTGGTGCAGTGGTAGAACGCTAGCCTAGCATTTGTGAGGCACTGTGTTTGATCCTCAGCACCACATAAAAATAAATATCTACAACTAAAAAAAATTTTTTTAAGTGCTTGTTTAAAAAAATAAGAAGGACTGGGAATGTAGTTTAGTGGTAGAGTATCCCTTGTTTCTTTCCCCAGTATAGCAAAACAAAACCAATAGCAGCAGTAACCTCATTGAAACATTTTGTTTGGAGTATATCAAATAAATTATGAAATTCTGTAAATGACTTTTTTTCTTGTGGTTTTTTTTTTTCTTCTTTCTTTCTTTCTTTTTTACAGTGCTGGGGATTGAATCCAGGGCCTCATGCATGCTAGGCAAGCACGCTACCAATGAGCTACACACATCTCCAGCCCTCTTTAACTAGTTTTTAAAATAGCAGTGTGTCTCAGACTTTTTGGCCTCAGGATCTCTTTGAAGTTTAAAAATTATTGAGTACCCCTATATAACTTTCATCTTTATGAGTTTTGTCTATTCATATTTAGTTTATTAAGTATATTTAATGCATTAGAATTATTTTTTCCATTCAAAATTATTAAATACTGAAAAAGTTTTAAATCATAAGATTACACAAGCATGTATTCCATTGGCTGTGAGAACAGTCATGTCATCACAGGTCATCATGTGCTGTGTATCCTCTAGAAAACTCTACTGGATCCTTAAGAGAGAATGAGAGTGTCAGACACAGTGGTGCATGCCTGTAATCCCAGCAGCTGGGGAGACTGAGGCAGGAGGATCACAAGTTCAAAGCCAACCTCAGCAACTTAGTGAGGCCTCAGGTAACTTTTGAGATCCTGTCTCAAAATAAAAAATAAGCATCCCTGGGTTCAATGCCCTGTACCAAAAAAAAAAAAAAAAAAAAAAAGAGGGAGAGAATGAATAGGCAAATAATGTCTTAGAATTATTGTGAAAACAGTTTTAACTCATGGATCTCATGAAAGGGTCTTTTGGACCCTGATGGATACTTGGACTACACTTTGAGAACTGCTGGTATATAGATGCTGTTTTAGAGATTTTATGTGACACTTTTATGTATTTTTAGTAACAAAATAACATAAGAATGGAAACATTTACAAACATTTTCTATTTTCAAAAGGTACTCAACATAGTTATTTCTAAAACAGCTAGTTTCTAGCCTTTGCTAGAACATCTCCTTTATCCTGGAAGGGCAGATGTATGCACTTTGGGGAGATCAGGTAGGTCTCATGCTGCTGGCAGACACTTGCCTTCTCAAGAAGGTCAGCAAATTGGGAACATTAGTATTTCTGTAAAAGAAAAATGTACAACCACTCTTTAAGATCTAGAAATCTTATGAACGCTTGGGCTGGATGATAACAGGAGAACTTCTATGATCCAGGTTTCATGGTTTCTCAGTTATCTTGTCAAGTGTAGTAGTGGTCCTATTTGAAGGATGCAATTTTTAGACACTTAATCACATCAAAGTCATTTTGTTCACTTTAGCAAGTGAAGGAGTGTCCTCTGCTGCAAACTTCTGCTCTTCTCACCCACAATTCTGACGCAGGGACTGTGTCAGTGAGGTTAAAGATTAGATAGGTTTATGAGTGGGAGCTCTGGTATTTCTTTCAATACTCTGCTAAATCTCTTTGAGCATCCTTGCAGATATCATGCCTCTTTGGAGGCAGATGGCCAGGGCTACTAAAATGGCCTCATCTGCTCTTGGCACAGTCCTCTCCCATCTGTCTTCTATGTTGCCTTTGAGCAATCTTTCTGAAATACAGATCTCCATTATTTCTTTACTTAATCCCTTATGTGGTTTGTCAGTGGAATAAATTTTAGACTTAGTGAGGCTAAGGCCTTTCCTGCCCTCTGACTGCTCCAGCCTCCCACAGTCAGTTTAGTTTGGGTACCACCCTTCTAAAGCTTTCCTAAACCTCCCAGTTAATCTCCACCATCCAATAATGTCTGAACCTCGTCTGTCTGTTCCTGCTACTTTACTAGGTGGGTAATAATGACTCTTGCCTGTACTAATAAGATAACATAGCTTCTAGCATAGTTTCAGCATAGTTCCTTTTTGGTAATGGGGCGTAGTCTTTCTATATATGCCCCTACCCCAAGATATGGTTAGACAAACCTTATAGAACTTGCTATATAAGCTTAAGATGTAAAGTCTCAAGAAAGAATAGCAATGAAGGGAAGAACTTTTATCTTACATTTTCTAATGTCTTATTGTTTTACACATGTAAGAACAGAACAAGCCAAGTGCAGTGACACATACCTGTAATCCCAGTGGCTCCAGAGACTGAGGCAGGAGGATCAGTGGTTCAAAGCCAGCCTCAGCAAAAAGTGAGGTGCTAAGCAACTCACTGAGACCCAAAATAGGGTATGGCTCAGTGGTCGAGTGGCCCTGAGTTCAATCCCCAGCACTGTAAACAAATAAACAAACAATATAATGATATCCATTATTAAATCTTGATATGCATAGTGCTTCAATTTTTTTTTTTTTGAAAGAACATTACATTTTCTGTAAAGGCCTCCTGTATTTTGTGTTTCCCACCCCCGTCTTCTTCTTTCTTCACCAGAGGGACCACTAGCTTTGATTCAAAGTTCCTTTATTCCTCCATATATTTTTATGCATTCACTAAGTGTGTTCGTACACAGTACAGAGCAGAGACTTGCAAACTGGCCTGCAAATTTTATTGGACACTTCCATGCTCATTCCTTTACATGTTGGTGGTTGATGCTTTTGAGCTACAATTCATTGTCTCCAGTTTTCTGGGCATATTGCCACCTCCCAAACTCACCTTTAACACCAGTCCCCACCCTTTCATCTTATCTGGCCTGTGCAGAAGAAGGCCATCTTCCAAACACTGCAGTGGAATTTTCTAAAGACCAGTTTCATTCAGCATTTTTAATCTTCCACATAGCAGTCACCTTTCCAAATGGTGGGGGGAGAATATGTCTGGAACCTTGTCCTCTGTATACCAGTAAAGCCAAATCTTAACCACTCCTATTCAGAAAGATTTTTTTTCCCCATAAAACCAAAGATGAACTCCCACATATGCAAAAAGTGCAAGTGTGGGCTGGGGATGTAGTTCAGTGGTACAGTGCTTTCCTAGCACGTGCAAAAACCCTGGGTTCAATTCCTAGTGCTACAGAAGAACAAAATAAGAAAAGTTTTATTCCTTTGGGTTTTACTCCCCTGACCCTTTCAGGCTTTTCTTTAGCTACTTCTAAAAGGAACATCTGACCAATGGAATATCAGCTTTATTATTCTGTTTCTTATTTTTAAGATCCTGGTAGGTATTTAATTTCTGTTTTGAAAGTCACTGACTTTCCATGTTGTAGGAGTTTGAGTCCAACCGGGAGAGAGAAATCACAATAACAATTAAAAAAATTTTTTTTTCATAGTTGTAGATGGACAGAAAGCCTTTATTTCTTTTTAAAAATTGTTAAGACATTGATGGACTTTTATTTTATTCATATATTTGTATGTATGCTAAGAATCGAACCCGCTAGGCAAGTGCTCTACCATTGAGCCACACCCCAGCCCGAAAACCTTTATTTTATTTGTTAATTTTTATGTGGTGCTGAGGATCAAACCCAGTGCCTCATGCATGCCTGGCAAGCACTTTGCCACTGAGCTACAGCCCCAGCCCCACAATGGCAATTTGAACAAAGTTTAATATGAAAACTATTGGGCTGGGATTGTGGCTCAGCGGTAGAGCGCTCGCCTAGCAAGGGCGGGACCCGGATTCGATCCTCAGCACCACATAAAAATAAAGGCATTGTGTTATATCCATCTACACCTAAAAAATAAATATTAAAAAAAAAGAGTTAAAAAAAAGAAAACTATTAACTAAAGGAATTAGAGTAACATGGGATTGACCAGTAAGAAGTAAAGAAATAGCATATGGAAAAATGGTCATGCCATTAGCCATCATAGAAACAAATGAAAACTACAGTGATAGGCCACTTCCTGCTAACTAGAATCAAAAAGACATAACAGAGTGTTGGAGCAGGGGTGGAGAAATTAGAATTCTCACACATTGCTAGTGGAAATGTGAAATGGAGCAGCTCTTTTGGAAAAGACTGCATTTCCTCAAACAATTAAACAGAGTTACCAATATGACCCAACTCATTCCTAATATCTATACCAATAGTACCTTGAGGCATATATCCAAAGAAGTTAAAAAATTATGGCTGAATGAAAGCTTTTACATAAATGTTCACGGCAGCATTATTCATCCAAAAAGTGGAAAAATGCAAATGCCTATCAACTAATGAGTAGATAAATAAAATATGGTCTGTCCGTACAATGGAATATTATTTGACAATAAAAGCATTGATGTGAGTGTGCTACATGAGGGGCAAGTGTTTTAAATAACGCTCCATTCTTATCCAATGACTGGAATCTGATAGCAATCCTTGCTAGAAGTAAAAAAGGAAAAGAAAAAACATTGATGGAGCTGGTGTTGTTGTTTAGTAGTGGAGTGCTTATCTTAGCATGTGTGAGATATTGGGTTCGATCCTCAGCACCACATAAAAATAAATGAACAAATAAAAGCATTGTGTCCATCTACAACCAAAAAAAAAAGCATTGAAGTACCATACGTGCTACAACATGGCATGAACCTCAGAAATAGTAAGTGTACTAACTGAAAGGAAAAAAAAAAGCCAATAATAAAATCAATAAAAAAAAGAAAGCCAGTTGTAAATCACACACACACACACACACACACACTCACACACTTACTTTCTTTTTTTTTTTTTTTTTAAAGCACTGGGGATTTAACCCAGGGGTGTTTTACCACTGAGTTACATCCTCAGCCTTTTTCAATTTTTTTCAGTTTTTGACAGGGTCTCATTAAGTTGTTGACATTGGCCTTGAACTTGTGATCCTCCTGCCTCAGACTCCTTAGTTGCTTGGGTTACAGGCGTGCACCACTGCACCCGCTACAAATGACCATATACTGTGTAATTTCATTTATATAAAGTATCCAAAATAAGCCAATCTGTAGAGACTGAAAATAGATTTGGGTTTGGAGAACAGGAGATTTGGCAAGGTGGTAATAACTGAGGGACGTGTAATATGTTTTCTGGATCACTGAAAACATTCTAAAATTGATTGTGGTGACATTTGTACAACTGTGAATATTCTAATAGCCATCAAATTGTGTGCTGTGAATTGTGTGGCACATAGGATATCTCAAGTAAAGTTGTTAAAAAGAAATAAAAATAGAAATAGCAGATAAAAGAGGCAGGCACCACCCCAGGGCTGAGATAGAGCGACAGATGAAGAGCCCCTTTCTCTACTGCCTGCCCCCCACTTCCACCCTGCCCCAGCCAAGATCCTGGTGCTGTGGCTCTCGGGAAGATAGAGAAGTGATTGATGGTGCCTGGCAGAACTTGCTGGAAATCTGCCTTCTGGGGTGCTAGGGATCACCAGAGCCATTCTCCTATAAAACTTGCCAGAGAAGAGGTGCTCAGGAAGACTGCAGACTGCTGGACACCAGAAAAGCCATGGGGGCCGCAGCAGCCTAGCTAGCAGAGCACACAGGAACCTGGAAACCAACCCTTTCCCTCCTGAGGGTCTTTCTGCCTGTCCTGTCCTAGCAAAGTCTGACATTAGGCCAGCTGGCAAAAGAAAATATTTTAAAGGATTCATTTTTGCAGGGTAGGCAAGAAGGGGTGAATTTGGATCTGAAAGGCAATAAATCAATAACTAGCACAGTGGGTAATGATGACCCTAATATACCCTTAGCTTTTTAATTCCCTTTGGGATCTTCGGGTTATTCTTGCACCTTTGCTGTTGTGATTTAAGAGAAGCAAGGAAACTTATCTTTGGGCTAATTTGCCCTAAGCCCAGCTCTCTAATTATCCATTTTTGCATCTTTTCCTATTTCATTTGTTTGACTTTCTCTTTCAGATACCAGTTATGCTTATACTTTATTTCTGTGACTTCCATTGGTTTTATTCTGTTCTGGAAATCCTTTTAAATTTTTCTTTTTTATTTTACCCTGCTCATTTTTTTTTTTTTTAAATCAGTCATGGCCTTCAAGATTCTTATTGAATTTTTGTCAGTGTTCACTTTGTTCTCTTCCTTTGAGACTTTCAGTGCTTGGGTGCTAAATTTTACTTTATTTTAACATTGATGTTGTTTTACTATTTTTCTTTGGAGATATTCCTTAGTTCCTTCCCCTAGTAATTGTTTTAAAACAAAGCCATTTGTGGTGTGGGACTGGGACTAGGAGAATCTTTGTCAAGGATTTTGTTTTATATGTTTATTTATTTATTTATTTTTCTTGAAGTGCTGGGGATCAAACCCAGGGCCTTAGCATGCCAGGCCAGCACTCTGCTACTGAATTACACCCTAATCCCGGTTAATAATCTGTATGTGTTCTGTGGTAAACATTGGTGTGTGTGATCTTCCCTGCTTCCTCTCCCCTACCCTTCTTTTACTTTTTTTCTACTTTTATTGCAACATGCCCACCCCAGGGATTGAACCCAGGGGCATTTTACCACTGAGCTATATCCCCAACCTTTTCAATTTTTTATTTTGGTAGGGTCTTGCTAAATTCCTGAGACTGGCCTCAAACTTGGGATCATCCTGTCTCGGCCTCTGAAGCTGCAGGGATTACAGGAGTGTACCACCACACTTGACTTATTATTTTGTTATAACCTTTTTTTTTTTTTTTTTTTTGGTATTGGAGATTGAACCCAGGGCATTACACACAGTGCTAGGCAAGTGCTGTACCAGTGAGCCACATGCCTGGCCTTGTATACCTTTTATTGTTGTCGTGGTGGTTTTGGGGATTGAACCTAGAGCCTCATGCATGCTAAATATGTCCCGCCCCACTGATTTACACCCTGAGCACTGTCATGGAGAAAGGCAATTTAGTATATGACTGAAGCCAGATCATCTGAATTTGAATCCTGCTCTGCCACTTGCTAACACTATGATCTTGGACAAGATATTTTAACTTTCTTTTTGTCTATTTCTTCACTATAAAGTGGGAATGATAATTTTGTAAGATTGACAAGAAGGCTTAATGAGTTGAATCACATAAAACTTTTTAGAACTATGGACAATCTGTAGTAAGTGCTATATGAATATTAGCAATATTAATTTTTTATTCTTCATATTGACCTGTAATTAGAAGTGCACAATCCTTCTGAGTCAGATAATCTCATAGAGTTCATGTTAATTAACTGCTTAAGTCTGCTTGGTCATGCATATAAAGTCTGACGAGTAAGGGTGCATTCAGCAAAAACATTTTTGAAAAATTGATAAGCTTTTCAGTAACTGGTTTGGGAAGCTGGATAATAAGTAGTATGCAATAATTTCTAATTAGTTTTCCTCAAAAATATTCACAGGAGACATTCTCTGGAAGTACTTTGTGGATTTGGCTTTTCTTTTTTTGGTAGTGCTGGAGATCAAACCCTGGGCCTCCCACATGTTCAGTGCATGCTCTGCCACTGAGCTATACTACCAGCCTCCTTTGTGGTTTTTTTTGCTCTGCATGATTTTGTCATAATTAAGTTTATATCCATTATAGCTGACATTTGAAGATCAGCAAAACTCTGGTATTTCAGGCCAACCTAAAAATTGTTTCTAGGTATAGTTGAAAACAACCATATTGTAGGATGTTTTAGGAATGGCAAGAGTTTGGGTGCATGTAGTTTCAGTGAGTCAGATTTTTATACAGTTTTCTTTTTGTGACTATTTAAGATAATCTAGCTTTCAGTAGCTTATGTGCCTTTTTAAAAGTGTACTATAATTCACTGAATTATCAGTTAGTGACCAGATAATTTTTGAGGAGCTATCATGGGCACAGTGGTGAACAAAACAGACATGTTCCCTGCCTGGATGAGCCACAATATAAATGTTAAACTATCATAAATACTTACCAAATTATAAGTGTGGGATAGAGACGTAGAGGTGCTGTGGGAGTAACTGACAGGAAGCCCTAACATTGCATGGAGACATGTTTTGTTATGAAATGAATTAAGCTTTGAATTGAGACTTAAAGGTGAGTAGAAGCTGGATAGAGGAAGTGGTCTTGTCAAGAGGGCTTCAGCCTGACTTTGGGAGAGCATGGTAAGCTCGAACTAGAGAAAGAAGTTCCTTGTTCCAAACAGGTGAGGTGAAGGTTTTGATAGCACTTTGAAGGTGTTGTTTTTGCTTGAGAGAGTAAAAACTGGAGAAACAGGTTGATTGGGGGAGGTCAGAGACACCTATGTAACACCTGGATGATCCATTAGAGTGAAAAGTTAATAAATGGACGTGGGTCTCAGTGGGGATTTCTAGGCTGAACATTTGGAGTTTGGGATAATCAACATGAAGGTAAATCAAGTCAGGGAGGTGGATGACATCACCTTCAAAATATCTGCCATGGGCTGGTGTTGTAGCTCAGTGGTAGGGCACTTGCCTAGTGTGTGAGAGGCACTGGGTTCGCTCATCAGCACCATATGAAAATAATAAGTAAAGTAAGTAAAGGTATTGTATCCTTCTGCAACCAAAAATTAAAAAAAAGATATCTGCAGAATCAGAATGTAAGAAAGTCTAAGACAGTGCCTGAATGTCTTTACATTTTAAATTGCTGTGTATTTCATATATGCACAAATTCTAACCTTAGTATTTATTAATTTTTGGGATGTGAACAATTATATTGTGTCTAGAATTGGGACATGTAATTAGAAATATATAATTTAATCTTTAAACAGTGTCACTAGTAGGAGGCACTATAAAGTACTGGCTATTCACAGATCTAAGTTCTGGTTCTGCTTTTAAATTGTATTCTTATTCTTTACAGAGGCAGAGATGATGAAATTTTTTCTAAATGCCATGATAGAGGTAAACCTGGAATGCTTGGGAGCACAAACATCATGGTATAGGGCTGTGATATGAAGCTTCCTGAAGATACTCAGACTTGAATATTGTCCTGAAAGTGATCAGGTCATGGTGAGCTGAGGAGTGAAGGAGAAGACAGAAGTCAGTCTCCCTTTTCTAGGGCAGGGTCTGAATTTTCTCTTTTTGGTGTCTTTGATGCTTTGTCAGGGCCTGTCACTTGGTGTTAGTTACATTAGCTTTGGACAGGGGATCTTTCCTTCTCTGAGACGAAATGCACACACTAGGAGGTGAGTCCAGATTGTCAGACTCCATCTGCATTCTCAAGAGTTTTTGCCATGAGCATCTGCAGCCCTTTGCCTGTGTGCCTTCTTCTGACTGTGTAAGGAGGCCAAGTGCATTCCTGTGGCCAGAATGCTCTGCCTTCATCTACCATTAGTGTTTTTATTTATTCTGTTTTTTTTTTTGTACTGGGGATTGAACCCAGGGGCACTTAACCACTGAGCCACATCCCCAGCCCTTGTTATTTTTTATTTTGAGACAGGTCTTGCTAAGTTTGCTGAGGCCAGTTTTGAATTCTCGAACCTTCTATCTCAGCCTCCTGTGCTGCTGGGATTACAGGTGTGTGCCATTGTGCCTGGCTGTTCTAGTCTTTTTCTGTTTCATGGTTGAGTATATGATACTTGGTTCATTTTGTCATTCAATATTAGATTATAGCATTTCCCCATATTATTAAAATTTTTCATAAACAACATTTTAAGTGGCTGCATAAACTCTCACTTGGATGCTAAATAAGCATAAATAACACTTAAGTTAAATTTTTTTTTTAACTTTTCATTTTGAGATAATTTCAGGCTTAAAAAAGAGTTGCAGAAATAGTGTAAGGAATTCCCATATATCCCTTGGCTAGTCTGTGGTGGTGTCTGTACATTTTCCATTGTAAAGTTACTCTTTTCTTTTGTGAAATTAGTGTTTTCCGAGTAGATACTTAAAAACTATATGATATGCCCTTCTTCATAAAACGTTTACCCATTATTTTTAGCATCCTTTTTTTTTTAAAGAAAGAGAGATAATTTTATTTATTTTTTTGGTAGATGGACACAACGCCTTTATTTTTATGTGGTGCTGAGAATTGAACCCGGGTACCCCCCCCCCCCCCCCCCCCCCGGGTGCTAGGTGAGTGAGCACTCTACCACTGAGCCACAATCCCAGCCCCAATTTTTAGCATCCTTTGATGTTTCTTAGCTGAAAGGGTTAGGGATTAGGGATGTGGCTTAGTGGTAGATCCCTGGTACAAAAACGAACAACCAACTCCTGTCCCTAAAACAAACAAAACCCAATGTCTAGGGTGTCTAGGATCGAGGATATAGCTCAGTGGTAGGGTGCTTGGTTAGCAGGCCAAGGCCTGGATTCAATTCCTAGTACCACACATACACACACACACACATCTAGATACTGGATGTACCTACTGCTCTTGTAATATGACTGTTTTTAGGTCTGTTAAATGGATAAGTTAGGGGATATATGTGGGTGAACCCACAAACGTACACATACAGTACCTGTGTCTATATTTATTTTTATATCTTTATATTTTTGGAAACCATCACTTCACACTGATTACAATGCTAGTGAAAATCAAAAGATTAATTCTCGTTTTTCCCTTTCCATATTTGTAACTTCCATCTCCATTATTGAGAAATCTTCCTGCCATTAGTGTCAATGTATTTACTTATGTGGTCAATCCCAAATTGCCTGTTGACTCTCTCCTTGACCCTCACACAAACTTATGCCCTTTCCTGCCCCTTTACCCCAAGCATGTGTACCCACTTTACTCAGTTCCTAATGTCTTATGGTTTTTACATTAAATTATCCAGAAAGGAAGGGAGCCCATTCTTTTTTATGGATGTATGATATTCAATTTTTGTAGATATATCATTGTTTATTCAACTCTCTCTCTTTTTTTTTTTTTTATTTATTTATTTATTTTAGTTTTTTTTCCAGCAGACACAACATCTTTGTTTGTATGTGGTGCTGAGGATCGAACCTGGGCCGCACGCATGCCAGGCGGGCGTGCTACCACTTGAGCCACATCCCCAGCCCTTTATTCAACTCTTGATGAAGGACATTTGAAGGACTTTCAGTCCTATTAAGTTTCAAATAGGGCTGCAGTAAATGGCTGTGTGCATAGGACTTTTTGTATTTTTGTCAATGTATCTTTGGGATAGTTAAAAAAATTTTTTTAATTAGTTGTTGATGAATCTTTATTTATTTATATGTGGTACTGATAATTGAACCCAGAGCCTCACACATGCTAAGCAAACGTTCTACCACTGAGCCGCAACCCCAGCCCTGGGATAATTTTTTAGCCAGGAGATTTATTGGCTTAAAGAGTACGATTTTAAGCATGTGTGATTTTTGTTATTACCAAATCCTTCCCACCACATCAGTGTATATGAATGCCTGTCTCCCCACTCCCCGCAGTCCCACCCCTGGAGTATATTGTCAAACTTTTGTCCTAGCAGTGAATTTGAAATTATGTTTCTTTGGGGATCATGGGATGTTCTGTGTGTGTGTGTGTGTGTGTGTGAGGTGTTGGGGGTTGAACCCAGGGCCTTGTGCATAGCTCCACAAACTGAGCTGACCTCCCAGCTCACATGGGATGTTCTTGTCCTGGAGGTCTTAGCTTCTTCTAAGCTCCTGTTTGCTCCTTTGTATGTCATCTGCTTTTGGAAATCTGTTTCTTCTGGGTGTTTTTTCTGCTGTCTTCATTTGAAGCTCATTTGTCTTAATGGAAAAGACTGAAATAAAATAGGTGATTGGTTCAGGCTTCTCACTGTCACAGTTGTTGAATGAGTGGATGAGTCTGTTGACTCACTGTCACATGTCTTCATGCCCTTGGGTTGTGGTCACTGCCTGGATGTGCCACTTCAGACATCACATCTGCATTTAGGACAGAAATTATGTGGCACTAGCCACATCAGTTCCCTTTTAAAAAGAAAGGAAAGCTTTCCAACAACCACTTGGGTTTTGTAGGCAGCTGGTTACACCTTAAATTTTTAGTTGCTTAGGGGGTGTTAGACAAGATACAGACCTTTCTGCTGCTGGAAATGCAAGTCTCTGGTTTCTATCTCATTTTGAAAACTTTGTACATTTACCTTTATAAATATAAAATTAAAAATAAACATATGCATAGATTGTAACGAAACACCCTGTCCAGACCCATTTTCCAGAGGTAATTATTGTCAGTATTTTGGTGCATATTCTTTTAGGTATATACTTTTTTTTTTTAAAGAATTTTTTTTAATATTTATTTCTTAGTTTTCGGCGGACACAACATCTTTGTTTGTATGTGGTGCTGAGGATCGAACCCAGGCCACACACATGCCAGGCGAGTGCGCTACCGCTTGAGCCATATCCCCAGCCCTTAGGTATATACTTAATACTTATTTATTTATTTATTTTTAACTGGGGGTATAACCCAGGGGCTCTCAGCTGCCGAGTGACATCCTCAGCACTTTTTATTTTGAGACAAAGCCTTGCTGAGTTGCTGAGAGTCTCAATAAATTGCTGAGGCTAACCTGGAACTTATGATCCTCCTGCCTCAGCCTCCCCAGCCTCTGGGATTATAAACATGGGCCACTGCTCCCAGCTTAATACTTAATGTCGTTGTTGTCCTGTTTGTTGTTGCTAGTGTGAGGCCACATATGTTTATACTGTTCCACAACTCGATTGCTTTTCCACTCAGCAGTATGTTCTAGGCATTTTCCCATATGGGTATGTGTAGATGTGCCCATTCTTTCTGACTGGTACCTCGCATTCTTCATTTCTTCTGCCATTCCAGATCCGTTTTCACCTTCTTTCCTCTCTGAACTGGTGATGGACCTCTGAACTGCATCATCTGGGTTTCTTTGTCCTTTGGTTTCCATTTAGGATCAGTTGATACAAGGCACCAACAGAAGACAAAGGAGTGTGGTAGGAGAGGTTGGGGCACATCACCCTAACTCTACTGCCCCTTGCACCTTGCTGAAGTGCTACACAGCCTGCTCCTCGGTGTCCACTGCCCCCACCGGGTGGCCTCTCTCCCCACCCATGTCTTGCTGAGCTATCATCCTCCTGACCTTTGAGGCAGAAGTGCATATCTAGTTTCCTGCCCTTGCTAGTCTCTGGATCCGTTCTCACTCCTTGTTGGTTCCTTTAAACCCTCCTCACACAGCTCTCAAACATCCTGTCCTGAAACCTCCTTCAGCTTATTCTTTTGCGTGTGCTGTTTCCCATCAACTTCCCACGGATACTATACCACGGTGGAGACGTTTGAGCTGTTTCTGTTATTTGCCGGTATAATCAGCATTGCTAGTGCACGTTCCTGTACACACCCTTAATGCTTTTTGTTGCAGTGTTCCTTGAGGGAAAAGTCACAGAAATAGCAGTGCTGTGTCAAGGTATATGAATGCTGTAGATTTCAATAGATATTTCTAAATTGCTCCCCAGAGTCCACCAAATTCACATTTGCACCCCATGTTCTTTGATATTAAAAAACTATGGAGGTAATACTTGTGAATTATAACAAATTTAGTTCAGGAGTGTATAAAGGGAAAAGGAAAGTCCTCCCAGTGATACGCTTCTCATATTCCCATCCCATTCCCTACAGGTAACTGTGCTAATAACATTTAGCTATGTATCCTATTGGGCCTTTGCTCCCTCTTTTTATACTTACATATTTATTATAGAATAAATTCATATGTGTGTACATGTAAACATTCATATATGTAGATATATGTATATCTCTAGCTGAGAGAACTCATTTCTAGAATCTTCTGTTCCATTATCTTTGTTTTTTTTCCCCTGTGCCAGTACCTGTCTTGTCTTAATTATTTCAACCTTGAGTTGGTTTTGATATCTGGGAAGGCAAATTCTTATCTGTGATATTGTAAAATATATATTTGGTCTTTATCCGCATTTTCTGGCATACAACTCCTAAACTCTGTGGAATCTCCACAGTGACCTCTTTTTGTATGCTAATGAGTTGGCTCTTGGCTGGCAGACCCTACCTGACTGCCACATGTTGGGCTGGAGGTTTGGGACTTACCAGCCCTGCTTCCCACTCTTTCCTAAGGTTAAGTTGGTTATTGTGAGTGGTGAAATCAATCACCTCTGTAATGAGGCCTCCATAAAACCCGAGAGGACAGAGTTTGGAGAGCTTCCAGATGGCTTGACAGGTGAAGGATCCTGGGGTGGCATACCCAAAGAAGTCCCAGAAGATCTTGGTCCCTTCTCCCATACCTCACCCTCTGTATTTCTTCATCTGTATCCTTCGTAACATCATTTATCATAAATTGGTGTTTCCCCTGGATTTGTGAGCCACTTTAGCAAATTAATTGAACCTAAGGAAGGGGTTGGAGAAACTCAGGTTTGTAGCCAGTGGATCAGAAGAACAGGTAAAACAACTTGGGGTATATGGTTGGTTTCTGAAGTGGTGGGAGACAGTTTTAGGGGACTGAGCTTTCAATCTCTGGGATCTTTCAAACAGCACAGTGTGGGAGTGTGAATTGGTGGACTCTGGGGAGCAGTTTTAGCAATAGCTATTGAAATTTACAGAATTCATATACCTTGACACAGCACTTCTATTTCTGGTATCATCTCCAGGTAGACAGTGTCAGAACAAAATGGAATTGGAAGATGTCCTCTGCTGCAGTTTTGCTTACTTGGCCAGAGGAGGACCCCCACCCACACCCCACCCACACCTGGTGTCAGAAACATGTTGCAAAAATGAGTTTGGCTTTTCTCTCCCTATATTATGTTCAGCTCATTTTCATTTAAAATTTTCTTGGCTCGTCTTGGATATGAACTCTTTAGATAATCTTTAGATCTAAGTGTAAAAACAATCATGGATTTTGATTGGAATTAAACTTATAGAGAACTGACATTTCAGGAGAACTGATGTATTTCCAATATTGAATATTCTCACTTAAGAACTTGTTATGTCTCTTACTCAGACCTTCTGTATTCTTTGGTGAAAATTCTTGCCCATTTCTTCTCAGGTTTATTTTTAAGTATTTTACAGATTCATTTCCATCACTTTATATTTCACTTTATATTTCCTAATTAGATATTACTGGTGTAATTTTTTTTTTTTGGTCGTTATTGAGGACTGAACCCAGGGGTGCTCTATCACTGAGCTACACCCCAGCCCACCTTTTGTAATAGGGTCCTGCTAAATTGCTGAGGCTGCCTTGAACCTTGTGAACCTCCTGCCTCAACCTTGTGCACCTAGCTGCTGGGATTACACTCGTGCACCTGGCTGCTGGTGTAATTTTTTAAGAAGGTGTTGATTTTTGTAAGTTAACATTATAATTGCCTACTTTAGTGATCCTATTCTTAATGAGTTTTCAGTTTATTTTCTTGGCTTTTCAAAGTGCCCTATTACATAGTATGCAGATTTTCACTTGTATCTTTCTCATGTTATTTGTGGCTGGAGTATCTGGTTGTAGGTGGAGGGTCTGATCAAGGAAGTCTTCTTGGCCCGTGTTGCATGCAAGGTGAGTATCAAAGGATGTAGAGCAGGCTTGGTAGCAGGGTGGATAGAGACTGGATTCCAGACAGACCTCTAGGACAGAAACAACAGGTAGGGCTTAGTGAAACAGAAAGAATGACTAGTTCGTGGGCACAGGTGAGGTTGCGGAGCAGTGCATGGATTGGGGAGTAAGTTAGGGATCGGTCAGAAACTGCTTGGCTTTACTAAGCAGTTCCTTTCAAATGAATTGAATGGCCCCCTAAAGATGTCCATACTCTCGTCTCTGGTACCTGTAGTAGTATCAGCTGACATGGCAAAAGGTATTTTCCAGATGTTATGAAGGTTATGGCTCTTTAAGAAAATGTTCTCAGTGTTTCAGGTGGACCCAGTATAATCACAGGAGATTGGAAGCAGAAGTAAGATGCTGTAGAAGGGAAAACTGGAGAGATTTAGAGTGTGGGACTTAGCCCATCTTGGCTGAAGTGGGACCACATGGAAAGTTGGAGGAGACAATAAGAGCAGAGATTGGCTCCTGTCTGTTGACTAGTAGGAAACTGGCCCAACAGCCAGCTGCACGGACTCTACTTAACCAGTAGCTGGGCGGGTACAGAAGTAGATTTTTGCCTCATACGTGCATACCCACGTTTATGGCAGCACGGTTCACAGTAGCCAAACTACAGAACCAGCCTCCGGATCCATCCGCTGATGAATGAGTAAAGAATATGTGGTATGTATGTACAATGGAGTTTTATTGAACCATATAGAAAAACAAAATTGTCATTTGCAAGAAAATAGATGGAAGTTGAGGCCATTATTTTAAGTGAAATAAGCCAAATTCAGAAGGTCAAGGGTTGTGTGTTTTCTCTCATGTGGGAAGTACAAAGGAAAAAGAAAGATATGGGAGGTGTCTCATGAATTTCCAAGGGAGAACAGTAGAGTCAAGTAAAGGGATCAAGGGTTGGGGGGAGGGGGAGGAGGAGAGAAAGGAAAGGGAAAATACTGGGGAATAATGGTACTGGTTAAATTATATTGTTATATTGTGTTTATGTATGAATATATAACAACAAACCCATTGTGTATCACTATAATGCACCGGTAAAAAAAAAAATGGGGAAAAAAGTAAATTCTGTTTTAGAAAAGAAAGCAGCCCCTCTGATACTGATTTTAGACTTGTGGGATTCTAAACAAAGGACCCTGCTGAGCCTGGACTTTATGTTTCTTCCTTTTTTTGGTGTGTGAGGAGGTGCCACATCCGCAGCCCTTCTTTATATTTTATTTAGAGATAGGGTCTCACTGAGTTGCTTAGCATCTCACTATTGCTGAGGCTGGCTTTGAACTTGGGATCCTTCTGCCTTAGCTTCCCGAGCTGCTGGGATTACAGGCGTGTACCACCTCACTTGGCTTGAGCCTGGACTTTGACCTTCAGAACTCTGAGATAAGAAATTTGTGTTGTTTTAAACTGTTTAGTTTGCAGTACCTTGTTTCAGCAGTGGTAGATAATACAAAGGGGTTTGGGCAGGGAAGTAACAAACCCCTTTGTTTTGTTATTAAAAGACAACTGTGTGTGCTGGGTATAAAATGGATCTGGAGAGTGTAGGTTTCAAGGCAAGGGAGCGGTGGTGGGAGCACAGTGGTGGCATGAACTAGGGTGGTGATAGTGGGAAGGGCGTATGATTTGAGATGTATTTGGGAGGTTAGAATTGCAGAATGTGGTTATTGGTGCTGGGGGTGGATGAGGGTGCACGGATGACTGCTGATTTTTGGCCTGGGTGCTGAGGGGTTCTGAGGCTGTTGCTTGAGATGGAGATGAGCATGTTGGGAGATGCCATGTTATGAATGCTGAGGTTATTCTTCATTTGGAAATTCTCTTTACAGGTTCTTTATCTTAAGGGAGAGCATAATCAGTATGATGATTGCTTTATCTCTTAAGACCTAATTTTTGTTTTTGTTTTTATTTTATTATTATGTTTTAGGTCATGTAGGAAATTGTAAATCATGCGAAGATGGGACTCTTGGTATTTGTGCGCAATCTGCTGCTAGCCCTCTGCCTCTTTCTGGTCCTGGGATTTTTGTACTATTCCGCATGGAAGCTACACTTACTCCAATGGGAAGACTCTAGTAAGTATAGTCACTCTGACCCCCTGGGAAAAGCCTGGAGCAGGTCAGTTATGGCTTGTCACATGGCTGCAGTGCTCTCATATTCTTCAGAGATGGGCAGTGAACGTAAACTGAACATTTTTGGGTCTTAATCTTAGAGATTACCTACTGTTTTAGCTGCTATAAGCTGAGAACTTTATTTCTTTATTTTTTTGAACTGCATGCCATGGCCAGCCTCAGTTCCTCTTATGAACCCAGTGAGAATGTTCTGTTCTTCAATTAAAAATCTACACTATGTCCATACTTCTACTTCTGAATGCTTTTGTTCTTTTTAATTATTACGGTGTGTTACTACTCTTATTTCCTATTTATTGCCTTAGGGTTTGGTATTAAAGTAGGTTTTCTTTTGCCCTCAAAACATTCATCTTTACTTTTCCTTGAATTTTCAATTTAATGTTGTCCTTGTTTCATTTTCCCTAAAGAAGCTCTGCCTCTTTACTCTTTTTAGTCCTTTGGTATTGAACTTGCACTTCCTGGAATATTGGCTTCTTTTCCTTACTTAGTAATTCCTCTCCCTTTCTTCTATTTGTGAATTTGGTCTCATGTGTTATGCAGTGTTTTCCACATATCCCAGTGCCCTCTTATTTGGTTTCTGTTCACCCGCTGTGTCCCCACTCATGTCACCCAATGTCACTTTGTTACAACTTGCAATTGAAGGGCTCATGCTTAATCTTTGCACATTCTGTTCTTGCCTATAGCTTGAAATATCACATAGTAATCATAAAGTGGTTTCCTTTTGTCTATTTTGTCTAATCTGAGCTTGGTTCAGGAAATATGGGGTAGTCTATTTTGATCCTAGGGACTTTTCTTCTCTAAAGTAGTTTTATTTTTACAAATGTCTACCCGATACCAGCAAACAACTCACTGGAGAGTAGAGTTAGTTTCTAGGTATGAGGTTAAAATGAATTGGAAGAGGCAGCTGGCAGCTGGCCTGCTGTTGTACTGAGACCTTGCGGGGAAGCCTTTCCTGTATAGCTCATATAGTTCTTACATGACCCGAACTACTGAGCCGGCCTTAAGCCAAATTTTAAAATATAGTGTGTGTCTTTAATTTATTGTTTTATACAAAATGTTTAAGTGCTCTTAAATGCTTAACTTGTAATTATCACTAATTACTTTGTGATTTAAGAGTTTATTCAAATTTCTCTGTACTGACTTATTTTTTAAAATCGGGGAGACTACTCAAGACAAGGAGTGTTTCCATCAGTACGATGCAGAAGTCTGTAGTTAGAGGCACTCTTTTATATTCAGGATGGTGATTTCATCTGTATTCATAACATAGATGGAAAATGTGTGTAAGAAACAGAGGTTTCCTTTTCTGTGGAAAACATAACTAAGAATCAGATAATATTTTCCTATTCTAGAAGTGAGAAAGAGAATTAACATTCTAGAAGACCATTGGGTGTCAGGTTTTAGACTAATTATTTCATCTAATTATCTTACTCAAATTCTGTGAAGATGCCCATATTGTTCCCATTTTCCAGTTGAGCAGTCAGCAGCACTTTATGTAAGTAATTTACCAAGGTTATGTAGCTAATTATTGGAACCGAAATTGAACTCTGTTTTCTTTTTTTTTTTTTTTTTTTAATATTTATTTATTTATTTTAAATTTTCGGCGGACACAACATCTTTGTTTGTATGTGGTGCTGAGGATCGAACCCGGGCCGCACGCATGCCAGGCAATCGCGCTACCGCTTGAGCCACATCCCCAGCCCTGAACTCTGTTTTCTATCTTTAAAACTCATGTTTAAGCTAGACATGGTGGCGTATACCTGTAATCTCACCTACTCAGGAGGCTGAAGCTGGGGAATCATGTGATCCCAGGCATTCAAGACCAGTCTGGGCAACATAGCAAGATCCTATCTCAAAACAGAAAAGCCCCATGTTCAGTATTTTATTGAAAAGTATGATAAATATTGAAGAGGATTTTAATTCTGTATTCTACCTGGGAAAGAGAAAGGACAGGGGCTCAGAGAAAGAGTAGTATTATCAGGAGTGGGGTGGAGAAAGAAAAAGAAAAAGGAGAATATAAGAGAAGCGAAAAAGAGAAAGAATGTCCTCCTGAAAATGACAGAGGGATCTGTTAGGTTTGGATGTGACAAAGTACTGTTAACATGTGCTGTAGGCTTCCTTGGTGTGCTCTAGTTATTTGGGTATACTCTAGTTATTTCCTTTTTTTTACGTTGCTAGTTGACTATGCGGTATTCACAGCTTTTCCATTATTCTAACCTTCAAATTTCTTAGACTCTTGACTTCGAATAGGCCGTTTAGGCCATCTCACTGTAGCATCATTTTCTGTGCTGTAATATCAGCGGATTGAGTGTCTACTGTCTGTCTGTACAATAGCAGGAGTTTTATATTCATAATCTCATGTGATCCTCATCATTTTTTTAAAACATTTTTTAGTTGTCAGTGGATCTTTTATTTATTTATATGTGGTGCTGAGGATCGAACCCAGGGCCTCACACATGCCAGGCATGTGCTGTACCACTGAGCCACATCCCCAGCCCAATCCTCATCATTTTTATCAGTTATTAGTACTCTCTCATTTTTAAAAATATTTTTTACATTGTAGATGGACACAATACCTTTATTTTATTTATTTATATATTTTTATGTGGTGCTGAGGATCAAACCCAGTGCCTTACACATGCAAGATGAGTGCACTATCTCTGAGCCACAACCCCAGCTAGTAGTGCACTCATTTTACAGATGTAGAATCTAAGGCTTGGAAGAGTCTCGCTCCATAACCAAAAGTTGGTATGTGTCGGCTGCAGTGGTACATTGCCCATAATGCTGAGGCAGGAGGATCACAAGTTCCAGGGCAGCCTCAGAAACTCAGTAAGACCTTGTCTCATAAGAAAAAATAAAAAGAGCTGGGCATGTAGCTTAGTGATGGAGCACCCCTGGGTTTAATTCCTAGTACCAAAAAAGAAAAAAAAAAAAGTTTGTATGCCTTTCTTCTGAGGATCTTGGAGGACAATATCAAGTGTCAAAAATAAATGTCTTTAGATTACTTCCTCTTCATTTTTATAATATTAATAGAATTAAGATTACCAGTTGGCATTTCTTCATGATGAGGGGGCAGGCTGGAGTTTTTAATTAATAAATTATTAATTCAATAAACAGTTATGTTCATTATGGTTCCTGTACTGTCCTGGGTAAACTGGATATTAAACGAACATAGGCCTTCATGCTGTTAGCCTGTAGCATGAAAAGGAATCAAAGGAACTTGTGTTAAGTTCCAAAGGAGAAATCTGTGTGCATTGCTGTTGGGGCATAAAATCCCTTCCAGATAGAAAATTCATTGTTTCATTAATTCCAGGGACATTGTTGAGGAATACAAACTACTTTGTTCTGTGCAGCTTGTAGATTCATATAACAAAGTCTTAGTCAGATTACCAAGGTTTGGACCAAATGATTAACCTAGAAGGCTTCAAGTATGAAATTAGTCAGATTATCAACCTGTCTTTAAAAGTACTATAGCTGGTACAGTGGCATACACCTATAATACCAGCAACTGGGGAGGCTGAGGCAGGATGATCTCAAGTTCGAGGCTAGCCTCAGCAGCTTAGAGAGGTCCTAAACAACATAGCTAGGCCTGTCTCATAATGAAAATAAAAGGGCTCGGGATGTGCTCAATGATTAAGCACCCCTGGGCTCAGTCCCCAGCACCAAAAAATACATATATAAATAAAAGTACTGTAGACTTCTCTATAATATAATAGAGAATACATACATACATACACAAAGATGAATTTTATATATTCTAAAATTAATAAACAAGTCAACATAGTCCTTGGGGTTAGAAAGAGGTATGCTTCAGTTTCTTCCTCTCCAAAGTGAAGATAAAATAATTCTTTTTGCCCTGATGCTGTAGTCAGGTCACTTCCTTGGATAAGAGTTAAGTAGTTGCCTCTTATCAATAGATGTGATTCCAATTTTCCATTTCATAGAAGCTGTGCATATTTTAATTTATTGATTTAAAATTTTATTTCTAATTAATGAATTAAAGTGACTGTTTCAAAGAATTTATTTCCTATGTTGTGGGATCTTTAAAAATTCATGCCACAGCATTTATAGCAACTCCCTTTGTCTTTGTGTCCATTTTTATAAAAGATCATAGCCAGAGAGATTATAAACTATGCATTATTGATCTGATTGGGTGAATACCATCTGGCAAGTAAGTTGAAAGTTGGATCTGCTATTAGGAGAAGGACAGGTAGGACTGACCTTAATAGACATAGGACATTATATTAATTAATTCTTAGTTTTCCCTCTTACAAATGAAAAAGAGGCTGTTATTTCTGGCCTACAAGAGGCACTCTGCTTTGTATGGTAATGGAGTAGCTCATGTCAAAACTAGCTCTCCCTCTATAAAAAGCTATACAACAGGACAAAATAAATGAAGCAACTGTGTCAAGCAGTGAACAGTAGGCAGCAGAAAATTTCAATCTCTAAAGAGAAGGAAAACCAACGAGGCAAATCCCACAGATATGCAGCTTTCTGGGCCCAATTTCCTACCTGTTCAGAGAGTGAAGTTTGAACAGGTTGTAGTGGTTTCCACTGAGCTGACGAAGAAAAGACAGCTGAAGCAGTGGGAATCTGGGATGGACCATCTGAGAGGGCATCATAAGTCTGTGGGGGGAGTTCCTGAGAGTCTGAGCTATGTATTACACAGGGCAAAACCAAGTGAGGCTTTCTATACAGATAGTGGCTGCTACAGGATGAGATTAGAAAAGTATGCTAAAGGAATATCAGTGCTAGAAGGGAAGCATTGCCAGGGACATTTAAGTTCTAGCCCTATTCTACCAGTGTTTAACCTGGCCATCCAGCTGAGACACTGGAAAGACCATGTAACCCAGAGTCTGGTTCTTAATAAAAAGTTACCAAGACATGCAAAGAAATAAACATGATCCATATGCAAGGAAAAATATAAAAAGAACAACCCTATAGATAAGGTGACCCCCCAGTGTTGTTGTAGACAAAAAAGCAATTATGAATATACTTGAAGAATTAAAGGAAAATAGAGTGAATAATAAATAGTTTCAGAAATTGAATCTATAGAAAAGAACCAAATGCAGATTCTAGAACTGAAAAGTTTACAGAAAAAAAAAAGATTATAGTAAATGAAATTCAAATTTACTCAACAGCAGATTGGAACTAATGGAAGTCAGTGAATTTAAAGAGAACAATAGAAATTTTCTAACTTGAACCACAGGGAGAGAGGGGGAGAGCAGAGCCTCAAGGCTCTGTGGGATGATATTAAATGGTCTATGTATGACAACTGGGTAGGGGAAAAAAAGAATAGTGACTGAAAATTTTCTGAATTGATGAACAACATTGATTTAGAGATTCAAGAACCTAATTTATATATTAAGTGAACCCTAATATTGATAACTATTGGGTAAGGAAATCTAGGTACATCACAGTTAAACTTCTGAAATATAGAAAGAGAAAATTTTGAAAGCAGAGAAAACAAAATATTAGCTGAGTGTGGTGGCCTACATCTGTAATCAGCTGGGGAGGCTTTAATAGGAGGATCACAAACTCAAGGTCAGCCTCAGCAACTTAGCTTGGCCCTGTCTTAAAATAAAAAATCTAAAGGACAAAATATTTCATACATATAGCTCAGTAATAAAGCACCCCAGATTCAATCCCTGGTACCCGTCCCCAAAGAAAAAGGAAGGAAAAAAAAAAAGAGACAGTGTATAAGGGTAAAAGTTGTCGCTGCGGTCAGGGGCTGGGGTTGTGGCTTAGTGGTAGAGTGCATGTCTAGCATGTACGAGGCCCTGTGTTCGATTCTCAGCACTGCATAAAAATAAAACAATAAATGTCCATCAACAACTAAAAAACGTTTTTTAAAAAATAGAGGTCAGAAGACAATGAAAGATTTTTAAAAGTAAAAAAAAAAAAACCCAAAATGTGTCATTCATAAAATGAAAATATCCTTTAAAAGTGAAGATAAAATAAGATATTTTCAAATCAACAAAAGTTAAAAAAACATGTTGCCAACAGGACTGTTTTACAGCAAATGCTAAAGAATTTCGTTCAGGCCAAGGGAAAGTGATACCAGAGAGGGTATACAGGAAGAATGAAGATCTCTGGGAATGGAAAATATAAAAAAATACTTTCTTATAATTTGCTTGAAAGACAAAAATAACCTTGTGAAGTTAGGGTTTCATTTTTTATTGTTTTTCTTTTTAGATGTAGATGGAACTAATACTTTTCTTTTTTATTTATTTAATTTTATGTGTTACTGAGGATCGGACCCAGTAACTCACACATGCTAGACAAGCACTCTACCACTGAGCTGCAACCCCAGCCCCTAAAATTAGGTTTAGTTTTGAGGGGGGTACTGGGGATTGAACTCTGGGGCACTCAACCACTGAGCCACATCCCCAGCCCTACTTTTTGTATTTTATTTAGAAACAGGGTCTCACTGAGTTGCCTAGCTCCTTGATTTTGCTGAGGCTGGCTTTGAACTCTTGATCCTCCTGCCTCAGCCTCCCAAGCTGCTGGGATTACAGGCGTGTGCCCCAGGGCCAGGCTAAAGTTAGGTTTTGAACATACATAGACATTAAGAAATTAAAGGGCTGGACACAGTGTACACTTGTAATTCCAGAGACTTGGGAGGCTGAGGCAGAAGGATCACAAATTCAAGAGCAGCCTCAGCAACTTAGTGAGACCCTTTAAAAAACTATTAAGAGCTGAGGCTGTGTCTTGGGTTGATAAGCACCCCTGGGTTCACTTCCCAGTACCAAAAACCAAAAATAATAAAAAAGTATTAAAGGAAACTACAGTGAACATTAAGTAGTCTTAGCAGAGAAAGAGACTCACAAGACACACAAGGATGGGGATGGGCAAATGAACTTTTGCTGTTGTAAGATTGTTACATTTGTGCAAAAGGCAGTAAATGGGAAGTATAAGTGTTGTGTATAAAGTGAGAAGAGGGAAGGGTGATATAAGAAGTATGAAAAGGCATTATATTAACTGTAATAGGCTCTGGTAAGTTAAGGGTGAATATTGTTAGCCCTAGAGCAACTACTACAACAACTTAGCAAAAAGAGAGATATCTGAGAAGCCAGCAGAAAACATTAGAAACAGTTAACCTGAAAGAAAGGAATTTTTATTTTATTTTATTTTTTACAGTACTGGGAATTGAATCCAGGGATGTTCTACCACTGAGCTACATTCTCAGCCCTATTGATTTTTTAAATTTACACACAGTGTCTTGCCAAGTTGTTGAGGCTGACCTTGAATTTACAATCCTGCCTCAGCCTCCTGAGTTGCTAGGACCATAGGGGTGTGCCATCATGCATGGCTAGAAGAAAGGAAATTTTGATATATGCTACAACATCAATGAACCTTGAAGACATTAGTTCAAGAGAATATGACGGGGATAGTAGAGGATAGGAAAGGTAGAGAATACAACAGTCACTACTATGGCAATATGTAAAAACTTGGATGTGTAACCAATGTGATTCTGCAATCTGTATACAGGGTAAAAATGGGAGTTCATAACCCACTTGAATCAAATGTATGAAATATGATATGTCAAGAGCTTTGTAATGTTTTGAACAACCAATAAAACAAACAAACAAAAAACAATAATGTGGCTATGGTATTAATGACCTAATGTAACCTATTGTTATAAATAAACATGGCCGCTTGAACAACAACAAAAAAGAGAATATGACAGCTGGGCGTGGTGGTGCATGCCTGTAATCCCAGCTGCTCGGGAGGCTAAGGCAGGAGGATGGTGAGTTCAAAGCCAGCCTCATCAAAAGGGAGACGCTAAGCAACTCAGTGAGATCCTGTGTCTAAGTAAAATAAAAAATATGTCTGGAGATGTGGCTGAGTGGTCAAGTGCCCCTGAGTTCAATCCCCAGTCCCCCCTCCCCACCAAAAAAAAGAATAAGCCAGTCACAAAAGGACAAATATTATATTACTCCGTTTACATGAGGTGCCTAGAGTATTTAAATTCATAGAGAAGTAGAATGGTGGTTGCCAGGAGCTGGGAACAAAGGGGAGTGGAGAGTTGGTGTTATTGGGTATGGAATTTCACGTTTGCAAGACGAAATGACTTCTAAGATAGATGATGGTGATAAATGCATAGCGTTGGTGTGGATGTATTTAATGCTGCAGAATTGTACGTTTAAGAATGATTAAAATGTTAAATTTTATATCACTTATATTTTACCACAATAACAAAATGTTTTAAAAAAGAATAGGCAAGGCTGGGCATGATGGCACACGCCTGTAATCCTAATAACTCCAGGAGACTGAGGCAGGAGGATCTTCTCAGGTTCCAGGCCAGTCTGGGCAACTTAGCAAGACCCTGTCTCAAAAAGTAAAGGCTGGGGCTGTAACTCAGTGACAGAGCGCTTGCCTAGCATGTATGAGGTACGCGGTTCCATCATTAGCACCACATAAAAATAAACAAAGTCATGCTGTCCATCTACAACTGCCAAAAAAATAAATAAAATAAAAGGACTGGGGATGTAGCTCAATGGTAGAGTGCTCCTGTACTAGTACTCTAGTACTACCAAAAATAAAAATAAATAATTAATTTAAAAAAATAATAGTTAAGGATATAAGAGAATACACAGTTTATCAGTATTAGGAAGATAAGTGGAGATATTACTGTAAATTCTACCTGCATTAAAAGGGCAGTAGGGGAGCCAGGCATGGTGGTGAACACCTATAATCCTAGTGACTTGAGAGGGTAAGACAGGAGGATTGCAAGTTCCAGGCAGCCTGGCAATTTAGTGAGACCCTATTTAAGCTGCTTTATTTTTTTCTTTTTTGGTGCTGGGGATTGAACCCAGGGCCTTGTGCATGTGAGGCAAGCACTCTACCAACTGAGCTATATCCCCAGTCCCTGAGACCCTATTTAAAAAAAGGCGGGGTGGGCGGTGCTGGGGATATAGTTTAGTGGTAGAGCCTCGCTGAGTTCAATCCCAGGTACCATAGAAAGGGGGCAATAGAGGAATATTGTGACCAATTTTATGTTTAAAAAATTGACAATTTGGATGTAAAAGACAAAATCCTCAGAAAACACAGCTAACTGAAAACTGAATCAAGAAGAAATTGAAGTCTGAATACCCTATAACATACTAAAGAACTTGAGTTCATAATCAGAAAGCTTCAGACTTAGATGATTTCACTGATGAGTTCTATATACATTTATTTAATGTCTTCACTTTTTAGTGAAGTAATAGGGATATAGTATCTGTCTACAAGCAAATGTAAGGGGATTATGTATAAATTTGCTTGAAGAGACTATTCATATTTGAACAGAAATTCACAAATGCCTAGAGGTCTTGTATTGTAAAATTATGTCAGAATCTTACTGATATAAATATGCATCAGTACTAATTATAGAGTTAGTAACTAAATCATCCACAGCAAACTGAACTAATGGTTAAGCTAGCTTAAATTTATAATTTAAAATCCAGAATTACAGTGATTACACACTATGTCCAAGACAGCCGTGGTGAAGCACTGCTAACAGAGTGCATTTCAGAGAATCATAGGGATTCTGTGTGGCTTTGGGCATGCGTGAATAGTGATATAGTTGGACATTGCATGCTATGCAGTCTTCTTAATGCAATAGTGACTTAGAATTCACACAAGTAAAATGCTAATTTGGTTTTACTTCTACCACATTTCTTGTAATTCAGTAATTTATTTTACAGGTTTGTAATAAGTAGGCGAGGTCTAATTATAAACACAAATAAATTTGTGGAATTCCATAAGTTACAAAGAATGGACTTGCATTTTTGGATGAGTTTGCAGACTATTAGAAAAACCCATCAGTAGGCCATGGACCATACTCTGAGAAACAGTATTGTTCTGAGCAGATGTGTCTTGGGGGAGGGATGCAGAGAGCTCTCTGTTGGCTGTCTTTTGCTGTCTACTGTTTTGCCACCTTGCTGATCTCAGGGTCTGAACTTCATTTTAAGCAGTCTCTTCTCAACTGCTACCTTTATCAATATCTTTTTCCTATTGCTTGATGAAAGTTCTCCCTGCTTCGAATGAGCTCTTCTTTCTGTAAGGATTCCCCTAGCTGGGCCTCTGGTAACCCAGGTCTTCATATCACAGAATTCATATGCTCCCTGAGAGCTAGGAGAGCTGCTGCTAAGTGTGGGGCTGCTCACGCATAGCCTCTTGCTGTACCTGGAAGCCCTGCATCCCTTCCACCTAAACCCTTCTCCTGGCACGGTTGACCCTTAGGATCCATGTTATCTCTCATCTCTTTCCAGTCCAGACACCTTCAGAGAATGACAATTCATTAGAGAAATCTGGACCCATATATACATTCAATTGATTTCTCTCTTTAAAGAGGAGAGGGACTTACCTTCTTAGCTATTAAAATATTCTTAATGCCACACTGTGAAAACCAGTAGTGGTGATGCTAGGACAGGGGAAAAAAAAAAGAAGTTTTAAAAATAGAGTACTCAGTCATAAAACCCATGTACTTAGGAATTTACCAGAGCGTGAGGTAGTACCCCAAATCAAAGGAGAAAGGGCATCCTGTGTTATAGATGATTCAGACAGAACCCATCCACACCAACTCTAATAAGTACAAAGGTGGACTTTAGATGGATTAAGGATTTAAAGGAAAATGGCAAAATCAGAAAGTAGTAAAGAAGAATAAAAAATTATCATTGTGATTTAGGTGTCTAAGGGAGGGACTAAACAAAACCTTAAATGCAAAAACCATATGCAAAAATTGATGAATTGGGGCTGGGGATGTGGCTCAAGTGGTAGCGCGCTCGCCTGGCATGCGTGTGGCCCAGGTTCAATCCTCAGCACCACATACAAACAAAGATGTTGTGTCCGCTGATAACTAAAAAATAAATATTAAAATTCTCTCTCTCTCTCTCTCTCTCCCCCCTCCCCCCCTCTCTCCCCCTCCCTCCTCCCTCCCTCCCTCCCTCCCTCTCTCAAAAAAAAATTGATGAATTTATTTTAAACAAATTCAAGGATTTTGTGCTGATAATATAGACAATATACAGAGAATATACCAGGAGAAGAAAAATTCAAGTATTTAAAATTCACAAGGGTTGGTGTCTAGAATGAACAAGGGACTTCTGTAGTCAAGAAGAAAAAGGCAGCAATCTCAGTAGAAAATGGGCAATTTACAGAATTCAGAAATACATAAGGCTAAGCATATTAAGAGATAACCAAACTCTTGGACTGTAGGAAATATCCACATTAGAACAAAATTGTCACGTTCCTCGTAAAACACTCAAGGTCACTCCAGGGGAACAGGGCTGCATGAATAACCACACAAGAGACAGAGATACCTTTTTCTTTGGCGGCTGTGGTGGCTCCTTTGACCTTAGGGGTCCATGAAAAGAGAGAAAGAGAGAGAGCCCCGTGCTGAACCCTTTTATTGAGGAGAAGCCATTCAAATGAGGCAAGGGGTCAGGTTTCAGGGGGTTGAGTCTAGCTTCCTGATGTCTGCTGTCAGCAGGTAGACTGACATCTAGGAAGGCTACACCCAAAGGCAGACCAAGAGAAGGGGACACACAAAGGGCGTTTCCATGGAACTGTCTATCCCAAACAGGGCAAAGGAATAGATAAATGTAGCTCAATCGATGGGGCGAAACACCTACGTCTGAAGATGCGTCCTCAAACTTCTGGGACTGGGGCAATGTCCAGGTCACTACAAAATGTAGTGATGGTCAAAAGCCTCTCTGCTCTAGGACAGAAGACGTGACTCATTCTGAATGACTCCCAACACAAAATACCATTTTGTACCTTTTATATTGACAAAAATTAGTAAGATGGATAATGTCACATATTGGCAGGAAGGTGAAAATATTGTAATCTGTGTCCTTTGCTGTTGGGAAAATAATCTGGTATAGCTATTTTGGAGAGCCATCTAATGATAATTAAAGGCCAAGTATATGCATATGCTTCTCCTAGCAAATCTCCTTTGTTAAAATATTTTCTACATAATTTATTATAGATATGCATTATTTGTTGACTGAAGGAGTTGGAAATGAATACATTTCCATTCTGGGATGGGGGTTATAGGCAAGAAGTGGGGTGTTATATAGCAATTAAAAGATAAAAAAAAATCCAGACATAAGACAACATGAATGGAACTTAAAACAGCCTGAGTAAAAAAAGGAAACAATAAAACAATTTCATTTCTATGAATTATAAAGAGATATATGATGAGATTCTTAAATAGGATGTAATAAGTGTAAACCTTAAGATTAAAAATTGAGGGCTGAGGATATGGCTCAAGCAGTAGCATGCTCGCCTGGCATGCGCAGGGCGCTGGGTTCGATCCTCAACACCACATATAAATAGAATAAAGATATTGTGTCCACGTAAAACTAAAAAATAAATATTTTTTAAAAAGATTAAAAATTGGTAAATTAAACTTTGCTCAAGGACTGGGGTTGTGGCTCAGTGGTAGAGTCTTTGCTTAGTATGCGTGAGGCACTGGGTTTGATCCCCAGCACCTCATAAAAATAAATAAATAAACAAAATAAAGGTATTAAAAAAAAGACACCATGTTTAAAAAAAAAATTACTTTGCCCAAACTAAAATTTTCTACTTTTCGAAGATACTCCTAAGAAAAAGATAAGTCACAGAATGAAAAAATTCATATTTATACATATTTATTTTAGAATATTCAGTAGTTGTATGTATTTGTATAATACATATAAATTTTTTAAATTTATATGTATTATACAAATACATATAACTGTTTAGTAAAAGATTTGAAGATAATAATAAGCAAATAATAAGCAAACAGTCTAAGATTTGAAGAGACACTTTACAAAAGAGGATATAAGAATGACTCATAAAAACACGAAAATATTCTCTGTTAGTCATCAGGGAAATACAAAACCACAGTAACATTAGATATTGATCAGAATGGTTGAAATTTAAAGAAACATGATAACAAATTGTTAGCAAGGAGGTGCAGGCCACAGAACTCTTACGTATTGCTGTTGCAAATGTAAAACGTATAACCAGTTTGGAAACCAGTTTGGCAGTTTCTTAGAAAGAAAAACATATACTTGCCAAATGACACAAGTCATTCCATTGTTAAGAATTTGTGAAGAAAAATGTAAACATATGTTCACATAAAGACCTGTACCTGAATTCTGATAACAATTCTATTCCTAATGTGCCCAAACTGGAAAATAGCACAGTTGCCATGCATCAGATGAATGGACAAACAGATGCGGTGTGTCCGCACAACGGGGTACTATATGGCAGTGAAAAGGAACAAACTTGATATAGGCAATACAGCAACATAGTGTTGAATATCAAATTCATTATTCTGAGCAAAAGACCCCAGATAGAAAAGAACACATATTGTATGGTTCCATTTGTATAACATGGAAACTTATCGTTAATAATTTAAAAGCAGATCAATAGTTGCCTGGGGTGAAGAGTGAAGAGGGAGGAAGGGATTGCATAGTTATGTGATTAATACATACATGCATTAAAAGAAGATGAACTGTACACACATGTCCATTCGACACAATAGAATGATTGCCTTTGAAAGAGAAGGGAATAAAGAGGGGAAATAAAAATGATGACTTGATTTACATTATTTTCTGGAGGGTTCCTTACAACCCAATATGGTTGATTGGATAATTGTTTCTGTATACCTATTCATTGTGTGATAATTAGGAGGATGACCCATCTAAGCACAAGGAAGAAGGCCCTCAGGAAGCAGAAAGGCCAACATGTACACTAATCCCCACAAAACATTGCCATGAGAAAGGAGAGAATGTTGAAATAGGTGTACCATGTTCATAGGTTAGAAGACATGTTATTGTTAAGATATTGAATCTCCCCAATTAAAAAAAAATAATTGACATATTCTCAGTCAAAAGAAGGCTTGGGGTCTCTCTCTCTCTCTCTTTCAAAGTTGACAATCGATTTTATTTATTTATTTGTTTGTTTGTTATAGTTGGGCACAATATCCTTATTTTATTTATTTATTTTTATGTGGTGCTGAGGATCAAACCCTACACATGCTAGGCGAGTGCTCTACCACTGAGCCCCAGCCCCAGCCCATGATTTTTAAATTTCTATGGAAATACAGACAATCTAGAGTGGTTAGAACCATTTTGAAAAAGAACCAAGTTGAGGGATTTACATTGCCTGCTTTTAAAATTTACTATGAAGTTATATAGTAACCAAGTTGTGCTGGTGTAAAATTAGACATGAAGATCAATGGATTAGAAAATAGAATTCGGAAATGGACCCACACATGTATGGCCAATTGATCTGTGTGTGGAGGGGTACTAGGATTGAATCATGGCTGCTTTCCCACTGAATTACATTCCCAGCCCTTTTTTATAAATTTGAGGTAGTGTCTCATTAAGTTGCTGAGGTTGGCCTCAAACTTGTTATCCTCCTGCCTGAGCCTCCCAGGTTAACTGGGATTACATGTACACCTGCTGTTATTTAAGTGAGAAGAGAGAATTTCTGTGATGTGGGAGGGGGCCAAGTAGCAGAAAAACCCCACCAATTGACTTTTGACAAATACACGAGAAATCAATCCAAAGGAGGAGATAGTGTAATCTGTTCAATTTGCACACAGAAAAAGAATGAACTTTGTCTCTTATTACTCACCATATACAAAATTAACTTGAAATGGACCATATACCTATTTATTTTTTACAATACCTTTATTTCACTGATTTACTTTTATGTGGTGCTGAGGATCGAACCCAGGGTCTCATATGTGTGAGGCGAGCACTCTACCACTGAGCCACAACCCCAGCCCTTGGTAACAATTTTTTAAAGAAGACATTAAAAGCCTTCATCAAAGGCTTCATCAAAAGTAAAAATGTTACTTCACCAAAAATGACTTCATCAAAAGTGAAAACTTAGCTGAGTGTGGTGGCTACTCAGGAGCAACTTAGCTTTGGACAACTTAGTGAGACCCTGTCTCAAAAAAAATTTTTTTTTTTTTTTAAATAAGGGGGCTGGTGCTCAATGGCATAGTGCTTGCCTAGCATTTGTGAAGCCCTGGGTCCAGTTCCCAGTAACATCATCATCAACAACAGTAACAGAAGTAAAACCTAGGTTTTCAAAACAATACTGTTACAAAAATTAAGGTGTTGGGGTTGTGGCTCTGTGGTAGAGTGCTCACCTAGCATGCCCAAGGCACTGGGTTTGATCCTCAGCACTACATAAATGTAAATTAAAGATATTATATCCACCTAAAACTTAAAAATAAATATTTAAGAAAAATTAAAGGCAATTCTCCCACAGGGAGAAAATGTGCAAAACATATACAACAGAAGACTTGTATTTTGAATATACAAAGAACTCTTAAAACTTATAATAAGAAGACAAAACAACAACAGAAACAGTTAAAAATGGGCAAAGAGCTGGGCATTGTGGCACATGCCTGTAATCCCAGCAGCTCGGAAGGCTGAGGCAGGAGGATTGAGAGTTCAAACCTAGCCTCAGCAAAAGAGAGGCACTATCAGTGAGACCCTGACTCTGAAATACAAAATAGGGCTGGAGATGTGACTCAGTGGTCCAGTACCTCTGAGTTCAATCCCTGGTCACCCCACCCCTCAAAAAAAAAAAATGAGGCAAAGAAGGGATGGGAATGTAGCTCAGTGGTAGAATATTTGTTTAGCATGCACGAATGAGGTCCTGGGTTCAGTCCCCAGCACCACACAAAAGGGGGGACAAAGGTATAAATAGCCACTTCATTAAAATAGATATACAGATGGCAAAGAAGCACTTGAAAAGATATTCAGCATAATTAGTAATTAGGAAACAGTGTAAATTAAAATCATAGATGTTACTTTTAATCTTTGAAGGACTAAAATTAAAGAGAGACTATATTAGGTATTGGCAATGATGGAAATCACCTATTATACTTTGCAGTGCTGGTGGGAATGTACATGGTACAACCACTCTGAAAAAGTTTGATAAATTTTTGAAAATTAAACACTTCCCACCATATCTCCAGCCATTCCTCCCTGAGAGAAATGGCATACACAGTGGAATACTTCTCAGGATTAAAGGCAGGAGGGAACAACGGGGCTGGACGGCACATGTTCACTAGCTTCGTTGTTGTGATGGTTTCACAGAGACGTGTGAATATGTCAAAACTGATCAAGTTCTACACATTGTGTAGGAGCAGCTTTCCGCCACCACGTCCTTCTGCCACCATGTCCTTCTGCCACGATGTTCTGCCTCACCTCAGTCCAAAGCCATGGAACCAGCTGATTGTGGACTAAAACCTCAGAAAACATGAGCCAAAATAAATCTTTGCTCCTGTCAGTTGTTTTTCTCAGGTATTTGTCATAACAATGAAAAGCTAACACATATGTTAATTATAACTCAGTAATGCTTCTAAAAAATAGCCAGAGACAAAAAGATTACAATCAAAGGAACAAAAGTTCAGCTGACAGTTGGCTTCTCAAGAGCAGCAATAAAAGCCAGAAGATGGTGAAGTGTTTATCATTTTTAAAGAAAACAACTGTCAACCTAGAGTCTCTGTATGCCATGAAACCATCTTTCAAGAATGAGACAAACACTGAAGAAAATTTACTACGAGTAAAGTTTAAACTTCCAGAAAGGAGATCAGGAAGGAGTGATAAGTAAAGAAAATGGTAAACATGTGGGAAACCCGAATAAACATTGGCTATGTACCCCTCTCAAAAGACCGTATGCCCAGTCAGCATTTGGCTTTGCTAAATGCAAAGGAATGAACTAAACTACTGGTTAGTGGTATAATTTAAGTTGAGAAAGGGTGTTAAGAGTTAAAGCATTTTTCTTGTATTATTTAGCAATATGATTAGATATGTTGATAAACTTGGACTTTTTTGTGAGGGGGGCGCAGTACTAGGTATTGAACCCAGGGACACTTAACCCCTGAACGACATCCCCACCCCATTTAATTTTTTGTTTTGAGACAGGGTCTTGATAAGTTGCTTAGGGCCTTGCTAAGTTGCTGAGGCTGGCTTTGAACTTGTTTGTAGTCCTCACGCCTCAGCCTCCTAAACTTGGAATTATAGATATGTGCCATTGCACCCAGCACACTTGGTCTTTCTCAAGTTAAACATGTAGGTGAGATCTTTTCTCACATATGAAGTGAGCCTGCCTTTTCAAAGGAAAGCCGCAGTGATAAAACTCAAGCTTTCAAGTAAAAATTAGAATTCTGAAAAACTTGTATCTGCTGCCATGAGCTCGAAGACTCAATGTTTAAACACTTTCCTGATAAGATGGGCAGTGGTATTAACAAGAATGATGTTTTGGTATTGTATAATGTAGAACTTAGGAAGACATGCGTAGCTCAGTGAACCAGTGATGCCCAAATGGCTATGATGCTATGAAGTCAGACATGGATAAAAGATCTGTTTAAAGGGTAAGGTTGACCGATGGATTTTAATGTTATAGGGTCTGAAAATGTTTATTGTTGTGATTCCAGATTCCATGATGTGACTTCTAGGAAATGATCACTTTTTGTGGTAACAAAGTTTTATAACTCATTAGAGGAATACCCACGATCATTTGAAAAAGTTATTACAGTATTCCTCTCTTTTCTATTTATCTGTAAAAGGCCATATTTTTAAAAATATATTTTATTTAAAACAATAGTTGTGGGTTTTTTGGCACTGGGATTGAACCCAGGGGCACTCACTGAGCCTCATCCTTACATCCTCTGCTCTTTTAGTCTTTTTGTTTTGAGACAGGGTCTTGCTAAGTTTCTTAGGGTCTGACTAAGTATCTGAGGCTGGCTTTGAACTTGCAGTCCTTCTGCCTCAGCCTCCTGAGCTGCTGGGATTATAGGCATGCGCCACTGCATCTGGCTAAAACAATTTATAATAAATTGAATGCAGAAATAAGTGAGAACCCAGATTTTTTTAAAGTTGGAAATTAAAGAGATTTGTAAATATGTAAGACAATGCCACTTTTTTCTATTTTTTGTTTTAGAAAATATATTTTTCATAAAATTATGTTTATGGTAATATTTAATGGATTATTAATTTTAAATGAATTATTAAATATTTAAAAAATTTCTTAGTTTTAATTTACAATATAATAAATGTTAACATAACTATTCACATTCACACATATACACTACTGGGAGTCCTCCGGAAGTTTTGAGACTGTAAAGGGGTCCTGATACTAAAAATTTAAGAACCACTGTTTTCTAGAGTCTTCAAAAAGTGGAAAACTTTTAGAACAAGGAGTGTTTAGGGGTAGGTGACCTTTAGTTGGAGTGAAGCTGTTGTTAATTGGCTAGCTTTCATAATATGGTGTAAAACTGTCATTAATTAATTTGGATGGGTTTAAAATTACGGATAGTTCTTGACTTATGATAGTTCATTTTACCATTGCTTTGATTTTACAATGGTCTGAAAATGTGCCCATCCAATCATTCTGTATTCTCTTTCATTATACAGTAAATTACATGAGATGTTCAATCCTTTATTATTATTATTTTTAGTTGTAGATGGACATAATACCTTTATTTTATTATTTTTTATGTGGTGGTGAGGATTGAACCCAGGGCCTCATGTGTGTTAGGTAAGTGCTCTACCATTGAGCCTAGCCCCAGCTCTCTACACTTTATTATTAAATGGGCTTTGTGATCCATGATTTTGCCCAACCATAGTGGGCAATGTATGCATTCTAAGCATGTTTAATAAGGTAGGCTAGGCTAAGCTGTGGTATATGGTATGTTAGGTAGGTTAGGTGTATTAAATATATTTTCAACTTAACTGTAGATTTATCAGGACGTAATATTCCTCTAACTTGAGGACCATCTATACTTTTAGTCATTACTTCTTGCTATAGCAAAAGAACAATCAGAACTAGGGATGTAGCTCCATAGTAGAGCACTTGATGGGCATGTGTGAAGCCATGGGTTTCATCCACAAAACAACAGGGGCAAAAAAAAAAAAAAAAAGAAAGAAAAGGAACAATCAGTATTTTCCTAGGTAGTTAGAAATCTTCTGTTCTCAATAGAAAAGTATGAACATAGGAAAGTTGTGTCTGATTCAATCTACTGTCGTTCTTATTCCCACCGCTCCTCCTTTCCCTTCATTCCCCTTTGTCTATTCCAGTGAACTTCTCCATGCCCCCAACATTGCATAATTTTAAAAACCAGGTTAAACATCTATTTTCTTTATCATTTCTTTCTTTTCTTTTTTGGTGTCAGGGATTGAACCCTGGGTGCTTAACCTCTGAGCCACATTCCCCCATCCATTTTACTTTTTATTTCATGACAGGGTCTCACTAAGTTGCTTAGAGCCTTGCTAAATTGCTGAGGTTGGCTTCAAACCTGTGATCCTCCTGCCTCAGCCTCCTGAGTCTCTGGGATTATAGGTACGTGCCACTATACCCATCTTATTTCTTTATAGTAAAAACTTTCAAAATCTTTTTTTTTTCTAGCTTCTAGAAACATACAGTTGTTGTCTGTAGTTGTCCCACCATATAAAAGCATACCAGAACTTCTTGCTTTCAGCTAATTATAACTTAGTAACCATTGATCAACCTTTTCTCCTCTGTCCCTCAATGCTAGTCTCCCAGCCTCTGGTAACTACCATTCTATTTTCACTCTCTATAAGATTGACTGTTTTAGATTACAGATGAGTGAGGTTGTGCAGTACTTGTCTTTCTGTGCCTGGCTTATTTCACTTAACATAATGATTTCCAGTTCTACCCATGTTGTTGCAAAGAACAAGATTTCATTCTTCTGGATAAATAGTATTGCACTATATATGTACCCCTCCCTTTTTTTTTAATCCTTGTGTCACTTAATCAGCCTTTAGATTATTTCTGTTTCTTGCCTTCTGTGAATTGTGCTGTAGTGAACATGAGAGTGAGTGCAGATACCTCTTCCGTGTACAGATTTCCTTTCCTTTGGCTATATACCCAGGAGTGGGATTGCCAGGTCATATGGTGGTTCTAGTTTAGATTTTTTGAGAAGTTGCTGTACAGTTTTCCATAGTGTCTGTACTAATTTACGTTCCCACCAAACAGTAAGTTAACATTTTCTCTACTCCTTGCCAGCGCTTGTTCTCTTGTTTTAATAATATCCATTCTTCCTCAAGTGAGGTAACATCTTCATTGTAGTTTGATTTGCATTTCCCTGATGATTAGTGATATCACACATCTTTTCATACACCTGTACCTGTTTGCAGTTGGTAAAATAATGTAGCCAAGAAAGAGATGGGGGAAGAAGGGGAGGGGCATGGGAAGGAACAAAGGGAAAAAAAAAATGGCCAGCAGCAAAGTGTTTTGTTGAATCTGTGGAATGGGGTTCATTATACCATTTTCTCTACTTTTGTGTAGTTAGTTTAAAAGTTTCATTAATGGGTTGGGGTTGTGGCTCAGTGGTAGAGTGCTTGCCTAGCATGTGTGAGGCACTGGGTTCAATCCTCAGCATCACATATAAATAAATAAATATAAAGTTCTATCAACAACTAAAATATAAAATTAAATTTTAAAAAGTTTCATTAAAAAATATCAAGCTAGGGAGCAGGATGTGCAGCTTCTGAGTGGGAACCTTGGTCGCTCTAGCAATGAGAATGAATTAAAAATGGGTGATGTTGAGAAAGGCAGGAAGGTGTTTAAGCAGCGTGCCCAGTGCCACAGTGTGGGAAAGAGGGGCAGCACGAGATGGGCCAGATCTCCATGGACTATCAGGAGGACAGGTCAGCCTGCTGGATGCTCTTAGACACCAGCAAGAACAAAGGCTCCACCTGGGGGGAGGACACACTGATGGGGCATCTGGAGAATCCCAGAAGTCCATCCCTGGAACAGAGGCAGTGTTCGCTGGCCACAGGAAGAAGGAGAAGGAGCACACTTAACGGTTACTTCAGAAAAGTTACTAAGGAGAAATAGCCACAGCCTTATTTACTACAAAACAGAAACGTCTCATGGCTTTTTCTGGGTGCAGCATAATTTAATTGATGTCATATACCAGAATTTAGATCACGAATGGCTGACAGGATATTTTTGTTGGATAGTCCTGATTTAAGTGAGATTGGCTTGTAGTTAAATAGATATATTTAAAACAATTTTGATAGTAATCCCAGTTTAGTAAATACTATCACTATTTATAATAGTAAATACTATTAGAATACTATTTATAATGGTAAATACTATTAGAAAGGTTTTCCCTTTCTAAAGATGTTGTTGTACTTGATTAGTAATGTTTAACCTTTCACAAAGATGGTGAATGCCATCTCAAAACTGGTTTTATGTTCTGGTTTCTATGTCTGGTTATGTGAACTGTATTTGAATACTGAGGAAAACCCCACAATGTCTCAGAGCTGAGTGAGATTCACATGTATTTGTCTGTGTTCATTAGTCTACTAAAGGCAGTGGGTGAGGATAGGGAAGCAGTGTCTATTCTATGTTTTTGTTGATCATGCCATTTGATTAGAATTTCCTGTATCTAAAATGCTGCCTTTTCCTTTGGAAAGGCACTTAGTGTGGTTTATATTTAATGTTAAATAAAGAATATTTAACACTTCTCAAAAAAAAAAAAAAAAAAGTAAGTAACCATATTTGTAAGTAACCACAGCTGCCAAAGATCTTATTTAGGATCTGACCTTTTACTATTGTCCTTTGTGCTCTGTCTTCCCTTCTGGACCTTGAATTAATTTGTGGCTACTTTGCAAGACTCTATGAAACAGTCTAGAGCAGGAGACAGTATTTTTAACCTCATCTTCCCCTACAAGTTTACTTTAATTGTATGGCAGAAAACTCAATTGTAGTTGAAAATGTTTGGGGCCATAGTTTTGTCTCCTGTGAATTTTCCTGCCTTGCAGCATCCCTTTAAAACTCCTTTAATGGCCGGGTGTGATGGTGCACAGCTGTAGTCCCACCTACTCAGGAGGTGAGACAGGAGGATCACAAGCTGAAGGCCAGCCTGGGTGATGTAGCAAGATTCTATCTTACAATAAAATTAAAAAGGCTGGGATGTAGCTCAGTGGTAGAGCACCCTTGGGTTCAACCTCCAGTACTGCAAAATATAAATCAATAAGTCAATATTTTTATTTATTTATTTATTTTTTTTACAAAGTTCTCATGTTTATACCATTGTTTAGTTTTTAGCATTAAGTACTATAAATCTCAAAATGTAGAAGATGAAGAGTTCAGAAACTTAAGAAGTAAGCCTTTATTTCTTTGTTTTGCATATAAAGCTGAGTTGTTGCTTTTTGGTGATTAGTCAAAGAGACCAAATCCCATATCCTCATCCGACTCCTCCGACTCTTCCTTGGCTTCAACCTTGGCTGGGGCACAGCAGCAGCAGGAGCAGCAGTAGTAGCAGCAGCCACTGGGGCAGCAGCCACAAATGCAGATGGATCAGCCAAGAAGGCCTTGACCTTCTCAGCAAGTGGGAAGGTGTATTCAGTCTCCACAGACAAAGCCAGGACCCTCTTGTACCCCTTGATGATAGAATGGGGTACTGATGCAACAGTTGGATAACCAATCTGCAGACAAACACTAGCAACATTGCGGACACCTTCCAGGAAGCGTGAATGCAGAGTCTCTTCTGTGATGTCAAGCACTTCAGGGTTGTAGATGCTGCCATTGTCAAACACTTGCTGAATGATCAGCCCAAAGGAGAAGGGGGATATGTTCAGCATGTTCAGCAGGGTAGCTTCGCTGGCTCCCACTTTGTCTCCAGTCTTTATCAGCTGCACATCACTCAGGATTTCAATGGTGCCCCTAGAGATTTTAGTGGTAATGCCCAAAGCCTGGAATAAGGAAGTCTTCTCGGGCCCCAGACAAGTGTTCTGGGCTGGTACGGTGACTTCACATGGTGCAGTGGCACCAGCACGGGCAGCAGCTGGAACCTTATTGGCCAGCAGCATGTCCCTGATCTCAGTGAGGTCCTCCTTGGTGAACACAAAGCCCACATTCCCCCTGATATGAGGCAACAGTTTCTCTAGAGCTGGGTTGTTTTCCAGATGCCCTCGAATGGCCTTGCGCATCATAGTGTTTTTGCCCATCGGCACCACAGCCTTCCCCCAGAGGGACATTCGGATCTGCTTCATCTGCTTGGAGCCCACATTGTCTGCTCCCACAATGAAGCATTTTGGATAGTCATCCAAAAGTTGGATGATCTTAAGGAAGTAGTTGGACTTCCAGGTCGCCCTGTCTTCCCTGGGCATCACGACGGTGCGTCAGGGATTGCCATGCAGGGTTTAAAGACAATGTCACTCTCACGAGGACGCCTGGCGAGAAGTCAGTATTTTTAAAATGCTTCAGTTTAGGCTATGGATACTACCATTTAAATAGAAGGGTATGGGCAATTATGTGTATGTTCTTATTTATACATCCGTTAACATGTATATCTAGATTTGCATACACGTGTAAGGTAACTCTAGAAGCATGAAACCTGTAAATAGTAACTTTGATTTCTTTCCAGGAAGAAAACTGATAGCTGGGAGATAGAGTGAGCGAGATTGCTAGGGAGAGGCTCGGGATATAGGATGAAAGGAACCAAAAGAAACCAACGACTAAGGAGCGGCAGGACGGTGGGGAAGAATCCTGAGAAGCTGGAGGGATGGGAGAAAAGTTTGAAAGGGCAAATTGTGCAGAGGCACCTACATGTGTTTCACCCAGCGTTTCCACTCCGAGGTATTTATCTATGGGATTCTTGCACACTTGGAAAAAGACCTGTGCACAGGATTACCCACTGCAGCATCTCTGTTCATCTGTTTGCAGCATTATATTATGTATTTATTTTTGCTGTGCTGGGGATTGCTCTACCATCAGAGACGATCTACCACTGACCTATATTCCCAGCCCTTTTTAGAATTAAAAAAAATTTTGAGACAGGTCTCCCTAAATCGCCTGGACTGACTTCAAATTGGCAGTCTTCCTAACTCATCCTCCCCAGTTGCTGGGACAACAGGCTGTACCACTGTGCGCAGCTACAGCATTGTTTTTAATCACAAATGCTTGGAAACAACTCAAATGTTCACTAGTAGGGGAAAAAGTAAATAAATTATGATTTCCCCATCCAGTGAGTGCTCCACCTCCAACCAGTCAGGGCTGCCTCCTCCTGTTTTGTGCCCAGCCACCAACTGCCTTTATATGGTAGTTCAGCTTTTTAATGGAGCTGTGATATGTAGCAGTCATCCTTAGCCACAAGAGGGCACAAGAACCTTTTGATTGCCATGGCATAGGCTGGTGCTGGATGTCACGTCTGGCAAAATCCTTTTAACTCACTCCAGACTGTGTACACCTGGAAGGCAGGGCCAGTGTCTTTAGAGGAGGCTGTAAAGAGGTGGGAGGAGAGAACGCAGATTTTTGGAATCACTTTTACCTGCCATTTGGATTTCCTACCCTCCTGCAAATTAGATAAAGAACTGGTTACAGTATTTAACCACTTTCAGAGCTTAAGCTCTGAAAATAATGTAAGACATTAGAGGCATTATTGCATAATAGAGTTTGTATGCATTGAGGCTTTGGAGTTCCCACCCCACTTAACATCAAGTCCTGATTCTGTGGCTTTGGGTCACTTACTGTCTGTGTCTGTTTTATTCAATGAGATAATCCAAATAAAGCTCTTAGCACTATATTATGGTCAGCACTCAAAAAGAGTTGCTATAAGTATAATACCATGTATCAGAGATGGATACTAGGTCTTCAATAATTCTTGATATGTGGTTCTTAGTTATACATTTAATATTTCTTTGATTATAAGCAAGATGATAATGTTGGTTTTAGGACAATTTCAAAGCTCCATTTCTTAGAGGGGCTTACAAAATATTTGTGGCTGTTCATTTCTTGCAAATAATTTGTCTTTTATTAGTATGGTACATCCTGAATTTTTGCAGAGAATCTTAATTTTAAAGATTCCATATATGATGATTTTGTGCATTTTTTAAGAGAAAATTTGGTATTTGTGTTATATGCTGAGGCTGGGTTGGGCAACATGATATTGCTTGTTTCAGGTTGAGATCCAGGGAAAGCAAACTGAGATAAAGATTAGTGGGTGAAAAGCATAATAGGGAATGGTTTATGGGATCACGCCCCTGAAGGAAAAGAAATGAAGGAGATGAGGAAGGAGGAGAGAATCATTTTTTTTTTTTTTTTTTTTGAGAGAGAGAGAGAGAGAGAATTTTTTTTAATGTTTATTTTTTAGTTTTCGGTGGCACCCTACGCATGCCAGGCGAGCATGCTACCGCTTGAGCCACATTCCCAGCCCGGGAGAGAATCTTATACAGAGGGAGATGTTGAGCTATGATTCAGTGTCTGTAAAGGCTTTAATCTACATTGTGGAGAATATGGATTTAGGATGGCCCTTCTGAGTTGGAGGAAAGGGGTTGTGTCTTTATAGTTTTTCCTGACTAGTCACTGGATGTCAGTTGTCATTTCATGAAGGCTGCCCCAGAAAGGGCATAGCCCTATGCTAAGCAGTGCTCTTAACCAAGACATTTCCAGAAGAGAGCTGATGGTTGAGGGCTTTTGGTCTACCATGGATTCCAGCATCTGGGGAAAATTCCTTCATTTTTCTAGAGGGAATGTCAGCGGCACATTGCAACTTCTACCACAGTGCCCAAGTCACCTGAAATGAAAATGATAACATGGTGTCTTGGTCCATTTGTGTTGCTATGACAAAATACCTGATTCTGGGTAATATATAATGAAAAGAGGTTTATTTGACTATTTGGTATCTGGAAGGTTCAAATAGCATGGTGCCAGTGTCTGTTGAGGACCCCTGTTATGATTAGGATGTGAGGTGTCCCCCAAAAGCTCACATGTGAGACAATACAAGAAGGTTCAAAGGAGAAATAATTGGGTTATAAGAGTCTTAACCCAATTAGTGAATTAATCCCTTGATAGGGATTAACTGAGTGGTAACTGAAGTGGTGGGGTGTGGCTGGAGGGAATTGGGGTGTGGCTTTGGGATATATATTTGTATGTGGCAAATGAAGACATCTCTCTTTGCTTTCCGATCGCCATGTGAGCTGCTTTTCTTTGCCACACTCTTCTGCCATGATGTTCTGCCTCACCTGGAGTCCCAGGGAATGGAGCTGGTCTATGGACTAAGACCTCTGAAACCGAGAGCCCTCCAATAAACTTCTCCTCCCCTAAAATGGTTTGGGTTAGATCTTTTAGCCACAGCAGTGAGAAAGCTGACTAAATCAGCCCCACGTTGTAGTGTAATGGATAGCATCACATGGTGGGAGAGGACGCGAGAGAGTGAGCCAAGCGCCTTAGACGAACCTGCTCCCACAGTAATGAATCCAGTTCCTTGAGATGGGCATGAAGCCCTTCTGAGGGCAGTGCCTCATGGCCTGATGATCTTCCCCAGTGCCCTGCCTCTGAGAGGTCTCCCCACCTGTGAATACCATTACGTTGGGAGCCAAGCTTCCAACATGTGAATCTTTGGGGAACAAACCACATCCACACTATAGTACATGGGTACATAGCTGGCGTAGGGTAAGGGAGGCAGCGTGGATGGAATTGTTTGCAAGTAATACTTTGGAATAATTGATATTTTTAACTTTAAGGATTCAGGATAACATTTGAGGGTGGATTCTACTAAAACAAACTACTACAGATTTTCAGTGGTTTAACAAAATAGAGGCTTATTTCTCTTCTTTCACAATCTGGTGCAGGTCTATGGGGTTGGGGGAAGATTCTGTTCTATCTACCTAATTTATTTAGGGACACAGACTCCTTCCGTCTAATGACCCTGCCAGTACCTAGGTCCTAGAGTCCTCCATTGGATCATCTGATCCAGCTCTCAGAGGGGAGAGGGTGGGAGCATGGGAAGTTGTGCAGAAGGTCTGAGCCAGGCCCACATGGCATGTGCTTCATGCAGTTCCTGGGTGGGAACTCAGCCATGTGGTCCTGCCTATCTGAGGGAGGGAGGGAAGGACACAAAGGCCCTCACTGCCATGATGTCGCATAACTCAAAGCTCTTGATTGGCTCAATTTTATATTGGTGAACCAAAGATTCTTCGAAAACTTCACATTTTAGGTTCCCCAGAATTACAGAACTTAAATTGCTGCCATCACAATATCATAATTTTATTTACTTGAGGAGATTTAAAAAGGAGAGAAAAACTAAATTTTACCAGAGAAAGGATAGAAGGGAAGAATATGAGGCTTAGAATTTAAGGATTCCTTGCTCTGGAACCTCAAAAAGGCAAAATAATTTTGTGTGTGCACAAGTGTGCGCGTGTCCATGCACATGTAGATTTATTTTTAGATTGAGAAGCCCTGATCCTGTCACAGAGCTATGGAAACAGCCTCCTTTCATCCTCTCAGCTTATAGCAGGAATGTCTTCAGCTGGTGACATGGAGATAGTTGAGGGATCTTGGATTACAAGGAAATATTCATGCAGATAGCACTGACAGCTCCTTGCTGGATTCCCGTGAATACCACCCAAGTAGCCCTGGGGTTGGAGGAAGAGAGGTGGAGAAGAGGTGTCAATTACTTTTTCTGTCAGTCAAGGAGGATTACTGCTGAGGGATGGCTTCTTCCTTAGGCAGCCTTGCTCCAGGTGGTTTGGGGTGTACAGGAAGAGAGGCACCTGGGCTGGAGAAGCTTGCAGGCTGAAAGCCGAGACTCCAGAAAGTAACCGAGGATAAGGCCGGGTGAGATGGAGTGTTTCAGAGAGGGAGAAGCGAGAGCACGAGGTCGCCTTTGAGAAACAGGTGTACTCTGACAGCGGGTGGGACGTCAGGGGCCTGGGGGAGTGCTTCAGGTGAGTGGAATATTGGAAATATTTCTGCAGCTCCAGTGAGACATGAGAGCCACCTATGAGGAATGGTGGCGGGCAGGGAGAAGTGGGACCAAAGTGGGGGAGTAGGGCAGAGCAGGGTATGAGGCTCCAGGGTCGGGTCTGGAGTCGAGGTTTAACAAGGCAGGACCATCGAAGGTTCTTACCTTAATGGAAAGACCTATGAAAATGTGGTGTTCTGGACTTTGTGTGAAGGAACATTAACAGAACACAGAAGTTTCTTCTGGAATTTTTATTTGACTACTGAGAATTTAAGACTGGTGGTTGTGTTCCCTCACTCCTTCGGCAAAGTTCATTTCACATGCTTTTAATCATACTGATTAAACAAATTACTGTGGTTTCCATAAGTGATGCAGTAATTTTTAAGGTTGAAATTAATTTGATCCAATTTTTAAAATAAAAATTAGAGATGCCCCTACTTTTAAGGAAATTATGGTCTGACTAGGTACAATATCCTTAAAATAAATAAAATGCTAAGATGGGGGGGAGTGCATAGCAGTACTTACAGTACTTACCGACCTTGGAAAAAGCCCACAGTCATCCATATTTGATATTTTAAAATAAAATAAAGACCATGATTTAAAAAGCAATGAAGAGGCTGGATACAGTGGCTCTCACCTATAATCCCAGTGACTCCAGAGACTGAGGTAGAAAGATTACATGTTCAAGGCCATCAGGCCATTTATTTAGCAAGACTGTATTTCAGAATAAAATATAAAAAATGGCTGGGGATGTGGCTCAGTGGTAGAGCACCCCTGGGTTTAACCCCCAGTACTCCACCTCCCCAAAAAATTAAGGAAAAACTTAACGAGGAAGCCATCCCACCCCTCATTCCCCTTGAGTACTGCAGGAATCCAGGGAGTGTTAATTTGACCTGGAAACAGCATTGGGGGAGGGTGTAGGAAAGGCCTCACAGACACAGACCACACCTAAGGTTTCAGGGAGCAGCTGATGGAAGGGTATTAAGCACGGGAGAAGAATGGTCGGATTTGCACCTGGCAGTGTGGAGGATAGGCTGAACGAGCAGGTTGGGAGTAAGGATACCAACTGCCCCAGCACCACAGACTGAGGAAGCTTAGAGAAGGAGAGAAAGCCTGAAAGGCTTCCTGGTGGAAGGGAAGGACAGGAGCAGAGAACAGCAAGGAGCATTTCTCATAGAGAGAAGGTGTGGGCAGAAGCACAGAGTGAAAGAGCAGGGCCCGTGAAGCCTCTGGGAAGACTGGCGTGGCTAGCATGCAGAGGACTGATAGGGACTGGCACTCACTGACTGGTTGGGTAGCAGCTCAGGTCACCAAGTGCTTTATGTGTAACACAGAGAGTTCAGACTTTACCCAGTGATGAAGGGAAGACCGCAGACCACGCTAAGGCTAGTCTCAACATGTTTCACAGGGTTAATAGGACCTAGGATTAAAGTTTTCTGACCACAGGTAGAATTAAATAAGGAATCAATAACAGAAAGATAACTAGACTATCCCTGTGTGTTTAGCAATTAACCAATAAACATGTATAAGTCATCATTGAATCAAAGAAAAAAGCTTATGGGAATTAGAAAGTGTTTTGAACTAAATGATATTGAGAGTACTATATGTCAAAATATGTGTAAAGCTACTAAAACCAAGCTTAGAGGAAAATGTGTAGGCTAAAGTGCATATATTAGGGACAGAAAGGCTGAAAAATCAATCATTCAAATATCGATTTTAAGAAGTTAGAAGATATATAGCCATTAAACCCAAAGAAAGAAAACAAAACGATAAAGAGCAGAGTTTGGTGAAAAGAAAGCAAAATACAATGTAGAGGATCAACAAAGTCAAAATTTTTTTCTTTCAAAAGATTAAGCCAGGCATGATAGTGCATGCCTATAATCACAGCGACTTGGGATACTGAGGCAGGAAGATCACAAGTTCGAGGCCAGCCTCTGCAACTTTGTGAGACCCTGTCTCAAAAAATAGAAAAGGTTGAGGATATAGCTCAGTGGTAATGTGCACCTGGGTTTGATCCGTGGTACCCCCGTCCACCTTCCCAAAAAAGAAAGATGAATAAAACTGAGAGACGTCTGGGAAGACAGATGAAGGTAAAGTCAAGAAGAGAAAAAGCAGTTGGATAACAGATGCCAAATGATCAGGCCCAGGAATAAACATTGGGAAACCATAGAAGCTGCAGATTGGGATTTCTTCTTTTTGTGTGTGTGTGTGTAGTACTGTGCATTAACCTGGGGATGCTCTACCAATAAGTTATATCTCTAGTCTTTTTAAATTTTTTTTTTAATTTGAATTTTTTGTTTTTTGGAACAAGGTCTTCACTAAATTTCTGAGGCTGGCCTCAAATGTGATCTTCCTGCTTCAGCTTCCAAAATTCCTGGAATTACAGGCTTGTACCATCATGCCCAGACTTTTAAAAGATTGAGAATATTATAAACAGTTTTACATCAAAAGTTCTGTGATTTTTGTGAAAAGTGGTCAATTTCTAGAATCATGTTAACTGAGCAAAACTGACTCATAAAATGTCTTGGAAGACCTTAAATCCTATAAACTTTAACCAATATTAATAATGAAATATCTTTACACAAAATGAGTGAAAAAATAAATTAACAAAACCACATTCTAAGTCCAGATGGATTCACTGAAGCTTTTTTGTTCAACAGATTAAAAAGAATAAATAATTCCTGCCTCTTACAGACTCTTCCAGAGAACAGAAAAAAAGGTCACTCCTTACTCAGTTTTTAAAGCTATCTAGCATGAACTTGATTCCAAACCCCAGCAAAGACAATTCAAAAAGGAAAATTTCAGGCCCAGCTACTAAAAATAAAAAGCAGGTACCGAAGTCCTGAACAAAATTTGAGCAAATCCTACAATACATAAAAAAGATAATACATCACAATTTAGTTGGGCTTATGCCAAGAACATACACGGTTGATTTAACATGAGAGAAATCCATCAATGCCATTAATCACAGTAATAGGTTGTAATAGGTTAAGTAGATTTTAGTATATTAAAAACAAATCATTTTAGTAAATACCGAAAAAACATTTAATAAAAGTCAGTATTTGCTCATGCTGGAACTGCTTAGCAAACTAGGAATAATAGAGAAGTTTAATCTGAAAAAGGATATCTGTTTATAAAAACTCAAGCAAACAAGAGCCAGGTCCAGTGGCACATACCTGTAATCCCAGGTCTCTGCAGGTTAAAGCAGGAGGATTGCAAGTTCAAGACCAGTCCAGGTTACATAGCAAGACCCTGTCACAAAACAAAACTGAAACAAACATCGGAAGAATGAAATTTAGAAGTTTTTTTTCCAAGATCAGGACCAAGACAAGGATGTTCTGAACATCATTCTTTTCTCAGTATTGAGCTGGATGCCTAGTTTGGTGCATTGAGGGCAAAATAAATAAACAAATAGATTTGAAAATATAAATAAACCAAGGAGGCAATAATTCAGATAAAAAGGAGGGCATAGGTTTGAGAGACATTTAGGAAGAGTTCATGCTTTGGATGTTTGTGTTCATTTCTTTTGTTCAACAAACATTGATTAACTACATTGGCAATAAATAAAATAGGAAGAGAAAGAAAAGGAGAGGCCTGATATTTATTCATTTTCTACCATGAAGGTTCTGGACTCAGGTTTTCACATATTTTACTCTATTTCATTTAGGCATTCTCTTTACTATTTTGAAACCTCATGTAATGAGTCATTAAGGAAAGTACATGAGAAAAAGGTAATAAACTATTTGCATAAATTCATTCTCATTGTTAAATACTGGTTCAAACTTGTATTTAGGTATTAGGAGTATGTTGTACTTTATATAGCATTTCTCTTTAACTCATCTCTCATTTGTATCCATATAGCAGATCTTTGAAGTAGGATGAAGTCTGGTAAATGGTGTTTTTCTAATTCTCTTGGCAAAGAAGCAAGTACAATGTTTACACCGATTAGCTCACTGTCTATATGGAATTGAGGAGTTCCCATTCTGGCGAGTAAATAATTTAAACCATTCCTTGAATACACATAATCAAAAGATTTTTGAAGTGGAAATATATTGAGGTCCTAGATGCATAGTTTAGAGAATCACTCAGAATACTCCCCATTAAGAATCTGTAAGCTCAGGGGTGTGAGGTGGGGTGCACACCCATAATTCCATTTAATCAGGAGGATCATAAGTTCAAAATAAGCCTCGACAACTTAGCAAGACTCTGGCTAAAAATCTAAAACAACTTTAAAAGGCTAGGGGTATAGTTCAGTGTTAGAGCAACCCCAGTTCAATCCCCTACCATAAAAACAAAACAAAATAAAATAAAAATCCTAAAAAATAAAACTTCAAAAACAAAAAAAGTTTACTATGTAACCTGAAAGCAGAAGAGGAACTATAGGGAAAGGGGCTGGGGTGGGGAGAATATCAGAGAGGGCAGATGTCATCAAAACAGTGGACAGGCTCAGGTCCTTAGGTATGCATAAATGGACTAATATAGGACAAATTTAAAAAGGGTTGGCATAGAAGGGAGATGCCACCCATGACTTGCTGATGGGGACTGGTGACAAAAGCATTATAATGGGAGGGTATGTCCTATTCATAGAACACGTGTAATGGAGAAAAAACAGCATGGTATCCTGGAGATGAGAACAGACTGAAAATTACTTGGGCAGTTGCTGACTGACTGTTAATACTAGAAACAAACCATCTGACAAAATCTTGCCTTGTTTCTCATTGCTTTGAAGAGAGAAGAAATTATCCAGTTTTACAAACATTTCTGAATTCCGACTGCTTCCCAGGCACTTTGCCAAGTACATGGGATATTAAGTCCAATGAAGCTTAGACTCTGAGCTGGAAGAAAGCCCTGAGCCCTGCTCTTTGGCAGGAAGAATCCAAAACTTCCTTTCTTCTCTTTTTCTTGTTTTTGTGATATTAGGAATCAAATCCAAGGGTGCTGTACCACTGAGTTATACCCTCAGTCCTTTTAGTTTTTATTTTGAGACAGGGTCTTGCTGAGTTGCCCAGGCTGGCCTTGAACTTGGGATTCTTCTGCCTCGGTCTCCCAAGTTGGTGGGATGGCAGGCGTGTGCCATCACATCCTGCAAGAACTTCCTCTTGTGACATATAGAGCCCTTCCTATCCCAATCTCTGACTGCCTTTGCCTTACTGGATCTTCATTCTTCCAACTATAGTTGCCAGATTTGTGGAATTCTTTGTCCCTCCCTCATCATTTATCCTCTTCTCTTTGACATCTGCATTCCTCCTCTTTTTCCCTGACTACTTCTAGACAATAAACATGTTCACTTATTGACATATAAATAAAATCTGTGGATATGTTGCATTTTATATTCAAAATGCCTGAGGGCTGGGATTGTGGCTCAGTGGTAGAGCACTAGCCTAGCATGTGTAAGGCCTTGGATTTGATTCTCAGCACCACATATAAATAAATGAATGAAATAAAGGTCCATCAACAGCTAAAATAATATATAAACAAAAAGTGAATGCCTGAACATGTCTACTATCAATAGATTGACTGGTTTAGAAAACATGAGTTAAGAGACTTATTGCTATGTGCTATGCAATCAGTTCTTAAAATCATTATATTTAAATAAATGAGACTTTGGGTGCATCTTTTTGGAAACTCACTTTGACACAGGGCCTACAGGTTAGTCCAGAATTGAAATTATAATTTTTAATAAAGTTATGTGTGATGTAGCTTAGTAACAGTGCCTAATACATGGGAATCCCTGGCTTTGATCCCAGCATCTCAAAGGAAAAAAAAAAAATCTGGGCTGCGGTTGGGGCTCAGTTGGTAGAGTGCTTGCCTAGCATGTGTGAGGTTCGATCCTCAGCACCATGTAAATAAAATAAGTAAGTTATTAAAAAAAAAAAAGGAGTGAAAATTAAAAAAAAAATCAGTGTCTGTGTGGGCAGTACCTGTGTCATCTAGAACATGGCCATGGTTATTAAAGTTGTGATGATTACACTATTAATTTCAAGAAAATTAATTGTTAGGCAAATGGACATTTCTCCTTCTTTGCAGAAGATTGTTTCAAAGGTATGTGATCCGGATGTTGAGACATCATTTTTCTCCCCTCTAGGACCGTGGAAGTTAAAAGGAAAAATAAGAGCAGTGGCTGGCTTAAAACCGAATGCATCCCGTAGAGGTCTTTTTCAGTCCTGTTTGTGTATATGATTTCTGTAATGATGTGCAGATGTTCTGAATTTAGAGCTCTTGTGACAGACCTGACCTTCATGAACTTATTGCTTAAGTCTTATTCTTTTTATCTGTTCTTCCTGATGCTCTTTCCTAGCTCAGTAATTTTAAAAAGAAAGGTTTATTTTCATGTAGTGTAGTTGTTTAATAAAATGGGAAGTTTTTTTCCTCCTCTTGGAATATGGCCTTCATTTTCAAGTCTTTTTTGAAAAATCACTGTATTCATGAATTTCTTAATTAAGTTCTGAAAGTTCTGATAAGTAGAAGCATGGAAGTGAGAAGGGAAGAAGATGTGAGGGGTTTTGAGTATTGTGACTGGAGGTTCGTTAATGCCATCTTAGTTACCTCGGTGTGTGGATCCACATCTGATCTTACTCCAATGAGCATAGTTTTGGCGCCTGCCTGACTTCCTACCTGTGCTTGTTTCTGTATTTTTTCTAAGAATTGTAGAGCTTTGTGACTCAGGCCATTCCTCACATATGCTAGGCAAGCACTCTGCCACTGATGTGCTACTGAGGTTACTGTGCTCTGGTCCCAGGGCTCCCAGTTTTGACACACTGTTAAACCTTTTTGTTGTTGTTGTTGAAGTGCTAGGGATCAGACCCAGGGCCTTGCACACACTACACCAATGCTCTACCACTCAGCCACACCCCCAGCCCTGTTAATCTGGTTTATATGTTTGTTTTAGCTGTTTGCTTTTAAGAAATTACAAATCAGTGGAAATTGTAAAAACAATAGGATGAGCAATAGCATCTTTTCTCCTAAAGTCTTAGTTTGAGGCAATTTTGCTACATACCAGGCAGGGTGGCATAGCCTGTAACACTAGGGAGGCCTCTGCAGGAGGGTTACAGCACTTGAGCCCGTGTTGGAGACCAGCCTGGAAAACATAGCCAGACCCTGCCTCAGAAAAGCAAATACAATCTGCCATATTTGTTCTATCTCGATAGGTGGATATTTAATCTATGTATCTATCTATTAGAAACTAAGAAGTTGTTGAGTTTTTAACACTTATTCAAATATCTCAGCTTGCGTCTCCTAAATAACAAGATTATTCTACATAACTGTATACCATTATCACACTAAGAAAATTATCTTATTCTTACAGTATTGTCTTCCTAATTCTTACATTAATTACTTAATAATTAACTTACTTAACACAGGAAAAAGTGTTCTGAGTCAGTACCTACCTTAATCAGATGATCAAATTTAACATTCCCAGTAGTGCAATGGTCTGCCATTATGTATCTTCCAAGGTGATGCAATAAGAAATACACATCACCTTCATAGCCTGGTGCCAAAAATGTTTAAACTGAATGTAATCATGAAGAAATAATCAGATAAATCCAACATGTAGGACATGCTGCAGCTGGCTTTGAACTGTTCCCCAAAAGGCAGTGACATGAGAAAATAAAACTGGAGGGGGTGGGCTGTTCCTTACTAGAAGTTAAAGAAGCAGAGTAGCAGGCTGGGTGGAGGCTTAGCAGTGGAGCACTTGCCTAGCATGTGTGAGACACTGGGTTCAATTCTCAGTAACACATAGAAAAAAAAAATAAAAGTCATTATGTTCAATACAACTAAAAATATTTTTAAAAATGAAGCAAGTAGTCATATGCAATGGGTAAAATTAGAGTAGAACCCAGATATGAGGTAAGAAAGCTTATAAAGGACATTGAGGGGCAGTTGGATACATTTTGATGTGGACTGTATATGATGGCATTGATTCCTTGATGTTTTTCTTTTGCCCTTGTTTCATTGAGCACATGGAACTATATTCCTCAGAATATATTTTAATTTTTAAAAGAATGATTTTCTGTCCATTATTTTGTGGGAAGTTTTGCAATGTTTCCAGAAGGACACACCCTTGCTGAATGTGCAGGTGTTGGATGGGCCAGAGTGGGCTCCCTTCTCTGGGATAGTCAGGACCTGTGTATTGCTTATTATGAACTGCAGTTTTTAGGATAGCCAGAGGAAGGAGTAAAGGAGTAAAGACTGGGTAAGGGCGAGCTCCATATGAAGGAATAAATGATTCATCTGTGTGGAAGATAGAATCAAGCATCTCCAGGAATGTGGATATTCTAAAATACATACTTAAAAGTTTTGGTAACTCCATTCAGAATTTGGTCCTTTCATTTACAGTGAAGAAGTAAATTGTAGGATTTTTGTTTTCTAAAAATTACCTGGTTCCAGACCCTATTTCACATCATTTGTTCATCTTTCATTCATTCGTTAATTCATCATTCAGCAAATCATCATTGCGAATCTGCTACGTGACAGGTACTGTGCTCAGTGAAGAGTTCAGTAGCCCCAACCCCTTCATCTGTGGGGAATATGTTCCAGGACCCCAAGTGGATGCCCGAAACTGCAGAGAATACTGAACCTTATATATCTTATGCTTTTTTCCCTATGCAAATATACCTATAAATTAGACACAGTTAGAGATTAACAACAACAATAGAGTTTCCCATTTATATTTACACATTACAGTTGACTGTGGGTGATTGAAGCAGCAGAAAATGAAACCACAGATAAGGGGGACTGCTCTCTTGTGAGAAAACCATTGTGTCACCCAGAATTTTTAATCTAGACAGGGAAACCAACATTAAACACAAGTAAAGACTCTGTTGCATTCACGGTAAATACTCCAAAGAAGAGATAGAGGTGCTGCAAAAGAGAATAATAGAAAGACTTTACCAACCTGAAATGTTACTGCAAAATGTAGCTCCGTAGATGTTTACCCTCCAACTTCATCCTCTCATTCCACCAGTCACTTTCTGCCGGATTCTGGTACATTCTCTTCCCTCATTTTAGAATGGGAACAAACTGCCTTATTCCATGAGTACCTTGGATATCAGTTTGTAAAGATAATTTGCTACCCTGGCTGAATAAAAGAAGGCATTTTCCTTATTGCCAGGACCTCCTTATTTTTCCAGAGAAGTTAGAAATCTAAATTTTTATGTGAAATCGCCTGACATATTAATGTTAGCAAATAAAAAAAAAATTTCAAACTGTGGCCTTAACTTGATATACTTGTGAGCTTCTAGTTTGCAGCTTCTGCTTAAAGGAACACAGAAGTCTAGTTATATGAGACCCAATTCAGACATCGGCTCTAACTAAAAATTTCTTTTACATAAATTACTAAATGAAAGATGCAGAATACCAAGAATACAAACCAAAAGATAGGCAGGCAGATAGATAGATAGGTAGGTAGATAGATAGATATAGATAGATATTTTGTGGCACTGGGGATTGAACCCAGGAACATTTTACCTCTGAGTTTATATCCCTATCCCTTTCATTAAAATTCGACTTCAAGGCAGGCCCCAAACTTTTGATCCTCCTGCCTCAGCCTCCCAAGTAGCTGGGATTACAGGTGTGTGCCACTACACCTGGCCAAAAGATTTTTCCTAAAACAAAGCCTCTTTTATTTTTTCCTTAATATAATGTTAAGCAATAAGTAATTATTACCTTCACTGGTTTCTCACCCTTCCTCCCTTCTTTAATCCAAGCAGTAAAGATCCTTCTATAAGGACAGACAAAGGAGATTTGTCCATGATCAGCCTCCATGACCACAATCTGATCAGTGTTTCCTTGGCCTGCCTTCTACTCTTTTTTTTTTTCTTCTTTTTAAAGGTAATAGCTTTCCTGAAATACATTTTATATACTTTACAGTTTACCCATTTAAAGTTCAAAATTCTGTTGTCAGATATTCAGAGTTGTACAAATCTCACCACAATTTTATTCATTTACACTGCCCCCATAAGAAACCATATAGTCATTTTAGTCATGCTGTTTTTCCCCAGCCAGAGGCAGTGACTAATCTACTTTCTGTTGCTATAGATTTGCCTATTCTGGATATTCTGTGTACAGTAAATGGACTCATACAACATGTAGTCCTTGTGACTGGTTTTTTTCACTTAGCATAATGTTTCAAGGTTCATCCATATTATAATATGAATCATTACTTCATTCTTTTTTGTGGCCAAATAATATTCCATTGTAGAATAATACACATTTTATTTACTTATTCATCAGTTGATGGACATTTAGGTTCCTTCCACTTTTTTTGAGGGGAGGTACCAGGGATTGAACTCAGGAGTGCTCAACCACTGAGCCACATCCCCAGCCCTATTTTGTATTTTATTTAGAGACAGGGTCTAATTGAGTTGCTTATTAGCACCTTGCTTTTTGCTGAGGCAGGCTTTGAACGCGTGATCCTCCTGTCTCAGCCTCCTGAGCCACTAGGATTACATGTGTGTGCCACCACGCCCAGCATCCTTCCATTTTTTTACTATTAAGAATAATGCCATTGGGGCTGGGGATGTGGCTCAAGCGGTAGCGTGCTCGCCTGGCATGTGTGCGGCCCAGGTTCGATCCTCAGCACCACACACAAACAAAGATGTTGTGTCCGCCAAAAACTAAAAAATAAATATTAAAAAATTCTCTCTCTCTCTCTCTTAAAAAAAAAATGCCATGCAATTAGAGAAATACAAATCAAAACTACACTAAGATTTCATCTCACTCCAGTCAGAATGGCAATTATCAAGAATACAGGCAACAATAAATGTTGGTGAGGATGTGGGGAAAAAGGTACACTCATACACTGTTGGTGGGACTGCAAATTGGTACAATCACTATGGAAAGCAGTATGGGAGATTCCTCAGAAAACTTGGAGTGGAACCACCATTTGACCCAGCTGTCCCACTCCTCAGTTTATACCCAAAGAACTTAAAATCAGCATACTACAGTAATGTAGCCATGTCAATGTTTGTAGCAGCTCAGTTCACAATAGCTAAACTATGGACCAACCTAGGTGTCCTTCCATCGATGAATGGATAAAGAAAATGTGGTCTATATATTCAATGAAATATTACTCAGCTTTAAAGAAGAATGAAATTATGGATTTTCCAGTAAATGGATGGAGTTGGAGAATATCTTGTTAAGCGAAATAAGCCAATCCCAAAAAACCAAAGGCTGAAGTTTTCTCTAATAGGTGGATACTAATCACAATAAGGTGGGTGGGGCACCAGAGAATAGTTACCTTAGATGTAGAGAGAAATGAAGGGAGGAGAGGAGAGGGGATATGGGGCTAGGAAGGATAGTAGAACAGAACATATATTACTTTATGTATATGTGTGACTGCATGACCAGTGTGATTCTTCAACTTGTATACTCAGAAAACTGAGAAATTATATCCTATCTATCTGTGATATATCAAAGTACATAAATGCATTCTACTGTCATGTGTAACTAATTAAAACAAATTTAAAAAATTAAAAAAGTATAAATAGGAATAACAAATTATCAACAAAACAAAGCAAACAAATAAAAATACCCACCATGAAGCAGCTCTGGAAGCTGAGACAGGAAGATTACAAGTTCAAAACCAGTTTCAGCAACTTAGTGAGTCCCTAAGCAAGTTAGTGAGACCCTGTCTCAAACAATAAAAAGGGCTGGGGATGTAGTTCAGTGGTTAAGTGCCTTTGGATTCAATCCCTGGTACCAAAAACAAAAAACAAAACCCTGCTGTGAACATTTGTGTACAAGTTTTTGTGTAGACACAGTGTTTTCATTTCTCTTGGGCATATACCTGGCAGTGGACTTGCCCAGTCATGATGACTCTGTATGTAACTAGTGGAAGAAAACTACCAGAGTGTTCCAAAGCTGCTGCTGCATCATGCTCCCCACCAGCTGCATGTGAGGTTCCTTTTCTCTCCCCTTCCACTGGATATTTCAGACACTGATGACCACCTATTGCAAATTTTCATTTCTCAACCTGGGCACTGAGAGCTGTGTTTTGTTTTCTTTTTCAATAAGAATATTATAAATTAATAAGCGTACAAAATCTTTCATGATAAAATTTGAAAGCATTCTTGAGCAGCTTTCAAGTTTTCTTTCTTCTCTATGTTAACTAAGTTGTTGCTTGAGAAAGCAGTGTACCGTGCTTTTTTTCCCCTTTTCTTTCTTTCTTTCTTTTTGTTTTTGTAGTACTAGGCATTGAAACTAGGGGTTTTCTACCACTGAATCACATTCCCAGCCCTTCTTATTTTGAGGTGGGGTCTCTAAATTTCAGAGGTTGGACTTGAATTTGATATGCACCCACCTCAGCCTCTCAAGTCACTGGGATTACAGGCATGGGCCACCTCACCAAGTGGATACAATTCTCTCTTAATGTCTGTCAAGTGCATCTTTTTCCCAGATGGAGAAAGAAATGTCATATGGCAAAAGACTTAGAGAGTCTCATCTGTGCGTGGTCTCTGACACATGTGTATCTGTTCTCACAGAGGTTCATATTATTTGGATTTGTAAAGCAAATCCTAGACATCATGGCATTTTGCTCACAAATCCTTTAATATTCATCTCTAACACAGAACTTTTTTTTTTTTATAAAGTATTATGTTCTTATACTAACAATAATTCTTCTAATACACAATCTACTTTTAAACAATCCTGTTGATTCTATTTTTTTTTTTTTTTTTTTACTGAGTACTGGAATTAAACCCAGGGTGCCATACCACAAAGCTACATTCCCACCCCTTTTTATTTTTTAATTTGAGACAAGGTCTTGCTAAATTCCCCAGGCTGGCCTCTAGCTTATGATTCTCCTGCCTTAGCCTCCTGGGTCACTGGAATTACAGGTGTGTGCTACCTCACCTGACTGTAATTATCTTAAAAATGCCTTTTCTTAGCACTTTGGGTCTGAGTCCAAACAAGGTCTACTACATGTTTGGTTGTTTCATCTTTTTCCATTTTTTTTTTGTATCAGAGATTGAACTCAAGGGTACTCAACCACATCCACATACTTTTTTAAATTTTGAGACAGGGTTTTGCTAAGTTGTTTAGGGCCTTGCTAAGTTGCTGAGGCTGGCTTTGAACTTGTAGTCCTCCTGCCTCAGCCTCCAAAGCCTCTGGGATTACAGATGGACACCATTTATCTTTTTATCCTAGATTAATTCTTTTAGAAAGATCTTTTTTTTTTTTTTTTTAGCTGCAGATGGACACAACACATTTATTTTATTTATTTTTATGCAGTGCTGAGAATCAAACCCAGTGACTCATGTGCTAGGCAAATGTTCAGCAACTAAGCTACAACTCCAGCCCCTAGACAGATCATATTTGGATAAGTAAAACAATCACAAAATAGTGTGAAACAAAATTTAGTAAGACATTCAGTAGGATGCAATCAGTTATGAGGCATCTAAGTTTCTAATAGAATCTTTGTTAGCCCCATTGGTAGATATGTGGTGTATATGTTAGGGAACTAGATTAACTTGATTTGAAGCATCTGCCCTTTCGCTGTAGGCTGTGCGATATCATGCAGGTACTTTAGTGTTTGTTTTTTATTTAAGTTTTATATGTGCATAGTTTGAAAAGCACTTCCCAATTACTACCACTACTTGATTTTTTTTCTTTACCTCCAAGAGGCATCCATTTTTAACTCTTTAACTAATTTGCTTTTAACTTTTTAGTTCCAAATATCTAAGTAATTAATAAGCTTATGTTGATAGTTCTTGATTTTTCTATTTTGAGTTTTATCTACTAACTTTCTGCAGTGGAAAATAAAGATTCAGTGCTCCATCATGCTCACAGCTCCTCTACCACGGACATGCACTCCGACCTCCCACTCTCCCAGCACAGAACACTCTATATATTATGACTGTGAAAATGCTACTCTTAGACACGACGATTATTGATGTTCACTGCATATTTTGTTTTTCCTGAAGTCAGTAAAAGTTTTGTTTTTTGCCTTGCTCGTTACTTATCACTAATGCAACCTTAAATTCTCCCTAGTTGTATAAATCTCTCCATATGTTCAGGCACATTAGGTAGTTGATTACTTTCCGGTTCTTGAAAAAAAAAACTCTCTAGAAGTCTCCTGACATGCCCTGCCCTGGATGTTTGCCATCTCTGCCAGAGCACTGCTGTAGTCTTAATGTCTTCCTTCACCATCATCCTCTTGTGGTAGATCTCATTTCTTTGCCGCCCCACTTTTTTCCTTTCCTTCTTCACTTATGAACATATTTGTACTAATTTCCTGAGAAAGACTACACGAGGAACAAATTTTGGAGACCTTTCCTATATGAAAATGTCTTTATTCTTTTTTTTAGTGGTGCTAGGGATTGAACCCAGGGCCTTGTGCATGCGAGGCAAGCGCTTTACCAACTGAGCTATATCCCCAGCCCAAAATGTCTTTATTCTAATCTCAAACTTAACTGACACTCTCACACTTAATTGACAGTCTGGCTGGGTATAGAATTCCAGGTTTCAGATCTCAGTATTTTCAGCGTATTGTCCCCATTTATTCTAGGCTTTTATTGTTTTTGTTGAGGAGTCTTCTGCTATTCTGATTTTCCATTTGTCTTTATAAAAGTTGTTTGTTGTTGACTTTGTGGAAATTTATGTGTTCTGAAATTTCAGATGGTGTACCTTGGTGGAGAACTGTTTGCATATTATGCTAGACACTCAGAAGGCCCTTTCAGGCTCAAAAAATTTGTAATTCTAGGGAAGTTTTATTGAATTATTTATTTCAAAAATTTTTCTTCTTTTTTATTTATTTATTTTTCTTTCTAGAATTACCAGGTGTCATGTTTTCAAGACTTGACCTCTAATCTTTTTTTAAAACCTTTCTCTCCCATTTCCCATCTCTGGAGTTTTGCTGTATGTTCTGAGACATTTCCTTAACTTACTTTTCAATCCTTTCTGTTTCTGATATTGTATTTTTAAGTGTGTTGTCTTTCACGAAATGCACCTTTTTAATGATATCTTCTACTGTTTCATGAGTAAAATTTCTTCTTTTTGAGAATTTTAGTGTTTTTTCTAAGTTTTTAATCCCTCCTGTGTATTTTCAGTTGTTCCACATTGCATTTATTTTTCATTTGTTTTGGTCCCTTTCTTTACATGGGATACTTTCCTATAATGCCTTGTAATCTTGGCAGTTGGCTCATATGTAAGAATAAGGTGCTTGTTTTTAGTGTCATCCTTGTTCCCACCTCCTGCGGTCTCCGATGCTGCCGGTGAGAGCTGTGAGGAGTTCCGTGGCATATCACACGTTGAATTCAGCATGTGCACTGTTGTATCTGTGCGGGATTCAGATTTCTTGGGTTTGCTGAGTTCCACTTGTTTTTTGCTTCTCAACTTCCAAACTTTGTTGCTTGTGTCTCTTCTGTTCTCTTTGACTGGTACTTCTGCTTTCCAACAAAAGTGTAGGTTTAGGAGGGAGAAGAGGTGTTTATGCAAACCATGGCTTCTGTGCCAAATTTAGTCAACAGCCTGCTTTTGTGTGGCTTGAATTAAAAATGGCTTTTATACTTTTAAAAGGTGTTTTATCAAAGCAAAACAACCCAGAATATGTTACAGACATTCTGTGTGGCCCACAGAGCCTAAAATATTTACTAGCCATTTACAGAAAATGGTTCCAACTCCTGACTGAAATCTACTGTTTTCAACTGGAAGACTAATCTCTTCCCTTTCGATTTCCATAGCCAATGGCCACATTCCGCTTCACAGAGAAATCAAATCTTTCAGGCAGTCTACCCCTTACTTTTCTGGCCCTATACTTAAACCATTGCAGTCTGTGGGTTACCCATAGCACTTCATTAAATCCAGCCTGAATGAATGGCAAAGCTCACTGAAGAACTCCTTATTACTAAATTCTGTAGCTGTGTTTTCACTCTGTTTCACCTGACTGCCTGGTTGATGGCTTGGATATTGTGTGGCTTCTATTCTCAGTACCTTATTGAATTTGCTCTTCCTGAGATCACCAGAAACAGCCAAATGCCAAATCCAGATATCCAGTTTTGTTTTCTGTTGCTACCAACACATACTTCAGATTGAGTATTATCAAGGGTCCACATCTGAAATGAGTGACCTTCTTGCTGGTACAGTCTTGAGGTGGTGCAGAGCATCACATGGTGAGGCTGGGAGCATGTGTGTGTGATATTCTGGTTTCCTCTCCTTTTCTTAAAAAGCCAACAGTTTTCAATCATGGGGCCTCCATCCTGATGACCTAATCCAATCTTAATCACCTCCCACAGGCTCTACCAATATAGTCAGATTCACTTTCTTCTTAGTACTTACCTCACAAGGGGAATTAAACTCTAACACATAGAAGACAAACCATATGCAGACCATAGCACCAGAGGATACTTTTCAAACCTTATCTTGACCTTTCTTTTGTGACACTTAGCATTATCATTGCCCATCTATTTCTGGAATATTTCTCTTCCCTTTATTTTGTGATGCCATATTCTCATAGTTCTCGCCACCTCACCTCCAGTTTCCATATCCTTCCATCCTTCCTCTGACATTTCATCTCTCCTTCTATCCCTTCCACCATATCCTCATGTTAGACCTGCATCATTTCCTCGAAAGCTCTTCTGACACTTCCTGGCGTCTGTACTTTTCCATCTTTCACACGCTACTAGACTGGTTTTCCTGAAACAACAATCTGTTTATATCATTAGCATTCTGAAAAATCTGTAGGGCCTTTCTCTGCCCTGTTTCCACTCAATAAAGTCCAAACTTGCCAGTTGTGGTGGCACACGCCTATAATCCCAGAGACTCTGCAGGCTGAGGCAGGAGGATCAGAGGCTTAAGGCCAGCCCCAGCAACTTAGCGAGACCCTGTATCAAAAAATAAGAAAGGCTGGGTTCAATCACCAGTACCAAAAAAAGAAAAGAAAAATCCACACTCCTAACATGATATTCAGAGCCAATCTGGCCTACTTTCCTGCCTTATTTTTACTGTGTCTCCCCTTCTCTTCTCTTCTTACTATAGCCCAACACCAGGTCCTTATCACTCCCCTTTCCACTACCGCTCAGTCACCATCAATATTGATGGTGATGAAGGTGATAATAAAAACATTAACAGCAGTGTGTACTCAGGTCTTCCACTGTGCCAACCATTGTGCCAAGTGCTTGATTTAAATCAAGTCCTGGGGCTGGGGATGTGGCTCAAGCCGTAGCGCGCTCGCCTGGCATGTGTGCGGCCCGGGTTCGATCCTCAACACCACATATAAACAAAGATGTTGTGTCCGCCGAAAACTAAAAAATAAATATTAAAAAATTCTCTCTCTCTCTCTCTTTAAAAAAAAAAAAAGTTAAAAAAAAATAAATCAAGTCCTTTAATCCCCATGATAGCCTTATGGGGTGGGTTCTATTACAGGTCCCTGTCACTGCAGACTTGAATTCTGTAAGTCTATCTGTTTTCAGGGGTTTCAGAAAAGAGACTTTAGGGTTGTACGACCCTTTTTAAAGATGAGGAAATAAGACTCAAAGTCACATAGTGGAAAAGTGGCAGAGCTCAGATTAGCACCTTGGTGGCCTGACTCAAAGCTCACACCTTGCCTGCCATTCCATGCCTTCAGCCACCCGTAGGTCTCTGCCCTTGACCTCTTCCCTACTCCCTATTCAATAGCAGTCTTAGGTTCTTCACCCCTAGGGCCTTCTGAAAATGTCCCACTAATAATCCCCAGCCCTGGCCGAGTCTGCCCATCCACCTCTCAGATCGTGCTCTTCATTTGAGTCCCAGCGTAATAACTATTCACGCTGACCCGTCACTCCACCTGCGCCCTGGTCAGAACTTAGCAATATTGCCTCTCAAGTTCCCTCCCTCAGCTTCCTTCCTCTTCCTGGGCAGCCATACTAAACCTTTCCCAGGCCCTTGAAGTTGCACACCTGTCTCCTGGGTGTCTCTTGGTTTCAGCATGTGCCTAATTCTGTCTTCATTCCAGCTGCTTCCACTGCAGCAGTGCCGCCCCTCCCTCCCCACCCCCTGGAGAGCTGCAGCTGGTAGAGTGCCGGCTCTCCAGACTTCCTGGTCTCCCCTGGGTGCGGTGCTCCAGGGGGCTGTTCTGCCCTGGTCCTCAGCCAAGTGCCTTTTGTCTCCTGGTATGACATAGCAGTTTTTTCCTCAATTTCATGGTGACTCACTTTGTAAAAATAGTCTTTGATGTGTCAAAGCCTCTTTTGGAAAGTCTACACAGGTTGTATTGACTGGTTCCTTTTAGTCACATGCATTTTTACCTCCTGAAAGAAACCCTAATATATTAATTAGGTATGATTTTACCTTCCTGAAACCACACACCCCTCACTTTCTATGCTTCAGTGCCTTTCCTTAGCTTTCCCACCATACCCATAGGCCTGGCCTACAAGGTTACCTTAGACCAGCTCATACTTTCTGCTCCACATCTTCCTTGTTTCTCCTGGCAAAACTCCCCTTGATCCGAACACCTGCAGTGACTCTAGAGGCTTGTGATACCGTTATTTGCCTCTCTCTACCAACCACAGACAGTTCAGACACTCTCTGATGCCAGGGACCATGTCTGATCTTTTCATGGAGTCTCACAAGCTTAGCAAGGCCTCTGTAGAATATGTTTGGCAAGTTAAATTAAAGGAGAAACTCCATGAAACAAGTTGTTTACAACAGCCTCCTCTTGCTCATTCACTGCAGAGTCCTGGCAGCTGGACCATTGTGTAGAAATCATTTCCATTAAAGTTACCCCCAAAAGTTGAGGGCACTTTCTAAAAGCTAGATTAGAGAACACAGCTTAGGCCCGTGGTCCAAGTAGTCCTCTCCTTGTTCTAAATTGCGGATTCTGTGGCGAGGTGTGACTGGTGATAGGACTGCCCAGCCATCAGTGGGCAGAGAATATACCCCAGGGTGATAAAGTGAGAGGCCTGGGAGGAGAAGGTAAGCCCACTGCAGTGATGAAGAGCTCCAGAAGCAAGAGAAGAAAAAGAAGAATCTCAGTTTTAGGCCAGGCCTCATGAGATCTGAGGAAAAGCCTAACCCTGAGGCCTCATGGAAAGTTGTGGCTGGTTGCCATGGTGACTGGAGCTGGGAGAACATTCTGAATCTTAGGCAACTTTGTGTCTTATTGCCCTCGAGCAGGGCAGACTCTTCACTCTCATGCTGTCCCATTGTGGGCCCCAGGGCTCAGCATCTAGCCCAACCTGTGCCCCTGTGCTCGCTCCTCTGGGTCTGCTCCATCTCCCACCAGCTCCGCCAGTGCTCTGTACTTCCCCTCGCAGATCTCAAAAGGCAGGCCCCGTCCACCCCACAGATGGAAGGTCAGTGTTGCCTTCCATGGCCAAGCAGCCTCCCATGGTCCAGTGGTCAGAGGAGAGGCAGGGTGGCATGGTTCAGCTGCAGGACCCTCTGGGTCACAGAGCAGTCGGCATCTGTTTGCGCGAGCCCAGACCAGGGATGTGGTCCTCCGTCCGTGTCTCCCACTCATGTCCCTTTAGTCATGAGTCCTGAGGTTTTGCTTTTCAACCTTTCTGGCCCCCTTCCTTTTTTCTTCATTCTATCCTCACAACTTCTGTCTGGGCTACTAGCCCTTCTTGTCGGGAGTGCTGCATTCTCCTGTATAGCCAGCTCCCTGCCTGCAGTCTTCTGCGATCTACCCTCTAGTCTTGCCAGAAGAGTCAGTTTAGTTCCTACGTAGCAGTTGAAGTTTATATTTAAAAATATAAATCAGATCCTGTTACTCCTTGTTTGGTTTGGTTTTGGTAGTATTGGGATTGAACCTAGGGCCTAGTGAATGTGAGGCAAGTGCTCTACTACTAAGCTGCATTCCCACTCATTCCCTTGGTTTTAAACTATAACAGACATCCTCCATGGCCTCCTGCAGGTTGGGCTCATCTTCCTCTGACTGCATTTCCCACCTTTCTGCTTTTCCTGCTCTCTGCTCCAGCAACACTGGCCTCCTCTTGCTTCCTTAAGCACAACGAGGTTGCTGCACTTGCTTTTCCTTCTGCCTGGAACTCTCTCGATCTTTTCTTAATGGGCTCCTGTCTTCGGGACTCAGTCCACATGTCACGAAATGCCCTAACTATGTAATAGTGCCTACACTTCTACCTTTGGTATATATTAACATTGTTCAGTGTTCTTCATATTGCTCTCACTGTGAAGTTACTTTATTCATTTTTTTACTTACTTTTTTAAAAAAAATCTAACTAAAATGTGAATTCCTTTAGAATAGGAACATTCCTATTTTACTTACCGTTGTATCCCCTAAGTCTGGTGTGCAGTAGTTGCTCAATACTAATTATGTTAATGAACAGTGAAATTTCCCTCATGACTCTTTTTTTTTAAATCCTTATTTGTTATAGGGATAGTTTAGATTTATATGAGTTTGTATCTCACCTATTACCCTGTGATCTTCATGAGGAAACCGTCTGGGTTTTTATTCACTGTTGGATTTCTAAGCTTACACATGGCAAACAGCAGATATGTGTTGCCTGTGTACCATGAAAGGCAGCACCCAAAATGCAGCCCATTCACTGTACACTGGGTGCTTTGGAAACCTCAGAATGGCAGGAAGACTGAGCCACATTCTCCTTTTTATTTCTTATATTCTGCTTCAGAAACCAGACACAGGAAACATCTGACCATAATAAAAGATTTCAAGTAAGTTCCAGATTTCCTCATTGAACAATCATGTGTGGCATAGCTGTGTTATACCTTGGCCTGGGATTCGATTCAGTCACTTGTGCAACACCCCACGGGCTGCCTCTGGCCTGGGAGCCAGAAACAACTGGAGCTGGGATGCTTGAAATGAAAACTGACCTCTTTGTTCACTGGAAAGAGAGAAGTCTGAGTATTCTTGCTCTGTTTCTTACAAAGCAAACTTGTCAATTTGTTGAATACTAAGTTTTCCTGTTAGCTGTCAGAGTGGTTTACAACTAAAATAATCTTAGATCCTTTTGAATAAGCACAAATTATAAATAGTCAAACTGTTTCTGAAGTCTGTGCCTTTAATGCTCAAAGCAAAATTCATCTCCAATTACACAAAACGTGAATATGTCACCAGCTTCCTCTAGAAATGTGTAACCTCTTGCTTGTATCATCTGAACCTTGAAGACACATGCTCTTAGGAGCCTTGTACCCGCCACTGGGAAGAATGTTTGCTAGGACCTTGACTTTTCTTTCTAGTAGGACTGTGGCTTGTCGGCTTTCCTCCTCACACCAACATCACTTCATTGTATCTTAAGTGTCTACTAACTTGTCTCTCTTGACTGGAAATAAAAGATACAACCTTTCTTTCTCACACCATCATTCTCTTTTTGAGATGGGTTCTCGCTGGGTTGCCCAGTCTGGTCTCAAACCCTTGGGCTCTACCAGTCTTCCTGTCTCAGCTTCCTGAATAGCTGGGACTACAGGCGCCTGCCAAAGACTGTCTTTTGCTGGGCTCTGTGTCTCTAGTATCTGGCTCAGGGCTTAGCACATAATAGGCTCTTAATAATATTTGTGGGAAGGAAGGAAGAACAGAAGAGGGGAGAAAGCCTAGCCATGCTGGACATGGTGGTGCACACCTATAATCTCATTGACTTTGGAGACTGAGGCTGGAGATTCGCAAGTTTGAGGCCAGTCCTGGCAACTTGATCAAAAGGGCTGGGGATGTAGCTCAATGGTAAAGTGTCCCCAGGTTCAATCCCTAGTACTGGGAAAAAAAAAAAAAAAAAAAGGCCCAGTCTGTTGAGGGATTAGTACAGATCACCTTAGTAACTAAAGAGAAAAGTTGAGCAGCCTTTCAGCCTGTACAGTGAGTAATGGAGAGCAAGACCCTTCCATCCTTTGGCATTGGTACCAGTGAGTTAGAGGTTCAAGTCCTGCAGCTGGATTAGAAAGTTCTTTTTCAACATATTTTCCCCTTGTGATATAAATAATACATGATTATTGTAGAAATTTTGCAAAAGTTCAGAGAATAAATATCACTTATAATTCAAGCACTCAGAGACAACCACTGTTAACATTTAGCCTTTTTTAGTCTTAGGGAAGTTTTAAACTTTAAGTTAACTTTTAGCCCTTTTTCTTTGCATCTAGATTGAAAGGGTTTTTTTAAAGATTGAATTGGGGCTGCAGTTGTAGCTCAGTGGCAGAGCGCTTGCCTAGCATGTGTGAGCCACTGGGTTCGATCTTCAACATCACATAAAAATAAATAAAATAAAGGTATAAAAATAAAATAGTTGGGGCTGGGTCTGTAGCTCAATGGTAGAGTGCTTATCTCACACATGCAAGGCACTGGGTTTGATCGTCAGCTCCACATAAAAATAAATAAAAGATATTGTGTCCATCTACAACTAAAAAGAAATACAATGGTATTATTAAAAAAAGATTAAATCAAGACTGCTTGTGAGTACAAAGAAGGCAGATTACAATTGGAAAAGTACTCATCAACTGCAATAAAAATATGAGATTCTTTTTTAAATTTTTTGCTCATCTGGGCAATCAAATCCTCAGTTATCGATGCCCGTTCTGCTGCAGGTGCATGAGAGCTGTTGGGTGCTTTCCTCACTCGCGATGCTGCCTCTCTGAGAGCACTTTTCCCTTCCCAAGATGTGCCAGGCTGGAACCCCTGCAGTGTCATCATCTAAGGATTGTTCAGCATTGACATGAACTGAATGAGAGTCAGTGCCCAGAATCAGGTTCTTCCCCAAGCTTGTGAAATGTCACTCAGATAACATCACCTTTGAAAGAAAGCAAGGACAGTTACTAATGTATCCCTCAGTTAATAAACATATTGACCACTTTCTACATGCCAGTCACTGCACTAGGCATCACAGCTGCCAAGTGAAGAGACAGTCCTTGTTCTCAGGGAACTTGCAGCTTCGCAAGAGAAGAGAGAAGCCAACAAGGGTCACGTGTTAGTCAGTTTTGGATCACTGTAACCACAGTACTCAACAAGAACAGTGTAGGGGAGGAGAAGTTTATTTTGGCTCAGGGTTCCAGAGGTTTAGTCCATGGTTGACAATTGCTCTGGGCCCCAGGTGAGGCAGGACCTTGTGGCACATGGGTGTGGCAGAGGAGCACTGCCTCATTGATGGCTGCCAGGAAGTGGAGAGAGAAGGAGAAAGGGGCATTATGGAAGATGAACCCTTCTTGGGCACAACCCAAGTGACCCATCTCTTCTAGTCACGTCCCACCTGCCTACAGTTACCACTCAGTCCATTCAAACTGGGATGGACTAATTAGGTTACAGCCCTCACAGTCCAGTCATTGCACCTCTGAATTATTCCCACATCAACACAAGAACTTTTGGGGACACTGCATATCCCAACCATAACAGGTTGTTGTGCAATATGATAATCAGTCACCACAATAGAAGTGCAGTGTTGACCTAAAGAAGAGAGTGAGCAGTGTTGATCGGAGGAGGTATCGAGAAGAGGGTTGAGTTGGGTCTTAAAGGAAAAGTGGGAGGGTTTTTATGTGAACAGAGAGAGCAGCGTATCACTGTCTGAAGGCACGAAGCTGGGTGGGGAAATGAAAGTGGTTTGGCATATCTGGAACTTGAGGCATTAGAGGTGCAAATGAGGCAAAAGGTAAAAAACCTGAATGACAGAACTTGAACTTTATCTTGAAGGCTAAGGCAAGTCATGGGAGATTGCTTCAGTTTTTGCTGTTGTGGTTTTTTATGTGTGTGGTTTTGTGGACTGAACCTAGGACCTTGTGCATGCCAAGCAAATACTCTGCTACTGAGCTACTTCTCCAGACCCCATGGAGAGTTTTTAATAAGAGTGGTTACACAGTCCTGCATACTTTTGGGAGAAATCAGAATAAAGGATGGATGGACGTAGGCTAAGTTGGAGGAGGGGTGTGGCTAGGGGCTTTCAGAACAAGTCAGCAAAAGAAGATAGGCAGATGTGCAAAAAAGCAAATCAGTAGAGACCAGAAGTACCTTAGTGGTAACCTAGGACTGGAAGTAGGAGCCAGGAACACCTGTAAATGGATATGAGGGTCTTCTTGAGGTGATGCAAGTATAAACTATCTAAAAAATCAGTGAGTTGTATACTTAAAATGACTGAATTATAAGGTGTGTAAATTATACTTCAATAAAACTCTTCAAAATGGAGGGGCAGGCTTCTCATTTAGAGGCGAGATGTGAGAAATGTTGATAAAGGAGAATTTATGACCTAGACATTGCTTTTGTGAAATAGGATGGTCACCTCTCTATTTGGCTAGAGGTTCTAATTGTGCGTCTACATATTTAATAAAATGATGGTAACCCTGCCTTTTTCTAGGTAGATTTCAGAGCATGGATCTGCCCTTTACTGGCAGTACAGAATATCTGCCTCTGGATCCCTATCAGAAACCACATCTTCCAGATCACTGCCAGCACTCAGTTCTTATGAACTGAGTTGTGAGAGAAACAAAACAAAACATTTATGAAGGATTGCCTGAAGGATTTGTGGTCCTTTTATTTCTCTAGGTGCTGTGATTCAGCAATAGTTACTGAGTGTCAGGTGTTACACTGGTAACACAGCAGTGAATAAAGCAGTGTCCACTTGGATGGAGCACGTAGTCTAGCAGTGGGAGCACGTGTTATTCACAGTCACGATAGCTATTGTGTTGGATTGCCAAGTGCATCGAGAGACATACAAAACAAGATCTGAAGGGTAACGCTGGTGTGGGTTGTGGCTGTAGACACTGGTCCTCTGTGTATGCAGCTGGCACTGCTTTGTAGTGAAGGAGGCTTTTGAATCTGATCCCTGTAAATTCTGGGTTATCTGGGCCATACCTCATGCTGGGACCCCTTATAATTGTGTGATTAAACTATACATTAGCCTTATGGCATAATTTTAGATTGGCTCATGTTATAAGAAACAGCCATACAAGATTCCCATTTACTTATTCAATAAGTGAGTAGAAGATGCAAACTTCAATATCGTACAGCATCCCCTTTGTTAAGACCCACAAAGCAAGGTCTCTCTACTCACTATGTATTTGCCTTGATGTTTTGGTCTTCTGAGTTCCTCTGAAGCACCAGGTTCCCTCTTGTTTCAAGTCTCTGCATGTGGCCTTCTTTCTTCCTGGAGTGCCCATTCCATTCTTATCTGATTTGACCTTCACTTATCCTTCAGCTGTCAGTCCAGATGTCAGCTTCTTCAGGGAAACCTCCCTCTCCAGCACCGGTTCCCAGAAGGTCTTGGTCTGCTTCCCAGTACAAACTTCCATAACATTTTCTTCTTTTCTTTTATTTATTTTTTAAAAAATTTTATCAGTTTCCAGTTAAATAATTTGGTCTTTGGTTTCTGTCCTTTCCTAGACTGATAGCAGGGGGTCCATGGGGTAGATACCATGTTTTTTTTTTTGTTGTTGTTGTTGGCTGCTATCTCAAAGTTATAATGTAGCATCTTGCATTCAGAAGATGCCCCAAACATATGTCCTGAATATTCGAATGAATGAAAGAATGAATGCATTGTGGGCACTGGGTCTGGGAACTGTTCATTTTCTCCCTTTTGCTTTGGCTGTTGGGGATGTTGTCATGCCCCCCTTCCTTTTGCCTGCAGTGTTTAAAGGCCCTCATGGCATGCAATTTGTGCACTAACATTTCCCCTGTTATATAATGTTTTTTCTTTCTTTGACTTCTTCACTTCTTTATTTCAGTGTACTAAAAATTTCTGTGGGTCACTCTCAGTCTTTTGTGGGGAGGAATAATAAACAGTTGGGCATGTGCTTGCTGGCAGCGAGAGAGTGGCTGCCGTGACGGGTGCCTTAGAACAGCTTGGGTTTGGGGAAGGGCATCTCTGTGAGGAAAAGAAAGGGAGAGATCTGTGGGGAAATGTTAGTGCCTTTAACTAAATGTGAGAGGGAGGTTTTATTTTACTTTGTTTTAATTTTATTTTCAGTAGGAGAAGTAAAAAGAAATTTTGCCCCCTAATCTCACAGGAAATGCCTCTGAAGAATTTGGGGCCTGTCCTGCCTTGAGACATTCTCTCATGGCAGAAGGCATGGGGTGCTGGGCTGGCTTGAGAGGGCTTGCTGGCCCAGTGGACGGGTGGGCATGGACCTCCATCCCAGCTGACTCTCCCCTGGGCAAGGTTTGGACAGAGCCAGCAGGAGCTTGTTGCCTTGTTGTGAGAAGGAGAAAGAAACAAATTTGTCCTCTTGTGTTGCAGATTCAGTGGTTCTTTCCTTTGACTCCGCTGGACAGACACTAGGCTCAGGTACCAATTCTTCCCCCTCTATCATCTTTTCAGCTCTCAATACTGGCCATATCTATAGAGGCCAGTATTGTGGGGGTCCTGGGGGAGGGCAAGGGATTGTGTGAGAATTGTGGGAGAGTCTCAAGGACTCATAGTATGGGAGAAGAGAGACACATCATCAAGAGCACTTTTCCTGCACAGAGGAGTTGCAGCAGATAGCTCATTTCTCACGCAGAGGGGTCTGGGTTCATATGAAAGGATGTCTGTTTTCTGTGCCCATGTCCTATCTCAGAGAGTGGGGCAGTGGGTATTGAGAGGCTTCAAGCTCTGCCCGTGATAACCATTCGGGCTCTCCTGCAGAATGCCAGGCTGTGAGAGTACCCCATTCTCCTGAGGACATACACTCCATTGCATGTTTGCCTGCATACCTCATGTATTCAGGTACGGACCTTTTCCAGGTCAGGGTTCCACATGACTGTGCACTCATGCCAAATGCATATAGATGATGGACTTCTTCTCTTCCTTGGGTTTACAGTGCAGGGTATACAAATTGGCCACTACCTTATGACTAGACTCACCCAGGCCCGGGGAGCTTGGCTCTCCTGGGTCCAAGGAAGTTCACCTGCCCATGCCTCTGTGCTTTCTGGTTGCAAGCAAGAAGAGTGGCTGTGTTGAGTCCTCAACTTTCTGACCTTAAAAAAGCCTCTCTTGCATCAATCCTTTGTTTTTGGTAAAGATGGTGGACCTCTTACTGGGGGTACTGCTTATGAATATCAGATAGTCCTTGCTGGCCTGTTGAGGGCAGTTAATCTCTTTTGCTGTTACTTGAATGCAGTAGTTGAATGTCTTACAAAATAGCCATGAGGAACAGGCAATTGTGGTAGAGTAGACAAGAGGAAGGATATTCAGAGGATGTGATCACAGCCACCAGTATTCTGAGGACCTACTGTGTGCCAATACTGTGTTGGGAACTTTATGCACCTTATAGTTACCTATCACAATTTGAAGTTTTGTCATTTTTGATTACAGCAAAGAAATTCACGATCAGAAACATGACATGGCTGTTCAGGCCACCCATCTCCCTGTGGCTCTAGAGCCCACTCTCTCCCCTTACCATCTTGCTATCTCATACCTCATCTGCTTGAGGTGCCCTCACCAAAATACTGAGATGGGAAAAGTCACTTCAAGACAGAGGGGGCAGGCAAGAAGATTCTTAAATAGATCCTAGAGTTGTATCTATTCATTATGGAAAAAGATTGATCAATTTTATTACATTAAAGAACTTCTATTAATCAAAAACTTTATTAAGAGAGAAAAGACAGAGTGAAAAAAAATATATTTATAACACAATTAACCAACAAAGAACTTGTTTCCAGAACAAAGAACTACAAAAATCAATAGGAATGGAGAAATAGCCTAGTACAGATATGAGCAAAAGACTTGAACAGACATCACAAAAGAGGAAATCCAAATGGCCAGTAAACCTATGAAAAAGTGTTCAGCTGCATTAGTGCTCGGGGAATGCAACTTAGAATCACAGTGAGGTATCATGGCACATCTTCCAAACAGTAAAACCTGAAAAGCTCAGCAGCCCCCACATTGATGAGGACATGGTGGAGTGGAGACTCTTTTGAGTTTTCACTGGTTGAAGGACAAATTGATACAGTCACTGTAGAAAAAATGATGATAGGATATAGTAAAACTTGAATATACATGTACCCTGTCTCCTGGCAGTTCCTCCTCTAGGTATCTTACCTACAAAAATGGATGCTTATTATCACAATGAACCCTATTGTTGTATATAACTATAAGACACTAGTGAAAAAAATAAAAGAAATGGATGTTTATATGTACCAGGAGATATATGCAGGATACATGTATAAGACTGTTCATAAGAGCATCATTCCTGATTGACAAACAGCAAAACAATTTACATACCTAACCACAGTGAAATGAATATACAAGCAGTTATATTCATGGGGAATAGTAAAAATTATCAAACTATACATAGATGCAACAACATGGATAAGTTTTAAAGACATTGTTGGGTGAAATATGTGTTTTTCCATTTATATAACATTAAAAGTGAAATTAAACCATGATTGTTTAGATGCACAATTTAGTTCTTTTTTTTTTTTTTAAGATGTAAATGAACACAGTACCTTTATTTATTTATTTTTATATGGTGCTGAGGTTCGGACCCAATACCTTACACATGCTAGGCAAACGCTTTACCCTGAGCCACAATCTGAGACCCCCTCGTTCTTTTAAAACAACAAAGAAAAGCAAGGAATTGAATTCTGCAATAGCTGGGATGGTGGTGTTCAAGGGGATGTGTTGAGAGAGGTGTGTGGAGCTTCTATCTAGAGTGTTGGTATATTCTTTCTAGTGACCTGAGTTGGGTTACAAGGGCATCCCTTTTACTGTAACTCATTAAACTCTACATTTAACTTTTTATGTGCCTTTCTATATATTTGTTATGGTTCATAATTTTTTATACAAAGGGCATAACTTGAGTTGTCAGGCAAGGGCCAACCTGTTCATAGGGCACAGAAAGGCCAGGAAGCGGCCCTCTAAGTGGGCTTGCCTGGAAGGAGGAGGAGGAGGAAGGACAGCTGGTATCTGTGGAGCACTTATGTGCCAGAGTTCTAACCCCTTTTACCCTATGAGATAGATATTGTTATCCCCATTTCAACCAAGGAAATTGATATACAGAGAAGTGAAAGAAAATAAGTTATTCAACATCAAATAGTAAGCAAAGGGTCGGGCCAGGGTTTGAATCTAGGCACTCTGGCTCCAAAGTCCATCCTTATCTGAGTATTTACTACTTTCTCTATTCTCATTTTTTCAAGGCAATTTTGGTCTTTGGCTTCTGTCTCTTTTGGAGTATAACTCCAAAGAACCATGGCTTATGGCTTCAAGGTTTTTACATGGTTCCCAAGGTTGGTGAAGAGTGAAGAGTCATATATTTTTCTGCCCAATTCCCTCTTAGTGGAAGATAGATTCAAATTGATTCAAAGTCAGCTTTAACTTAGAACTGATATTTCAGTTTACCTAGAATTCTTTGTTTCTTGACTGTGCCTATTTGATTCCATATTTAGCTCTACCTTTTTCTTGCTCTCATAGAATATTTAATGGCCCATGTTTGCATTGGTCCTAAAAGGGAAAGACAGCAGGGAAGAGCTGAGCAGAGGTCTTGACAGTGGCCATTTTACTGTTTTCTTTAGGGAGAGTTTTTATTAGAGTGGGCACACCACATTACTGAAAGTATTTTGGAACCTTAGGAAGATAACTTTGGAATTAATACCTGTTTTACTTTCTTTCTTTTAGTGTGAATAATTTTAAGTTGAAGAAAAGATTCTAGTTACAGTTAAGATAGAGTAAGTGTATTTACTCTCACTAAATACAGCTGGAGGCCTGCACAGAATGCACTTAACAGCTATTGGAGGATTCTAAAACATAAATAGTAGCAGAATGAGAAGAATACCAGAATTTAGTTTATTAACAAGCTGGAACTGTATTTCCATTTTTCTCCAGTGCCTCATGTCCTGGACTCAAGGCAGCCCCAAACCTAACTGTGAACACCAGGCTTCCAACAGCTTCAGAAAAAAGACCTCTAGTTGTGACTTCAGGGTGGGAAAAGGTCTTCTATGGTTCAGATAGTGGGAAATTCCATGGATTGTTCCCCCGCCCCCCTTCTCATTTCCCTCAGGCTCCAGCCCCTGCGCAGTCCCACAGTGGTAGTGGGGGTGGGGGTGATGATAGTTGCAGCAGTAGGACCTTTAGGTACCTAAAACCCAGGAAAGGGAACCCTCCTTTCGGATCAGAGAAGCTGTAGTCCCAAAAAGGTGCGTTGCAGTTTGGGGTTGCTTTTTTCCCTCTGCTTCCTGTAGCTTGGCCCCAGATTTGGATATAGTTCAGGAAAATCATAGCAGAATGTGAGAACTAGAGTGCCAGCTTCCTGCCAGAGGACTAAAGCAGGGGAGGACCAAGGAATCAGAAAGCACTGTGGAGAAAATAGGGAGGAGGTACCCAGAAAGCAGTCCCCATAATTTGCGAACTGAAGTGGGACAGACCACTGCCATAGACCCAGACAGGACACTGGGTGGCGCACACAGAGGAGGCATCTGAGTAGGCTTTGAAAGTGGAACTGACATTGAAACCACAATCCACAGAGGCTGGTCAGAACTTGCTGCCTCAACCCAACCTGCTCAATTGTCTGCTAAAACAAAAATAACATTCTCCACTGGATTTAAACAAGACCTAGAGTTTCATAACATGATATTCAAAATATCCAGGATATGAGCCAAAATTAATCATCTTATGAAGAACCTGCAAAATCTCAACTTGCATGGGAGAAGACAACCAGCAGATACCACAGATGTTGGAACAGTCTGACAAAGACTTTAAAGTAACTATTATAAAAGTGTTCCCCAAAATAAGGGTAAATGCTGTTGAAACTAATGGGAAGTCTTAGCAAAAATCAATTTTAAAAAATGCAATAATTTCTTTAAAATGCACTAAATAGCAAAATGGGAACAATAGAGGAAAGAGGATTCTTCAGAATAAAGCAATAAAAACAGTTCAATCTGAACAACAGAAGAAAAAGATTTTAGAAGTTGGAACAGTGACCTGTTGGCCAACACTAAAAATTTTATTATCTGTGTATTGGAGTTGATTCATAACAAATAGTATCAGCAAACTCAGAAATGAACTTTTAAAATTTGATGTAAGGCACTATGAAGAACCTACAGCAAACATCATACTTTAATGGTAAAAAACTGCTTTCCCTCTTAACATCAGGAATCTCCTAGAAGTCTCAGAATACAGTAAACCAAGAAAAACAAAAAGGATACAGGTTGGGAAGGAAGAAATTAAAATAACCCTCCTCACAGAATATGTGGTTACCTATGTAGAAAATCCCAGGTAACCTGGTGTGGTGGTGCACATCTATAATCCTGAGGCAAGAGAATTACAAGTTCAAGGCCAGCCTGGGCAATTTAGACCTTTGGCAATTTAGCAACATCCTGTCTCAAAATAAAAAGGACTGGGGAATGTAGCTCAGGGGTAAAGTGCCCCTGGGTTTAATCCCCAGTTCCAAACAAACCATCAGAAAAAAACAGGGAATCTGCAAAACAAAGCAACAAAAGAATTTAAACTCCTAGAACTAATACTAGAGTTTAGCAGGATGACAGGATACAAAGTCAAAACACAAAAGTTAATTGTGTTTTTATATACTAACAATAAGCAATTGAAAACAAACAAAATTACAGTAGCTCACCCACAACAAAACATACATGTAAATCTAATGAAACGTGTATAGGGTATGTTATTCATGATGTAAGGCACAATTGTATTCAAACTGGATCCTTTCCCATTTTTTTTTTCCCATCTACCTAATTCTTCAAGCCACAAACCTAGGTAGGGATCACCTTAATTGTTGTTCTTCTTTCACACGTTCTCATTTTCTCTCTTCAGAATGTGTCCTTTCCAGCCACTTTCCTACACCACTGTCCAAGGTACCATCTTCTCTGTCCTGGACTAGTAGCCATTTAACTGAACTGTCTTCTCATTTGTTGCCTCCTAGAAGTCCATTCTCACTGTAGCCAACATTCAGACCAAAGCAGTGAGTATTTCTGCCTTCTCTAAACTAGTAGGTGATAAGCTCCATGAAATTGAAAGTACAAAGTGCAAAGTGAGTCATTTTCCCTCCACTTACTGTGCCAGTTGCTCTTTTGACATGCTGTCCTTCATAATCCTCCTGCAATTTAATGTAAATGCCCTGGCATGGCGTTGACACACTTGGTGTCATTAACTGGACTGAATTCATTGCCCTGCTTGGCTTTGGACATCTGCTATTTTCCCAGGATAGTGGGAAAGTGGGTGCAGTGGCCTCTTTAACTACAGTGGGAGGGGCTTCTACCTATGCAAACAGGCTTCCAGGATTCCTTCTGTAACCTATGGTCCTCATACTTGGGACCAATGAGGTTTCACTCTCCATTGGCCCCTGGTATAGCCACGTTGGGCCACAGAGCACAGCTGTGGAGGACTCACGGCTACAGTGGGTTCTGTCGTATCAGAAGCTTCTTGATAGGTCTCTCCCCTCCCCCATACAACACATAACCCATTTGGGACTGGATTTTAGTTTGTGAACTTCTAAGTTATTTTACTGGGTCAGTTAATTTAGGCTAGGTCAGTGGGGTTTTCTGTGTTTGTTTTGTAAAACGGCTTTTCCTATTTTAGTTTGTCTTTGATTAATTGGTCCCATGTTGTGGTTTATTTCTCTGACTTGAGATGATGTGGGAGCCTTGTGCACTTTGGCCAGCCCCCCCCCCCCCAGGTCCCTGCTGACTCCCATGATTCATATGTGGCATTGCTAGGGCCTTTTGACATCACTCCTGGGGCACAGGGTAAGAGGGAATAGGATATAATTGCTCTTATGGCAGATCTTGTAAGATGAGGGTCTGCTTTTCTTGTTTCCTCTAAGAGCAATGTGGCATAAAGAAGAGACTTTAGAGTCACACCTGAGCTATCTCATCAGCCTCCCAACTAGCCCACTTAATGGTTGGGATCTTGAACCTGTTCCTGCCCTTCTATAAGCCTCATTTGGAAAATAGAGACAATACCTGCTTCCTGGGGCAATAAAGGTTAAATTGAGAATGTAGATAACAGTACTGAGAGCCTCAGGAATACACAATAGTTGCTCAATAAATAGTAGTTCCCCTCAGTCCTTCTCTTCAGACAGCATGTCTGACAGTCCATTGGAACTCTTGCCAACTTCCTCCTCCACCCAAGCCATGGCATGTAGTACTTAGGTTTAATATAGCCTATGACTCTTATTGGAGTCTGAACAGTGGCATTTCTTCAGAAACGAGAGACCTGTTTTCCTTAGGATAGGTCCTCATCCATTTACCCCTGTGCCCTTTGTACTTAACAACTCATTGTAACCCAGAGATGGGAACCAAAGACCACTTTAAAGATCAGGTAGCAGAGCTGCTTCTTGTGGGTGAGTGGAATTTTCTGGCCTGATGGACCATCCTGCCTTTGTGGATTTAATGAATTATAATATGAAACACTGTGGTAGAACCAAGTCCCTATTTTAATCCCACAAAATACTAAACTTTATAAACCTAAATAATTCTCCTTCATCTGGTCTTCCTGGGAAATATTCTGTGTTGTCATCAGTAGAAGTTACTTAATAAATATCTGCTTTGAGACAGCTGATGAGAAATTCTAATGATTCTATAGAGTGGAAAAAGAAAGTGGCTCTCTCAAGACTTGGAATGGCAGTAGCATGTAGGGTTCATACTGTACAGCTGTTACCCGAAATTCCATTCTGGGGCTCAGTAGCCTAAAGGTGAGGCTATATAGTGGGGTTCCTGGCTTAGGGACATTTCAAGAGGTCTCCTTTTGTCCTGTATAGAACAAGATCTCACTGCACAGCATGTTTTTCCCATCTGTTTACATGTCAGAATGTAGGTAGAAAGTGGCAACATCTCTGTGCAATTCTAAGATAAATAGGAGGGGATTAGTGCATTGGGAAACACAATTTTTAATACAGTAGAATTATGAGCAAAATTAATCACAAAGTATTAAGGAATATAGTCATGCATAGTTTAAATGTCAAGGATAATTCTGAGAAATGTATCCAGAGGTGATTTTGTTGCGTGTGAACATAATTGAGTGTTCTTACACAGACTGAGATAGCTGTGATGTCACTAGGTGATGTAATCTTCTGGAACCACCAACTTATGGGTAGTCTGTTGCTGACCAGACATCCTCATTTAGGGCTGGGGATATAGCTCAATGGTAGAGAAGTTGCCTAGCACATGCGAAGCTCTGGGTTTGATCACCAACACTGCCCCCCCCCCCCCGCCAAAAAAAAGTTTAAGAAAATGTTATTATGACTGCATATTAAATATTGAATTGCTATAAGACATAAAAATAAATATTTTCAAGTTTTAAATTGAAAACTTGAGACTATTTCAGTGTTCATAAATTTTTACATCAGGTTTTATTCCTGGGAAATCTTAACTCCTACTAATGTTTTTTAATGGTGTTCTCTTAAAAAAAATAAATACTTTATTGTCTTCATCAAAAAGAGATTTTGTACACATAAGCAACATAAAAAACAAAACAATTTTTACACTCATTCAGAAGTTTATAACAGTTGGAATTATATTTAAAGTATCCAATAGCTCTTTTCTTTCATCAAAATTGTAATGTTGAAATTTCCTGTGGTAGAATAAATGGCTTTCAAATCCAGTTTCATTTTTTTTGTGTGCCAAGTATTTCAAAATAATGTGAAATTCTATTGCAAAATGTACATGAATTCTTGGAGTAATCACCCCACAGCCAACTTGGAGGCTATAAAAGGCTGTATTGGCTGCAGATATACAGAGAGATTAGGTTTATGTGGGGACAGGTGTTTTGGCCTCTACCTACAGCATCCCCCATCCCTGGGAGTCCTTACTTGGCCTGTCCCTGCTCCATGGCCTCTTGAACAACACTGCTCTATGAGCACTAGGAACACATGCTCTTCCGGCAACTGCATGTGCTCTGGGACTCCATTCAGTGGCTGTGGAACTGGGTGTCACATGCTTGCTGCTTCTGGTAGGCAGAGGGCAGGCATCCCATCAGATCTGCTTTACTGGGGCTTCCCTCATTAAATTCCCTGATGGAGGTGATGGCCCCGCTAAGAGCAGGAAGTTTTGGTGTCTCATGAGATGAGGATAGGTTGTAGATCAGTTCATGGAAGAGGAGCAAATGACCTCTCTCCTGCTCCTGCCACGGTTTCACTGCCTTTGTGTAGGAATGCCACAAGTATTCTGTGCTGGAGGCAATACTCCAACCACAGCGAGGACCAGCCTCATCTTGAAATGGGATGTGGGATGTCGTGTCTTCCTGAAACATTTATAGACATGAAAAATGAAACTTGAACTTTTAAAAATTTTAAATTAAAAAACAATTTAGAACCATTATTTGTAATGTATGATCCGTGGGATCCCAAGAACCATTTCAGATTTTTGTTTGTTTGTTTGGTTTTTAGGTCACACCTATTACACACTACTACAAAATTTCCCTTGCCTTTTTTCTACTTATTATTCAAAAGCAAGGATGGGTAGAACTTGTGTTTTTCATGAAAAAGCTAGCAGTCCAAATCTGTGTGGGTGGCCATTGTTGCATTCTTCATGACCACACACAGTTAAAAAAATAAAAAGACCAGGTCTTGATAAACCTGTAGCAATTATTATTGTTGTTGCTGTTACTTTTGTGGTGCTTAGGATCAAACTCAGGACCTTGTTCATGCTAGGTAAGAGGTAAGTGTTCTGAGATACATTGCCACCCTAGCAATTATTAGGTTTATTAGATTTATTCCCCAAGAATACATTTTTAAAATACTCTGTGTACTGAAATGGGAAGAGTGTGTGCCACCTTTGCTGTACAGCAGGTACAGTGACTGTCTGGAGAACAGCTTTGTGTGATACTGTTGCCAGCTAAACTGGCTGCATTTTTATTGGAATATCAGTTTTACTTGAAGGAAAACTGACAAAGAAACTACGACTTTTGAGACTTTGGAGTTTGACAGATATGCTCATTTCCCTTCAAGTATTTCCCACTTCAAGAAAAGTAACTGACTTTTTTTTTTTTGCCAGTGATTAAATATGAGTGTTCAAGTAAAAAATAGAATTTTGGAGTACATGGTTCCACTTGATAGCTTCCAGTAACCAATCTTTAATTAGACAAGGCTGGCCCTGTGTTATGACCTCAGAGGTGATCCGTTTCAGAAATGTTCCCTATATACTTTGAAAAGAGTGCCTTCTCCATCTGTTGGATAAAAGCCCCTGTGCACATCAGTTCAAATTTAGTAATTGCTTCATTCAAATCTCCTGAATTCTCACTGTTGTTTCAGTAATGTGTTGTTTCTGTTATGAAGACAGGAGACCTAGTCTATATTTGTTCTTACAATTCTGTTAATTCTGTTTTGAATAAGAAAAGTTTCATTATTAGGTGCTTGCACACTTGGGCGCATGGCCTTCTTTTGTTTATATCCAGTGTCTGAATCTTCCAGGTGTTTGTATGACTTCTTTAGTTTTTTTCCTAGTAATTTATATAAAACTTTTATTGTGACTAAAAAGACTGAGTCCCTTTGTAGGAGCAATAAGAAAGGTTAACAGTTAATTTCAAAGACTTTAAGCAGCTGAAAAAGCACTTTGTACATTCACAGCTCTGACCCTGGTGCAGGTGTGGAGGAGAGGAGTGCAGATTCGCGTCACCCATGCTACTTCCCACCTGGAGCCAGGCAGCACACACATATGTGTACTCATTGGTTGGTGATTTTTGTAATCCTGGGTTTTCAGGCCTGCTGGAAGCGAGAAAGGAAGCCTAAACCACCAGACTAAACATTTTTCCCTCACTGTGCAGCTGCTGGCTTGCTTTGTTATCTGAGAGGAGAGTCTTAAGGAGAGCTGCATGTGAACGTCAGTGCTTATTGTGCCTGGCTAACTCAGGAGTCCCAGGGTCTTCTCTTCTTCATAGACTTGGGATCAGTGCACCGCTGGTGAGCCCCAGACCTTCCTGCCAGCTACCCTGAGGTGAACTATTCTGAAAGTGTTGGTACACTCAAATTAGCTTCACATGCAGTTCTAGACTAGTTTGTGTAAAGTAGGATGCTTTGGGATCTGGAGCCGTGCCCAGTCCCAGCAGTAAGGAGGCTGTGCCCCTGTGTGCCTACAGTGTTATGCTTGGTTGTTTTCTTTTCAAATTTACATCTCCTGAAGATTACATTAAACTTTCTTGCTAGTGTGAGAGCTCTGTGGAGCGAAGGGCAGAGTCTTAGCAGGTGGGGTCCTTGATTGGGATAGAGATGGGCACTCATTGGAGACTGAGGAGGCTCAGGAAAGGTTAAATATCAGGCAAATGATGGGAGGGAACTACCTCTCAGAAGGAAGCCCTAGAGCAAAAGTTAGAAACTGAAATAGAGGGTGCAAGAAAAGTTAAATAAACAGGGCAGGAGAGAATTGTACCTAGGAAGAGTCAGGAAAGACTATCTGGGCAGGTGACTGTGAAGTGATCAGCTTGATGGGTTGGGAGCCCAGAGCCAGGAACAGAACAACTAGTGCAAGGGAAGCACGGCTGTGAAAGATAGGCTGGTGATCCAGAGAGGCAGCTACTGCCACCGCCATCGCTGCCACCACTGGTGTTGCCACCTCACTGTGAGGGATGGAGGAAGACAAGAATCCAGGTCTCAGAGCTACTCCTTAGGCTCCCCTGGTCATTTGGTCACTACATTCAGTCAACAGATTTATGTAGCACCAACTCTGTACCAGATCCTGTATCAGATGCTAAAGATACAGAGGCCTGCCCCCAGGAGGACTCAAATGCATGTACGTTAGGAGCTATCTCTCTTTTTAGAGAGTTGGGAAGCTGAGATAGGAGGACCACAAATTTGAAGCAAGCCTGGGCAAGTCAGTGAGACCCTGTCTCAAAATAAAATTTAAAAATGGCTTGGTATAACTAAGAGGTAGAGCATTTGCCTAGCAGTGCTACAAAAAATAAATAAATAGAAGAGAGTATACCAGAAGGATCTGGGTACCAACAGAATCAAGGCAAGGTGGCACACACCTATAATCCCAGCAGCTTGGCAGGCTGAGATAGGAGGATCACAAGTTCAAGAGCAGCTTTTGGCAACTTAGTGAAACCCTATATCAAAAAAAGGGGGGGGGGACTGAGGATATAGGTATATGGTAAAATACCCTTGGGTCCAATCCCCAGTACCCTCCTCCCCCACAAAAAAAGGTCAAATACCTGGCCCTCAGAAGGGACAAGAGGCCAGCCCCAGGGATCTAGGTTCTAGGAACAAGTGGTCCATCTCTTCAGCACACTGTTTTTCTTTCTGATGTCACTTGGTTTAAGGAAGAAAGAGTCCAACCAATATAGCTTTTGTAAGGTGCCTACAGTTTAGACACAAATTCCAAATTCTATTTACAGTCCTGCTACTTGTGTATAATGGGAGAAAAGCACTGCCCCCAAAGAAACTTAGGGACCTATTTCTAAAGGAGGACAGAACCAAAAGACATGTACTCTAGGCTCATGAGCAAAGAATGGTATAAAAGCAGTAAGCTCTTTAAGTTTGGTGGAGAGCACAGCCAAGTGGCATGTAGGCTAACAGATTAGATCAGAGAAGGTAGCATTCATTCCATATTCACTTAGCATGCCAAGCATAGTGTTGGGGGATGCAGAAAACCTTTGTGGAGCTTCTCAACTAGCAAAAGAGAGGCACATATCTGACACGTATAGTTACAAACAAGGAGGGGAAAGGTACAGTGTCAAAGGAGCATATAGAAAGGGGCATATTCTAGACTAGAAGGGCAGGAAGTGCTCTGCTAAATGAGACATTGAACTAGAGTAAGAATGAGCAGAGGCAAGGGCTCATTTCAGGCATAAGGCACTGCTTATAAGAGCAACTCATGGATTATTGAAGGAATTGAAAGACAGCCAACATGGCCAGAGTGCAGCACAGAGGAGAGAATAGTGCAAGATAGAACTGGAAAGGTAGGTAAAAGTCACGTCACAAAGTTTCTTGTTGTGCAACAAGAATATCTGTTAAATTGAGCTTTGGCCTGGGTTTGGTGGTACACGTCTATAATCCAGCTACTTGGAAGACTGAGGCAGGAGGAGTTAGCTCAGCTGAGTTCAATCCCCAGTGCTGGGCTGTGGGGCGGGGGGGCGGGGGGGGGGGGAGCCATGGTGATGGCTGCATCTTGGCGATTTGATTCTGTTTACCAAGTCAGCGGGATGACTGAGGACAGAACAGAGGAAGCATCTGCAATAACTGAGGCATAAAGCCTGACCAGAAAGGAGTGGCAGAAGATGAGGCTGAGAAGGCAGATGAAGAGGCTGCTGCGTGGTCTAAGCAGCTGTGAAGACGCAGCAAAAACAGCGACCATGGTGCAAGGAGGAGGGTCTATACTTAGAAATGAGGGCTGTGGAGAGGACTGGATGGTGATGCCATTACCAGAAAAAAAAAACCGCAGGACTTGGGGAAGGTACTGTCAGTCTGACTTGTAGTGTGTTGAGTTAGAGGTGACTGCAAGCCACTTAGGAACAATGGGTAGGCAATAACCAGTGGAAGGGGCAGGGAAAATACTTAAAATGAGGAGGAAAGCATATCCAAAGACTTGGAGATTCTTCAGAACATAGAATAGTTGAGTCAGGGTGGGTGGGCCAAGGTAGGGGCAATGCAGGGAATCAAAACTTTTGTTCATGTATAAATATACCACCTGTGAAACTCCATAAGAATGGGTTCCTAATAGAATAAGTTATACTCCATGTATGTATAATATGTCAGAATACACTCTACTACCATGTACCTTGTTCTAAAAAGAACAAATTAATTTAAAAAAAAAAAAAACGCCTGGAATTGGAATGGTTGCTATAGGGCCAGATCACGAAGGACTTTGCAAACAAAGAGATTTGGATTTGTTTTGAGAACAATTTCAATAATTTTAAGGCCTTTGAAAGGCCTTAAGCAGGTTTGTGACATAATCATATTTATCTTATAGAAAGATAGCTTCAGTTACAGCACAGAGAACCTACTAGAAAGAGACAAGACAGGAGACAGGGAAACCTGATAGGAGGTTGTTAGGATAATGAAGCTGGCTTAGTCAAGGTTCATAGAAATGGAGAAAAGTGGATTTGAGATCCTGTTAGGAGAAGGAATTATTAAAAGGACAAGGTAATTAATTAAATGAAATAAGAGAGAATCAGGAATTGATGGATCCTCTTGAGTTTCAAGCCTGGGAATTGGGGGAATAGGGGTGCCTTTCATGAAGTACTGGTAGAGGACCAGGTTTTGGGAATGTGCAGATGAGAATTAGCTGTGAGGACAATGGTGAACCATATGACATCTAGAATTTTCAGCGTCCCTATGACATCAAAGTGGAAATGTCTAGGAGGTAGCTGTGTAGACAAGTCAGGAGCTTACAACAGCTTTGGTTTGGGTGCAGTGGAAAGGTAATTGGGCAGGCTAAGCTGCATATGGAGCAAGTTGGAGTCTAGACTAAACAAAGAAAAAGTGAAGAAAGATGGCGAAACAACTGAAAAAAAAAAAAACCAAACAGACAAAATTTGTGGAAAAAAGTTGTTCAGACCTTAAAGAATAGGTAGCACAGGATACTGATTTTTGAAAGGAGGAAAAGCAGTGCGGTCTACCTTGTAATTGTCCAAGCTAACCATCTGGAGATAGTTGGAAACCACCACTCAGGGAAGGAGAACCCAAATAGAACCCAAGACTCTTCCTAAGTTGAGGAAAAACTTGAGACCTTGAGGAGATCAAAAAAGCTAGAATTCACAGGTAGATTACTTTGAGGGGAGAGCCACACACAGTGAGAACTCTGGGGATGTGTCAGGGGTCCCCTTGGATTTCTTGCTGATGAGTGCATGTGAATGCAAAAACTACCAGAAGTTGGGAAAACAACTAGAAAGGCATATAATCTTTGGGAATAGTGGGAAAACTTCATAAAACACAGGGTATTATATAGGGTACTGAGAAGGGTATGGCCTTAATAGTGGGGCACAATTAGTAACTTTGTAAAGTTAGCCCTAAAGTCTGTCTTGCCTTTGGTTCTATCCATACAAGCTTAAAAGTAAACCTCAAAAGGAACAAACTGTTTCTAAGTCATTTAATTGTACCTCAAAATAACTAGTTAAGAAATGACCAAATGCCCTACCCTCAACAAAGTAAAATTCATATGACTGGCAGTCAGTCAAATACCAGGCAATTCTATCGTTAGATAGAGGCTTAGAGATGACACAAGTGCTGGCATTAGTAGACAAGGGACATTACAACACATTCCACATGTTTGCAAAGGTAGAGGAAAGCATGGGAATGTTAAGGAAAGGCATAGAAGATATAAGAGAACTCCTAGAGATGAAAAGTATAATGTCTGAGATGAAAAATATACTGGATGTAACATCAGCAAATTAGACATGCTAGAATAAAAGAAGAGTGAATAAGATGTGTCCAAGCAGGGGCTGGGGATGTGGCTCAAGTGGTAGTGCGCTCACCTGGCATGCGTGTGGTCCGGGTTCGATCCTCAGCACCACATACAAACAAAGATGTTGTGTCCGCCGAAAACTAAAAAATAAAAAAAATTAAAATTCTCTCTCTCTCTCTCTCTAAAAAAAAGGGGGGGGGAATGAAGTTGATGAGGTTCATGACTGGGCCCTCCTTCATTCTCTCTATTAAAAAAAAAAAAAAAAAAAGATGTGTCCAAGCAGTTATCCAAAATGAAGCAGAGGGGAAAACAAGTCTGATCTCTCTGTCCATGAGCTGGGGGATTTCAAGCAGCCTGATACAAGTGTAATTGAGCCCTGAAAAGAGAAGGGAGCGCAAAAACATATTTGAAAAAAGTAATAGCCAGAATTTCTTCAAATTTCATTAAAATCCACAGATCCAAGAAACCCAACAACCCCCCACACAAAAAAGAAGTGAGAGGGAAACCCCAGCAGGGACATCATGGGATAAATGAGAGCAGAGGCAGCCTCCCCTGGAGAGCCTCAGTCAAAGCAGAGCCTCCAGGACAGACAGACCTCAGTTCAGGCAAAAGTGGTGGTAAGCTTGGGTCTGAGCAGCGAGTCCAGGGGGCAGTAGGATGACTTAAGGACGTTGTCAGGGAAGAGGAATTGCCCACCCCCCCCACCCCAGGAGCAAGGGGAGAAGTAAGGCCAGTATATCTAACTTTTCCAAAGATTGTTTCTACCATTCACAATGGACCTTTTATTTGGTCAAGACGGCCCATTCCTTCTGGTAAAAATGCTCCTTCTAACAGTGGATGTCATGGGGGACTTGTCATTTTTCACAAGCCTCAACTCCTTCAGAATGTCTGTGACTAGAATAGGAGTTAAGAGATGCTGTAGCTAGGTCATCCCTCACTCCTCCCCAGGAGTTTTGCCATCAGAAACTGAGCGGCTTTCCCTTTTCTGTGATGGAGCTGAAGTCATGCACCTACCAATTGCTGGCAGCCATATTGCGAAAGATATGAAGAAAGCTTGTTGGGGAGAGTATAGCCAGCAGAGGGGGTCTGATGGCCTTCAAGTGACTGTCACTTGTCTCTGATGCTCTCTGCGCTCCCGCCCTCACCACAGTTTAGTTATGTGAATCATTATATCACCCTGTTGGGCTGGGGATGTAGCTCTGGTAGAGTGCTTGCCTAGCCTCCCAAGGCCCTGGGATCAATCCCCAGTACTACACAAAAGTCATGTAAATCACCCCTTTGGCCTAAGTTAGTGCAACCAGTATGTTTTACATGGAGGAAACATGGGGGCAATAATTACAGAAATGACCTTTGAGTTGCTCTGTCCCCTTAAAATGTTTTCAGCATGGGAAGTCCACTGAAGTTCTTAATGCCTCTCAGATCATAAAAATCTCATGTTCACTCTGAATCACCAATTCCAGAAAGACAGCATTCGATCTCATGTAGTAGCAATAATCACAGCTTTCAATCCTTTCGGAGCTGCACTTGATTCCTCTCCCCCAATTCTGGCTCATACCTGTATGTGCCTGACTCTGGGAAGGCAGGCATGCATGTCTTACTCCTTCAGCTCCCCACCAGTTGCTGGCTGCTCTTTCTGGAATTACTGTGGAAAGGAGAGAGAGAACATGAGCAGAAAAACCTCGGATAGTGTTTGTACTCTTGGGCCCGGAGACTGTTTAAACCTGACTCTTGTGGGGTGCTCTCCTAAGTGTTTTGGTGACTCCTATTTATTTTGAGGACTTCACCTCAGCCTTGCCTATCACCCCTGTGGCTTCTGGGAATCTAATTGTCTGCCTACTTCTGGTAGCTAAGCATTTGTCAACCCTGTCAGCAGATGTTTGGGGAAGGACCTAAAATGACCTTACCCTAGCTTATTCCTGCATCCCTTTCCGCAGCAGATTCTGGGAGTGTGGCCCAGTCCCAAATGCTGCTCTCTCCTGCAGCCAGGCAGCCCATCTCTGCCCTTAGACTTGTCAGGCAGAAGGCCGGCCCAGGCAGCCCACTCTGTCCTCATACCTTAAGAGCCACATGTTAAGCTCCCTTACCAGGCTGGAGTGAGGGACAAGGTTAACCAGGTATTCTGCCCTTTGAGGGGGATGAGGCGCATATAACACCACTCTGCCCAAGGAAACTTGTCAAATCCTCTTATCTCTAACAACTGGTTACTGTTACACTGATGCTGGGAGGGCCTTTAGAATTATGTAACAAATTTCAGATATTGTCTTTGGAATTTTGCATCTCACTTTGGTATCTGAAATTTATCACCTTAGAAGCTTGACAGAAACTTTGTTTTCATACTAATTTGGTAGATATTTTGACTATTGTGACCAAGTAATCCTGGTAAGAACAGTCCACAGATATTTATTGAGCACCACTGTGTGCAGCCAGAGCCTTCGTGTAATATCAGTCTAGGACGCCTTATGTGCAAACAGCCTGCTGGCAGAATTCTGCCCAGAGTCGCATTTTGGTGGATCTACATAATCTTTAGATTTTTTTTTTCTTGAATCTACTGCCAGTATATATAGATTGAGACATTTTACCTTGAAAAAAGTCCAAATTCTTGGTTTAAAAAAAAATTCAGAAGCTGTGGTAATGCTGGGCCTGTGGTGTTGCCTGGCAAGTTAGCTGAGCTGGTAGAGGGTGCCCTTCACAGGACAACAGCTCGGGTCCCGTGGCCTGGGGTCTGACATACAGCCAAGAAAAAAAGTGGCCATTTAAAAAAGCTGCTTTTTTTTTTTTTAATTAAAAAAAATGGAATATTTCTGGTACTTATGTCTCTTAAGAGAAATGGAGAGAGAGACCTAGAGAGCTATAGAAGGAACAAAATTTCCATAGAAATACAGTGATTTAATTTGTTCAGTGTGCAATCAGTAAGGAAGAGAAAGCTCAAGAGAAAAGCTCTAAATGCCATTAGAAAATAAACCACAGATGTAATTATGTGAAGGGGACAATTAATTGACAGTTCAACAGAATTGTTTAAGACAACAGCAGCCAGTGGTGTGAATGGCTGCAGAGGGTTTCACATTCTTCCATTTCCCTTGTGTTGGGTGTGCTCCTGCTTGATCCTCTGATGGGAGTTTGCTCAAGGGGGAAGGCATTCTCCAGCTTCTTGGTGAGGAATCTGCTGAGGCTGGGGCCACTGTGTATCAAGGGTCTTGCTCAGGCAGGTCTGAGGAGCAGCAGCATGATGGCTTCCCCACGTTGTTACCACCTGGGGACTAGTGACATGTATTTGGCAAGTTGATGTTTCCTTTTCATCAAAGGAGAAGATATGGATGTTGAAAGAGTATTAAACTTTGAAACTATTTACAAACTATTTTTTAGTTTGTCTTAATTGAAGGTTTTTTGAGTTTTTCTACCAGTTTTTCAAATTTCTTGGTATGTTAAGGAAAGTCTGATCTCTCTGTCTGAATCAAAGCACTGGAATTATTTTGAGGAAAGCTTCACTCATCCAGGGGAGTTCTTCTGGGCGGCAGGCTTTCCATTGAGTTCTGTGTCCTAGTTGGTTTTCAAGGGTAAGAAGAGGATGTCCTCTTCCTCCACAGCCTAGCTAATTGTGAAGTCTGGGACTGCCCTTCACCAGCCTTGCAGAATGACCCCTGTGGTACTTGGCAGTGTAACTTCCCTCTCTTGGCCCTTCATTGATTACTGAAGGCTGAGTCCCTTGAAAGCCTTGCTGTGTGGCCTTTTCCATCCTAATTATCTTCAGAGTAAGCCAGGTCAGCTGAGAACTGCATTCATAAACCACCTTTTAAAAATCCATGAGCCAAGGTAGAAGAAACAATTCCAAGACACTTCCCAACATTTTTCTTATACAAACATTTTTGAGGACACAGGGAATTTGGTACTAGAAATAGTGATTTCCCTGGCTTATTTTGTGGATGCTGTGACCCAGGAAACCAATACTTTGCACTTAGTTGTAGCTATGGAAAACTTGGGGAGAGATCTCTGATCCTGCAGCAAACACACCAGGCCTGAAGACATTCACTTTTGGTGTTCTCCTTCCCCCAGCTGCATTTTATTATTTTCCATATGCTAATTTCCCCTTAGGCCCTCAGAATACTTTTTAAAAACTTGTCCATACAGTTTTGTACAACTGTTTCAACCTCACCTTAAAATGAGGCAAAAATGTTAAAAAGTTGAGTTATCATCTGTTATAAGCATCTTTTTTAAAAAAATATTTATTTTTAGTTTTAGGTATATACAATATCTTTATTTTTATGTGGTGCTGAGGATAGAACCCAGTGCCTTGTGCATCCTAGGCGAGCACTCTACTGCTGCTGTAAACATCTTACCAATTTGTTTTTAATTTTTATTTTGAATTTCCTGTCTATCACATCTCTTCAGTTCCCTTTGATGACCACAGAGAAAATTGCTGCCATGATTTGAGGACCCCATGGCTGCCACATCTTCACTCCATAGTTATCCTGCCTCAGTACACCAGTCATTGTGCCTCCACCTTAAAGGAAACAGAAATTCCTTCCAACCCTCTTCTCTAGGTTCCAATTTTGTGGTTCACTAAATTTCAGTTTCAAATACCATATTTATGCAGGAAGGTGATTCTGTGTCAGCGTTAGGACTGGTCAGCCTAGAAGACTTAGGAGATCCATGGCATTGAACCTGGCTCTTCACAAAATAGGTGCTCAGCAGATGTTTTGTGACTTACATTTAGTTGTAGCTTATGAATTTGGTTGTTCTTTGAAGCAGTTGAATCATATACTTTTCCAAGGGGTGTTTGTCTCCATGGTCTAAGTATAGGGAATGCAACCTGTTGGTGTTGGCAGTAGCTTGACTTCAGTGACGTTTCTGCTTTTCTTTTTCAGAGTATGATCGGTTGGGCTTCCTCCTGAAGTTGGACTCTAAACTGTAAGTAGAATGAGGAAATGCCTTGGTTCTGGTAGTCTGTGAAGGCTAACCTTATGGTCACCTCTCTCACCCCTGTGGTTGTAGGGGAATTCCCTGAGGCCTCTGTCTCCAGGTTGTCAGTAAAATCTCTGAGCACATTACACTCTGCAGGGGCCTGGACAAGATGGGATTGTGGGTGCAAACATAAGGCCTTAGTTGTGACTGGCATAGGCAGCTCATTACAGAAGGGGGCCACTGCCAGGACATGTAGGCCCCTGGACAGGAGGCTCCTATACAGAGTGGAGGGCAGTTGAGTTACAGTCAAAGAAGCCTTACCTCCTGGCTGCAGCGCCTTCTCTGTTCAATCCTGGCTTCCCCTCCAGCTCCAACTCCTGTCACTCCTGCCACAAGTCAACTCTCTTCCTTTTTTCCTTGGCCTTTGTAGCAGCTTTTTGTCTTACCTGTGCCTGAAATTCACTTTCCTTGCTCGTCCACTTGGAAAGCTCAAAGATCACTTCCTCCCTTCACAAAATTAATTGCCTCTTCCTCTATGCTTTCACTGAATTTTCTCTCTCTGTTACAATTACGTTGCTGTACTATAATTAACTGTGTAATGGTTATTAATTTATTAAGGACACAGGCTCAGAGCCAGACAAACCTTGGTTCACATCCCAGATTGCCATGTATTCTCTTTGTGCTTCCTGGTTAGCTACTTAACCACTTTGATCCTCAATTTCATCTATAAGATAAAGACAACAAATGCATGCTTTGTGGAGTTGCTGAAAGGATTTAATTGAACTGATGAATTTACAGTGTGGCGGGGTGGAGTTTGGTACAGGATATCTAATCCTTCCAGAATTCTTCCCTTTCCTGGCCTGCTTGGTCTCTCTAGTTCTTAGACTGCACAGGTATATAATTGTTAGGTGCTCAGTAAACACTGATTTCTTGGATGGGTGGGTGGGTGACTGACTGTGTACTTCCCCATTTGACCTCCATGCCTGGAGTTGCATCTCTTTCCACTCTGTGCATTCATGCTCTTGTAGACCACTCACATGGTTGATAAAAAATGCTTGTAAAGGGGCTGGGGTTGTGGCTCAGTGGCAGAGTGCTCGCCTAGCACATGCGAGGCCCTAGGTTTGATCCTCAGCACCATATAAAAATAAATAAATAATACAAAGGTTAAAAAAAAAATGCTTGGAAAAACTACCTTACCACCTCCCGGAACTCCTTTTGTTGTTGCTTTTGTACACCTGTGTCTCCTATCCTGAGACAGGTATCATAGAAGACCAGATATCATGGAAGACCAGAGTTGTGGGTCCTTTCCTCTTTACATAAGGCCTTATCCATAGCTGCTTCAGATTGTGAAGATAACTTACAGAAGTTATCAAACCAGGGCCTGTTTGGCTTTCCCACTGAATTGTCTGGCATCTGGTTCGTTTTCCCGGAATCTGTTTTCTTGGCTTTGGTGCCTTGTGCTATGAGTTCAGGCATTGTAAGCCTCCCAGCTTCTACGTCATGGAGAGGCAGCCAGAGGGGAAGAATGGTTTGCTCTTTCTGCCAGGCTGGTGGAGATTAGCCACATACTAACATCTGGGGAGTGGAACTTGATTGTGTTAGAAAGCACCACTTCACTGTTAGAAAATTTTTAATTTAGGACTGGGAATGTGGCTCAAGTGGTAGCGCGCTCGCCTGGCATGCGTGAGGCCCGGGTTCGATCCTTAGCACCACATACAAAGATGTTGTGTCCGCCGAAAAACTAAAAAATAAATAAAATTCTCTCTCTCCCTCCCTCCCTCTCTCTCTCTCTCTCTCTCTCTCTCTCTTTAAAAAAAAAAAATTCTTAATTTAGTGCTCGAACAAAAAAACAAACAAACAACAAACAAAAAACACTTTTTATAAGCAAGTGAAATGCCACCAGAATGGAAGCGATAGTAATTACTAAGTTGAATCACATTGGTGAACAAAGGACATGTTATTGAGGACATGCTAACTCCAGTATTTAAGCTGTCTTCGGCAGCGAAGGAGGAGTGTTCTCCTCCTGCCGTGCTGTCCTGACAGAGGAGTGGTACAGAGCAGGCTGTTGTGAATCAGGCTGCCTCCATGAATCTTCTGAGTCAACCAGTTTTTGGCCAAGGAATTGGGTTGGCTCTGTTTAACTCACAATCTAAGGTATAAGCTAGAACTTTCCTTCCTCTTACTATAAAAAGGCTTTTGCAGTCCAGTGCTTTCTTCAAAGGAAAACAGATATCTAAAGAGGGTTTCCATCCTCTTTCAAAGAGAAGTTTCCAAGTTAAGGGTTCTGCTTTTGGGGGGCAATTCCTCAGCAAAGTTTAGATTTCCCTTTCCAAGTTTAGATCTGAGATCTTCCAGTCCTTCTCAGAGGAACTGGATTGGAATTCTTTCTCTGCTGCTTCGTATTGTGTGACCTTTGGTGATTTATTTTAGCTTTCTGAATTCCAAGTTTCCTTTATGAAAGATGTAGGTATATAACACTCTCTATAGTTTTATGAAGAATAAAAGAAAGGATTCTATAAACTGTGAATAAATTGATTTAAGGAGTTCTTTTTATTTATTTTATTAGGATTTATTTAGCTCCTTTTAATATTTCTTCCTTTTAGTTATACATGACAGTAGAGACTATTTTGACATATTTAAACAAATATGGAGTATATTTTTATTCTAATTAGGATCCCAGTGTTGTGGATGTACACAATGCCAAGATTCACTGTGGTGTATTCATACATGTACATAGGGAAGTTATGTCACATTCTACTGTCTTTCCAATTCCTATCTCCCCTCCCTTCACTTCATTCAATGGATTTGTCTAATCCACTGAACGTATTTAGCTTCTTGAGTATAAGAACTTACATCTTCTGGAAATTTTTAGCCATTCTCTTAAAATATTGCCTCTGTCTTACTCTCCACTCCTCTTCAAAACTCTGATTCAAAAACTCTGATTAAATTTAAGACTGAATGCAGTGGCACACACCTGTAATCCCAGTGGCTTGGCAGACAGAGACAATTTAGCAAGACTGTGTTTCTAAATAAAATATAAAAACAGGCTGGAGATGTGTGACTCAGTGGTTAAGCGCCCCTGGATTCAATCCCCAATACCACAAAAAATAAAATAAAATAAAAGCCTATCTATAATCAACTGTAACTCCAAAGGACTTAGTGTAAGGATGAACTAGAAATAAACCTGAATCCCTGAGGCAGGCTTACGGGAAAAATAACCACAGCTCTGAGTGAATTAAGGTAACAGTTAATTAAGCAAAACCTTGATACTCATTGCCATGATTCCCATTATCCAAGTGATCTAGGGAACTTTAACGCCATAAGTACTGTTGAAGACATTAGCGGACGTGGCAGTGCCTTTAAACACCTGGCAGAAACAAATACAAACCCTCTTTGAAGAAAGATGTGAATTCCTTACAAATAACTTTTCAAGGAAATGAGCAGCAATAAAACTCAATTCACAAGAAAATGAGCTTTTATTAGTTGAGAACCATGAAGAATAACAGACAACAGAGGAGAACCCACAGACATTTCTGAAATTGGAATTACCACAGTGTATAGAACAATTACATGTACTATCAAGAAATTTAATAATTGACCTATGTGCACAAAAAGTCAAGTATTAGATTAAAAAGTAATGAACTTCTAAAATTGGAAAATATGATGATCCAAATTAAACACTCAATAGGAGGGTTTAATAGTAGATTAGACATAACTGAAGAAAGAGTTAGTTAACTGGAAGATAAATCAGAAAAGATTACAACAAGGGTTGACAAACTTCCTCTGTAAAGACTGGATCATAAATATTATAGGATTTGGGGGTTCCTTGTCTGTTTGTTACAGCTACTCAGCTCGGCAATTTTAACATGAAAGTATCCATAGACAATATGTAGACAAGTGAGTATGGCTATATCCCTATACAACTTTATTTATATGAAATCTTAATTTTATATAACTTTATATCATAAAATATTAGACTTCTTTTCATTTTTCCCCCCCTGGAAGATTGTCATACAAAAAAGAGGTGGTGGGTTGCCTTTGACCCACAAGGTGTAATTGGCTCACTTCTCACTGAGAATGTAGCATAGCTACATCTGTACATGAAATCGTTTCCACACCTTAGATGTTTTCTTCTCTTGAAACCCTGTGATTTAAAATATTCTTAAAATAACTTTTTTGCTTGTGATATTCCAATGTCATGAAAATAAATGTTTCTCATCTACATTATATTCTTTTCATTTTATATTTTTGGAATAAATAGATTTTTTAAATAGATTTGTTTGTGTTTCCTTTGAGAATTCTCTGCTGCTTGTATTTACATGACAGAATCTACAAAAGTTATTCAGACTATTCATGTGCAAAAGCATGTCTTCTAAGTGTAAGATCTGGCCTTCAGGAAGGCAGTTGTTGTTTTGATAGTTAAAAACATGTATGTGCTACAAATATATATATATATATATATATATATATATATATATATATATATATATATATATATATATATATAGAGAGAGAGAGAGAGAGAGAGAGAGAGAGAGAGAGGCAGCCATGAGAGAAGCAGCACACACACACACACACAAACACACACATACATGTTGCAGAGTCAGACATGGATTTTAGGCCCAGTTCCACTTCTTACTATTTCTACACTTGAGCATTATTTAAACACTAGGTCTTAGTTTCTCACTTTAGAGTGATGATAAGAATAATAGCCCCCAATGAGACTGTGAGACTGAACCTGTTCTGTATCTTTATCTGCTCTACTGAGAAAGATGTAGCCCAAAAGTGGGACCTGGACTCACTTTGCCTCCTACTTCATATCCCATATTCTATTTCTTCACTCATTCATTTAGCAAATATTTCTTGAGCACCAACTATATGTTTTGCAAATGGGATTAGCTTGAAAATTCTAAGTCATATGCATGGCCTTTTAAGCCCTTGATTGGATAGGACTCTTGTGAACTAAAGTCTTAGTGAATATGTTGGGGGAGTAAATGAGGACAGCAAGGGATGGAAAGGGGTAATATTGCTGGGTAGCATGAGCAACAAGCAGATTTTTTTTTTTTTTTTTAAGTTCTGAGGCTGGGACCCATGCCTTGAGCATGCCAGGCAAATACTTTACTACTGAGCTACATCATCAACCTGTTGTTGTTTTGTTTTGTTTTGTTTTAATAAGATGGCATATTGGTGGTTTGGATGCACAGGTGGAGTATAGAGAGGATGCCAGTGATCACAGGGTACAAGGGGTTCAGATGAAGGAGAAGCCCATATCACAGAGGGCTTAGAAATGGTGTGTTCAGAGAAGACCCAGGTTGCTATGAAAGCAGAGAATGGAAGAAACATTCACCTAAGAAGCTGGAGATAGAAAGGAGCAGGACTTCATGGAATGTCATAGAAAGAGTGAGGGTGAGAGAGAGAAGTAGGAGATTGGGCTAAGAAGCAGCAGAGAATAGTGACTTGAAATGAGAAAACTGACAAAGACATAGTTGGGAGGGGGCACAAGAATAACCAAGATGAGGGCTGGGGTTGTAGCTCAGTGGTGAAGCACTTGCCTCACATGGGTTTGATCCTCAGCACCACATAAGAATAAATAAATAAAATAAAGATATTGTGTTTAAAAAAAAAAAAGAGGAAGGAGAACCAGGATGCAAGGTTAGTAAGGTGGTGGGCATTGTTGGCCTCAAGGTGGCCCAAGAGTTGACCCTGTCTTCCCCTAGGGCTGGACACTCAGGCTTATTAGGGCATATAGCTACAGTCTGATAGGATGATACCTTTAGGGATTCAAGTCTGGTCCCTTGGGAGACTCTGCAAGGGGTCTGCTGTCAAAGTTGGGGAAGGTTTTAGAGCTAAAGCCTCCTGCCCCAACAGCAGGGTGAGCACTTTCTCATTCATTCAGCAAATTTCTTGAGTAATTCCCAACCATCAGGTAATATTCTGTGCTCTGAGGATATAGCAGTGAACATGATACTCAGTAAACAAAAAGTATTAAGTGCTGTGGAAGAAAATAGAGCAAGACAAGGCAGTGCTGTTGCGATTGCAAGTTTAAGTTGGGTGGTCAGAGTAGGACTCACTGCGAAGGTGACATTTGAGCAAAGACTCAAAGGAAGTGATGGGGTTAGCCCTGGCCCTATCTGGAGGCAGAGCATTCCAGACAGAACCCTAAGGCTATTTCATTTTTCAGGAGAGTTTGACACTCTGATCCAGGAATGTGCCCATTAGTCCAAGCTAGAGGGGCCATCTGGACACCTTGACAGAACCAGATCCTGGCAGTCAGTGCCTGGTTCCTGAGTGGTTGGGAGCCTTCTGGGAGCAGATTTGATTAATGAAGTTTTTATCTATTTCATCTGGGTGTGGGTTGTCACTGAGTCTCTGGAGAAGGTCCTGTCTCCACCACAATGTGGTGTTTTATAGTTACCAGGTGTGCAAGAACATGGGGACTTTAATGTTCAGTGTAATTTCATAAGAAATTTGCTGTGACACAAAGATATGAGAGCCCAGACCATCAACTTTTAACCCCCAGAGCCCTGTGAAAACCAGGCCAGTTGTGAAAGGCCTATAAACACGGGGCAGGCTAAAATACAGCTGGAGGAAGCTAAGTGTAGTGGCGCACATCTGTGATCCCAGCTACTCAGGAGGATCACACGTTCAAGTCAGCCCGGGTAACATAGGGAGACCCTGTCACAAAATAAAATACAATACAACTGAAGGGGAATATACTAGTTCCAAACAACCTGCTAAGTTTCTTATGGCTGTAGAGGGGAAGTATTTATCGAGCATCTACTACATGCCTAGTGCCATAGTAGGTGTTTTTTATGTTACCTTTTTCTCATAACAATCACTTTGATGATTTCATTTAGCCTCATCTGCATGCTGATGACTCCCAGATTTGTATCAAGCCCAGTTCTCTTTCCCCAGACTCCAGACTCTGTTTTTCCAATTGCCTGAACTAAATTTCAGATTTACACCGCTGTCCCACAGAATTTTTCTTACCCCAGAAAATGACAACTTCTTCCTTCCCGTTGCTTGAGCCAGAAACCTTAACATCATTTCTTTGACTCTGAAATTTAATCACCAGCAAATCCTTTTGACTTACCTTAAATTCAAGATCTCCAGCTCCAAACTCTTTTTCCTGTCTTCAAACCATCACCTCTCTTCTCCTACCTCATCACTGCTGTTCCAGCTGGTCTCTCTGCCTTCAGGTCTCTCTGCTTACTTCCTATGGTCCACTATTAGTCAATTTTCTGCCATTGTGACAAAATATCTGAGAAAATCAGCTTAGAAGGAGGAAAGATTTATTTTGGTTCACAGTGTAAGAGGTTTCACTCCATGATTTCCTGGCCCTGTTGCTTTGGACCTGTAGCAAAGCAGAACATCATGGTGGGAAGTGCTTAGTGAAGCAGTGCTATTCACCTCTTGGTGGCAGGGAAGCAAAGAGAGGATGGAGCCAGGGTTCCAATATGCCTTTCATGGACACTCCCCCCCCCACCCCCCACCCCCTGGCAAAGACCTAACTTCCTCCCCCAGGGTCCCTCTGGGCTGCACTTCCTAAAGGTTCCACCATCTTTCAGCAGCACCATCAGCTGGGGCCAAGACTTCATTTGGAAGACATTTAAGACCCAAACTGTAATATCCACCTCCACACAGATGCAAAAATGGTCCTGTTGTGCAAGGTTGATCCTGTTACTCCTGTGATCCCAAACCCTCCAGTGGCTCTTTTCTTAGGTCTTTATAGTCCTCACCAAGGACCTATATGGTCTAGACCCTGGCTTTCTTACTACTCTCCTTTTTGTCTTTTATTCATACTGGGCCCCATACTTGGGTGCCTCAGGTACTCCAGGCCCACTTCTGCCTCAGACCCTTGGATTTGCTCATTTCTGGAATACTCTTCCCCAGATACCTATAGAGATTGTTAACTCCCTTACCTTTTCAGACCTTAGTTCAACTGCTACCTTGTTACCAAAGTTTCCCTGCTCATCCCATTTTAAATTGTCACACAGACCCTTGTTGGCATTCCCTATCTCCTTTACTGTGTCGCTTCCCCTGGCATGTATGGATCTCTTTTGGATGCTCCTCACCTGTTGCTTCTTGTTTATTGTCTGCCTCCCACTCAAGGGAGGCCAACGGCGACATCTGTTTTGTTCTCTGTTATTTTCTACCACCTATTACTGAGTGATTACTCAATAAATATTTGTTGCATAGATGAATGAATCGGTGTTCGATTCTGTGAAGTAGATGGTATTCAAGTGCATTTTAACAAATGAGAAAGTGACCATAGAAGGGATAAGTAATTTACATGTGTTTACAGAACTACACATAAGCAAGCCAGTATTTGAACCCTCTTCCACCAGCTCCGGACTTCCTACTTCTCCCACTATTCAACATTGCTTTCAATTTTTTTTTTTTTTTTCCAAATTTACACTCAGTTTCATTCTAAATTTGAACAGTTACACTGTAGACTTTGTAAAGGCAAAATGTCCTGCTCAGATGTATTCACAGTTCCTAACATAGTGTTAGTAGTGTACAGTAAACTTTCAGTAAATGTTTTTTACAGAATTTGAGGACACAGGAAGAGAGTATAAGAGATCATAGTGCCAGCCTTTAATAAGAAATCCCAGATCCTTCAAGTATCAATTCTGGAAGAGTTGTAGAGAGTGGGGAAGACTGTCAAGTGGCCACTGCCTTAACCTAACCCTGAATTCACTATCTCCTGGAGGTCTCTCACTTCAAGATCACTGCCATCCATCACATTGACTCCTTGTGGGATACAGTGTGATATTTTGGTACATTTAAATATTGTGTGTTGATCAACTCGATACTTAGGTTATCCATCACTCAAACTTTTTTTTTTTTTTTTTTTTTGGTACTAGGGGTTGAACCTGGGGCACTTAACCACTGAGCCACATCCCCAGCCTTTTAAAAAATTCTTTATCATTTCTTTGTAATGAGAACATTTCATCATCCTCCCTGCCAGCCATCTTTAATTATATGATGTGATATTGTTTGCTGCAAGGGTACCCTGATAGTAGAACACCAGAACTTACTCCTCCTATCTGGCTGTGACTTTGTACTCATTAACCAATCTCTTTCCATTCCCTGCCCTGCCTTCCCAGGCTCTGGTGAACCACTTCACTCTCTACTTCTATGAACTCAGCCTATTTAGATTCCATATGTTAGTGAAGTCATGCAGTCAAAATGCAGAGCTTACTCTTCTGTAGCAATTGTGATCCAGAGCCATTCTTTTTTATAACAGCAGAGAATAGCATTGCAGAATTTGGCTTGGTTCTTTGCTTCATAACTGTTAGCTTATTTCATAGCATACTGTTGAAAGACCTCCTCTTAGACATCGTGATACTTATGTGACCAAGTCCCAAAGAGCCAAATTTTCACTTTACAGCTCCCTGCATCTCTCTCTCTTTCTGCACAATTGACCTTGACCTTGATTACGTATTGGAATTACCTGGGGAATTTAAAAAATTACTGATGCCTGCATCCCACCCCCTAGAGATTTTGAAGTCACTGAGCAAGGGTGTAACATGGGCATTGGAAGTTTTAAAGCTCCCCTGGTAAGTGTAATATGCAGCCAAATCAGGAAACATGCTTTAATAAAAGATGCCCATTTCCTGTCTGAGGAACTCCTCATTTCCCCAGGTGATTAATACTAAGAATAAATGTGTCTGCACATAGGATATATCTGTGTGCAATGATTTGCACCTGGGGACCTCACCACCCATAGATTCTGATTTAGTTGGTCAAGGACCAGCTCAGATACCATTATGTTTAACAGTTCCCCTAGATGATTTTAATGTGCCAGGGTTAGAACCATGAGGGTATAGCCTTCAAGCCTGTCACAGTGTGTATATCTGAATATAGCATATCAACTACTCAATATCATAATTCCTTTGTGGTTTTTTTTGTTTCCTTTCTTCATGTTCTTTTAAAATCTAAACCAACTGAAATTTCCTATATATAATTTATTGACTTATTTATATATTCCTTATCTATAATTGAAATAAATGCTGTGTAAAGACATATCATCTGTCTTTTCTATCCTCTCAGAGCACCAGCAGTTCTGAGGGTAGAATATGATAAGTCTGGAGTGATGGGTAGAAACCAAATCATGAGGGGCTTTAGAGATAAAGCTTGGATGTGGTGGCACACACCTGTGATCCCATTGAGAGACTGAGGGAGGAGGATCATAAGTTGGCCTCAGCAACTTAGTGAGACCCCATCTCACAAAATATAGAAAGGACTGGGTATGTAGCTTGGTGGTAAAGCATCCCTGGGTTCAATTCCCAATACCAAAGGAAAAGAGGGTAGGAGGAGATAACATAAAAAAGACTTGGCTTTATCTTGAAGGCATAAGGTAACCTTGAAGGATTTTAGCAGATAAATAACATAATCAGTTTTGAACCTTAGGAAAATGAGGTTGATTGCAGGAAGGCAGATGAATTGGAGAGGGGCAATAGTGGAAAATGAAAGAGTACTTAGTTCTTCATAGAAGTATGGAGAAGAAATCAGTAGAGAAAATCAGAAAAACCAAAAGCCAGTTCTCTAAAAAGAATATCAATAAAATTGATAAATCTCTAGTCAGGATAAAAAAGAGATAGAAGATAAAAATTACTAATATGAGAAATGAAAGAGGGCTCATCACTGTTAATCCATGGATAAGAAAAGTATAATTAAGGAGTATTGGAAACAACTTTATGTTCACAAATTTGATAATTGCTTAAAAGACACAAACTACCAAAACTCACACAAGGAGAAATAAATGATCTGAATAAGGCAATATCTACTGGAGAAGTTGAATCAATAATTAATAACCAGTTGGTTTCACTGGTGGAGTCTGTTAAAATCAAAGGGGGAAAACTATCAGTTTTCTACCATCTCTTCCTGAAAATAGAAGGAGCACTTCCTAATTCATTCTATGAGGCCAGCATTACCCCCAAAATCAAAACCACATAAGATATGAGAAAGGAAAATTACTACCAGTATCTCTCACAAACGTATTGCAAAAATCCTCAACAAGCCAGGTATGGTGGTGCACACATAATCCCTGCAGTGGGAGGCTGAGGCAAGAAAATCATGAGTTCCAAGCCAGCCTCATCAATTTAGCAAGGCACTAAGCAATGCAGTGAGACCCTGCCTCTAAATAAAATATTAAAAATGGGCTGGAGTGTGGCTCAGTGGTTAAGCACATCTGGGTTCAATCCCTGGAACCTCCAAAAAAAAAAATAGAAAATTGATTGCAACAATGTATAAAAAGATTTATAACCAAAGTGGGATTTAATCTAAGCACGCAAAGCTAGTAGTTCAATACTTGAAAATCAGCCAATATACTAGACTAAAGGAAAAAGAAATCATACAATCATATCTGTAGATGCAGATAAACATTTGTCACAGTCTAGTACTCATTTATGACTTAAATAGCTCTCAGCAAACAATTAGAGGGGAATTTTCTTCAGTTTTACAAATGTATAAAATACCTCCAATTAACATGTGTGCTTAAATGAAGAAAAACTAGAAGCTTTTCCCCTAAGATTGGGAAAAAGCAAAACTGTTACCCTTCACCATTCCTATTCAACATCATATTGGAAGTCCTAGCGGTTCCAATAAGATAAGAAAAGCAAATAAAAGGTATACAGACTGAGAAGAAATAAAACTGTCTCTATTCAGAGATGACATTACTGTCTACATACTAAACCCCAAAGATTGGTTTAAAAAAAAACAACTCTGAACTAATGAGTGATTATAGCATGGATGCAGGAAACAAGGCTAATACACAAAAGACAATTTCTTACACACACACACCAGCAATGAATAATTGGAATTTAAGGGCTGGGGATGTGGCTCAAGCGGTAGTGCGCTCGCCTGGCATGCGTGCGCCTGGCATGCGTGCGGCCCAGGTTCGATCCTCAGCACCACATACAAAGATGTTGTGTCCGCCGAAAAACTAAAAAATAAATATTAAAAAACTCTCTCTCTCTCTCTCTCTCTCTCTCTCTTTTTTTTTTATTTGAGTCTCTCTCTCTCTGTCAAAAAAAAGATAAAAAAAATTAAAATTAAAAACACGGTTTCTTTTACATTAACACAGGAGGGGGCGAGGGAGGAAGGGAGGGAGGAAGGGAATGAGGAAGGCCAAGGCTCAATCCCTATCACCACAAAAAAAGGAAGGAAGAAAGAAAGAAGGAGAGGGAAAAGGAGAAGGGGAAGGCGGAAAGGAAGACAGATTTATGGATACAGGTGTGTGTATACACATGAATAAGAATGAAGCAAACTTCAAAACTAATGAAAGAATCCAGATAAATGGAGCCAGATATACCATGTTCTGATAGACTCAGTACTGTTAAAATGTTCATTATTCTCATTCTTTATCTATAGATTCAATGTGAAATTCCAGCAAATTATTTTGTGGATATCAACAAATTCATTTTAAAGTTCTTGTGGAAAGACAGAGGACCCAGAATAGCCAACAATACTGATAAAAAACAAAGTTTCAAGACTGACACTGTCTGGCTTCAGTCCTGAAATAAAGCTTCAATAATCAAGATAGCATGGTATTGGCAGAGGAATGGACAAATAGATAATGGAACAGGAGAGAGAGCCCAGAAATAGACCCGCACAAATAGAGTCTGTTGATCTTTGACAAAGGAACAGAGGCAATTTAGTGGGAAAAGAATAGTTTTTTCAACAAATGGTGCTGGAACAATTGGACATCACATATGCACAAATTAATCTTTCCTCTTATATGATTCACAAAAATAAACTCAAAATGGAACCTAAATAGACCTAATTATGAAACACAAAACTATGAAATTTCTGATACTGGGGGTATAGCTGAATAATGTATAGTACTTGTGTAGGGTAAATGAGGGCCTGGGTTCAATCCCCAGCACCACAAAAAAGAAAAAAAAAAAAAGAAGAAGAAGAAAAGGGAAAGAAAAACTATTAAACTTTAGGAAAATAAAATAGGAGAAAAATCCAGGTGATCTTGTATTTGGTGTAAATTTTTAGATACAAAACAAAAAATATAATCCAAGAAAGAAATTGGTAAATTGTTTTATTAAAAATTTTAAAACTTGTTCTCTGTGAAGGGTGCAATAGCCTCAAAACAACAACAACAAACTTGGAAATCAATCTAACAAAAGAAGTGAAGGGCCTCTACAATGAAAACTACAAAACACCAAAGAAAGAAATTGAGGAAGATCTTAGAAGACAGGAAGACTTCTCATGTTCTTGAACAGGTAGAATTAATATTGTAAAAATGGCCATACTAGCAAATGTACTATCCAGATTCAATGCAGTTCCCTTCAAAACTCCAATGACATTCTTCATAGAAATAGAAAAAGCAGTCATGAATTTCATTTGGAAAAATAAGAGGCCTAGAATAGCAAAAGCAATCCCTTAGTAAGAAATGCAAAAGCAGGAGGCATCACAATACCAGTCCTTAAATTATACTACAGAGCTATAGTAACAAAAACAGCATGGTATTGGGACCAAAATAGACATAAAGACCAATGAAACAGAACAGAAGACATGGAGACAAACCCACATAAATACAGTTATCTCATACTAGACAAAGTTGCCATGAACATACATTGGAGAAAATGGTGCTGGGTAAACTAGAAATCCATATGTAGTCGAATGAAATCTAACCCCTATCTCTCACCCTGCACAAAACTCAACTCAAAGTAAATCAAAAACCTAGGAATTAGACCAGAAACCCAGCACCCACTAAAAGAAAATGTAAATCCAAACTTCAACATGTTAGCTTAGGAAGTGACTTCCTAAATAAGACTCCTAAAGTGCAAAAAGCAAAATCAAAAATCAGTATATGGGATAACATCGAACTAAAAACTTCTCGTAGTAAAGGAAACAATCAAGACTGTGAAGAGAGAGCCTAAAAAATGGGAGAAAATCTTTACCACCTGCACTTCAGAGAGGGTGTTAATTTCCAGGATATATAAAGAACTCAAAAAACTTAACTCCAAACAATAAATAACCCAATCAAAAAACAGGCAAAGGAATTGAATAGACACTTCTCAAAAGAAGAAATATGAATGGTCATCAAGTATATGAAAAAATATTCAACATCTCTAGCAATTAGAGAAATGCAAATTAAAACTACACTGAGATTCCATCTCTAGTCAGAATGGCAATTATCAAGAATACAAGTAAATGTTGGTGAGGATGTGAGGGAAATGGTACACTCTTACATTGTTGGTGGGACCGCAAATTGGTGCAACCACTCTGGAAAGCAGTATAAAAATTCCTCAGAAAACTTGGAATGGAACCACCATTAGACTCAGTTATCCCATTCCTCAATATATATCCAAAGGATTTAAAATCAGCATAGTGATGCAGCCACATCAATGTTTATAGCAGCACAATTCATAATAGCTAAGCAATGGAGCCAACCTAGGCACATTTGAACAGATGAATGGATAAAGAAATTGTGGTATATATACACAGAGGAGTATTACTCAGCCATTTAAAAGAATGACTTTATGACATTTGCCAGTAAATGGATGGTTGCGGAGTATATCATGCTAACGGAAATAAGCCAGTCCCAGAAAACCAGAAGTAAAATGTTTTCTCTGATATGTGTGAGCTGACCCACAATGGGGTAGGGAATAGAAGTTCAATAGATTAGATAAAGGGAAGGGAGAGGGATAGGAAAAGGAAAGATGGTGTAATGAAACTGACATAATTTTCCTATGTACACATATAAATGTACACCATGAATCTCACCATCATGGACATCCACAAGAATAGGGTCCTAATTAGAATGAGATATAGTCCATGCTTGTATAATTATATCAAAATGGAATCTATTGTCATGTATAACTAAAAAGACTAATAAAAATGAAAATAAAAAGAAAAATACTCTGTATGATACTGTAATGGATATATATCATTTTACATTTGTCCAAAGCCTTAGAATATACAACAGGTAGAGTAAACCCTAATGTAAACTGTGTACTTTGCGTGATTTTGATATGTCAATAGAGATTCACTAATTGTAACAAACGTGCTATACTGATGAGAGGTACTAATAATGGGAGAGGCTGTTATATGGGGCCAGAGGATATTCAGGAAGTCTCTTTACCTTTCCCTAAATCTGTGAACCTAAACCACTCTTAAGTAAAAGTATGTCGTTAAAAAACAAAAAGTGTTTTAAAAAAATTCTTAACTCTGTAAATCATCATTTAAAATGTTTAATAAAGCTGCAGATTACAATAGGAAGAATATTTAATATTCAGATAGACTTTGTTTCTATTGATTTTTCTCACGTGATTTTATAAAGTCAAATGAAAATTTCTTTTTTTTAATATTTATTTTTTAGCTTTAGGTGGACACAATATCTTTATTTTATTTTTATGTGGTGCTGAGGATCGAACCCAGTGCCTCACGCATACCAGGCGAGCGTGCTATTACTTGAGCCACATCCCCATCCCTCAAAGGAAAATTTCGAAGAAGTTAACAAAAGTTTTTGGAATGGAGATACTCTAATTGACCTAATTGAAAAGAAATGTCAATCCCATCTGATTCAAATGTATGATATATCAAGATCATTGTACTGTTATGTGTAACTAATTAAAGCAAATTAAAAAAATAAAAAAAGAAGAGAATATTATGAATTTTTAAATGTATAATAATTGGTACCAAATACTTTTGTATTTATATTCTAATAATACACTTTAAAGAGTAATAAAACATTTTAGTTAAAAATTCAAAAAAAAAAGTCAAGTCATTAGTTATTTAGATAGTCTGTTCAAGCTACATAAGCAATACAAATGTGTTTTCACTGAAATTTGTTTGTGTGAGTACTTATGCTAGAGTTTTAACTTGTAATTGAAATTAGCAATACATAAAAACTCATTTTATTAAAAGAAAAAAAATGGGTGGGGTTGTAGTTTAGTGGTTGAGCACTTGCCTCGTATGTATGAAGCATTGGGTTCAATCCTCAGTACCACATAAAATAAATAAATAAAACAAAGCTATTGTGTCCACCTACAATTAAAAAGAAATTTTTTAAAAAATGAGAATGAGAGAAAATTAATAAAACCAGCCACAGACTTGGGAAACACATTTTCAAAACACCCAATAAAGGACTTGTATCCAAAACATACTAAGAACTCTTAAAAGTCAACAATAAGGAAAAAAACTAACCCACTTTAAAAATGGGCAAAAGATCTGAACAGATGCCTTCCCAAAAAACATATATAGATGGCACATAAGCATATGAAAAGGTGCTTACATCATATGTCATTAGGGAAGTACAAATTAAAACAGCAGTGAGATACTATCACACATCTATCAGAATGGCAAAAGAAAGAAAACCAACAATCTCAAGTGCTAACAAGGAAGTGAAGCAATAGGATTCTCATTTATTGCTAGTGGGAATGCAGAATGTTCTGGCTACTTTGCACCATATAGCAGCATCTTCTGAAGCTAAACATGGTCTGATCAGATATTCTGGTATTTATCCAATTGAGTTGAAAACAGATCCGTTCAGAAACTGCACTTGAATATTTATCAATTTTATTCATAGTTGCCAACAATTGGAAGCAACCAAGTCATTATTAATAGGAGACTGGATAAACAAATTGTGGTATATCCAGACAATGGAATATTATTATTCAGCACTAAAAAGAAGTGAGCCACCAAGGCTCACAGTGACATAGAGAAGCCCTAAATACTAAGAGCTAAGTGAAGGAAGCCAGTCTCAAGAGGCTACATACTATATGATTCCAACATGACATTCTGGAAAAGGCAGAACTATAGAGACTAAAAAGATCAGTGATTCAATAGCTAAGCTCTGGAACCAACCTAGGTGTCCTTCAACAGATGAATGGATAAAACAAATGTGGTGTATATACACAATGGAATGTTATTCAGTCATAAAGAAGAATGAAATTATGGCATTTGCCAATAAATGGATGGAATTGGTGGAAGGGAGAAGGGGGAGAAAGATGGATAGATATATTATGTATTTGTCAAAATCTACAGAATTATAATTTAAAAAGTCAATGCTAATGTAAATTGTGAACTTCAGTTTATAATAATGTATCAGTAAGGTTTCATTAATTGTAATAAATGTGCCACACCAATGCAAAATGTTAATAACAGGAGAAAATGTGGAGCAGGGCAGGAGATATATAGGAGCTACATATTCTCTACTTAACTTTTCTGAAAATCTAAAACCCTTCCAAAAACTAAAGTGCATTAAATTAAAAAACCACCACCCCTAACAACCAAGGGCTTTGAAATTTAAAAAAGAAAGAGAAAGAAAAAGAAAGTGTATTCATTTTTAAAAATAAGACTGGGGGTGTAGATCAGTGGTACCAAATATGCCTAGCATATGTGAGGCCCTCTGTGAATCCCCAGCACCAAAATTAATAATAAAATAAATCAGCAACAACCAGAGTCTTTGAAATCAAAAAGAACTGTGGTCATATCTTCCTGCTGCTTTCCAGTTGAGTTCCTGTATTTTCTTGTTTATAAAATTAGAATGATAATGTCTATCACAGAGTTGTTTGAGAACTAGCAATAATGTAAAAAAAATGAAAACTAAAACCCCTGGTATTGCTCAAGATTATTGATTACATTCCTTCACTTTCTATTATTTTGTTCCCAAAACATCTCTGATGGGAAATTTGCTTCTTCTCCATGTCCACTATCACCATTGATCTGGGCCTCCCCCTTTCTCTCAGACTGGAACGCGTCATTCCTCTGCATGCAAATCCTTCAGTGGTTCCCCACTGGAAGTTCAGGTTCCTGTCCTGGAAGCAAGACCTTGATCTGGTCTCACAGTGACAGTTCCCACATGGGCCAGGCTTTCTTTCTCCTATGGGCCTTTGTACATACTGTGCCCTCTGCTGAGAGTGCCCTTCTACCCTCTCTTTTTTTGACATCAACCTATAATTTCCCAGGCCATGCCCATCACCTCATCTCCCCACCCCCTGTGCATAGTTCTTGTTGTGTTCATCCTTGAAGGTATCTTTTATTTATATGCCTTTTTGCTTCCTAGATTACAAACTTCTTGAGGGCAGGAATCCATGTGTGGACATCAGATCCCTGAGTGCTGAGATTCTCAAATAGTTCCTCCAGAGCATCCTGGGTAGGGGGAGAAAGTGAGGCCCCACCAGCAGCTCTGTCAAGCATGAATATTCTTTAAGATAGCACAAGCTTGCGAGCTCTCTCTCTCTCTCTCCCTCTCTCTCCCTCTCTCCCTCTCTCTCTCCCTGTCTCTCCCTCTCTCTCCCTCTCCCTCCCTCTCCCTCCCTCTCCCTCCCTCTCCCTCCCTCTCCCTCCCTCTCCCTCTCCCTCTCCCTCTCTCCCCCCCTCCCCACCCTAGGGATTTAACCCAGGGATGCTTTACCACTGAGCCACATCCCCAGCCCTTTTTATTTTATTTTGAGGCAGGGTTTCGCTAAGTTGCTTAAGGCCTCACTAAGTTGCTGAAGCTGGCTCAAACTTTCAATCCTCCTGCCTCAGTCTCCTGAGCTGCTGGAATTACAGGCATGCACCATCCTGCCTAGCTCTCCTCTTATTTTTAAAGTTTTGAATTCTGTACCATAAACATGTGTTGTTTTGATACAGTCTTTCTCATCTCTTTTAAGTACATTTATTGCTCCAGGAAGATATCCTGTGTTTATACTGTGACTTTGAGTACCTGGCTTTTTAAAAAATTTTTTAGGCACCGGGGATTGAACTCAGGGGCACTTGACCACTGAGCCACATCCCCAGCCCTATTTTGTGTTTTATTTAGAGACAGGGTCTCACTGAGTTGCTTAGTGTCTCGCTTTTGCTGGGGCTGGCTTTGAACTCACAGTTCTCCCAAGCTGCTGGACTTACAGGTGTGCGCCACTGTGCCCAGCTGCATTATCCTTCTGATGCCCAGGAATACTGGCTTCCAGTGACTGTCAAAGGTTGTGACTGCTTTGTTGATGGTGACCACAAATGCAAGTGTTACCTTGAAGGGGAGATGTGAGTTGAGCTACTTTTCTGGTTGTGTTAAATTTGTCATTGGAATTTAGATAGTGTGAATACAGAGCAGCATATCCACCAACCATGTGCTCTCTTGGGCTCTTTCAGCTCCACATGCCTGGGTCTAAGGCCAGCACTGGTTTAGAAGATTATATAAAGATAAATTACATAATTAGACCCACTGTCAGACACATAGCTTATGCTCAGTAGATGTCAACTGCCCTGATCTTTTCACTACCACCCAGGAAGAGAATGTTTTCATTTTTAAAGAAATGAAGCATAGAAACAAAATTTTGAGTTGGAATAGTCACAGCAGGCCCCCAATAGAGAGTCCCTATGAGAATTCTCCATGCAGAACAGGCCCAAGCACTGGGAGAGCTTCATGGAGAGAATCTTCCCAGCCACGATGAAGAAAATTACAAGGCCAAAGACAAGGATAAACCATAGTAATGTCAGCCCCAGAATCACTGATGAAACAGGAAAGTGGCCTGGTTTGATGGAGCGTGTGTGTTATGCCCAGTAGCCCATGCAGAGGGCAGGGCCTCCAAAACTCAGAAATGCCACAAATTCCAGATGGTTCCAATCAAGTGCTCCTCTTCTCTTATAGTAAGGAAGATATTTGACAGTGCTTCAGAGTTTATCACACACAGGTGGCATAGGGTAAGAATTGTTTAGAAACCCAGGTCTACACTGGAGGCCACATAGAACAAATGGCCGGTGGTGTCAGAGTGGATTGGCACACCCCAGTTGTGGATGGAGGATGACAGTGCAAGAAAAGCCAGTTAATGAACCTGTCAAATCAAGGTGACCAAATGAGTTTTACCAACATTTTGTGTGGTACTTCTATACTCTGTGCCATGTGTGCTATACTAAATCTATATAATCTAGAACAAAAAGATACAAATGGATCATCACTCACCATTTGCCTGGCATGGTGGCACATGCCTGTAATCTCAGCAACTTGGGAGGCTACAGCAGGCACATCTCAGTTTCAAGGCCAGCCTCAGCAACTTAGTGAGACCCTGTCTCAAAAAACAAAAACAAACAAGGTCTAGGGACATAGCTCGGTGGTAGAGCAACTCTGGGTTCAGTCCCCAGTACCACCAAACAATAGCAGTGACTCTTCAGTGTGTGGCATGCTCAACCATAACCAAATCCTGATCCCTGTTGTATCCCTAGCTCCAGGGCCACGTCTGGCGCATCCCAGGACTGTTGCAGTTAGCGTGTGATGAGTGATGACCGGATGCCAGCATTGTACTAGGTGTCAGCACTTTAAGGTCAACATTATTTTCCCAACAATTTTGTGAAGTAAGCAGTAGCATAATCCCAGTTTTAAAGAGGTGGAAAATGAGTGCTCAGAGCAGTTCAATGGCCTGTCCCAAGACACACAGCTATAGAGCCAGGATAAAAATCCAAGCACAGGGACTTAATTGCCTGAGGATATTTGTTGAATGAATGAATGCAAGGAAGGAAAGGAAGAAGGTGGGAGAGAAAGGGCCCGAGCAAGCTGGGGTGAAAGTCTGTGCTAGGTCGCTTGGGATCCACAGGTGGGGTGGATTGGTGCTATTTGGGGGGAGAAGCATCATGGAGTGTTCCTAAAGGACATGGTGCTTGAACTTTTGTGCTAGATCCTTCTCTTTCCCACCTTCCCCAGGACATTCTGTCTGCAACTGTCCCATCTCTACTGCACCAGAGTTTTTCTTATTCTAAGTAGCTTATAAATACGCTAAAATATTTCAAAACCTCAAAAAATCCTATCTTTGCCCTGCTGCCCCCTCTGGCTATTGCCACATTTCTCTGTTTCTCTTTATAGAAAAATTCCTAAAAATAATCTGTATTTTATGACTCCCAGTTTCTGTCCTGTTTTCTCTTAAATCCAATAGAATCAAGAGTTTCACTCCCATACGTTCTCATCAAGGTCAGCAGCAGTCCCTATGTAGCCACACCTTACCAGGCCTGCCACCATGTTTGACAGGATTGGACCCTGTGTCTTTGTCCAGACACACCCTCCCTTGGCTTATCGCACTCTGTCCTTCTTTATTTATTCCTTGGTTATTTCCTTCCTTCCTATCAACAGCTTCTTCTGCCTCCTGCAGCGGTACTTGTCATTTCCCCAGTGTTGATCCTTCAGATGCACATTGGTCAGGGCACCCATGCCGCCTGTGATTGAATCCAGATGTGAAGTGCTCAGATCCTCCCTGTTTTGGCTACCTGTGTCTGCCACCTCCTCTTTCACATAGCACTCATGGTGCTTTGGAGCATGACTAGCCTTCCAAACCTGCTTTCTCACTTCATCCTCGCCAGAGCCTGGGAATCGTGTGTGGTGCCCATTGCACATGAGGAAGTTGAGAATCAGATTTTCCATCGCTTGCCCAAGGTGTCACAGGTTGTCAGTGTCCTCTGTGAAAGATTCCGATTCCAGATCTGACATTCTTTCTATTTACAACCCATTGTTTGGCCCGAATCCTCAAATTCAGCCCTTCTGAGCGAGGTGGGATAGTGGAAGTTGAGTTCCAGTCTTACCATCTGGATTTCCTCTTGAGTGTGTGGTTTACACTCTTCACCCCCAGGGCTTGGTAGTCATGTTGGCAACACAATGGGTGCTCTTACTGGTTGAAATGCTAAGTCTCCCAAAATGAAAGGCCAGCTGCAGAGTAGGAGAAGAACAAGGGCCGAATGATCTGATCAGACATCTGTGGGGCCTCCTGGCATTTGGAGTGTGAGTGCCTTAGAGAAACTTAACTATTCTGGCCTGAGGGAGTTAGCGACCATTAATCTTGGTGGTTTTGACCGCTGACTGCCCCAGAGGTCCCAGACTGCTGTATGACTCAGAATCCCCAACACTCCCCCTATTCTTCTCTCACTGGGACAGTCAGGAGGCCATTTCTGAGGCATTTTAATTTGGTAATAATTGACATGGCCCAGTGTGCCCAGAGATGCTTTTTAAAGGAGGAGGGGTTGATTAGCACTTACCATCCCTGTTCCATGGCCTTGCACTGCCCTGGGAAGAGTAATACGCCGCTTGCCCTGCTGGGTTCAGGCTTCCCACACCCCAGCTGGCCAGCATTCTCTCCTCTCCATCTTGGGTAACCTGATCCTAGAAGCCTTGAGCTGTCCTACAGCCCTTCTTCAAGCATCTTGCAAGAGCTGAGGTGCACACTACAGAAAAGGAAGTTGTAGCCAAAGGTTTTTCTGTTGTGCATGTAGTTCTACTATTAGGAAGGGCAGCTGTCATCCATCTTCCAACTTCTTTGTGAAACTTTCTGGAATTCAGAAAGACCACAGGAACTTACAGTACAAAGGTGAACAAAGGTGAACAAGTAAAGAGTGGGGGGTGAGGAGACGGGCATAAAGAGATTCAAAGTGACACACCCTTATGTACATACTTCCAAAGAGCAGGGTGAGGCTTTCTTGACCCTCTTCTCTACTCATCTCTGGCCATGCCAACTGCTCCTGTGCTAGCACTGGGCACTGTTCCATCCCCTGTGATCACACTGCTGGTAATGTCATGTGAGTAGCTTCTGCACTGGTGCTAAAGAGGAGCTGGAGCACATGCAACCTTCCCCTCCCATGAAGGGGCATGATCTTGGTAAGGTCCTTTATCTTTCTGAAACTCATGTAAATTAATAATGCATAGCATCCACTTAAGCAATCTAGAATGTTATAGTCACTGCCTGGTCGCAGAAGCTTCCAGTAAATTCAGTAATTGCACTGAGGTTATATTTCATTTCCAAAGCACAGTTGTTTACATAAGAAAATACTGTTTCTCTCCTGTTAAAACTTTTGACTTTCTTTTTCTTTTGCCTAGCAAATAAAGTCCCAGGTTGTCACTCAACATTTGCATTTGCATTTCAGGCTTTGAATGTTAGTGAAGGCTTAAAAATGTAGATTTCTAGGGGTTGGAGTTGTAGCTCAGTGGTAGAGCGGTTGCTTAGCACTTTGAAGCATTAGGTTTGATCCTTAGCACCACATAAAAATAAATAAATAAAATAAAGATATTTGTTCTACAACTAAAAATAAATTTTAAAAAGTAGATTTCTAAAAAATGACATGGATGCAGATGAGTTTGTCTCTATTCAATGAGCAATTGCTTATGTAGGGCCCTGGACTAGCCCCCCAGGAGTGAATCAGATGTGACACCCACCCTCCAGTCCCTGCAGGGTGCAGTGCTGAAGGTCGACTTGCCATCAAGTCCAGCCAAACAGAGTAGCCGGGCACCAGAGAGTTGGCAGAGGGCCCAAGGGTGGGGGCGGATGGGAGTAGGACTCAAAACTGGCAGCCAGCCAGGCTCACTCAGGTGCCCCAGCAGAAAGGACCTCTAACCCTAGCAGTCACTGAGCCCTTTCACTGAAGATGTCCTGGTGGTCTCTAGACTGTAGGGCCAAGCCTTGGTGGAGGGTGGTGACTCTAGCCCATAAGGCTAGACTAAAGCCCCATTGAACACATAAGGACATTGAAATCCAGTGGTGTTGAGTGGCACAACTGTAGTCACATAGCAGCAAGGCCAGCACTGGAACACAGTCTTCTGAAAAGTATTCCACTGTCTGTAGCTTATGGTTTCCTGAGATGACTTGGCCTGCATTTTAGAGTGCAGGGTCTGTCAGGGCCATTTCCTCAGATAGTTCCTCAGACAGTTCCTCAGAAGTTACGGGAATCTTCTGTATGTCTCTATGCACGGTGCTGGGGAGAGGGATGTTAAGTCAGACTCTGGTCCCAGGAATTTACAGTATGGTGAGGGAGGGGTGCCCTCCCTGTGGCCATTGCAGGTGGAGGAGAGTGTGTGATGTGGAGAAGCGCTTGGCCCATTCAGCAGGTCAGGGAATACCTGAGTACGGCTGGAACGCACCAGGAGGAAAAGGATAAGGAATAATTACAGGTAGAGAACAGAAGACCATCCATTACTAGAAGTTGGTCAGGGGTTAGATCAGTAGCCCAATAACACACATTTATTGTGTCTCTATCCAGGCTACTGTGGGTAACCACTGATAACCACTGGGAGTATCATAGTATGGTACACAGGGTAAAAGCAGAGGAAGCTGGACATGTGGGGACATATCAGGAAGGTGGGAAGGGCAGCGCCTCTGGCTGTGGAAGTCTGAGCAGCCCTCCACCCCCAATCTTGGAGCCTGGAGAAGGTTCTCATTTCCTTGGTATCAGGCTTATTACAAAGAATCTGTGTGGAACCAAGTATGTTCCTTCTACAGATTCCATCAAGAGACCTTGCTTATTGATCCATCTGTTCCCTTTCCACCACTGAAGCCTTAGTGTGGAAAAGGGCCTGAAGAGCCGATTGTGGGGAAGAAAGCTTTATTCAAGGTTTAGCCCCTGCAGCTCTTCATGAATTAATAACCCAGTGACTGTTCAGTGCCTGGCAGGCAGTGACTTTCCTCCTCTCCCTACAGGCCTGCTGAGTTAGCCACCAAGTACGCCAACTTTTCAGAGGGAGCCTGCAAGCCGGGCTATGCTTCAGCCCTGATGACCGCCATCTTCCCCCGGTAAGTGTTCTCTTTCTTCTGCTGCCTAGACAGCCTGGCCCCACACAGTAGCTCATGTTCTCCAGAAGAAACAAGATTCTGCTCTCACTTCCCTCGCGTGTCCAGCAGTCTCCAGTGTCTGGAAAGGACTGAACCCCACTCTGTGCCTTGCTATGCCTCACCCCACCCTGCACTCAGCAGTGCAGCTTGTTTCAGGGAGAAGAGGGAGGGGACGGAACCTATATGGCCACCCACAGAAGCCAGGCATCCCGAGCAGCCAGGCAGTGCTGCCAAATGGAGACACACTTACTCTTAGTATCAGTGGCCAAAGCTGGGACCCACTAGCTGGCCAAATAAAGTAGGGAACAAAGTTAATTTCTGAGACTGTCCAAGTTTTGAACACCTTTCCTCTTGGTCCATTTGCATTCTGGAGCTTCTGATTTCCTTGGTATTGGGCTTCCTGAAGGAATCTGTGCCTCATCCAGGGAGTTTCTTGTACCAAATGCTACTATCGGGCCTTGCTTACATTCCAACCTTCTTTCTTTCCTGAAGGCCTTGGCATGGAAAAGGGACTGTAAAAGCTAGGATTGTCTTGTCTTGTCCAGAGTGCCTTGAGACTGTCACGGTCATTTAATTCCTTCAGAAAGTGGTGGGAGCTCTGACTCACAGGGGGGCTCCTCAGGACTCTCCAGGCATTGAAATGTAGCATTTGGACCACCAGAGGAGTCCTGGGAGTGACCCCGCTCACTGGAGGAGGTACTTCCTTGCCTCCCATCCTTTGAAGGGTGAGATTAGCGCACACAGTGTGCTTGCAAGGGAATGCTGAGCAAGTGCTGCCCCAAAGTAACTCCAGTATACCTTCTCTTGTAAGCTCCCTCTCTTGTCCAGTGTGAGCAATTCCAGCTTAGCTCCTGGTATAAAGCAGAGGCTGTACTGCCGAGTACTCTGCCTGGGATCTACCTTCTGAATTGACTCCAAATACTCTGTTTTCTCCAGCTATTTATTGAGCACCTCTGAAGTGTCTGACATTGTGTTCTATATTCTTTACTTTTGGAAGCCTTCATAACTGTGTCCCCTGGCCCAGACACCTGTGAGTTTTCCTTAACCTGTAAATAGATTTCTTCTATTTTTCCTAATTGAAAGTAATACAAGCATGTGGGAAGAAAACTCAAACAATACCAAAGGATCTATACTGTCCCCCCAGACCTCTTCCCCAGAGACAGCCAGTATTAACATAATTGGGAATATACTGGATTTATTTTTCTGTACCTTGATTTTTACTGCTAAAAATATGATAGAGATTATCGTATGGCTAATGGATAATAATTAGCCATACATGCTCCAGAGAGCATGTATGGCTCCATCTCTCTTTCTTTTTCTTTTTTTATTTTTGGTGCTAGGAATCGAACCCATGGCCTTGCACATGCAAAGCACATGCTCTACCACTGAGCTACACTCCAGCCCCCTTCATATCATTTTTTAAATGATTATATAATCTACAATTGCATGGATGTATCAATTTTATTAAAAGTAAGGTTTACTGAATTTTAATTTATATACAGTAAAATTCACCCTTTAGTGTAGTTCCATAACTAGTTCCATTGATAAATGCATACTTTATATAATTACCACAACAGTTAAGTTCTCCAGGCCCCTTTGTGGTTTATCCCTCCCCTGCCTCCAGTCCCTGGCAACCACTGATCTATTTCCTGTCCCTGTAATGTTCACATAGTATGTAACATTTTGAGGTAGCTTCTTTCTTTTAGTATAATGCATTGCTAATTCATACATGTGCTGTGTGTTCCTTGTTTTTTCTCTTTTATGGCTGAGTAGTATTTCATTATGTAACTGTCACACAGTCTGTCTACTGAAAGGACAAAAGACATGCAGGTTAATTATAATTTGGGGCAATCATAAAGCCACTATAAATATAATAGTACAGGTCTTTGTGTAAAATGTATTTTTTAAGGAAATTCCTAGGAGTGTGATGGCTGGTTCCTATGTTAAATATGTGACTGATAAGAAATTGCCCAACTGTTTTCCAAAGTGATTTCAAAGCTTTGTTCTCCCACCAGCTGTGAAAGAGTGTTCTCGTGTCCCTGCATCCTTGCCCTCAGTGTTTTTGCCTTTCACTATTCTAGTGAGTTTATAGTGATTATCTCACTGTGGTTTTAATTTGCATCTTACTACTGACTGAAAATATTAAGAATCTTTTCATGTTATTATTTTCTTTATGGAACTGTCTTTTCTACCTGTTGCTGATTTTTAGTTGGGTTGGGTGTTTGTCTTATTGAATTCTAAGGGTTTTAAATATTTTGGATAGTAGCCCTTTGTAAGACAAGTGATTTGCAGGTATTTTCTTGTCTTTCTTTTTATTCTCTTAACCTGTCTTTCACAGAGCAGAAGTTTTAATCTTGATAAAGTTTAATACATCATTTGTTGATTGATTGTATGTATATCCTCTTCTGAGAAGTGTCTGTTCCGGTCCTTGGCCCATTTGTTGATTGGATTATTTGTCTTTTAGTGCTTAGCTTTTTGAGTTCTTTATATACCCTAGAGATTAGTGCTCTATCTGATGTGTGAGGGGTAAAAGTTTGCTCCCAGGATGTAGGCTCTCTGTTCACCTCACAGATTGTTTCTTTTGCTAAGAAGAAACTTTTTTAGTTTGATTTCATCCCATTTATTGATTCTTGGTTTTAATTCTTGCTCTGTAGGAGTCTTATTAAGGAAGTGGGGCCTAATCCCACATGATGAAGATTAGGGCCTACTTTTTCTTCTATTTAACACAGAGTCTCTGGTTTAATTCCTAGGTCCTTGATCCATTTTGAATTAAGTTTTGTGCATGGTGAGAGATAGGGGTTTAAGTTCATTTTGTTGCATATGGATTTCCAGTTTTCCCAGCACCATTTATTGAAGATACTATCTTTTCTCCAGTGCATGTTTTTGTCACCTTTGTCTAATATAAGATAATTGTAATTTTGTGGGTTAGTCTCTGTGTCCTGTATTCTGTACCATTTGTCTACCAGTCTGTTTTGGTGCCAATACCATGCTGTTTTTGTTACTATTGCTCTGTAGTATAGTTTAAGGTCTGGTATAGTGATGCCACTTGCTTCACTCTTCCTGCTAAGGATTGCTTTAGCTATTCTGGGTCTCTTATTTTTCCAGATGAATTTCATGATTGCTTTTTCTATTTCTATGAGGAATGTCAATGGGATTTTGATTGGAATTGTATTAAATCTGTATAGTACTTTTGGTAGTATGGTCATTTTGATAATATTAATTCTGCCTATCCAAGAGCAAGGTAGATCTTTTCATCTTCTAAGGTCTTCTTTGATTTCTCTCTTTAGGGTTCTGTAGTTTTCATTGTATAGATCTTTCACCTCTTATGTTGATTCCCAAGTATCTTTTTTTTTTTTTTTTTTTTTTTAGGTTATTGTGAATGGGGTAGTTTTCCTCATTTCCTTCTCAGAGGATTTGTCACTGATATACAAAAATGCTTTTGATTTATGGGTGTTGATTTTATATCCTGCTACTTTGCTGAATTCATTTACTAGTTCTAGAAGTTTTCTGGTGGAGTTTAGGAAGAGGGGTGGGAGGGAAAGAGAGGCGCAGGGGATTAGCAAGGATAATGGAATGTGATGGACGTCATTATCCGAAGTACATGTATGAAGACACGAATTGGGTGTCAACATACTTTATATACAAAGAGAGATATGAAAAATTGTGGTATATATGTGTAATAAGAATTGTAATGCAAAAAAAGTACATGTATAAAGACATGAATTGGCGTGAACATACTTTATATACAAAGATATAAAAAATTATGCTCTATATGTGTAATAAGAATTGTAATGCATTCCACTGTCATATTTTAAAAAATAAAATCAATTTTAAAAAGTTTAATACATCAATTTTTTAGTGGATTGTGTTTTGAATGTTGTATCTAAGAAATTTTTCCCCAATTCAAGGTCAAAGGATTTTTGTTTTCTTCTGGAATTTTTGTAGGTTTAGCTCTGACTTTAAGAGCTATGACCTATTTTGTGTGAATTTTTCTATCTAGTAAAATGCAAGGAGTTCCCTTTTGCATATTAATGTTCAGGTGTTCCAGAACCCTGTATTGAAGACTGTCCTTTCCCCATTGAATTACCTTGGCACATTTGTTGAAATGGGTTGAACATTCGTGTGTGGGTACTCCATTGTTCTGTGCCCATCCCTGCACCAGTATCATGCAGAACATGTACAGTCACGTCTTCTATTTCTTCCTTTCCTATCCAGAGACCTCTTCTTTTTCTTACCCTAACACCGGGCAGACTCCAGTGTAGTATTGAATGGACATGACTGGTTACATCATTGGCTGTTGGTGGTTAATTCACCCTCAGCCCCGCACCCATCCCTGGAAATTAGGCCTAGCATTGGTATTTCTTCTTTCTTATCCTGAATCCATGTGATTAGAGGGTTATTGTTTTAGATTCCTGGGAATGTGTGTGTAATCAGAATATACTTTGTCTGATTTTAATACTTTCAAAATGATTGAGATCTGAGTGTTAAGGGATAAAATATGGTCTGTCCTGGTGAGTATTCTGTATGTACTAGAGAAGAAAATATTTCTGCTCTTAGATACACCACAGTGTGAATGTACTTAATACTACTGTATACTTAAAAATAGTTCAGATAGTAAATTTTATGTTACATGTATTTTGTCATCATTTTAAATTTAAGGTTCTTTTTTTTTCCTGTGTGTGTTTGTGGGTACAACACCAGGGATTGAACCCAAGGCCTTGTGCATACAAGGCAAGCACTCTACCAACTGAGCTATATCCCCAGCCCCCCTAGTCCTTTTGTATATTTTATTTAGAGACAGAGTCTTGCTAAGTTACTTAAGACCTCACTAAGTTGCTGAGGCGGGTCTTGAACTTGTGATCCTCCTTCCTTAGCCCCCCAAATCACTGGGATTATAGGTATGTGCCACTGCACCTGTCCCATTTCACTTTTTTATATTCATGTTTTCTTCTGCTTTCTTGGCCCCATGGAACATACTTGTCTTCTGATTCCATCGTGTCATTGGGTTGGTTTCTATTGATGGATTTTTTTCTCCCTCTGGTTATGACCTATATTTTTCTATTCTTTATGCCTGGTAATTTTATTTGATTTCAGATATGTAAATTTTACATTTTCCTGTGCTAAATTTTGTATTCCTTTAAATAGTGCTAGATTTGGGTTGGGCATGTAATTAAGTTACTTGGAATTGGGGATAGCCCTTTAAAGTTTGCTTTTGATGTTGCTAGGGCAGGTCTTGAGCAGCTTTTTGTCCAGGGCTAATGTATCCCCTTTCATAATGCAGTGCCCTCTGAGAACACTGCCCAGTGCCTCCTGTGTCATCAGGTTGTTCCACTCTGGCTGATTCATTTCCACTCTGGTTTGTATGAACACAAACAGCCTAGAGGACTCTGGACACCAGGAATTGTTGACATACTGCTCCCTGTGGTCCTTTCCTCAGCCTCCAGGCTTCCTCTCAGACATTTACAGATTAGTACTTGGCCAAAGATTTGAGGAGACCCCTTTAAAGATCTCCATAGCTTTCTGTGTCATTTGCTCTCTTCTAAACATTGATCTGTTCTCTCAACTCATAAAGACCACTGAGCTCTGGTTATATTCCCCGTCCATATATGTTGGACACTGTCCTCAGACAGTAAGCTAAGCAGTTATGGGGCTCACCTCATTTGTTCCCTCTTTTGGGGGCAGTTCTGTACTGTTATCCAAAGCCTGAAAACCCACCGTTCCCCATGTCTGACTGGTTTTCTAGATGTCTGAGGTACGAAGACAAATCCTGTTTCTTCTGTTCCATGATGGCCAGAAGCACAAGTCCTTTGATCCTCATTCATGAGGTACAGGATGTCTCCTAGTCTAGTTAGTCTGATCTAGGCAATTTCCCAACTTTACTATTAAATTAGTATTAGAAATATCGCTTCAGTGAATAATTATATTTTTACATCATTTCCCACATATGCAGATTATCTAGAATAAAGTGATATTTCTGGTTCACAATTTATAGGCATTTTAATTTTGAAAGTTATTGGTGGTTGTCCTCCATGGCAGTTTTTGAGTGTACCTATATACACAGTTTATGATAGTGCCTTTCTCTTGTCTTGTTTTATCTTTGCAGTTTTTTTGTTTACATTTAAATTATTAATCCATCAGGGTTTGTTTGTTTTTTATTTTTTTCATATGAGTAACTAGTATTTCATAACATTTTTGACCAAGAAAATACTTAAATAAATTCAAGATTTTTATTTATGTAGCATCAGTACTTTGACAGAAAAGGTTCTGGTGCAACTATTTTGACATGACCTTAAAACAAACAAACAATTAAATCTTTATTTATTACCAAATGCTGTGTGAAGCAGTCATTCTCTTCCCAAGCCCTAGTCTTCTGAGCCCATCTAGTCACTGACTCTCACACTGGACCCGGACTGGGGAATAGGCACTTTAAGTGGGGGGTGCTGACTGCCAGCCTGTCCTGCCTGTCTGAGAAGTCAGCCTGCTCCTTCTCAGACCTTTGTGCTGTCTGCTGACAAGTCCTCTTTCCCTCCCTTGTGCCTTGCTTGCTTCCTGTGTGGGAGAGATGGGGAGGGAATGGCAGCAGGGTCCAAAGGATTTATCGTGCATCTGCCCTGCTCCAAGCTTTGGATTAGGGATTTTTATCTTTTTGGTCTCCATGGAGTGGAAAGTCTCCCCTTACTCTCTCTTGCACTCCCATGCACATGTACCCACTTTTCTCATGCTGTACCAGCATGAGAAAGTACCTCACACATCACTGGTATTATAATTATTTACTGGTGTATCTTCCTCCATGGTAGGCCATGTACCTCTTAGCATGGAGCGATGGTCTGCCAACCAATCTAGAAGAGCTTTCAGCACTGAGTAGACACTTCATATTTGTTTTGTGAATGGATATTACTTTCTGCCCTCTGGATATTAAGAGTCTGAGGGTTTGAAAATGTTGATAAGACACTTTGAGTGACAGCTAAGGAAGAAAAATAATTATTATGACATATTCTAATACATACTACATTGGAAAGAGATGAGGTTTGGAGATAGAAAGTATTCATAGCTTTCTTACTTTACAGGCTATGCAATCTTGGAAAAGTCTGAGCATTACTTAACTCATTAGTTAAGAAAATGAAATGTGATGATTTATCTTGGAGCCATAAATGTTATTAGATCATTGCAGCAGAATTTAATGTTAGGCACATAACAAGTGAATTGTTTTCTCAGTGACTTTCATTATGGTTAGATAAGGTGTTTGGATTTTTTTTTTTTAAGGAAGAAATACAGATACCAGAGTAGGTCATAGTAAATACTTTAAATGTTGGCTTAAAGAAGAACTATAATTCATTTGAATATAATTTATTCAGAACCTTAATTGACACTCTCCATTTTCCTAACAATACTTTGCTTCCTACATTTGAGAGTTATTTTGTGCTTTGGTGAAAGTATCATGCCTTTTAGATGGTAACCAGTAGGCCTATGCAAAATAGGTGGCATCTTCAGGCAAAGCCTATGACCACCAGTTTCGGCAGAAGGCAGAGCTGTAACCCATGCTGTGGACACACTGCAGAGCAACATCAGCAGCAGCCAGTGATAGCTAACATCATCTATTGGGGGCTTACTTTGTATCAGGTCCTATGCTGGTAAGAGTTTTTCCTCTCTCTTCTGTTTTAATCCTCTTATCAATCATAAGAGAAACGTAGTCTAGTGTATAAATATGAGGAAATGGAGACACAGAAGTCGAGCAATTTGCCTGAGGTCATACAGGAAGTAATGAAACCAACTTTTGAACCCAAACATTTGACCACAGAGCACATTCTACCCCCTTTCACGGCTGCTGTTTCATGGGTGGGTGGCTAATGGCCAGAGTACAGCCTGGTGGTGGCTGATGAGGTGCCGGTGTAGAAATTGCCGCCTTACCCAGCTCTACAGAGGAAAACCACACTTCTCTTGAGACACACTTTGATTTAAGAAGACTGGTGGGTGTGGTGTACATCTGTGATTCTCATACTGCTAAGGAATCACTGCCATGGTCCAAGCTGGCTGTGTTCCGTAGAGTGCAAGGATGGCTGCCGAAACCTTGCACAGCTCTCTGAGGCAGGAAGTCTGGAGCGCTGACACAGTCCCAGCTGCCTATTTTGGGACCCTTGCGTGAGAAGATGCAGGAGGCCTACTGCACTGCCTGGGGGCTTTGAAAGCTGTGGGCTCTTGGCCAGGTTAGCTGGGTAGCTGGTATCCCCACATTCCAAAGCCCTCCCCTCTCTGCCCTTCAGAGAAGAATCCTGGGATTTTTATTTTATTACTACAACACCAAGGAAGTGTGGTAAGACTGAGAGGCATCCTAGCTAAGCTTTGTCCCATACCATAAATTGCAGGGGAAAGTAGAGCTTGGTCCCTTCCTGCACTTCTGCAGAATCACTGTCCTTCCAGACTGGGAGCAAGATGGACACAGCCCCTTCCTTGCCAGGAGGAGTGTGATAAAGACAGGCTGAGATTGCCTTCTCTACTTCCTCTTATCCCTCTAATTCTGAATCTGTGTGATCTAGCCTGTGCTTCTACCCTTCCCCTCTTTTAAGTACTCTTGACCAGATCAAGAAAAAGTACTTCCTGATAAAGGCAGGGGGTAGATAAACCTTTTTTGATGGTCTTCCTCCACTATGAAACACTCTATTCTCTTCAGTTCTTTGTGCACACACCCTCCCGGCCCCCCTTTGACTTTTCGATGATTCCTTCTCAGTTTTTACTGCAGGCAACCTGCTCCTGTGCCCATCTTAGATACTGGTGTTTACCAGGGTCCATATGGCCCTCCTCTCCTCTGGCTTCACCACTTTGTTTAACACGTGCGCTGACAACTCTCAACCTTGTTTCTCTGCTGATCTCTAACCTACTTGGGTGACTCAAAAGTATCTCAAACTCAATGTCCCCTCAGTATTCAATACTTTGAATCAATCCATGTTATTTCAGTAACATGTCCACTCTCACCTGAACCAGAAATATGGGAGCTAGTCTTTCTCTTTCCCCTCTCAACTGAATATCTAAGCAGCATTGAATCCTGAGGTTGGAAGATCAGCTTAGCTCCTTCCTCTGAGCCCCAGTCCTCCAACCTCATCCACTCCTCAGGATCCTGAATCTTCATTCTCTTCACTGGCTCCTTATAGTACTACTTAATCATACTCAGGTTTCCCCATCCCTTGAAGATTGTCACATCGACTACCTGATATGCTGTACACCTAATAATAAGAGCTTCCAGTTATCAGGGCAGTTGTGTGCTGTGTAGTCACTCATTCAACGAAGTGCCAGACATTTTCCTAGTGCTGGACCTTCAGCATGTCTAATATGCCTAAAATCTTTCCCCTCAGAGATCCTACTGCAGACACAGAAAACCTATGCATTAATGTCACATGGTTGTTGGAACTCTTACTGTTTGTCAGCCACTCTGCTAAACGCTGTGTATTCATGACCTGTCAGCCTTTACAACAGCCCCGTGCAATAAGTGCTGTTGTACCCATTTTGTAGATAAGAAAGCTGTAACTCGCTTGAGGACACAGTGGCACAGAATCAGCACTCACCAACCCCACATGCTGTGCTGAATCATGGCTCTCAACCATGCGCCTACAGAGGAATGCAGATTCATTTTGTTCAGAGGGTATATTAAATATTTTTGGGTAGGTAATCCCTGCAGTAAAATCCCTGGGTACTAGGAAGAGCAGGAGTGTTCAGTAACCAGAGCTTCTCTGCAGAGTGTGCAAGGGTAGCCTGCAGTGGGCTGGCAGACTAAATGCCTGACCTTGACCTGGACTCCAGCCTGAAGCTACAGGATTTCCATCTGAGTCCAGTTAGTTTCTCTGCCATCATCCCCTGCGCCATATGTTCCTTAGCATCACACCTGACTTCTATTTTCTGTTTTTAAACCAATTCTTTATCTTTGTCTTTACCCCTTCAAGGAACTCAGCACCCTTGTACCCTAAACTGTACACCTCATCTCTTTCCTCTTCACTCTCTTCCAACCCTCATAGGTGGGACTGTAGTGGATGCCCAAAAGTTGTGTTTTCTTTAGGAAAATCTCCTTCCACGCTGCTTTGAACAGGTGAATACTGTCAACCCACCTGTGGAGATTTCCCAAGTTATGTCGTTATGTGCTGTAAGAGAAGTTCTAGGCTTCTGACTCTTCCTGATGGTATCAGAGTGCATCTTTTCTCCTGCCCCAGGTCAGGACCTGAGGAGCTTTGTCTCATCCTCCTCTGATTTCTGCTTGAGGGTGAGGCCAGGCTGAAGCCTCAGTAGAATGTCCCACACAGGGTATCTGTTGTGTGCTGTGGAATCAAAAGTGATGCACACTAGTCTGCAACAAGATATTTGAGAAACTGAAAATAAGGTTTGGAAACGTATAACAATTAGAGTAAGTTTATGTTGGTGAATTTAATACTTTAAAAATGGGGCTTCATATTTTATATGTGTGCTTATTTTTCTAGTGATTTCCTTTTTATTTTATTTTATACAGTTATTGTTCTGTGGCAGAATTGAAACTTAAAAAGCAAAACTAACTGGTCCTTCACAGATGGTTGAGAAGCATTGAGCCACAGTGGAAAGAACAGGGCTGGCTGGGCTTCACTCTCTGAGCCTCCTTTTTCCATCTGGTTGATTACCCTAGGGTGAAGGGGACAGTGCTTTGAGTCACATATGTATCCAGGCATATGTGCCCAGGAGTGGTAAAGACAGAGGAGACCCCTAAGCCAGAGGATTGATGAGAGGCTGGCTGGTGAAGGAGATGTGTGAGCTATCCCAGGAAGCTGGAGCTTCTGTAGCAAGGCCAGGCACCCTGGTGAAGGCCGCTTCTTCCCTTGAGACTAAGCCCAGGGCTCCCTTTGGCTAGAGAGCAGGAATCCTGAAGGTGCTCGGAAGCGCAGTCCCTGGGGAGAGCAGGCAGCCGGGCTGCATTCCTGTGGTATTTGAGGATTGATCTTGTCAGATTAGCAGCTTTGCTTTTCTTGGTTCAGGTACAAGATCCCCACGTGGGGAGCTGTGCTTCTTGAGAAGAGCAAAAGCTGATGAAAGCTTAGAACGTGAGGCTCCAGGCCAGCCCTGTACCAGTTCCTCGATGAGAGGGAGGCCCCAGGTGTCAGCTCCACCTACACAAAGTCCCAGGGGTGAGGCAGCAGCTGGGCAGAGAGCAGGATGCTGGCACCTTTGGTACATTGTCCTGCTTTTCCTTCTCTTATCTGTCCTCAGAGAGGTAGGTCACTGTATGGCTAGCCTTTTATGAATAAATAGCAGAAGCTGGCAGGGAGGAGCATGACTGAGGCCTTACCTCTCCCAGCCCGTGCCCATCCCCTGTCATGGGAGCTCTTGACTCTCTGCCCCAGTGCATGTGGAGTCCAGACCTGGGCAAATGAGGTAGCCAGGGAGCCCCTGGCGAGGGAATTATACTCCTCACCAGTGCAGCAGCATGAAGGCAGGCCTATTTGACGAAAGTAGGCTATGGCATCTCTGTGCCTCTGGTGTTAGGACAGACCCATCCTCCTCTCAGGTTCTTCAAGGGCTTAGATTGGGTTTACCGTGCGCTGCAGCATCTTCACTCTGCTGCTCAGCCCTCCAGATGTGTGTGTGGGTCCAGGGCCAGCTGCAGAGCTTGTTCCAAAAAGTAACATCCAAATGGGGCAAGACTGCTAAATGGGCAAGGCATGTGCTTGGAAACTGGGCTCAGAAACCAACTCTGTGGGGCCTAATTGGGGCTGGCTTGGTACCTGCTATCCCCACTGGCAGTGCCTCCTTGTGTCTGAGGTGTCTGATCCATGAGCTTCTATCCTGGTAAAAAGGGCTGTCTCGGGCTGGGGATGTGGCTCAAGCAGTAGCGCGCTCGCCTGGCATGTGTGCGGCCTGGGTTCGATCCTCAGCAACACATACAAACAAAGATGTTGTGTCCGCCGAAAACTAAAAAATAAATATTAAAAAAATTCTCTCTCTCTCTCTCTCTCTCTCTCTCTCTGAAAAAAAAAAATCTTATTTGTTAAAAAAAAAAAAAGGCTGTCTCCACCTCATTCTCCATCTCCCCCATGTGCCCTCATGCACACCCCCAGGATCAGCAAAAGAGGTTAAGCACAGGACTTTCCTCAGCTTTGTTTATCCTTAGGATGCTTTTGACCTTTTGACCTTTTTGACCTTAGGATGCCTGTGCTCCTGTACCTCTTCCTTGCTGCCCAAAGACTGCTGCATGCACAAGTGCCCCTGATATCCAGATCCCTTTTCCCAGTGGGCTTCTCCCCACTCCTCCCCTACCCCTGAGGAATGACACAGGGTTGGAGTAGATTCTGTGAGCCCATTTGGTTCCCCTGAGGGAAAGAATTCCTCTTCAGAAACAGTGGTCTTTATTTAACATGGTCATCAACTGCCTTTGTTGGAGCCGTTTCTTGTCACCTTGAGTTCCTGGAATAGAATTTTAAAAAGTGCAAGAGACAGCAGGACAGAGTGCAGCAAACTGTGCTTGGTGTGGGTGGTGGGAGTTGAGGAAGGCTGCTCTTCTAGGAGATTGTCCAGTGGGCTCCAGCAAAGTCTCTGGCCCTCAGAGATACACTGCTTTGCTGTCACTCTGATTATTGGTAGAAAACATGGGGTTCAAGGGCTGCAGGCCAGCCAGCGAGAGCTGTCAGCACAACCCCAGCTGCACATAGGGTACAGGTGCAGAAGGAAGGGGTGAGCCTGGCTCCATCCATCTCTGTTTCAGGCCACACACTCAGGGACTCCACCGAGGAGAATTTGCTAAAGGAAGGACCAAATGTTCTCTGGTATACAGCTGTACCCCAGGGCCCGCTTTTGTGGATGGCAGGTCTTCCCGTTTTGCAGATGAGTCCTTTTCAGGGTGAGACTTGGAAGCTGGATGCACCAAAAAAAAGGTAACCTAGGGGCCCGGGCTATACAGGTTATAGCCACAAACTGGAGGGCGGCCTGTTTTTTCCCCAAGCCATGACTGAGCTGATTCCTGGCTATATTTCAGATCTTTTCTGAGGGTGGGCCTGAATTGCAGGAAGCAGGGAGCTTTGTAGCTGGGCAGAAGTGGTCTGGCCATGCTCAGACTGTCATTTCTTGGCACTGAAATGAGAGCTGTCAGGGTAGATGGAGAAAGAAATCTTTGCCCCCTGACTTCACCACTGGGTCATTGATCCTTGTGGTTGGAGCCATGCCAGTTCCTATGCCAGGCTCACAGCATCTCATTTATGCTGTCTTAGCAAAAAACAAGGCAACGGGGTTCTCCCTTCTCCAGTCCATGCAGGTGAGAAGAGCTTAGGCATTAGGGTGAGGAAGACCTGGATTTCAATCCCAACTTTTCCTCTTGGCTAGCTGTGCAGCTCTGGGCTAGTTACTTAGTCATGCTGAGCTTCACCCTCCTCATCTGCAAAACGGGAATAGTGGTTGCTACCTCCCAGGCAGCTGTGGGGTTGCATGAGACCCTGTCCATGAGGTGTGTGGCCTGCACTCAGTGCTTAGTCAGGGCAAGAAAGTGTTGTTGTTCTTCTGTCCTTCCACTCTACCCACCATGACTCTAGAGACACCTCTGGTAATGCATCTTGCCTGGCAGCTGTCAGGACTTGCGTAGATTGTGCATATAAACCCAGGTGATTGACATTTGTTGATAAAGGAATGCCACGTGTATCAGGAAGTGTGGCTGTTGTCAACTCCAGCCACACAGGATGCAACTGATAACTTATAATTTAGTAAAAAAATAAAATAAAATAAAACTGAGTTGTCAGAGCAGAGCATCCAGGAATGGATGTCTCCTAGTACCTAACCCCGAGGGGCATTGCCCTGTAAACCAGTTTTTAACATCTGCATGCCACACATGCTGTTCCCCAGCCAGGAGTGCTTCCCTCCATCTTGGCCTTAACTTATTTCAGTGAACAGCTTGGCCATCTCTGGCACCAAGCACTGCAGTCTCTGCTCACAGAACTGCTTGTAGCAAGCTTCTTCCCTCATCAGGGGCCTGAAAAAGGCAAGCACTGAGCTTGGTGAGATGCCACGTGTATGTGCCTTCTGGAATGTCCCTCCTCACCTTCGCCACCTTTAGAAAACTCAGTTTCACCTCCTCTACAAATCTTTCCCCAGCCTGGGTCTTGCCAACTCGTGCGTCTTTTTCTGCGGTCCTTCCATGTGCACTGAACTGCGCTTTCCTCCTGGCTCCTCCACTTCTTGCCCAGTTTTTATCTTTAATTTACCTGTGTCACCACCTACTGCCTGAATGAACTGGGGCCAGTTCCCATTTCCGTGCGTTTATCTGTTCAGTTGCCATACTTTTCCAGGCTGGCTTCGGTTTGGGGAGGGAGGTGAAAATGGAGATCCTGATGACTTCCTTGGGTGCGCTGCCCGGTCCACTGTGCTGCCAGCCTGAAGCAGCACCACCAGCATCAACAGTGGGAAGAGTCGGCAGTGGCTCTGATGATATATTAAACTCTAGATCATTCCTCCCTCAAAATATTGAGATTAATGCCCTCCTTCAATTTGCTCAGACAGTTGGGAATTTTGTGGCTATTTGTTTATTCCTGCAATTAATTTTTACTGAGCACCAGGCTCTGGTCTTGAAAAATGCAGACAGGGCCCAAGTTCAGCATCTGGGGGAAATAAATTGAAGCTATACCTCAAAGTTCTGGTCGTATTCACATCAAGTTGGAAAGCAAGGGACTTGGCCATATACCCCCTCACCACTGCATCCCAGCACCTAGCCTTGGACTGGCTACAGCACACTGCTGAGTGGGTAGGGTGGTGGGGAGGCCCCAAGCCTGCCCAAGCCCAAGGCCTTCTCACAGTACCTCTGTGGGCTATGGCAGCAACCAGAGGATGACAGCTTTGGAGTTTCAGAAGATCAGGCTTGTGAATGATTTTGCATGGACTAGGGTTATAGACAAACAGAAATGACATCTGAAAAGACTCCTCTGAGCCAGTTTTCTTGGCACATTCATCCAAGTCAAGCCCAAACAAAAGGCTGTTGATGACATTTCTTCTGCACAAGTCACGAAAAGCTGCAGACTGAGGGTGAGCAGTTTCTGCTTCTGCAATTCAGAAACCATAAAGAATGAAGAATGGCTTGGGGAAAGCATGGCTCCATCATTAAGTCAGCATCCGCCCCTTAACATTCTGCATGTCTACACAGTGCAGGCTTAATCCTGGGAGCCCCCTGCAGTGAATGCCCTCAGGGAATGGGCAGAGCTTCCCCCCAACTTCCACCTGTGTGGGGGCTGTACCCAGGCCTCCAGTCAGATCAGCACCTCCCAGGGCCCCATTTGGATCCTGCCCATGATGACTGCTCACCTGACTCCTGAGCCCCAGAGACACTAGATAGATTCTTGCCCTTCTCCAGCCTCTAAGCACCCACTCTGCCAAGTCCTTGCAGAGCTCAGGGGGACAGTGACAAATAAGAAATAGCTGCTGCTTCCCAGAGCTACCGTGAGTGGGCAGTGTGGTGACTGCAAGGACAAAGCAAGCATAGGGAGCTGTGCATGCTCCCATGAGGGCATCTGACCAAACTGCAGGCTACAGGGTCTTGCTAGAGGAGGTGCACCTGTGCCCACAACTGGTGCAAAATTAGAAACTGGCCAGGCACCCAGCACCCACCACTCAACCATGGACTCCTGAAGCATTTGCTGCTGGAGAATCCTTTAGCCCTCACAGGTCCAAGTTTGGGAAGCTGGTGTGTTACCATACTACTGTGTTGCCCCAAAGAAAGCCCAGCCTACATAGTGCCCATGCCCACTAAGGCTCCTACTGCACCATGCTGTCTTGACACTGTGCCCACCTATTGTCCTGTGAAGCAGCAGGGAAGTTGTCCTCAGCAGCTCAACTGACCCAACCCTGCAAACCACACAGGAAGCACCTGAGCAGCCCATCTGAGCATTTCAGCCTGCAGAGACCCTTAAACAGCAGTCAAATGGCCCCACCCTCCTTCCCACTGTCCCCAAAATAGCCAGAAAGCCCCACTTACCCACCCACCCACCTCAGCCCCCTGAAAGCAGCCAGGTACTTCTTTCATCTCCACCCCTCATGACCCCGTGCAGCCCCATCCACCCACCCTCAGCCCTGGGAAGGCAGGCATGCTGCCTTTCCCCTAGTGGCTCAACCTGCCAAGAAACCCCAGAATCCCCCAGGTGGCCCTACTCATTCTTCTGCAGCCCAGGAATCAGCGATCTTTGGCCCTGGGAAGGAGCTAGGCAACCTGTTCCAAGCAAGTTGGTCCCCAGAGGCCCCATAGAGTCACTTTTGCAGACCTTGGACATTGATGGCAGCCTTTCTTGATTCACTGGTCCCGCTTGGTTCCTATATATCCCTCAGATGCTGACAGGCACCCAGTCTAATTGCAGGTGCTCCCACTGGGGCCCATCTAGGCTGCCCCACTCCCACATGACCCTTAGAAATTGATAGTCAACCCCCACACACAGCTGGGAGCACCATTCCCAGAACTAGCAGTACGCCCCCTAGCCTCTGCAGCTTAAAACACTAAGATACTTGCAGACATCACTGCCGGGCATTGGTGATGGCTAAAGAAGCCACACCGACATTACATTAAAGCATCCCTGGGGAACCAAAGCCAACGCACACTATTCATCTAACACTGCAGGACCCTCCAAGACATATCACCAGGAGAAAACCTTTTACTACAAAACAACACTATAAAATGGGTAGAGGAGGCTGACCAACCAGCTGCACAGATATCAAGACAGGGACACAAGGAGGGTGGAAAACAAAGTAACATGATACCTCCTGAGGAATAAGATGACCCTAGCAATGGACCCCAAAGAAAACAAAGTTGACAAATGGCCAGAAGAAAATTCAAAATATCAGTTTTAAAGAAACATAATGAAATGTAAGAGACCACAGAGTGACAATTCAATGAACTTAGGAAGGTGATTCATGAAATGAATGAGAAATTCAACAGAAATAGAGATTACTTATAAAAGCAGAAACCTTTGAGCTAAAGAATTTATTTTTTTTATTTATTTTTTTTTAAATATCTTTATTTTATTTGTTTATTTTTATGTGGTGCTGAGGATCGAACCCAGTACCTCACACATGCAAGGCAAGCGCTCTACCATTGAGCTATAGCCCCAGCCCCCTGAGCTAAAGAATTTAATATGTGAAATTTTAAAGTACACTTGAGCCTCAGCAGCAGAATGAATCTAGTCAAACCAACAAAGAAAAAAAAAATAATAGAAGAGAAAAATTTAAAAAGAGAAGAAAGCCTTTAAGACTTATGGGACACCATTAAATTAGCAAATATTCATATTATGGGTGTTACAGAAGGAGAAGAGAGAGAAAAGGTCATTTAAAAAAAAAAAAAAACACTGAATGAATGGCCAGGCACAGTGGCACATGCTTGTAATCCCAGTGGCTTGGAAGGCTGAGGCAGGATTGTGAGTTCAAAGCCAGCCTCAGCAATTTAGTGAGGCCCTAAGCAACTCAGTGAAACCCTGACTTTAAATAAAATTTAAAAAAGGAGCTGGGGATGTGGCTCAGTGGTTAAGCACCCCTGCATTCAATCCCTGGTACCAAAATATATACATATATTTTTTTTTAAATGAAATAAATGCTGAAAACTTTCCAAATCTTTCCCAAGATTTGAACTAATCTAAGAAGCTTAAAAACCCTGAATAGCTTTGACTAAAAAAGATACTGTCTGTGGCATATTATAGTCAAACTGTCAAAAGTATAAGAGAAAATCTGTGCCAGGTCACAGATAAAGGAACCCCATTAGACTAATAACAGACTTCTTTGCAGAAACCTTACAGGTCAGGAGAGAATGAGATGATATACTCAGTCCTGAAAGAAAAAAAAAAAAAACTGCCAAGAATAATGCTACTATACCCTGCAAAACTATCCTTCAAACATGAAAGAGACGTCTTTTCCAGGCAAGCAAAATCTAGGGATATAGCACAGTAGTAGAGTGTTTGTTTGCCTAGTATGTGCACACCCTGGATTCAGTCCCCAGCAACACAAACCCATTGGGGGGCGGGGGCGCAGACAAGCAAAACCTGAAAGAATTAGACCAGCCCTACACCTACCATCATGAAAGCACAAGAAAGTACAAAACTCACTAATAGAGCAAACACACAAAGAGAAGAAAAATCAAACCTTATCAATACAGAAAACCATAGATATTCCTGTCCTTGTCCTGTCTCCTCTTGCTTTACTTTAAGCCACCGAGGACTGTGGACTGCAGCCTTGAGCCTTGGAGCCATTAACCAAAACTGGATTCTTTTTGATATTTTATTCCTACCAAGCTTCCCCCAATGTTAGGGCTATGTGGAGACAGGTGTGTCTCCACATCCTCAGGACCTGGAGTTTACCCAGATGTCAAATGGTTAGTGATTACTTCTCTGGAAAGTTGTGCTTCTGCATCAAGAATTGGATTGTTCATTAAAGTAGACAGTAGGTGGTGCATGCCTGTTATCTCAGCCACTCAGGAAGCTGAGGCAGAAGGATCTCAAGTTCAAGGTTGGCTTGGGCAACTTAGCAAGACCCTGTCTCAAAATAAAATATGCTCTGGGGATGTAGCTCCATCATAGCACTTGCCTAATGCTCAAGGTTCTGGGTTCAGTCCCCAGTGCTTAGGGAGAAGACAAAAGGCAGTAGAAATTAGGGCTCCATCAGTTTAGGAGCCTCACACTTGCTGCTGTGTCTTGCATATAGTTGGACTACAAAAGGAGCTTCATGGAATTGAAGCAGTTGGTGGTAAATTAAGTGTGACGGCAGCAAGGGAAAACATGGCGTACACTGTGGAATGCCTCCAAGATGATGTCAGTGTTCTAGTTGAGTTCCTGCACCATATTACCACAGCCCCCGAATTCCATCATTAGGAAGTAGCTGCCCTTCACTGTGAGCTAAGGATTGACAAAGCTGTGGCTTTTCACAGTCCATAGACTCTTGTCATCAGATTTGCTTGCTGCAGCTTACCAGAATGCCCTGGCTAATTCCTTGTATTGTACTCACTATAGAGCTGGAAAATGACCTCAGAGGAGTAAACATTGCTATGTTCAGAGCTATTTTACAAGTGTACACATGGCCTTGATTGACCTGTGAGTCATCCTGCTCTAAAGCAAGTTGCTGAACAGTCTCTCTGCACAAGGGGTGGGCTTCATTTATGGGCTGTAAAGGCCAGGTACCATGGGGGTGAAATTTGACAAGAGAGTTGAGGCAACTTTGTCCATGCTGCCTTTGTAGCAGAAATCGCTGTCACAGGAAGTGCAGAAGCAATTTGATTTGATGTTCTTCAACACGCCCTTGGACTACATGTCAAGAGGGGCAACAATGCCTCTCTGAGGTGATCCTTCATGTTAATTACCCTGATCTGATTGTTACACATTGTATACATGTATTGAAATGTCACTCTGTGCCCCATAAATATATCTATGATACTTGTCAATTAAGTATAAAGATACAGCAAAAGAAACAAACATGCTTGAGTATAAAAGTCAAGGGTGGTCTGAGCCCTTGACCATCATGCTGAGAAGCATGCAGTATATTATGAGGTCAGCTAAGGTGTGCAAGCAGGGAGAGAGGGGCAGCATCGCGCTGGTACTTTTAAAAGGTCAAGCATTACAGGAGGGAGACCCTGGGGTCAGTGATTAGGGCAAGGATAGGCTCACAGGATATTAGATGAGGACAACAATCAATGGTCTGTTAGGGATGAGTGAGAGGGAGAAGTAAAATCAGGCTCCCAGTTTCTGTTTCAGGCAGCTGACAGGTCAGAGGTGGCATTTCCTAAGAGAGGCTATGGGATGGGGGTGGGGAACCTGTCGGGGCAGCTGTTGAAGTGCTGGGCCTGTGGAGCATCCTCCTGGGGATGTGAGCACCAGGGACCTTTCAGGGTTCCTTCCCTCCACGTTCTTTCTGCTATAAACAACATTGCTATGAACAGTGTTCTTGTTAACAAAGCCTGATGGCTCCTTGACAGTTTTCTCACATCCCTGACACAATAAGAGACTTTTTTGGTGATATTGCACTGAATTATTGAGTTTGTCTCTTCTTGTCACCAAACCTTTCAAAGTGAAACCTATTTACCCTGACTTCATTCCCTCCCCTTTTCCCATTATTTATTTTATACCATGCTGGGCACTAACGATGAAAAATAATAATAATTCTCTACCTTAGAATTTCAGGCTAGAAGGGGAATCAAACATGAAGACAAAAATACTATGTTGACATGATGGTAGAGGAAAGAAGCATAAGATGCCATGAATGCCAGAAAGGAGACACCTGAGGGCCAGAGGCTTTTTCCCTGAAGTGAATTTCTGGGCTCACTCCTCTTCTGCCATGATTTTAGGATCTCTTGACCTTCATTCTAATCATGTGCTTCCAGCATTAAAAAGCCAGAGACACGCCTTTTGTTGGTTCATTAGTGGCTGGTATCTCACCATCATTTAGGTGAAACCTTTTCTTGCTTTGTTTTTGCTTTTAATTTGGGAGGGGTGAGTGCCGTCAGTGTCTGGGATGCACCTTGCCCATAGCTCCTTCAAATAATGGGTCTGTGGACCTGAGGTACTCATGGGCCCCTCAAGGCCACACACAACCAGACCCAAAGGGCTGCATCTTTTTCTGGTCTCCTGACCTACTCTGGAAGTATCATTATCTTCCCCACAACCTCATAGTTTAGGAGAGAAAAAATGAGGGTACTACTCATTGAGATAGAAATCCAAGAAGAAATGCGGTTATTTCTGTTTAGATCTCTGGCTTTTAGCAGGAGGAGGAAAGGGCGGAATCATGAATTTGGTTGTAGACACAATAAATTGAGATGACTCTGGGACACTTAAGGAGAGATGCACATGTGGGCCTGGAGTTTCAAGGGAGGCGGTCGGAGCCAGAGATGATGCTGTGAGAGTTACTAGCATAGAGATGAAGTCTGGGCAGTGGGGGTAGTGTAGGAAGAATGTAGACCAAGTCCCAAAACTGACAGTTTAAAAGTTAAGCCTTTCTGCAGTCATGCTTTGTGTGGCCAGCACAGTGTTTTAAAATAATGTGAATCCTGTTAGGCAATGTGTGGCTCTAGTTTGCTGTAATCCTGCCAATTGTTGTTGTCTTACCTCTGGCCCAATTCACATATATACAGTACTTTCTTGGCTCTTGAAGGATTTGAGTTGGTAAATTTTGTAAAAAGAAAATGGAGTAGCAACAAAGAAGGAGTGATTAGGAAGGAGAAATGATGGAGTAAAGTGGGAAAGAATGGGCAGAGCCTGTGGAAAATCAGGAGAGAATGAAATTTTGTTCTTTCTGAAAGAATGGAAGGCAACATAGTCAGTCTTATAATAAAATATTAAATGTGGGTTTCATTTGATCTAACAGTCTACTTATACATGTTTAACATAAGTAATAATCATATCTATATATAATTATTAATTATAATATGCCTTATAATAGCAAAAAAATTACAAACAACGGGTCTCCCAGCCAAGAATGATTAATATAATGTGTCCAAATGATAAAATAGTATATAATCATGAAAAATGATGTTGTCAGACCATATTTATTGACATGACTCTACATTTATAGTTAAACTTTTTAAAAGTTATGGAACAGATCATATAAGATAAATCCATTTATGTTAAATGCCTGTTTATGGAAGGAAAAGTCTGGAAGCCCTCACATATAAATCCTAAGAACCACCCAAGAGCTAAATCCAGTAGACTTTTATGTGTCTTTGACCTCTCTTGGCTTTTGACATTATTGGCCTTTCTTGGCTTCCTGTTCCTTGTCTTCTTTTCCATCCTAGTCCCATAGGCTGGCACTTGGGACTGAAAAATGGCAGACTCAGTCCTGGGAGAACCCTTGAAACCAGCAGCCTGTTTACATCCTGTGCAAAACCAAAACAGGGCACTTACTGGACTATTTTTCCTGGGAAGAAGTAGTCACGGATCATATTTCCCTGGCTCTTTGAGTCTACATAACTCTTCTGGAATAAAACCCTTCCCAGGGTCTGTGGGTACAAGTCCCCTCTCCTTGCCCACCCTCTAGCAGAGTCGCCTGGCTGTCCCCCTCTCTCCCACGCCTTCTCTTCAATCAAGGAGTTATTTTTAACAGAGTTGTGTATACCATGCTTGAATCCTGGCAAAACACCAGAGCTTTGGAGTAGACACTCAAGATGGAAATAGTCTCCCACAACCTCCCCCTTCCCAGAGCTTTTCCTTTTAAAGAGAGAAAACAACTTATCCAAACTGTAGACACCCCTACCAGAAAGTTCCTGGACACTAGCACTGAGTGACTATCTCCATGGCCTAGACCATGAAGTTTAGGCTGAGGCTGGACCTGCTGCCACTTTGGGCCTGTCTTCAGCCCAGGGTGAGCCCAAGGACAGGATGACTCCAACCACTTCCTGGGATTGGTAGGTCTAGAGGCCCTGTGTCCCAGAATTATGGCGGTTACCTAGTCCATCCCCCTTCCCAGTAGTTGGGCACTGGACCTACAGAAGTAGCCCATCTATTTTGAGATTATTATTACTGAGTAACTGGAGAGTTTTTAAAGTGCCAAGTCCTGCTTTTCTGTAACTTTTCTCTGTGGTTTTTGCTGTGCGTGCCAGAGCCACACAGAGCAAATACTCTTCCACATGAGCTGTCCAGGGATTTGAAGCTGGTGGTTGTGTGACCCAAGTCTCTAGCCAGGCATCTTTGCTGTCATGAGGTATCATTTCCTCCCTAACTCAGTGGTCCCTTCTCTGGGTCAATTCTGTTGTATTATTGTTCCCTTTAGAAGATACCCAGAATAGAACATGTGCTTGCTCTGGGGTGTTCTGACAGAGAAGATAGAAGAAATATTTCCCCATTTCTGGTGCTCCTCATAATGACTGACACTCAAAAGACACTACTTTTATAGTTGTCCTATCACACTGACTATAAGAATTTCTTGACATACTGCTGCTAAGCCCCATCCCTGTCCTGCTTGGCATGTGTGATGGACTCCAGGGGCCTTGACCAAGCCTGGCTAGGTGGCTCTGCTCTGGAGCCACATCCATGTGTGAGAGGAATGGAGGGTATTTGTAAGGGATGCTGTGGAGAATGGAAGAGATTGCTTTCAGGGACAACCCCAAAGACTGCCAGTGCCAAGCAGCAGAGCAGGCAAGAGAAGACCATGAGTCTGTTGTGACGGCAGTCTGTGTGCCTATGTAGGTTGTGTCCAGCAAGGTTAGTCATCCAAGTATAGGGACAGAGATTCTCCAGACCAGAAATCTTAGTCAGATTGATTGTGCTTCTAGGGGATTCTTGTATGGGAAACAGCCTCTGTTCCTAAAGTGAGGAGAAAGGTGCTAGGGGCTAGAATTGGAACAGGACTCAGTTCTTTCCAGAAGGGTGCAGCCATGACCAGAGTGCATCAGCCAGGTGAGCATCTGACCAGGGATAGTTGTTCCCAAGACCCTCCCTATACGTGGGGACAGTAGCAGCCTCTGGTGAGTGGAGCCCTCAGGCCTCTTTGGAACAAGGTGGCCAGTATACATGGCAGGCAGAGAACTCTGGAGAAAGGGGTTGGGGTACAGCCAGGCAGTGTTGCTATGTAAACCTTTGAGAATGAGACAAAGACTGTGGGTGGGATTATAAGGACAACAGTTCCTGAGCCTTTGGCTCAAAGATCTGTTGTGAGGACAAGACTTTTGGAGCCTCCAGATTCCTGAGTTAGAGCAAAGTGGCTCACACCTACCCATAGAGATGGATGTGTGGAGCAGTACAAGCCTGCCTGTGGCTGAGGAAGTTCCACTAGGGCCTCTGGTGAGGCGGTTCCTCCATCAGCCCTGCCGCTGACCTGGCACTCCCTGAGGGAGAAGGAGGGCATGGCTGATACCAAAACTGGGAGGGGAGGAAGGGAGGTGAAGGAAGCTGACAGTTATTGAGCAACACGGTGTGCCAAGAACTTCCCATGCTTTATCTCAGTGCATCTTCACAATAATCCAGGAGGCAGGAGGCGTTCTTAGCCCTTTACAGTCATTCATTCAACAGGTGTTCAGCGAACAACACCTGTTAAATGACAGGTTCTGCTTGAGGTACTGGTGGGAGAGCAGTGAGTGACAAATGTCCCTGCCTTCATGGAGCTCATGCTCTAGTGCAGAAGCAGGCAAAGGAGCAAGATAGAAAAGAAAACTGCAGTGCAGAAGAGGGAAGACTAGAGAAGAATACAAAGGAATGGGGACTTGCGTGTCTCCGCGACCCTTTACTCTACCTGGATTGGCAGTGCCGGGTCTTGGGGAGGTGTCGTGTACCTAGAATGACCTGTACAAGCCTCCCGTCCTCCTCCCAGTGGGTTGACTGGATAGTCCTGATTACAGCAGGATATAGAGGAGCTTGGGGGTCACTTAGTGTTTCAGCCCATAGTTTATGGCTATGACAGGCCACTGTCCTGTGTACAGGGCCCATTCTTGTGACTGTTCATTCATTGCTTACAATATTCTAGGTGCTCTTCTAGGTACTCGGCATGTGGTGTTAAAGGCATGTGACTGGGGGTGTAGTTTAGTGGCAGAGCACGTGCTTAGCATACATGAGGTCCTGGGTCCCATTCCTGGCACTGAGAGAGAGAGAGAGAGAGAAAGACTCTCATGAGTGAAATATAGGGCTTTTGTGTTTGGATATGTGGGGCTGGGGTGTTTGTAGAGGTGAGGAAAGTGGAAGTGGGGAGTGCTGGCATCTGTGTTTGTGCCAGGGATGGAATTCTTTTTTTTTTTAGTTGTAGATGGACACAATATCTCTTTTTATTTATTTATTTTTATTTTTTAGATGTTGATAGGCCTTTATTTTGTTCATTTTATTTCTATGTGGTGCTGAGAGTCGAACCCAGTGCCTCACATGTGCTAGACAAGTGCTCCACCACTGAGCCCCAGCCCAGCACCTGGAATTCTTAAGGCAGTTTCCCGTGTGCACCTGGACAGTAGATCTGTGGCAGGTGAGATTTTCAGCTATCGTTAGCTTGGCCCATTCTATTTGACACTTGGTGCTTGGCAAGAGAAAAATTCTATGCCTGCAACCTCACACAAAGTCCCTAAAGTTAGGAACAGTGCTGGAGTACCTGGACTGCAGAGAGCAGCTAGAGTACTTTCCTATGGAAGAGACCCCAGCTGAAGCCAAAGGGGGCCTGCATGGGAAATCCCAAGAACAGTCTGCATTAATGCATTGCCAACCTGGGGCAGTGACACAGAGCATGATGTGATTCCAGCCTAGTGGGTGCAGGGATTCCTTACTTCCCTGGCCAGCACAGGGGGCACACCCCTCCTACTTTCATTCAGGGAGACACAACCAGGCCACAGTGAATGCCCTTGAGGCAGCAAACAGCCAGATAGGTCGCCCCTTTACTCTGTGACTTGAGTGCTCTTCAGGGGAAAGAAGAGAAGAGGGATAGGTTTAGGGGAAGCTAATGGGCTCCTTGTTTCTACTCTGGTGAACCTGGGCACCAGGGGGCTATCTTGGACAAGATGCTCAGGTGAAGTTGGCTATATAAGTCTTGAGCGCAGGACTTGGGATCTAGATTTGGGATGGAGATTTAGCAGCCACCAGTTGGGTACATGCATCTAGATGTCTGGGATTTGAACCCTCTGGTGACAGTCACAGTTTTCAGTCGTTTCTCCATCTTCTTCCTCGAACTGCAGGCAGTGAGAGTAGACAGGGGTCAGCAATGACTGCCCTTGTGCCCCTCCTGGGTAGAAAGTCTCATCTGACAAGGTGGCTTCTGCTTATTCACTGTTGTGTTGTCTCATTTCTGAGCAGAGAGGGAAAAGAGAAAAGAGAAAAAAATAAATAACACAACTGAAACCTTCCCTTTCTCCAGGAACCCCATCTATACAGCTCAGAAAGTAACATCCATGTGTTAGGCTCCTGTAGCAGGTTCTTCTTCTTCTGATTCTAAAGACCAGAAGTCCAAAATCAGTATCCCTGGGCTAAATCAGTTCAGCAGGACTGTGCCTCCACCCGACCCCATGCTCTAGAGGATTAGCCATCTCTCAACTTCTGCAGCTTCTCCAGTGGGGCCGGTATCCCTTGTCCTATGGCCATGTTACTCCACTCTTGGCCACTGCAGCCTTGTCACCTTTCCTTCTTTGTATGGTAAAGCCTCCTGCTGTCTGTCTCTTCTCAGCACGCTTGTGGGTGCACTTAGGGCCCACCCAAGTAATCCAGGAGAACCTCCTTATCTCATGGCCACAGAAGTTTGGATTCTACCAGAAAAAAACAGGGACAATAAGCAACTAATCAGTAAATTATAAATTAGGTCAAGATAAATACTATGGGGGAAAAGAAAGTATGTCCAGGTGACCAAAGCAGATTGGAGTGGTGAATAGGCTGGTCAGGGCATATCCCTGCTGAACTGATTTAGCCCAGAGAATGGCTGAAGTCTTAATAAAGGTGGGACATAGGGAGGGAGAGAGCCAGTGAATATCTGGAGGAAGAGCATTCCAAGCTGAAGAAACAGCTGGAGGTAGAGTGTAGATATTGGAGTGGAGCAGGAGAGAGTAGTGCAAGAAGAGATCAGAGAAGACCAAGGCCTGCAAGCCATTGCGAGGACTCTGGAGGACCCAGGAGACATTGCACATGTGGACAGATTGATTTTTGATGGAAGAATAGGTACTTTCTCAGATTTATCAAGAGGGAAAGAGGAGGACGTGGAGCAGATAGAGATGGTTTTGTAGATTGGGAGGAGACAGGTCTCCTTTAATAAATACTCATCTAGCACCTACTGTGCCAGACACAGTCCTATGTGCTGGGGTCCATAGCAGGGAACAAAATAGGCGGCTCCCTGTTCACACAGGGTTTATGTTTTTCATATAATAATAAACAAGTATACATAGGAGAGCATAAGCAATGAACAGGATAAGTTTATGTAGTGATAAATGCTTGTGAGAAAAATAAAGACAGTGATGTAATGGAGAGTGACTGGAGGAAGAAGCCCACTTAGTTGGAAGAGTCAAAGAAGGCCTCTCTGAGAAGACATTTGAACAGAGGGCCAAATGCAAACAAAGAGCCAGCCTTAGGAAAGAGCCAGACACACACAAGAAAAGTTTGTTGTATTTCAGGGTAGACAGAATGGTAGCAGATAAGGGAGGAGAACGTGAGAGGTAGGTGGGGACAAGACCCTGTAGCCTGTGGTTGGTTTTATTCAGATGCAGCAGGAAAGTTCTAGTCAGAGGAATGGTGTGATGTGGTTGTTGATTTAGGAGTGTCATTCTGACCAGAGAGATGGGCAAGAACTGTCCATTGACAACTACAGGAGCCAAGAAGTCACAAATTGAACTTGGACAGTAGCAGATGGAGAGAGGTAAGTGGGTGAATTTAGAATGTTTAGCAGTTGTACCAACAGGACTTGCTGATGAAAGGCAGCCAAGAAAAAGAGATGAATCTAGAGTGACTTCAAGGGATACCATCCAGTTGGCAAGAGAGAGATTCATTTGTAAAATTGTTATTTCTCTTTGTGGAATGTGAGGATCTGGGCAACTGAGAGTAAAATCGAAAAAAGAATGGCTCCTAGGACTGGGCTCGATCCGCTGCATTAGCCCAGCATTGCCTTCCTCTGCCTTAGCCAGAACCCTTGTGCCTGTGCCATGGTCCTATGAACCGCTGATATTTCCTCCCTGTCCATCCTTCCAGCAAACCTGCTGCAGGAGTGCCCACACTCAGTTTGAATCCTTCTAACATCTTTCTCTGCATGTGTTTCCGGGCTGCTTGGGACGACCCCTAGTGATACACTACTGTGGCTTCATGGTCCCCAACTGTGGACTGCTCCTGCTCCTGTCCTGGTTGACTTGCCATGGGACTGTTCCAGTCCTTTCCATCCATAGATCACTGCAGTCCACACCCTGCCCCACACTCCCCAAATCCCCAACCCTAGCAGTGTGCCAGAGAACACCCTCCTTGCTGCTTCCAGGGAAAAGGTGTCCTGCCCCTGTGTGCCTCCCCTCCTCTTTCTCCTGCACCCCTCTCCCTTCTCTGCTGGTCTCCTTCCTGTTGATACAGACATGCGCTGTACTTCCCCACCCACTTTCCTCTCCAGCCTCCATTCCATCTCTGCCCTCTCCCTCCTCAACCCTGCAGTTCTGGTTCTGTCCTCTCTGCCCCTGATAGTGTTTCCCTAAGGGGCTAGTGACTTTCATGTATTCCCAAAAGCAATGTGGTAAATAAGAATGTGGCTATAAATAGTGCTGATCCATGAGGTCATTGCAAGGATTAAATAAGATAATGCACACAGATCATTAGCACAGTGCCTGGGACACTGCAAGAGCTCGGAAACTATTCACTGCTGTTACTGTGTTGTTATTGTATGTTTATCACTTATTTCACAACTGCCTCTGCTTGGCTGCCTCACCCATTATCCACAAAGGCAGGGACTGAATTCTTTATTGTCATAGTCCCCGGGACTAGCACAATGCCTGGTATAAGCTGGGACTTGGTGCCTCTTGGAGAGATGGATGGTGGGCCCTTAGGTTACATGGCGTCTGGGGGCAGTCTGACCTCATCCTCCACATTAGACTTTCTGGGTGGGAGCGTTTGCCTCTTGCAGCAGCTTCTTTTGTCGGCTTCCCTTCTCTCCTGCACCTCCCATGCCTCCTCTCTCCTCCCCTCCATCCTCCACATTAGGTACAGGCTGTCAGCAGCGTCGCTGGGAGCCTGTCAGCAGGAGCCCAGGCACTGCCCCCTTGAGGGCCTCTGGCTCAGCCTCTCCTCTCCTCCTTCAGCACAGGCCTCCCTGCCTGTCATACATGTCATGTGTGTGGCTCCAGCCTGTCTGGACACAGATGTGGCCACAATTCCTAAGCAGACAGAGGGGCAGTAGCTGGCAGCATTTCAGACCCAGGAGGGGTGGGGTGTCTGTGAACAGTGGCGGCATCTCTGGAAGTCTGGCCCTTTGGAGCAGGGAGATTAAAGTGTCCATGAGGAGCCACACAGAGGCAGCCCCAGACCTCCACAGATGAGGGGCACATTGGCCTGGATTGACCCTGGAAGTTGCACACTGTGGAGGCTGTCACCCCAAGCCAGTCTTTCCACTGGCAGCCCACAGGCATTTACCCAGCACCTGGCTCTGTGCTAGGAATGCCACACAGCCTGGTGGAACCAGTGACATCCTGGAAGGCTTGGTCAGCGTGGTGTGACTCAAGGAAGGCTTCAGGGAGGTAGAGATGCTGGAGTCAGGCTTATGGAGTAAGCAGAAATTTAGCACGTGACTGAGAAGGGGAAGAGAATTCTAGGCAAAGGGAACGGTAGCATGAAGTCAGGGAGGTGTTGGGAGCCTGGCAGATTCTAGAAACTGTAAGTAGTTGGATAAGCCAGAGACCTGGGAAAGGGACAGGAATGGAGGTATCTAGGTAGGACTGGAGAGGTAGACAGGAGCCAGATGACTGTGTAAACCAGTCTAAAGAGCTTAAACTTTATCCTCTAGGGAACAATTGCTGTTGGTAGAAACTCAATATCAAACTAATTCAAGCCAAAAAGGAAAGATATGAGTTTATACAGCTAAGCTCAGAAGCTGAACTTTCAGGCCCACCTGAATTTAAGGTTCACACCGAATCTTTCTCCCTGTTCCTTATGGGCTTTCCTCTGAGTCTAACTGTCCTACAGCTAGCTTTGGCCATGTAGCTGTAGAAGATGGTCCCAAGTATTCTAGGCCTGGGGATGGCAAGTTTTTTTTCCTTAAAGGACAGCCAGTAGATATTTTCAGTTTTGTGGTCCTAATAGTTTCCATCACAACTGTTCAGCTCAGCTATTATATCATGAAAGCAGCCATAGTCATAGTGGAAATGAGTGGACATGGTCATGTTCCAGTGAAACACTGTAGGCACAGAGCAGCTAGCCAGGAGGCTGTGTTGAGAGCCACAGCCAAAGGGGCCCCAGCAAACTTCCAGCTGCCAGCAGCTGTTTGCTCATCCCTCTTCTAGGCTCACATGATCATTGTAGTTTACTCTCTTAAAAGAATAGAGGGACTCCCACTTCCCCCAGTGTCTAAATGTGAAATTAGAGAGAAGAACCATGCCTCACACTTATGTCAGGTGCCTGTTCATGACTTAACTGAGAAGTGGTCTGCTGGTTGGTTAGCCTGGGATGCGTGCCCATCCCAAAAGCAGTGGGGTAGAGTCAGCTCAACCAGGATTATCCAGAATGAAAAATGGGAAGCCAGGGCAGCAGAAGGAGTGAGAGACAGACATCCACTGCAAGGTGCCAGCAAGAAAGAGCATGAACTGAGTGCCTGAAGTCACCAGTGATGATGCAGCTTGAAATTGGTCCTGACACAGCCTCAGGGCGCCAGGCCAGCCCTGCAGTGCTGACGCATGCCCTGGCCAGCCTTTCCCCCCCCTGCGCAGTGTCTGCGCCTCAGCTACTGCATCACGCCCATCAGGATGCACTTGCCCACTCATTCCTTCCTCACACACTGCTCCACCCTCCCAGGTGGGACTAGAGGGCAGAGTCCCTGCGGGCAGGGCCAGACAGAAGCCCCTCCGTCCTTGCTGCACCCTGGCCAGCCTCAGCAATAGCTGTCCTCCCCTTGAATGGGTGATTGTTGGGTTTCTCTTCTGTCTGGCGTTGTCTGTGCCACCCTCTGCTCAAATACCTCCTCAGCATTCTCCTACCCAAGTTATTTATCTTTCAAGGCCCAGCTCACTTGTTTCATCATCATCTTCAAGAAGCCTTTCCTGTATGCCCAGAATATTCCATGACCTTTAAATCCCTTATGATTCCAAAATATAGGCTGTGAAGACCTATTTCCTTCTGGTCGTTTCCCTGTCTCCACCATGAGCTTCTTGAGTGAAGGACCAGTATTAATTTACCTTTAGGTTCTTCCTAGCACTTGACACAGGACCTAGCACTGATTGGGCAAGCAGTTGCTGGATGGAGCTGCCTTTTCCAACTCCATCTCATCCTACATATAGTGCAGAGCCAGGAGCTTCCTGCACAGGCATGGAACAGTACTTGTGAGTGGGCACCTGCTGCTTGTCTCTTTAGCTTTTAGCTGCTCCTCTTAGGACATATGCCCTATACATTCACCATTCTTCTCAGACTCTTGTTCTCCCATGGGATGAGCAAGAGAAATGGCAGCATGGCATAGCCTGAAAGGCATTTAGAGCATGTTTACCTTGGTTGCTTGAACATATACCAGAGTCTTACCATGCAGGACCCTTTTTGGAGGAACTACAGCAGCCACATCCCAAGCTAGACCACGTAGATTCTAGAAAACCCATGCGCCGCCTCTGCTTTGTCTACCCCTACCACCACCACCACCACCAACAACAACACACACACACACACACACACACACACACTTCCCAGAGCAGATTCTAGGAAGGTGGATCTGTGGGATTTGGCTCTCATCTCATTGGGTGAATCTCACTTTTCAGGCCAATGACTGAATCTAACAAACGATGTGCCGTGGTCCCTGGCCTAAGTCCCCACCACTGTGTTCTGCCTTCCCTTTGCCTCCTGGGCTGCTAGCATTCCTCAAACATACTGGGAGAAGTGGCTAGAAGGCTGGCCACCCTGCCAGACACACATGTAAAGCTGAAGCTGTATGCAGCCCTAATCCAGCAAACCTACCCCTGGAGGCACATTTTTCATTTCGGGAGGGTAAGAATGAGGAGCAAGGCCCTATACTGGATCTTCTGGTGCCCAAATATAACCATTCTCTACTCCTAAAAAGACTCAGCCAGCTTTGCCTGCAGGCTTGATATTCTGGGCCTTAGAAAATGGTTTAAGTTGGGGCTGGAGTTGTGGCTCAGTGGTAGAGCACTTGCCCAGCATGTGTGAGGCCCTGGGCTCGATTCTCAGCACCACATATAAATAAATGAATAAAATAAAGGTCCACCAATATCTAAAAAATTAATTAATTAATTTTTTAAAAAAAAAAGAAAGTGGTTTAAGTTGATGAGCCAGGGTTGGGGACATTCACCTTCTTCACTGCACCTCAGCCGTGCTGAGTGACTGGTCCATGCAGTAAGCTGAAGGAACCCTTAGGAGGGTCCCAGGTTCCCTTTCCTGGATGGTCACACTGCCCCCTATGCCTACTCATAATCCTGTCTTAGTCTTCAGGACTGGGGGCAGAGCAGCCTTGTAGATCCTGGAGTCACAGACTTGTTATGAGAGGTACAGGAATCCGATCATCCCCCAGCATGTGCTCTCTTAAGGCCCCAAGCCTTCAAACTATTAGGCTCGAAGATCTAAAGAGAAAAGACTAGCAGGTTCCAGTGTAATTTCCGCCTCCTCCTTCCCCTGTGCCTTCTCACGCACCCCCACACCCTGCTGAAACCCGATCCTGAGGCCACCTCGCGTGCAGCAACTCTGGCAGGGCTGGCGGGCTGGGGCCTGTCTGCTGGAGCCTGCCGCACCCTGCCCACCCTGCCCTGCTACCCCCTTGGTCAGGGCAAGCAGGTCAGGTGTCCTTCATACCCCACTAGCCTGACCCATCATTCTATACCTTAAAGGCCACTGCCTTGACCAGGCTCCCGCAACTGACATATTGGTCAAGAGAGAAGCTCCTGGATTCTGTTCCAGGTATAGTGTGAGGCTTAGCCCGAGCCACCTGCAGAACACATACACACACACACACACAACCTTTACTATCACCCGCCCCCACATTTCCTGTTGTTTATGGCCCTGGGCAGGCACTGAGCCACCTCCCAGGATCTGAACAAAGTGCAGAGGGAACATTAGCAGAAGAGTACAAATCTACCTGGGAAGCCAGGGAAGGCTTTCCAGAGGAAGTAGCATTAGAACTTAAAGAATAAGAGTGAGTTTTCCAGGCAAATAGAGAGGAAAGGAGGTTGAGGAGTAGAGCAGAGGCAGATGTGCCAGGCAGAGAGGCTGCCTGGTAAATGCATGAAGACACCATGTTCAGGGATCTATAAATGGTGCATTCCCAAGAGAGTAGTAATCTCAGGAGGAAAATCCAGATTGCATTAGATTGAGAAATGAGTAGGAAATGAGGAAAGGAGACAGAATATCCACTGTTCTTTCTAGAAGTTTGGCTATGAAGGAATAGAAAGAGAGATTTAGAGCTCAGGGGAGTACATGGTCAGCAAAGTTTGCTGAGTTTGCTTTCATGTGGGAGAGAGTTTATATGCTTAGGAAAAACAAGTAGGGATGAGGTCCAAGGCGTGATGGAATGATGAGCTTTGGTGGTACAGATATAAGGAAGCCAAGTTTAAGGATAGAGAAAGGAGCTAAAAGATTTGCATTTAAGGAAGCAAGAAGCTGAGAGAGTTCCCCTTGGATGGTCTTGTTTTCTCTGTGAAGTGGGTAGGAGAAGAGATGTCTGCTTAGAGAAGTTTGGAAGACGACAGAGAGTGTATGAGGAGTGAACAGTGTTTGGAATAGCTGCTGAGCAAATGTGAAGGCCCAGGTGGTATCTCTGTGTATGTGTGAGCACACATGTCCATTCATGTGTGTTTTCAAAGCACCTCAACTATAAAATGAGCAAAAGTGTAGGATTAGAGAAAGCTCATTAATGTATAGTTGGGTTTGCCTAACGAGTGGTCCAAAAAGTCAAGGAACCAGGGGATACTTGGTCCTGTGGGAGGAAGACAGAAGAGATGGATGGGCTCTAGGCAAGAGAGATAGTAGACTAGAGGTATGGGTGGGAGCCAAGGGGCTTAGGAATGGCAAAAGCAAAGGAGAGAAAGAAATGGAATGTTAGGAATTCTTATTCAGAGAGTAATTGGAAATAAATATTTTTGAAGTGATGAAAAGTTCCAGAATGTGATGGTAGAATTGAGTAGCTGACTTGGAGTGGAGATGAGAGTGACTGAAGTCAAGTAGGTTATCTGTGAGCCAGAACCTTATGATGTTGAAATTTCTGAGTGTGCAAGAAATGGGTTTGTATGGAAGATAAGACAGGTGCTGAAATCTTCAGTGAACATGGCAGAGTTGGCAGATGGCTTCTTAAAAACCTGGTGAAGATAGATAAAAAGGTAATGGTGGGTGGTGGTAATGGAGGGAGGATGTGCTGGGGAGGCCATGGTACTGGCCGAGACTGGTACACCTTTCAGGGTTCTCTACTGTTCATGTTGGGAGTTGTAGGATAACAAAGAATATAGCATATTCCAGGTGCTTGCTCACATCCTAAACCTGATCCCCATAGCCATGAAAACTTGTCGGTGGCCAGAGAAGGAGAAGGAAGAGGAGGACAGAGCTCCGCACAAGGTGAAACAAGGACACAGTAGAGAACTTCCTGAATCCTTCAGCTATAGTCAAGGGTGCAAGGAAGGAAAACCTGGAAAAACATGAAAATTGCCTAAGAAAATGTGAAGAGCCACACACAGAATAGTTCTAAAACAGAGTCCTTTGCTAGTCATATGGAAATAGATGAAATTGGATCTAATCTTTATACAACCAAAATGGCTCACAGATTTAAATGTAATAAAATGAAGACATCCTGGAAAAAAAGTATGGATGAATTTCCCTGTGAGATGGGGATGAGGAAACCTTGCCTAAGACCCCAAATCCATAAGTAATAAGGGATATGATTGATATATTTGACTACATTTTTTTAAAAAATCTATTGCTAAAGAGAAAAAAGAAAATACCACAAGCCAAGTAAATAAAACAAACAGGAAGAAATATAAATTATATCCCAGAGGGCTTATATATTTAATATATAAAAAGCTTCAAAAAAAGATAAGAAAAACAACTAATATTCTATAGAAAAATCAGCAAGAGATCTGAACGAAGTTCACTGAAAACTGCAAATGGCCCTTGCATATATGAAACAATTATTAATTTAATTTGTAATTTTAAAAAAATGCCAGCCAGGTACAGTGGTGCATGCTTATACTCCCACCTACTCTGGAGGCTGAGGCAAGAAGATTGGTTCAGCCCATGAGTTTACAACCAGTCTGAGTAGCATAGCAAGACCCCTCTCAAAATCAACAGCAGCTGGGCACAGTGGGACACACCTATAATCCCAGCAACTCAGGAAGCTGAGGCAGGAAGATGGCAAGTTCAAAGCCAGCCTCAGCAATTTAGTGAGGCCCTGTCTCAAAAATTTTTAAAAATTGGATTAGGGATGTGACTCAGTGGTTAAGCACCTCTGGGTTCAGTCCCCAATACCAACAAATAAATAAAACAATAGCTGGCACAGTGGTTCATACCTATAACCCCAATAGTTTGGGAGGCTGAAGCAAAATAATTGCAAGTTTAAAGCCACCCTCAGCAATTTAGCAAGACCCTCAGCAACTTAGCAAGGCCCTGTTTCGAAATAATAAAAGGACTGAGGATGTAGCTCAGTGGTAAAGCATTAACACTCTGGTGAGATGCTCTTTTTTTTTTTTTTTTTTTTTTGGTCCCCAGGATTGAACTTAGGGGCACTTCTACCACTGAGCCACATCCCCAGCCCTGTTTTGTATTTTATTCAGAAACAGGGTCTCACTGTGTTGCTTAGTGCCTCACTAAATTGCTGAGGCTGGCTTTGAACTCAAAATCCTCCTGCCTCAGCTTCCTGAGCCACTGGGATTACAGTTGTATGCCACCGCACCCGGCTGAGATGCTATTTTTTTTCCCATCAGATTAGTAGAATAGGAGTGTTAGACAGTGTGCTCTGACAATGAGACTGTTGAGGGAGCGGCACTTTCACACATGGCTTGTGGGTATTTGAAAATGGTACAATCTCTGTGGAGGGGACTTTGGCAATACAGAGAAAATTCCATATATGAATTTTCCTTTTGATCCAGCAAATACTTCTAGGAATCTCTTTTACAAATACATTGGCAAAGGCTATGGTTGTGGCTCAGTGACAGAGTGCTTGCCTAGCACATGTGAAGCACTGGGTTCGATCCTCAGCACCACATAAAAATAAACAAATAAAATAAAGGTATTGTGTCCAACTACAACTAAAAAAATTAAAAATTAAAAAAAATGAAAAGGGATAGGGATGTAGCTCAATGGTAAAGCACCCCTGGGTTCAATCCCTAGTACCAAAAAGAAAAAAAAAGAAAGAAATAAGAATGTCTACATATACACATATCTAGGTATTATTTATTTGCTTTTATCAAAAATCAAAAGAAGAATAAAATGAAAGCTAATAAAAATAAATACCATTAAGAGATAGCATTTTAACAAGAGATAGACACAGAGATGAAAGCTAGATTTCTCTGAATATGTTTTGTTTTGTGAATTTAATTTGGGAACTATGTAAATCTTAAATGAGGAGAAAGCAGCCCTAAAAAGCAAATGCAAAAGAAACAGATGAACCCAACTATATATTAATGATGAATTAAACTCAGCAAAATTATTTCAGATGGCAAAAGCAAAGTAATTTGTCTATGCATATAGTGGGATACAGAGGACCGAAGGCAAAAACAACTACAAAGAAACCTTAATTGTTTTTTTTTTAAATTTTTTTTTTAAAGAGAGAGGGAGGGAGGGAGGGGGAGAGAGAGAGAGAGAGAGAATTTTTAATATTTATTTTTCAGTTTTCGGCGGACACAACATCTTTGTTTGTATGTGGTGCTGAGGATCGAACCCAGGCCGCACACTTGCCAGGCGAGCGCGCTACCACTTGAGCCACATCCCCAGCCCCACCTTAATTGTTTTTAGTAAAGAAGTGTGAGTAATAATACTGATATTCTGAAACTATCATATATTTTCTACAGGTATATGTTAGGATAAAGCAATTAAGTAATTATCATAATGTCACTAGAAACAGGGATATCAGCTTAAGAAAAAGATACAATTATAAAATCAAAAAATGTTAAGTAAGTCAGGTGCAGTGGCACACACCTGTAATCCCTGGAGTGGCTCGGAGATTAAGGCAGGAGGATCTTGAGTTCAAAGCCAGCCTCAGCAAAAGCGAGGCACTGGGCAACTCAGTGAGACCCTGTCTCTTGAGTAAAATTCAAAATAGGGCTAGGTATGTGGCTCAGTGGTCAAGTACCCCTGAGTTTAATCCTGGTACCAAAAAAAAAAAAAGTTTAAGTAAACTTGAATTTTATGCTGTGAATTATATCTTAATAAAGCTATTTAAAAGTACAAATCTTATTAAACTTAAATTTGAATTGAGAATACCAATATAAATGGTTTTGCTTTTTTCCCAGTTTGGTCCATCTGGAAAACAATGACTAACCCATAGCAGTATGAGAATTCCTTAGCCACACAGGTGGTGGTCTCTCAATACCATTTCTAGCTCTTTGGGAAAATGACTGATTCCAGGTTGGGACAAGAAATGTACCAGGTAAGCTTATAGCATCTTTTCAAGTATTAGAGCATGACCAAAGGATCAAGGAGACAAGGTGAAAAGGCTTCACTGGCCAAAGACCAAATACTCTGAACATCAAGAAGAATAACAAGACTAGAGTAGAGCTCAGTGGTAGAGCACTTGCACAAGGCTATAGATTTGATCCTCAGCACTACAAAAAAATAAATAAATAATAATAATAATAATAATGATAACGATCACAATAGATTGGCATATATCAAATATGTTAAAATGTATACTTTTTTTTTTTTTAGGGCTTGAACTCAGGGACACTCAACCCCTGAGCCACATCCCCAGCCCTTTTATGTATTTAATTTAGAAATAGGATCTTACTGAGTTAGCATCTCACTTTTGCTGAGGCTGGCTTTGAATTTGTGATCCTCCTGTCTTAACCTCCTGAGCTGCTGGGATTATAGGCGTGTGCCACCACCACGCCCAACCAAAATGTTCAATGATTAAAAGGGAAAAGAAACTATCATCATCTTTGGAGAATGCTAAAGAATCAGTTCGTTGTCCTGAAAATTGGTAAATAAAAGGAAAAAATCAAGCATTTATCTCAAAATCTTTTTTGGATGACCAGTTCTTTAGGATAACCAAGCAGCTGAGAGAAAGGTCATAGAAATTTATGAAAGTTTACACAAATATCCTAGCATCTCCTAAAGCAGGGTGCATGTAGGCAGCTTCAGTGGCTGCTAAAGGCTTTCCGTGCAAAGGGGCTGGAATTTTATGAGCTCCAGCCTGGAATGCTGTAACCCAGTGACAGTCTTAACACCACAGGGAAGCAACCATGTGTTTCACAAAAACTGTCTATTATATGTCTTCTTGCCAAAAGATTCCACCCGACTCTTACTAGCTCTAACTCTAACCACCAGTATGCAGAATGCAGGGGATGAGGAATGTGTTCAACATCTGAATGCAATTGGGAAAATGTGGGTTAGAGTGGGGAACCCTATAGAACAACCTGTTTTCTTCACCAACAAGTTATAAGGAGAAAGAAGAAAGGAGGAAACCTATGGATTTAAGAGATATAGAAATCAGCTAAATACTGTGTGTGGACTCTGCTTCCATTCTGATCTAATCAAACCAACTGTTAGAAAAGCAACAGCAATACCAACAAACACTAATGGTGCATTAGAAGAAATCTGAAAACTGGATATTTGTTGATATTAACAAATTATAGTTAATTTTTTTAGATGTGATAATCCTTTTAAGAGTAATTATTAGGTGTGGTTGGTCTTTAAGGTATCTGTCTTTTAAAAATTAATGCTAGAATATTTTATGAATGATATCACATAATAAACCACCAGTATACAGAGTGCAGTGGGATTTTTAAACTAATACATAGAAAGTGGGTGGGATATAAGAGAAACAAAATAGACCATCATTAATAGTTGCTGAATCAGGGCAGTAGGTCCATGGGGAGTTCACTGTACTGTTTTTTTCTATTTTTGATATGTGAAATTTTTCCTAATAGAAAGCTTTAAAAATAGGCCTGAGGGGCTGTGGTTGTGGATCAGTGGTAGAGCACTCGCCTACCATGTGTGAGGCACTGGGTTCAATCCTCAGCACCACATAAATAAATCAATAAAGGCATAATGTCCATCCACAACTAAAAAATATTTTTAAAAAATAGACCTGATTTGCAGCTCAATGGTAGAGCACTTGCCCTTAGCACTGAAGTTGGGGTTTAGGGAGAGATTTAAAATATATATACATAGGAAGGAAAAAGAGTGCCCTTTGCAGAGAAGTATACCCAAATAGCAGAAGGAAATGGCAGAGAAGGGCTGACCCAGTCTTTCAAGGGATATAAAAAGAGGCTACAAAATAAGCGCTTAAAACATGAAGGCCTGACAAAAGAATGAGGTGAAGTGGCCAGTGTCTCAAAACAGGTCATAAAAGCAATAGTTTACACACTAAGGGCAGAGGTTCTCGAGGCGTTATTAGTCCTATTTAATGCTTTTTCCATGATCAGTCCCTGAACTTGTTTTGGCTATTACTAATGTGGCAATTCCTGCTCTGGGGCAACATTTTCATTTATCCATCCTTTACATGTCAATTTTTAGGGTTGATACATATCACATTTCCAGCAGCTTATAGTTTTTGTTGTTTGATACAGTCTCTATATTAGGAGAACGTCAGGCTACAAAGTGATGGGAACAGAAAATATGTGTGAATGTATACCAAGGTTGTTTCTGTGTTATAGGGTTATAGATGTCTGTGTGTGTGTGTGTGTGCGTGCACACGTGTGTGTTTACCTGTGGTTTTTCAAAAATAACACACATTATAGGTTACCAAAAAATAAGATTTTTTTAATATAATTTTTTTAGTTGTTGATGAACCTTTATTTTATTTATTTATATGTAGTGCTAAGAATCGAGCCAGTGGGCTGGGGATGTGGCTCAAGCGGTAGCGCGCTTGCCTGGCATGCATGCGGCCTGGGTTCGATTCTCAGCACCACATACAAACAAAGATGTTATGTCCGCCAAATACTAAAAAATATATATATATATATTAAAAATTCTCTCTCTCTCTCCCTCTCTCTCACTCTCTTTAAAAAAAAATTTAAAAAAAAAAAAGAATCGAGCCAGTGCCTCACACATTCTATATAGGCACCTTACCACTGAGCTACAAGATTTTTTTCGCATAATATACTTGCCAATAGTCTTTGAAAAAAGGGGAGTGGATAAGAAAGGGGAAAAAAATATGCCAAGATCATTTGGTTAGATCTTAGGAGATTCTGTTAGCATATGACATCCAGTACACATTGGGAAGCAGATAAAATCCTATCCAAGCTTGACTCAGAAACTTTACAAAAATTTTATAAGCTCAGTCCTGACACAAAAGGAGCAATTCTTGATGCAGGGATATCAAGGGACTTTGTTCCCTTTGATATCACTCACAACCTGGCCAGGATCCTCAGTGCCTCTGGTGAAACCTCAAGCATATTAATTTACTTAGATCTTGTGTACTAGGCACAGGAAATAGGCGTTGTCCTCATACACAAGGGAATTGCACTCACTCAGTTGCTGGCACCCAGGAGTCTAAAGGAAAGCCATTCTCAGCTTGAGGAGCTATGGAGTGTTGACATCTCTTAGCAATAAGCAGTGGGGGAGGGAGCAGGACTGAACATTTTCCTCCTCTTTCAAGTTCATGTCAAAGTTTCTAATAAATAAGACCTGAGTAATCACTGATCCTGTTCCTCCTGGGACATGGGTATCATGGTGGTAGTGATGATGGGGATAAGAAATAGACGCTTATGTTAGGAGGGGCAGATTCTAGTTTTGGGGCTTCCTGTTATTCAACGGGCTGATTCAGGTTGAGTTAGAGTAAGGGCAGAACCACTAAGACCTAGGCTACATTGATCATTCTTAGTCAGAAAGGCCCTAAGTAGCCCCCACAGCAAGACTGTCAGCACACAGTAAGTCACTGGAATTGGCCATCATCTGGGCTGGAGTGCCCAAGTTAGAGTCCATGTACAGTGCAGTTCTCCAAGCATCTTGAAAGAGGTTGACTTCTCCTGTGTCTTTACCTCTGTGCCTCATTTCCCTTTGCATCTCTGCAGACCTCATCCCATCTTCCCAAGATTGCAGCCTGCCCTGCCCAAGAACAGTGACATTTGATTTCTCTCTCCTCTCTCACCCTACCCCTCCTATTTCTCCTCTAGGCCAAAATGAACCTCTCCCCTTAAACTTGGAGCTCTTTCCTTCTCTCCATCAAAAAATGTACTCCAGGGGTTGGGGGTTTAGCTCAGTGGCAGAGTACTTGCTTAGCATGAGCAAGGCCTTGGGTTTAATCCTTGACCCTTAAAAAAAAAAAAAAAAATTCATTTCTGTCCCTTCTAATCTGAAAACTCACCTATCAGCCCTGCATCCTAATCGCAGGACTTTGCTTTTTCTGTTTCCTACCAAACTTCTATCTCTTATAACTTTTACCCTGCTTTGCTTTCTTCTTCACCCTGGGTGGTCTACCTCCCAGAATCTTCTCTAAAATTCTTGTCTCCTTGTGCTGGCTGTACTTTTGGATATTTTTCTGCTGACTGGACAGCATCTTATCCCCATGTTCCCAGACTGCAGGAACAGAGTGGGCAGCAGTGACTGTAGATGGATGCGTGGATAACCTTCCAGGGAGCTTCCAGCTCTGAGACATTAAGCTCACTCAGCAAATCTGGTCCCTCCACTCCTACAGCTGGCCAAATAAAGACTGATCAGGCCTGCTCCCTCAGACTCAGGCTCCACTCAACAAGATCAGCAGCTACCTAGTGAATAGGCTGGGGTGGGGCAGGTATGCTGGAATGTGGACAGTGGCTTCCCACAGTCCCATCTCCAAGACTGATGCACGGAAGAGCCAACCAGTGCTCCAGCCTATTGCATTTTTGTGATCCTCAAAGCCCTGTTGTATTCCAGGTTCTCCAAGCCAGCACCCATGTTCCTGGATGACTCCTTTCGCAAGTGGGCTAGGATTCGGGAGTTTGTGCCGCCTTTTGGGATTAAAGGTCAAGGTATGTTGGGAACCCTGACCTACACTAACATCTCATTCCCTAACTGTCTGCCTATACTTCAGGACAGCACTAAAGCCTCAGAAATCCCGCTCTCAGCGGCACCTTGTTTCCTCCTTCCTTTTCTCATACTTCTTTAATGGAATATTTACAGAACCTGCCGCTTTACCAGGGGCTGGGTCTATAACAGTGACATAGATGGATACCATTCCTCTCCTCAAATAATTCTAGTTTAATGGAAATACAGGTACTCAGAATGCAGGACAGAAGGGCTCTGCCGGGGGGAAACACAAGATACGGTGAGATCACAGAAGAGAGATGCCAGACATTATATAGAATACTAGATGTGATGGGCAAACCAGAGGCCACCCCCCAGAAACATCCATGCCTGATGTCCTCCACCCTGACCTAGATTCCCTTCCAACTATTCTTGTTCTGTCTGTGGCTAACCTTTCCCCCCATGCTCTCAGAAACTACCCCCTCCATCAACTTAGGGACCTCCCCACACCTTTTCCCTCCTAATAAGACTTCCCACCCTTAATGGTTTAACACTTCTGCTTCTGAGTTGAGTTCCTGTGCTGTTTTGTGGTCTGGTGGGAAAGAGCTGGGCTTAAAGTCAGACACATCAGATCTCCATACTACCTCTTTACAAGCTGTGACCTTGGACCACTACTTAGCCAGTCTATGCTTTAGTTTCTTCATCAGCTAAATGGAAAGTATCGTACTATTGTATAGATTGTGGTCAGAATTAAAACAGCTGTTATAGGGGTGGTATCATTTGGCCAGGAAACTCAAGAATGTCTAAGTCCTCTATTCAGCCATCCCACCCAAAAAGAAGACAGTGACCAGCAAGAATGCTGACAAACTGACACTTTGATTTTAAGCTTCCAAGGGCATGGAGCCATGCGAGGAACTCCTTCCTTCTGGATGCACATAGCCAAGCAGCCTGCTCTTTTCTCCTAAATCCACACTTCTAGACTGATCATACAGCTATAAAGACCAGGGAAGACCAATACAGAACCACTAGCCAGCAGCAAGAGAGCAGCTGTGCTTATGAGTGCCCTTTCTATAAAGAATCCCTCCTAGAGGGGCGGAGGTTGAGGCTCAGTGGTAGAGCACTCCCCTAGCATGTGTGAAGCCCTAGGTTCGATCCTCAGCACCACATATAAATGAATAAATAAAATAAAAAAGGTATTGTGTCCAACTACAACATACATATATATGGGTTGTTGTTTGTTTGTTTGTTTTTAAGAATCCCTCCTAGAAAACCAGGCCCATCCACATCTTAACCTTGCTTGGCCAGTTAGTGGTGTGCCATCACACTCAGATGCAACATATTTAGAAGACCATTTAAAATATGTTGATTTTGGTCAGGTGTGGTTGCACACACCTATAAAATCAGAAGTTCAAGGGCACCCATAGCAATTTAGCAAGATGCTACCTCAAAATAAAGAACTGGAGATGTAGCTCAGTGGGTAACATACCCTGGGTTCAATCCCCAATACCAAAAGAAAAAATATACGTGTGTATAGATAGATAGATAGATATTGCATGTTTTAAGCTTTACATATGCATATCATTATATATACATTTGTGTGTGTGTATATTCTTCAAACCAGTTTCTTTGCTAATTTTTTAATACCTTTATTTTACTTATTTATTTTTATGTGGTGCTAAGGATTGAACCCAGGGCCTTGCACGTGCTAGGCGAGTGCTCTACTGCTGAGCCACAACCCCAGCCCCTCTTTGCTAATTTTTTTAGCTTTATTTCCATGGATACCTATTGCTCTAGGTCATTGATTTGTTTATTTTATTTTATTTATTTATTTTGACTACTCTGTAATGTTTCGTGTACCACATGTGATATTTTCCTTTGGACATTTAGGTTGCTACCAATGTTTTGCTATTACAGTTTTGCAGTAAACATGCTTGTATAAATATATGTTTTTCAGTTTTGTGCCACTTAGAGTAGAGTTGCAAGAACCTAGTCTATGCATACCTATATCCTTATTTGGTATTTTTAAGGCGATTTCCTTTGTGGCCAACACCCAATTTATCTTTAGATTTTTATGTACATTAGTTTCTATCTTTCTGACAACTCTATATGGTAGGAATTACCATCTTCATTTTAGAGATGAGGAAACGAAAGCTTAAAGAGTTAAAAAAGTCAGATCACAGAGCTCTTATGTAGCAGAGTTCAGAAGGAGAGCAGAAACCATTGTCAGAAACAAAGAGGCCAAGAAGATGAGACCTGAGTAGTTGTCACAGGATCTAAGAGCACAGAGATCCCTGGTGTCCTTGTGGAGAGCAGCCTGAGCAGAGTGCGGGTGGGCAGGTGCCAGGCTGCAGAGAGTAAAGAGGTTAAAGAAAGGCCACCTGACAAAGAGCAGGGTTGGAGATTGGCAGTGTGAGAGGGAGGAAGCGAGGAAAAGGCAGTACCAGAAACAAGCAAGTGTCTTCCTGGTTGTGCTCCTCATCATTGCTTTTCTCATTTGTTCCTGGAGTCTACTTGGTGGGGCACAGAGGTAAGCACATCATGGTCTCTGACTCTGGGTAGGGACTTCCATTTCTGGAGGAGACTGAGATGCTTCAGCTTCCAGGCGAGGCCCTGGCCTAGGAACACACGTCCTGGGCCTGACTACAGAGTCTCAAAGTCCAATGAGTCTCCAAGGAGGGTGAAGAAGTCCTGGGAAGAACTTGCATGCTAGGGTTAGAGGACTGGCTCCTGGTGGAGATATTTCTGCCTGTCTCCCTGCCTCTGTCTCCTTTTTCAGGGAGAAAGTTGTAGTGACCTGGCCCAACATAGCTTCCTCTCCCCACCCCTGCCTTCACTGTGACCCCAGGAACTTGTGCTTTCCAATAGGGTCATTAGCAAGCATTTTATGGGAACGTAAATGACCCTCTAATAACTCCTACCTTTGTCCACAGACAATCTGATCAAAGCCATCTTGTCAGTCACCAAAGAGTATCGCCTGACTCCTGCCTTGGACAGGTGAGCCCCTTGCTGTCCAGTCTGCTGGCCCCAAATGCCTGGAAAATGCCAGGTGTTGAAGTTCAGCTGGCCTTCCTGGACATGGCCAGATTCTCCAGCATATCTGCACATGTGACCTACAGTAGTACACACACTGGTGTGGGTGGAGCAGGTAAGTGGATGCACTGCACTGGACTTGAATCCCTGGGAACCGTCAGCCTCTCAGACAAGACTCTGAATCCGCAAGCATCAGGTTTGAGGTTTAGACCTGAACATACTGGGGTCATAATCAGCCTGGTCCATGAGATTGAGGGGTGGTAGGGGCAAGGCTCATGTCCAGGAGGCAGTGATGGCTATGAAGCTAACAGACCCTGGAGCAGGGAAGCTCCAGGATCAGAGGTGGCAGAAACAGAATGAGTAGACTCTCTGGTGGCTACTGGGAGCCTGAGTGCTTCTGAGTTAAAAATAAGCCAAGCCCTGAGTCCTGGGGCCCCGAGTCCTAGACTCCTGTCCTTGTTTTCTAGTTCCCTGTCCTTGTTTTTCTTTATCCTGGACCCCCTAGATGCCTAAAACACCCTCCAGCCCTTGGAAACCTTTACCCAGAATGCTATCTTACCACGCACTCTTCATCTCTGAGTCAGGTCCCCAAGCCCCCTATACCTGTTTCCCTCAGAATATTGGAGAGTCCCAGAGGCCAGCTTCCCACAGTATGATTTTGGACTCTTAGAAATACTGCCAGGAGGCTGGGGCTGTAGCTCAGTAGAGCACTTGCCTAGCACATGTGAGGCAATGGGTTCAATTCTCAGCACCACATAAAAGTAAATAAATAAAATAAAGGTACTGTGTTCATCTGTAACTAAAATAATAAAATAATTTTTTTAAAAAAGAAAGAAATACTGCCAAGATCCCTTTTGTCTTCCTCTATCCCAATGTGGTTCTGGCAGATGGTATAGGTCAAGGGCCAAAGAGACAGAAGGAAAGAGGTCTGGGAGACAGCGCTCCACAGGCCTCCACCTCTTTCTCCTCAGCCTCCGCTGCCGTCGCTGCATCATCGTGGGCAATGGAGGTGTCCTTGCCAACAAGTCTCTGGGATCACGAATTGATGACTATGACATCGTAGTCAGGTAAGCTCCCCACACCAGTGTCATGGGCACCTGAGTGACCTGGCCCAAACCCCAGTCCCTGAGCCTACTGAGAACTCTCTGTCCATCTGATCACTTGGGCTTGAGGTCAACAGAAGCCTCAAGAATGCTTGGTTGGAGGGTTTTGAAATAGACAACTAGGTGACACCAGATGTGAACTCCCTATTCTCTGCACCTGGGTTATAAGGGGGTCACAGCGCTTCCCCAAACATAGGCCCAAGGCAGGCTCTGATTGAGCCTATTCTCTGTAGACTGAACTCAGCACCAGTGAAGGGCTTCGAAAAGGACGTGGGCAGCAAAACAACATTGCGCATCACCTACCCTGAGGGCGCCATGCAGCGACCTGAACAGTATGAGCGTGACTCTCTCTTTGTCCTCGCTGGCTTCAAGTGGCAGGACTTCAAGTGGTTGAAGTACATCGTCTACAAGGAGAGAGTGGTGAGCTCCCCAGCACCAGTTCCTTCCCCCTTACCCTAGGCCTGGCCCTGGATCCCCCAGTTTCCAAGTCAGTCCCTCCCCTGAACCCCATGAAACATAAGCAGGAGTCTTCAAAATAAGCATCAATGACCCAAGGCTGAAAGATAATAAATGCAACCAAAAGGCAGAGGCCAGGAGGTGACAGGGTCCCAGACCAGGCTCCTGGCACTGAAATGCCTGTTGCTTGCTCCTTGCCTCCAGATTCCTAGGGCAAACCATTTCCCAGCCTTCTCTGGCCAGACCCCAACAGCCTCCAGGGGCCTTCCCTTGGCCTTAGATCCCCAACGAAGGAAAGCTGTCATCTCTAAGGCCACAGGCCCTGTATTAATCCCATCTTTACATTCTCCTGCCCTGGCCCTGCAGCTTCCTCCCTGATCTCCACTTTTCTCATGAGTTCTCTCTGACTCTGGTCTTCTGGGTCTTGCCCTCTTTCTCAAGGAAGGGAGGAAGGCTTGATGTGGGCCCTGGTACCATTCTTCAGGAACAGCAGGCCTCTCAATTTGAGGGTTCCATCTCCCAGAACCATTAGTCCAGGTCTGCTTCCCCTGACCTATAGCTGGGTCCCTATCCTGCCATTGAGTCTGGTTCTAGTCTTTGGGTATGAACAGATTCTGTACTCATTATTCTGGGCAGGCAAGGTCTGCACCCATTTCTTTAAAGAGCTCATGTGGCAGAGTAGGGTCAGAGTAGACTACCCACTGAGTTCTCTCCTGAGACCTCTGTTTCCCAGCTTTGGGCCTACAGGAACACCTGCCAATTTGTTCTGGGTCCATCCCCACTCTCCTCCCCTCCAGCTGTCACCAGCAACCCGAGGGGAGGGGTGCTACAGACCACAGGCCATTCATCTTCTGATACTTAAACCTCTTACCAGAGATTGATGACAAATGGCCCTCTGCCTACACTAAGACGCTAGTTGTTCTTTCTGGAGGTTTAGAGGAGAGTTGGGGGTGGGAACAGCTAAACCTGCCTGTGGGGGTCTCAGTGCAATTTGGTTTAACTCCACAGCCCTTTCCCAAGCAAGGCCAAATGCAGGCAGTGTCAAGTAGGTAGCAAGCAAGAGAGAAGACAGAAGTCAGGTCCAGAAATTCAGGTAGGTGGGCCAGTGGGGAAGGGAGCCCATCTCAAAACCAGGCTGAATAAGGCTGCTGGGCTCTACTATGTCCAATCCAACTTCCCAAAGGGAAGGAAAGAGCCAGGCAACAGTGACCATTAGCCTTCAGCCAGCCTGGCTTCAAGCAGCCCATATCTGCACAGACCAGGCAGAGAATGGCGGCTGAGGGAGTAACCCCTCTGTTATCAGAATCCTAGAGCCCACATTAGTGTCCCTAGAGCTAATTGGTAGACACTTTCAAGGGAAATATGGGTGAAAACTGGGTCTGCCTTGGTGAACCCTAGGAGTTCTAGGGGCTGCTTTCTCAGGCCTCTTGCCCATCTCCCTTTCCCCTCCTACCATGTCCATTTTCTCCCCACAAACACATGTCAAAGCCCCAGGCCTCCCTCAAGGCTGGAGCTCCCAAAGGACAGAGCCCCGACCCCACTGGTTTTTATCCCTCAGTGCCCAGGCACCATAAATTATATGGGCTCAATCTAGAATTGGCTTGAACTCCAGTCCTGCTTCCTGATGGGCATACTGGGAAAAGCCTGGCAGTCCAAACAAGTCAGGGCCAGCCAGGTAGGTGTTGCTACTTGTTCCTTCCAAGAGCATCATGGCCAGTCAAGTCAAGGATCTTAGTTCATCCAAGGGAAAAAGGAAAGAAGAAAACAAGGAAGCCAGCTAGAGTCGGAGGAAGCAGGTAGCGGGGCCTCACTGCTCCCTGAAAACTGAGGAGCTTTCCACCTGACTTGGCCTTGGCAGCAGGAGGTCAAGGTCCTAGAGAAGTGGGGTGAGCACTAGAGTGCTGAGGCCCCTGCTCAGCCTGTCCTGGCCATGCATCAGGAATCCTGGGCCAGCCTCGTGTGGGTGAGAACTCCTTCCCAGAGTGGGTGGGCATGAGTGGGAAGGAGACAGAGGTGACATTAAGGAGTCCTCTGCAGTACCAGAGTCACAGGTGGTTTGGGCCTAGAGTGAGCCTCCAGAGGAATGCCCATGGTCTCACCTCTCCCAGCACCTGGAGTTGGCCTGCCTGGGCCCAGTATTACCCAGAGGCCTCTGTAGTGCCCTTTTCCAGCCCAAGGGTCGTCCATGACCTCTCCATGCTCTACTCCCATGTCTCTGGCCTCTGAGACCCAGGTAATGTGAGCCAGGCTGCTTCTCCAGGCCACTCATGCCTGGTGCCTTGCCATAGGGCCCAGCCATAGTCTTGTTCTGCTATTGCAGCAATGGGTCCTGGCCATGCAGCTTCTAGCTACTGGTGAATTCTACAACTGTCAAGAGCCTTACCTGCAGAGTTCTGGCAAGAGGCAGCTCCACAATAGTGGGAGCCAGAGCCTGGCTGGGCAGGGCTGGAACAGGTATTAGACCTCAGTTACAGCTGTTGTCCACTGCTTGCTATATAAGCAGTAACTTAACAGCGGGTACCTTTCAAGTACCCAGGAGTCCTGATGTGGAATGGGAAGGGGGAAGATATGGGAAAGGAAGGCCATACCAGGCTACCTTTGCACAAGATTGGCCAAACTTTCTTATCACATGGGAGCTTTCCTCTTCACCATATGTAGCCATTTGGTTCCCTGATTCACTGGGCAGTAGCACAAATAACTCCAACAAGTTACCAAAAGATCTCCCCAATCCTAGGAACCTTGGCCAAGCCAGCAAGCAGGTATAGAAGTTCCTAGTAAGCCTTGTGTACTCAGGAAAGTACCAGTTGATGGTTGAGTAGGGAAGCTGAGGCTAAAAGGCGGGGGATGTGGAGGTGCTGCCCTATATGAACCCTAATGGGAAGGGGCAGCTTTTTGAGGAACACTTAAGATATCTGCAGCCATCCCCCTTGCACTCATGCATTTGCCAGGCATTAGTGAGGTGTGTTGGCATTGCACTAGCCCCGGGGGATCCAGACAGAATAAATTCAACACTGTTTTCAACTCAGAGTTGCTTACAATCTAGAGGAAGAGACAGTTTTAAAACTAGAGTCACCGTGCAATGTGGTAGGTACCGTGAGGGGGACATTCCTAAAGCAACCCTTGGGGCAGGCAGGGAGAGACAGAAAGCCTCCTTGAGGAGGTACTACTGAGCTGGACCCTAAAGGAAAAGTTAGGAACAATTAGGTGAAAGGTGTTACAAGCAAAAGGAACAGCATGTGCAGAGGCCCACAGAGACAGCACTCCATTCAGGGCACAGCCCGGCCGTGTGTCAGAGTGCTCCTGAATGTCTCAGTTGCTGTGGCCTGTGCATTAGGAGGAGGCTCCTAGTGCTGGACAAAGGCTGGAGACACCCCATCTGCTGTCCAGATGAAGGGCCCATCCAGCACTGGGCCAGGTCAGTGTGCATGTGGTTCTAGCCCTGCAGGGAGAAGGGAGAGGAAAAGGGCTGGGGATTGGCACCTGAACATACTGGACAAAGCTGGACCTTCTAGCCGTAGTTTACTCCCTGGGATGGGAGGGAGGAAAGGAAAGATCTCAGAGGCCAGCTGTGGCCCCACATTCATGCTCAGGGGGACTAGGTCCCTGAAAGAAACAACATGTTTTAAGAAGGTCAAATGGTTTAGGCTGTATAGTTATATAGACTTTGGTTTAAATTTTGACTATGTCCTTTATTACCTGGATTACCTTATATTTCCTGCCCCCTTAGATTTAGTCTCAACTATACAACAGTAATGGTACTGCCCATCTTTTACAGTTATTTTAAAAATTAAATAAGATGAAATTGAGAAGCACCTAGTACAGAGACTGTAGTAAGTTCTCAGCCTAAGGCACATATTGATGTTATTTGCTATTTTTTGTTATTGGTAGTGGTGTTACTATTAGAAAAGCTCTGTTGCATGGGGACACAAAGCCTTTTTCTGTCCACACTGTAGGGCCTAAGCTGGGTGGTGACCTGAAAGCAGGGATCAGAGGCCAGACCTAGAGGAGGGGGAGACAGGAGCCTCCTTGGAGAATGGCAGCAGGTATGCGCTAGCAGTCTGAGAAATTCACAGGGCAAACAAAGTCACCAGATCCCTGAATGTGAGGTCTTACTGGACCAGGCCCAAGCTGGGGATTAGATGCCCAACTGCACCTGAGCCTTTCCTTTGTTCAGACCTAAAAGAACTCTGCCCAGAAGGATCCCAGCCTGGGCACCACCTAACCTGAGGAGACTTGGGACAGGGCCTACACTGTGGCCCCAAAGGCAGAGCCAGAAACCATAGGCTCCACTCCCTGCCTCCTGGTGTACCATTTCCTTTGCAGCCATCTCCAGTGGCTATAGCCATTTCTTCCCTGTGAGGGCCCAGAGGACTTCATGCTTCCTCCTCATACTGCCTCCTGGCCATTGCTCCTCCACCTCAGGAATGGGGCTCGTGTCAACACCACCCACCATCTGCACCTTTCATCACTGCCATCTGTGACCATCTGGTTACTGTGTCTCATAATAATTATTATTGTCATTCTCTTCTTTTACTCCCTCACTTCCTTCTCCTGTCCCCTTTTTTGCTTTTTTTCCTCTCTTCCTCTGTTATTCTGTCATCAACATCAGAGCTGTCATTTATTAAGCTCTTCCATTTCCCAGCTTTCCTTACAGTAATAGGCATAATTATCCCCATGAGAGAGATGGAAGCACAGAGAGGTTGAGTTGCTTGCTTAAGGTCACACATCTAATTAAGTAGCAGAGGCAAATTTAAACTCAAATCTGACTGCTCCAGGGATCTTCCTAAGAAGTAAATCTGACCTGACTACATACCTTGCTGCTTAGAGTCCTTCATGGCTCAGCTCCTATCTGCCATGGCCTGAGAGAACGCTGAGAGCTACGGTTTACTGTGCCTCTCTACGTGCCAGGCCCTGGGCTACGTGTGTGTGTGTGTGTGTGTGTGTGTGCTATCTCAGCCCGCCATCTAACAACCCCGGGAGACAGGTACTGAGTCCTAGTAAGTGGCAGAGCCACATTTTGGACCACTTTCACCAACTGCACTGTAACACTTCTCCTTTAGTCAGTGATTCTTTCTTTCAAATCCAAATCTATCACCAAAGTCATGTGAAATCCCATGTCCCACTCGACAGTTTCCTCACCCCCACCACCCCCTCCCTGCATCCAGTCAGTCCAGTCACCAGGAGAGAGAAATAACTTAGAGCTGAGGTTGTAACCCATGATGGTACCTTGCTGGTACCTTGGGGCCACTTCTGCCCTGTGTCTTATGTCTGGTTGTTGGTCTTCTCACAGCTCTGCCTTCATCATCTTCAGCTTAGCCATGCCTCCTCTCTTCCTTCTGTCCAGCCCTACCCCAAGCAAACCTCACATCCAGCTGCAGAGGGAAAGTAAAGGTGCCATTAGTCAAAACCTGTGACTTCCCATCTCCATTCTACACATCCTTGCATCTGGCCCTCCTTTCCTCCTCCACTGTCCATCCAGGGTCCATTTTCTCCTAAGCCTTCACCTCTCCTCTCCCCTCATCAGGAGCTATCTTTCTTCACTTGTTTCTTTCTCACCTCTTTATTGAGCCTCCTCTCACATCTATAAATTTGTTCAAGTCTCTCTCACCTTGAAAATAAAAAAGCCCTCGAGCTCATGTTCACCTCTCTCCCTCTCTCCTTTCTCCTCCTGACCTGGTATCCCCATGTTTGGGGTTTTGTTTTGTTTTGTTTTGTTTTTCCTCCTTCTGTTTCTCAGCCCCTCCAGCCTAGTTTCCAAACCCATCCCTGTACCAGCAGTGACTTTCTGATCCTAAATCCAGCGGATACAACCTCTGCCCTCTCATTAAGGAACCACTTTCTTGGCAGATATCCAGGGTGTATTTACTATGTACCAGGCATAGTGCTAGGTTCTGGGGACAGTTCTTTGTTCTTACAAGCCTGTGGCCCCAACCCTGGAAGCCTCCTTGATTCCCCCATCTTCTTTGCCCTGACTGCAATCAGTCAGTCTCCAGATCCATGCCTCTTCTACACCTACTTGCTTAGACTAGTTCAGCAGCTTCCTATTTCCCTGACCCTTATCAGGTTTCCCTCCAATACATTCTCCACTTCTTTATTCACTAGTCCTGCAAAGTGTACATTTGACTGATTTGTTCTCTCTCTTCGTGATTGCCCCTTGTCTAGGTACCAGCAGCATTAATATCACCTGGAAACTTTTTAGGGGAGGAGCCCACCCTAGAATTTCTGAATAAGAAACTGGGAATGAGCCCAGCAGTCTGTTTTAACAAACCCTCCCAGTGACTTGGATATAAGCTCAAGGGGAAGAACCATTGGCCTGCAGGATAAAATTAAAAATCCATAGCACAGCACTCCAAGAGCTAACTTCTTCCAGTGCCCCCTTGTCCTTGCCACTCTCTCTCTTTTTTTTTTTTTTTTTTTTTTTTTTTTTTTAGTACCAGGGATTGAACTCTGGGGCACTCGACCACTGAGCACATCCTCAGCCCTATTTTGAATTTTATTTAGAGACAGGGTCTCACTGAGTTGCTTAGCGCCTGCTTTTGCTGAGGCTAGTTTTGAACTCGCGATTCTCTTGTGTCAGCCTCCCGAGTCGCTGGGATTACAGATGAGTGCCACTCAGCCCAGCTGTCCTCACCACTTTGCACCCAGCAATGCATTCCACTCCGGCAGTACCACAGTGTGAATCCTATTTCAAGGCCTGACCCCTTCCCAGGGCTGCGTTAGATGCTCCTCTGGGGGGCCAAGAATACTCTTGTTTTATCTCCTTAAGCCCAGCACCTCCAGCAAAGTGTTTCAAAGTGAATAAATAAATTTGGAAACTGAGGCCCAGAGCAAGGGAGAGTCAGAATTCTGACCCCAGACCTGTGGCTCCCAGTCAGGGAGGGCTCTTTCCCCACAACTAGGCTCCCCTGCTCTCATTACCACTGGAGATGATTCTTTTGGATTCGGAAACTTGCATCCTGTAGCTCTCTTCTTGCCTCTTCTGGAAATATCTTTCCCCTTCACCATGTTTGATCTTCTCTCTGCAGTTCCGAGATCATTCTTCTTGATAAAGAAATGAAAACTAAACAGTCCCTGGCACTCTACCTCTTTGTCTAACAGCATCACAAAGTCCGCCCCAGGCCAATGCCTCTTTTTGTTCTTTGCTTTTTCCAAATATAGCTTTCAAAAGGTTTTTTGACCCTCTCCTCATAGCATACAACAAAATCCAATGGACTAAAATGTAAAATCGAAAAATACAACTAAAGACAATTTTGAGGAAAATAAAATAGAAATCAAATCTCAGGAGGGAAAGAAATCTTTTTAAAGCACAGAGTGCTAAAAAAAATCCAGTTTGATAACATGCTGATTTAAACTAACAAACCAAAGGACTAATACACAACTTTGAAAAGTAGATTTAGAAAATATGACAAAGGGTTATTATTATGAGGTGGACAAGAAAACACTGGAACTCCAGCAGCTTACAGACAGGAGATGCATATTTCAAATAATGTGTTTAAATTACACTACAGGATACTAGCAAGAGTACTCTCAAAGGTGCTATCAAAGGCTACTGGTCATAATATCAACAGGGACAAGGTTTTTGGAAGGGAAACTATACTTGGGACCAAGAGCCATCTCCTAAAGGAAGGGGAAATGTGCAAACAGATTTTTATTATGGTATTATTTACATTAGCTATGTTAGCTTTTCATCATTGTGGCAAGACCTGAGAAAATCAACTTAAAGATTTATTTTGGCTCATAGTTTCAGAGGTTTCAGTCTATGGTGGGCCGGCTCCATTGCTTTGGGCCTGAGGCAAGGCAGACCATCGTGGTAGAAGAGAATAGCAGAGGAAAACTGCTACCTTATGGTGGCTGGGAAGCAAAGAGAAGAAACGACCAGAGGAAAGATATATTCCCCAAGGACATGCCCCAAGGACCCACCCCCTTCAACCAGGTTCCACCACCTTCCAGGAGTCCATTCAGTTATTGGAATAATCTGCTGATGTGGTCAGAGCGGTCATGATACAATCACTTCTCCAAAACCCTATCTCTGAATAGTGCAGCATTAGAGTCCAAGCCCTCAACCTGTGAGCCTTTGGGTGATAATCCAGATCCAGACCATAACAGTAGCCAAAAACAAACATGATCTAAGGAGTTTGTAATATAAATTATGGTTCCACCACTGGATGGGTGAAGCAGAAGCACAGGGACCTGCAGAGGGTGTGGGCACCTGGACCAGCCATCATGGCTGCTCTCCCCCTTTCTCTGGGAAAAGCAGTGGACACAGTACCAGATTCAGCGTTTGGTACTGAAATGAAGCTCTAACTCTGCCACAGCCACCTGTTATACTACTGTCAGAATTGGGTGGGACAGGCTAACGTCTGACTCTCCATTCTTATCTGCAGTGCCAGTCATCTTCTGAGAAGTGAGATTGAGCGCAATGAACATTGCCAGCCCACTGGGCAGAATGCCCAGTCACAAGGCAGGGAGTAACTGTGTCAAGAAGAGGTACAGGGCCTGAACAAGGGTACAGATGCCACCCTGGTCAAGAGGGTCTGGTCACTTCATCCCTTGACCTCCAGGGTACTTACGTAAGCCTCAGGCCTTAAGGAGTCTACTTGCTTCAACCCCTTGTAGAAGTTGGCCATATGAATGTGAGTATTTCAGGCACAGAAAACACCGTTGACAAAGCATGTGATGTATTTAGTGAATTAAAAATAACTCAAGCTGGGCAAGTGGCACATGCCTATAATCCCAGTGGCTCAGGAAGCAGAGGCAGGAGGATCACAAGTTCAAAGACAGCTTCAGCGACTTAGTGAGGCCCTAATTAACTCAGTAAGACCCTGTCTCTAAATAAAATGCAAAAAAGTGCTGGAAATGTGTCTCAGTGGTTAAGTGCCCCTGGATTCACTTCCCAGTACCAAAAAATTAAAAAAAAATATGTTTATTATTTTGTTTATTTATTTTATTGTGGTGCTGAGAAGCAAGGGGGAGGAGATGATTTTAAAAGTCATTATTCTAATAATTCAGTATAATAGATGTGGCATGGGTAGTACTACCATTAGACCTGGGCGGGAGGCATCTGTCCCAGCCGCACTCTGACCCTCCTCCATCACAGCCTTTGCTATAGAGAGAAGAGGCATATATGAGGCCAAGAAGAAACTCCCCACCCCAGGCCCATGCACTGGTATAAGACCATTACCAGGTCCTAGTGACTTCCATATTCCTTTTTCTAATAGTATCAAGTACAGTTCCATCCTCCTGAGGACAGAATCCAAATCCATGCTCACCCCTAAGTCCCAGGAGGGCTATAACTGCTTTACAACTTGATTTATCACTTCCAAATTTTAGACATGTAGCATGTCTAAGTTCATTTGTAATTTTGTCCCTGACCCCACAAATGTTAAGGGTGGACCTGCATAGACAGGGTGGCAGAGACTGAAATGACACTGGGTACACAGAGATTGGAGGGTCTGGTAAACCACAGTCACATCAGGAAACTTGTACTTTATCTTGATGACAAATAATAGCAGAAGCTGAGAAGATCTGACTTCGAGCCAAAACATGTATGCATGACTTTTTGTGCCATGACACAAAAACACTATAAGCAGGAACTCGGGGCTGGGATTGTAGCTCAGTGGTAGAGCACTTGCCTAGTATGTGTGAGGCCCTGGGTTCGATCCTCAGCACCACAATAAAATAAATAAACAAAATAAAGCATTGTGTCCATCTACAATTAAAAAAAATATTTTTTTTAAAAAGCAGGAACTCATTATTATCTTTATTCTCTAGATGAGGATAATGAGACCTAGAAAGCTTAGAGAACCTATCCCTTGGCAGAGTAAGTAGTTTGGGTATCAGGGTTCAAACCCAAGACCTTCACTTTTAGCTATCAACACAAGCTGTTTCAGAGGACAGCTGAAGATTTTAAACCTGAAAGTATCAAGATCAGACTCAGGAAGTGAATGGATTGAAAATAGGCAAGGTGTAGCTGTTAGAGTGACTCTATGAGAGTTGGTGTCCTGTCCCAGGCAGTAGCAGCAGGGAGCAGGAGTAGACACATCTGCCCTACTCTTGGCTGCAGAAAGGCAGCCCATGGAAATCTTAACCCCGAGACCTCTGCCTTCAGGGGGCAGGGAAACTGCATCCACCTTCCTGGCGGGAAGGTGCTTTCTTCCCAGATCTCTTCCCCCTTGCTTCTGGCTGTTCTGACAAGAGCAGAACAGGTTGCATCAGCAGGAGCTCCACAGGCAGGAGCTGGGCCCAGACTTGACTGTGGCAGGCACATTCCTGGAGGAGGAGGGATTCAGCAAGGAATGTAGCCCACAGCTGGTCTCAAGGAGAGGTACAGCATTGACTGGCCTGAGAGGCCTCCCTGAATTGTGTCCCGTGAGGCAGAGAAATGTACTTGAGAGGCCACAGCCAAATTTGAACCTTGCAAGTACAGGCTTCATGGGATAGGACTGTGCTGGTGGCAGACCTGGCAATGTCACCAGCAACAAGCAGGTCTCCAGCACCCAATATCTACCTGCAGAAGCCAGAGGAGAAATCTGGTTTCCTACTCAAGAACCAGGATGTGCACAGGTGTGGAGGAGTGCTGGCCTTTTTTGTGGTAGCTGACATTGCCAGCCACACCCTGCCCTTGAATCTCTTGGCTTCTGCAATACTCAGTCATAATAAGTAAGATTTATTAAGCTTTCACTGTATACCAGTCACTGTGCCAGATGCTGTAAAACACAGCATCTCATTTAATCCTCTCAGCTCTTTGGGAAGTAGGTCTTGTCATCCCTGTTTTATGCAAGAGGAACTTGAGGCTTAAGGAGATGACGTGATGTGCCCCAGGTCACAGAGATGTGGAATCGGGTGTGAGCCCCAGTTTTCCACACTGAAGAGCCTGTGCAGTTGCCTGCAGAAGGCCATGTGTCAGTGCTGGGGTACTTTTTGTTTGTTTGTTTGTTGTTTTGAGAAGATGAGTCATAGATTTTTTTGTTTGTTTTTAGGAGAGATGTATGAGGTTTGGTTAGTACCCAATATTTTTATGGCCAAGAGGAACAAATAAATGTACAAATCACATCTTGGTCTTACTATTCCTCCTTTCCCTGAGATTCCTGAGGAAGCTCTTCTACCTCAAGACCGTGACTGATGGGAAGGAAGAGAAGAAGCACTCAAGTGTGTCAGGTCCCTGTTCTCTAATGGGGGTCCCTGGGGCTCCAGCCCTAAGCACATGACTCCTTCCCCCAGGATCCCAACACCATCCTCAGCCAGTGCTGACTTCCAGCCCCAGGGTGCTATGAACTACAAAGCATGGGCATGTAGCGGGCAGGGGCAGAGAGGGGTCAGGCTTCCAGGAGACAAGCCTGGCCTCAGTTTACCCACTGTTGCAGAGAAGCAGTGAGTCGGGAGGAGCTGTGTGTGTGTGTGTGTGTAAGAGACTTCTCACTTACTACCAGGAAATACAACACACTTGATATCCTCAAATCTAAGTAGTCAAATTAGTCATTTCTCCTCCCGTAAATATTAAAGGTGGAAAGAGAGGCTGTAGCTTGCCCTTCCCCACTGAAGCTTTTTTCAGATTCTTAAAGGGATTTGAGATAATAAGGTAATTTCTTACAGTTTTGCATAGTGATTAAATATAGGGCTTTAGCCCATGGGAAAGTCCAAGAGGACTGTGTCGGGGAGGGTGCCACGTCATGAAAAGAACTGGGTTCTAGAGTTGAATTCAGCTCAGATTCTCATCAGCTATGAATGTGTGTCCTGGCAAATCCCATCCAGAAAATAGGTCACCAAGAAGCCCCTGACTCACTGTAGAGCTCTCATAAGGCAAAAGGAAGGTCTCATTTATCTTTAGTTTCAAACCCCAGACTTCCTGAAGTGGGAACAGCAATGATATAAATGGTGTGGCAGAAAGAACAGCCATTCTGGAGCCAGAACTCTCAGATTTGAATCTGGGCTCAGCTACTTGGAGGCTGTGTGACCTTGAACATGTTGCTTCATTTGTACCTGTGAAGCGGATGAAAGGTGAAGAGATTTCTGCTAAACCAGCCTCTAGTCTCACACCCCCAGTGTGCCCGCTCCTGGATCTCATGCCCTTCTGAATGACCCCTATGCTTTCTCCTTCCTCCTCTTTGGTGTGTGTGTGGGTAGGGGATGGGGCAAGCACAGACAGGAGCTCCAGGTGGGAACTGTTGGGGCCTCCAGGGACAGGGATATGCGACTTGGGCTGACACCTGTTGTTCCTGCCAGTACGGAGCTGTCCCACCCCTAGGGCGCCCAGAGTTCTACCTACAGTCTTGTCATTTCTCCACCTCCCTATTCCTGCTGGGTCCTGCTATCCCTCCTTTTACCTCCCTTACACACCCTCTCCCAAAGACAGAAGGGACATGGGAGCTACATGAACTGGCATCTGTTCATTCAGTCTGATGGGCCAAGGCTGAGAAGTTTGCCCCACAGGCCTCTCCTCTGAGCTGATCTGACTCATGGAGGACAGAAAGTATCTGTCAGAGGAAAGAAATGTGCTACAGAAGTGGGAGACAGGAGGAGGGAATGGCTGGAGCAGCTGTCCACTGAAGGGGCAGCCACAGAAGAGGCCAGCAGGGGCCGCTGGCTGCTGTGACTACCCTATCTCATTTCACCACTCTCTCTTGCCCAGGTAGGCTGGATCCTGGGCTACAGAAATTAATCAGACTGGGAGCCCTGCCCTGTGGCGCAGAGTCACAGCACACCACTGATGTGTGCTCACCCTGAACTATATCACTTAATTCCCACAGCAGCTCACAAGGTAAACACTGATAGTGCCCCTGCTTACCCACAAGGAAACCATGTGTCACTTGCCTGGGATCCACACAGCAAGTGCCCAGAGCTGCAGCTGAACACCAGGACTACAGGTCTATATTTTATCACCTCTTGAAGGTTAGAGGTCAGTTCTACCATGTGATGCAGGGGGTCAGGAAAGAGTTGAGGGAGAGGATGGAAGAGGGTAGGGTGGGTCATGTGGGAGAGGTGGGAAGGTGAAAGATATAGGGAGCAGCAGAAGCCCTGAGGCAAGAATTAGCTAGGGATGGTTCAGAGAGGCTTAGACTGAAACCAGGGGCAGACAGGGCTTCCTGTGGGCAGAGTTATGTGATCCCATTTGTAATTAGATCACTTGAGCAGAGTGGAAGGAGTTCAGGAGGTAGTCCACTTTGGGGACTCATTCAGTATGTGTTGAAAAGAGAATGGAATTCAACAGTTACTTATTGCGTACCATTTATGTTCCCATCACTCTACTGGGGTATTTTTCTAGTCGAAAGACTGAGCAGTGATTACAACAGTGCAGATGGGAGAAAGACGAGACCTGAACCTGAGGTGGGAGCAGTGGCTTTGGGAGCAGGGCAGGGAACAGTGAGATTCTAAGATGATAGAACTAGAGACCAATAGACAGATGTGTCAGAGAGTGGGGGAGAATCTGAAGTTGGTTCCCAGGTTTCTGGTCTGGGAGGTAGAAGGACAGCGGAGGAAAGGGGGATACAGGAGGAGGAATAGATTTGGGGACATGAGACAATTCAGATGTCCAACAACAGAAGGCTGGTTACGTAAGTTGTGTACATCTGTGTAACAAAATAATTTTAATGTCTGTGACATTCCATGATATAGGTGTATCAACAAAACCTCTTAACTTTTGTTAAGAGTTTTTTCTTGATTTTTCACTTTTATAAATGACACTATAATAAACTGACTTTTTCAAAGGTCTTCACCATTCCCATCTTAGAAGGGCAATTTGGGGGTCATCTTCAAAACCTTTGAAGCCTTTGATATGATACATGTTGTCAGATTGCTTTTTATGGAAAGGCTGTGCCAAACTTTACTCCTGTGGCAGCATAGGAGAGTTGGGCCTCAGCGTCTGACCACTCATGCTGTGAAACCTGTATAGATGCACATATACATGCGTGCATAGACATTTAGTGGGTCAAAAATTATCCCGTTATTTTAATGTGCATTTCCTCATCACTACTGAGTCAATTTTTTTCATGTTTATTAACTTTTTTGTATCTTTTAATCCATTTTTGTGGGATCTTATAGAATTTTCATGAGTTTTTAAAATACAATTTTTTTATTATTTGTGACAAATCTTTTCCCACTTTTTGTCTTCCTCTTAATTTTCAACTTTGCTTGCTTATTTGTATGTTTGTTTTTGCAGTGCTGGGGATGGAACCCAGGGCTCAGTCATGCTAGGCAAATGTTCTACCACTAAGCCACATCCCCAGACTACTTATTGTATTTTTGATGTACCAAAGCACTTGAAATATATGAAGTTCAAATCTTTTCTTCTTTATTGCATTAATGTTTGGAAAGTTCAGTGCTAATGTATACATCTGGTTTTTCTTTTTCTTTGTTTTTTTTTTTTAATTTTTGTTTATTTTTTAACAGCCTTTTTTTTTTAGTTGTAAATGGATACAATATCTTTATTGATTTTTGTGTGGTGCTGAGGAGCGAACTCAGTGCTTCATGCATGCAAGTTAAGCACTCTACCACTGAGCTACAACTCCAACCCTCTTTGCTTTTTTTTTTAATATTTATTTTTTAGTTTTGGGTGGACACAATATCTTTATATTTATATGATATTGAGGATCGAACCCAGTACCTCATGTATACCAGGCGAGCACTCTACCAATGAGCCGCAACCCCAGCCCTTTTTTTTTGCTTTTTTAACATTTAGTTATTTTGTGTATGATGTGAGAGAAGAGAAGGTAAATTAATCTTTTTCCCAAATGCAAATCTTTGCATATCACTTGTTCCACAGATGGTGGCACTTCCTTTATCAAAACCTATGCATGGGCTGGGGCTGGGGCTCGTGGTAATGTGCTTACCTAGCATGCATGAGGCACTGGGTTCGATTCTCAGTACCACATACAAATAAATAAAATAAAAAGGTTCATCAACAACTAAAAAATATTTAAAAAAAAAAAAAAAAACCTGTACATGTGTTGATGCTGTTCTGTTCAGTAATCTGTGTCTTGATTCTTATACGTATGATAGTGTTGTAACATGAACAAATCCATAATATACCCTAATACCTCATTTATAAATGGTGAGAAGCATTACTTTTCCCTTTTAATTCTCTCGGATAGGTTTTTAGAATCCTTTGGGTAAATTTCCAAAACCCTTTTGAGATTGTTCTTAGAATTGTGTTCAGCCTGTGTCTGGGAGGAGCCGGCCTCCTGTTGGTGGTGTTCAGCCTTCCCTCCAGGAATGCGGTTTGTCTCCCTTTCTTTCAAGTCAACCATTTATGTCTCAATAAAGGATCATAGTTTTCTTTCTATAATTCTCTCAGATTTCTGAGATTTACCACTCAGTTTTTGATTTTTTTGTTATGATTGCAAATGAGGTCTCTTTTTGTTTTATACCTGGGGGTTGTTTCCTCTTGGTGCATTAAATTATTCATTCTAAGTCTTGTTGATTTTATTTGGTTTTTTGTTTGTTTGTTTTGTTTTGTTTTGTTTTAGGCAAGTAAACTGGCTGGTAATAAGTTACATTGGAGCCCACAGTAATGCCCCTGGCTCTGGGGCTGGTTGGGTCTTCCTCCAGCAGTACTCAGACACCCAGTTGTAAGGGTAGAAAAGGGAAGTTAGAGTGATGCCAAGGTCAGTGTTTCCCAGTATGGGCAATAGAAGGACAAGGGACAGCGTACTAAGGGACCTCACAAAACTGGTTGAAGTGATTTACTCTGGGGTCTAGACCAAGAAAGGCTGTGGGAATCAGAGGTCTCCCTGTGTTTGGGTGAAAGGGAAAGGTTAAAGAGAAGAGGTTGGGGGCTGGGGATATAGTTCAATTGGTAAAGTGCTTGCCTTGCATGCGCAAGGCCCTGGGTTCAATCCCCAGCACCACAAAAAAAAGGGGCGGGGGAAAGGTTGGGTTGGGGATGTGGTTCAGTGGTCGAGCACTTGCCTAGTATGTGTGAGCTCCTGGGTTCCATCCCAGCACTGCCAAAAAAAAAAAAAAAAAAAAAAAGCAGGTGGGTGGTTGTGGCCTTGAAATAGACACAGGTGTCAGGCTCAGAGATGATGCCTTGCTGTTACGGGACCACGTGACCGTGGTCCATGAGGGAAGAATGAACTCTTGTTAATGAGGCTGAAGTCACCCAACTCTAGTCCGTGGCAGAACTGGGGTTTACGCACTGTTCTGCTGTTCTATGCCAGCTCACGCTCTGTCTTTATTTTTCAGGTTCACTTTAGCACAGGTGACTGAGGGAGCCAGGAGAGACAGCAGAAGGGAAAGCAGGCAAGCTCAGCAGAGCAGATAGGAGGGAGAGGGCAGGCTCCAGAGGGCCCCTCAGCTGCTGCCTCAGGCAGGCGGGACAGCTGGACCACAGCTCTTCCTATTGGCCCAAGGACCCCCTCAGGCCAGAGCATTGTCCTCTGAGAGTGTCCTGTACCCCGTGCCCTGCCCCACAGCCCACTTCCTCTCCTTCATTACACACCCAGGCCCCACCACATGCTCACCCTTCCCCCTCACTTACCATGTTTCTGTCACACATCTCACGTCCCTGCCACATGCCAAGGCCTTCCTAAATCAGCTGGTTTATACCGCAGGCCCCAAGTTGCCCATCTACACCTCACCCCCATCTCATTTCTCATTTATCTACACACTTAGGTCCCTGCCACTCACCCAGACCCATCATTACCTGTACACCCAGCTCATGACCCCTTGCACTGTGTCCACAGAGTGCATCGGATGGCTTCTGGAAATCGGTGGCCACTCGAGTACCCAAGGAGCCGCCTGAGATTCGCATCCTCAACCCGTATTTCATCCAAGAGGCCGCCTTCACCCTTATCGGACTGCCCTTCAACAACGGCCTGATGGGCAGGGGGGTGAGGCTCCTGGGCCCCTGGGAAAAGGAGGGAGAATTGGGCCAGAGGATCCTTGGGAAGAAAGGAGTGGATGATAGGGTGGGTGGCAATGGCCCTGGGAGGTAGTCTTCAGGGAAGAGGGCTCTTCTTGGCAGTGGAGCACAGTTAGCTCCATAGAGCCTATCTGTGGTCTCAGCCCCAAGGTTGAGCTCCATATGCCTCCTCTCCCATTCTCCAGAACATCCCAACCCTTGGCAGTGTGGCAGTGACCATGGCGCTACATGGCTGTGATGAGGTGGCAGTTGCAGGCTTTGGCTACGACATGAGCACACCCAACGCGCCCCTGCACTACTATGAGACCGTGCGCATGGCAGCCATCAAAGAGGTTCGGGGCTGGGTGCGGGGTAGAGCCAAGGGAGGGGGGCTTTCAGCACAGAGGACAGACTCTGATGCATGTAAATGAGTGGTAAAGTGACAAGCCAGCTGCCCAGAGCTCCCCAGGAAAGCCCTGCCTTCCCTCAGCTAAGCAGAAGCACAGGAGGTCCACTTCATGTAGGCCTCTGACCACCAACATCCTACTTGCTCCTCTCCCCTGAACCCAACCCCTTCCTCAGGCTTTTCCTTGAACTCTTTCTCTCTATGGGGCCCTCCCTCCCCTTGTCTTCTACCTTGCCCTTCCTTGCTGCACCCCCACCCATAGTACATTAGTTGGCACCAGGTCAAATGGGCCTCCTCTGTGATCCCTGTCTTTTCCCAGAGGGCTCATTTGCCCCTTGTACAACCCACAAATAAACATTGCCCCTCAGTCTCAGGAAGAGCACCTGTACCTCTTTCACCCTTCCCTGTGACCAAGCATGGACACCCTTTAACACCCAGAATTTCTCCGGGAAATCCACATGTACAGGTAGGTTCCAGCTCTCCTAGACTCTTGGCCTCTCCTGGCATCACAGCGAGGATCCCATGTGGAAAATCTGAACTCTTTCTCCACCTTAGCTTCTACAACCCGCCTTCCACTGACCCCAGCCTGAACCTGGAAATCTCAGGCCAGTGCCCTGAGCAGCTTCTCTGCCCTTACATCTGGTTGATGGAGGGTGGTTGGAAGAAATCTCTTATCTGTGCAGATTCATATCTCCATGACTCTGCCAACTCTATTTCCTGCCCATCAGTGTCTTTATCTGCCCCTCTCCAGCTCCACCACACTGTGCTGGCGCTCCACTCCACAGGTTCCTACAACCCTCCCTCCAGGGAGAAAGCCAGAGCTCCCACTGGAGCATCCCCGTTGCACTCCTCACTCCCATTCAGCCCTTTGCCCCCACCTAACACACGTCTCCTGAAGGTGACCTGTGTCAAACCGCCAAATCATGATCTCTCAGGAACACTTCCCCCATCCCAGCAATACTAAATATTGAACCAACCCAGGGGCACTCTGCCACTGAGCTACACTCCGACACTTGTTATTTTATTTTGAGAAAGAGTCTCAATAAGTTGCATTGACTGGCTTGAACTTGACAATCCTCCTGCCTCAGCCTTCCACATAGCTGGGATTACAGGCATGTACCACCACAACCAGCACAAAAACACTTATGATGATGATAATGTGTTGACCACTCCTTCCTGCTTAGGCTTCTGAGTCAGTAATTTCTAGTGTTCTTCCTATTTCACTTAACTCTTCTCTCATTCTCTTTCTCACGTCATAGGTTTGGTCTACCCAGACAATCTTCTCACTGTACATGTTGTCCAGATTTACATCCCCATCCATGGCTTCAATTACCATCTGTTTTGTATTAGGTTTCTGGTTCTGTCTTGTCTGTTCAGGCTGCTATTCCAGAATACTATAGTCTAGGTAGCTTTTAGAAAGCAGAAATTTATTTCTTATAGTCCTGGAGGCTGGAGGTTCAAGATCTGGGTGCTAGCAGATTCGGTGTCTGGTGAAGACCCACTTCCTGACACAGATGACTGTCATCTCACTGTGCTCATGCATGGTGGAGAGTGTAGGAGTCCCCCTGAGTCTCTTATAAGGATACTATTCCTGTGGGAAGTGGCCTCTGGAAGTACAGTTAGGAGAGGATACTAGCTGCAGTGAGAACAGCACCAAAGGTAGTGAGGTAGTGAATGGCGGGTAGAGACTGCAGGAGTTGCACATAGTAAGTGCTGTCAGGATGTAAAAGAGACTGGGTGGGGAGAGGCTGAGCAGTAGCTGCAGGGTGAAGCAGTTCCTGTTGGAGTCCTGTATACAGCAAAGAATCTGGGCTGGAAAAAGACTGTGAGCAGTAAGAACAACTACTCGCTCAGATATAAGGAGGGCAGTAGTGATTGCCCAGAGAGAGGAGAGCAAGGAAGAAGCACAGGTAGTTAGAATAGCCACCTGGATACCAGTAGCTCGGTAAGAGGAGCCAAAGACAAAGGTAGAAGGCTGGAGGCATAGCTCAGTGATAGAGTGCTTGCCTGGTACACACGAGGCCCTGGATCTCCAGCACCACAAAAAAATAAAATATTCCTCAGAATTTTTTTTTTAAGGTAGGAAAAGGAGCTAGCTGCAGGAGACCCTGCTGAGAAGGTGGGTTGTGCAGTAGTTGAGCGTCTGTGTCCAGAATCCTTCCGCAGCAGTGCAGAGCTCCAGGGGCCTCCTAACTTCTCTACAAAGAAGAGGGAGTTAGCAAAAGATCACCAGAGAGAAGGGCATCACCTGGTCTGAGAGCTACACCCAGGGCAGACTTTTGTGTTCACTTTTTCATTATAAAAAGAAATCATCTAGAGAATGAAATTAATCAAATCATATGCATGTATAAATATGACATAATGAATCCCACCATTATGTATAGTTATAATCCATGGATAAAAATAAAATATTGGCAATAACTACTATATAAAAAAAGAGAAAAGTGTCAAACATAAGCATAGAGAATAATATACTTAGCTCCCATGTACCAGTTACCCACCCATGGCCATTGTTTCGTCTGTCCTTCCTTTCGTGCTCCCAACCCCAGTGATGACTTGGACAGGTCTCAGCAGATCTTTCTGGCCATAAATACTTCATTGGGTTACTCTGAAAGATAAAGAGTATTTTTTTAATTATTATTATCATGCCTAAAATAGTTGACAATAATTTCTTAGTGTCATCAAATATTCAGTCTTCTGCTGACCTGTTACCCCTCAGTGACTCCTAGTGGGTGCTGTTGAAACTGACCCATCAATTGGTTATTTCTCCCCAGGAGAGGGAGGTGGAATAAGTAGTTTTGTAAGTTTCTACATGTGCTTGAATCCTGACCCTTCCATTGTTCTGAACCTGTTTTCTTGCCTATAAAATTTAAATTCCATTCAACCAATGTGTTTATTGAGCACTTATTCTGTGCCTAGCACTCCCTGCCCTCAAGTAGAAAGAAGTTCAGAGCCAAGGAATATAGGGAATTCTGCTGATAACTGCCCGAGTTTCAGATTTAGAAGGTTGGAGATGGTTGACTGGACCAAATAAGGGCTGACAGAGCCCTAAATTCTTGGCACCAGTAAATACTATCTGTGAGTATAGGTGTGGTGAAGCTCAGCGTTGACAAAAGCTACAGTTGGGTAAAAGCCAGGACTGACATTCATTCCTTCATTTATTCAAACAGTTTTTTTCATTCTTAGAGGGACTTGGTCATTCAAACTTCCTAGTAAGAGTCCTGGGGATGGGGAAGAGTCCTATCCAGGAAACCCTGAAAGGTTGCATCTTCCTTGTAATTTCACATTAACAACAACAAAAAAAAAATACAAAAAAAAAAAAGCCTCTTCTAGTGAGACGCCATAGTGCACACCTAGCGACTTAGAAAGCTGAGGCAGGGGGATCACAAATTCAAGACCAACCTCAGCACCTTAGCAAGGCCCTAAGCAACTTAGTGAGACCGTGTCTCAAAGTAAAAAATAAAAGGGCTGGGGATGTGGCTTAGTGGTAAAGCACCTATGGGTTCAATCCCCAGTACTAAAAACAATGTCTGGGGGATGTGGCTCAATGGTGATGTTCCTAGGTTCAGTCCCTCATATTGCAAAAATATAATTAGATAGATAGAGCTATATATAAAAAAAATTATTAATACTAGTCAATTGTCTTTATCACAAAAAAAAGTATGAGGGGCTAGAGTTGTGGCTTAGTGGTAGAGCGCTTGCCTAGCATTTGTGAGGCACTGGGTTCAATCCTCAGCGCCACATAAAAATAAATAAATAAAGGTATTGTGTCTGCCTACAACTTTAAAAATATTTTTTTAAAGTATGAGGTGATAGGTATATTAATTAGCTTGATTTAATCATTGTACAGTGTATATGTATAGCAGAACATCATATTATACCCCATAAATAAATATAAATATATATGTAATTATTATTTGTCAATTAAATTTTTTGTTTTTTAAAGTTAGGCTCTGCTCCTCAGGCTCTCTGGCTCCTGTGATCAGGGAGGCAGGATTTCATCAGCATCCCCAGGCCTGGAGAGTGAATTCCATCAGGCCAGAGTGACTCCACCCCCTTGCTCTTGGACTTCAGTGACTCACCTGCCTGCCCTCAGGGTGTATAGAACCTAGGTGCTTCCAGACTAGCTGGGTGGGATGGAGTCTGAGGAAACAGGTCCTTCCTTCAGAACTGAGGAGGAGACTGGGAAGCTAACACCACCCAGACTTGGGAGAAGTCAAGGGCGGGTTCTGAAGGAATGAAGAAGGTGGGATGCGAAGGTTGTTTTCTCTGAGTCTTGGGAAGAGGGATGAGTTAAGGCACACTGCAGCAGAGTCGTCATGGTCTTGTAGGCACCGTGGACGATAAGTCTCTGCCTTAGATTTCTAGTCACAGAGCTTCAGAGGTTAGGGACCGTAGAGAGCAGCCCCTTGAGCAGCCTATTTCATCACTTCTCCATCTCTTTTCTTCTAGTCTTGGACTCACAACATCCAGAGGGAGAAGGAGTTCCTGAAGAAATTGGTGAAAGCACATGTCATCACTGACCTAAGCAGTGGCATCTGAGTGGGCCCAGCACTTGGCCACGTAGGCCTAGGTGCTATCAGAGCAAGTAGCAGCCACCTGTGCAAGAGTCCTCAGACCCAGAGAAGGACAGTGCCAAGAGGCCCCAGGGGCAGTGAGGCCTTGGTGGGGTAGCCAGAGCTGTGCCTGTTTGGAAGCCAGCCTCAGAGACCAGCACTCAGCCTCTCTCAGCCTGGGTCCATGAAGCCAGAGGGCCAGGAGGCCACTGGCTGTGCCCAGCAGGCCCAGCATGCAGGAGGTGGGACATTAGGCAGCATGGCTGCTGCCAGAATTGTTTCTCCAATCAGTGTTTGGTGTATTATCATTTTGTGAATTTGGGCAGGGGGGAGGGGGGGATAATTTATTTTTAAATAAGGTTGGAGATTGTTTGGTCCACTTGCTGTGCAGGAAGAGGCCCACTAGAGGGCCCATCAAGCAGTGGTACCAGTTAGCTCCCTGGAGGGTAGGAATGCGGTGACCAGTCTGTGCAGCACTCCAGGACCATAGGGAGGTGGGCAGCATCTCATGCCAGTCCCCCCCCCAGCTCACCACACTGTTTGGCCTTTCTTGGGAAGAAGATGGGGTATTCCCACTCACCAGCCCCCAGCTGTCCTGCAGGGAAACCCTGGAGCCATCCCTTCGGAGCCAACAGGACAGCCCTGGGCTAAAGCCGAGAGAACTCGAAAGCTCAGGAGGCCCAGCCCAGCTTAATGGGAATGGCTGTCCTCCCCAGCCACACCTGATCCATGGGACACCACCCCGGCCTGCACTGACCCACTTGGCAGGTGTTCTGGGTTTCCACAATGAGACTGCTAAGTCCTTGGGTTCTGCCTTTAGCCTGGACCAGAGGGAAGTGAGGCCCAAGGACTTTACCTAGGCCGCGACAGCCATCCTAGGCAGCCCTCATGGAAGCAATAAAGACCTTCCCTGAACTTGGCCTCCTTTTTTGCTTTTTCCAACTTTCCTGGAAGAAACAGGAACCCAAGGCTCCAGCCACTCTGCTAAATCCAAGGGCCTTCTCTCCAGCCCACAGAGTATCAGATCCCTTCACTTCTCATGTCCTGTGCAGGACCTAGGTGGCTATCTAGGAACCTCTGGGGTCTTACCACATGAAAGAAAGACCAGTGGTAGCCCCTGGCCTGGAGAGGCCCACAGACCATCGCTTGACACCCTGGCTTGGCTCTTTCTTGGCTCTGGAAAGAATATGTCTTGACCCCAAAGTTAGCACACAGGCATGATCTCCATCCAGCCCCCCTTCTCACACAGAACGGGGGATACACAGTCCAGTTCTAAACATCCCTTGGGGAACTTCAGAAAGAATACCCTCCACCTCGAATATAGAGCCCTCGAATTAGATCCATCTCTCCCCAGCAGGCCTGGGAAGGACAAACATACCCACCCTTGAGGCCATGTGGAAGGAGCTTCCTGCACCTCTCCTGCCTACTCCAAGAGTCCAGGGAGCCCCAGGCCCTCCCACTGTGACCCCCTGAGGACAGAGTCTTGGCCACCCCAAGGAATATGACTTCCCACATGCCCTCCTTACTGCAGAAGTCTGTTCCCAGACATAGCCCTCCTCAACTGAGGGGAAGCGAGGCCCTGACTGAGGGACAGTCAAACCCAGAAATGCCCTTCATACTCTGCTGAAAACAGGTCCTCTGTGATGCCCAACTCCAATGCACAGTTCCAGCTTGGATGGCACCCACTCAAGAGTTGTACAGGGACTAAGCTGCTTGCCCCAAAGTAGTGGTCCTGGCTGAAAAAGCCCCAGAAAAGCTACCCCTGGCCAACAAGTTATGGGAGGCAAAAGATCAAACTGCTCACCACTTGGCCTCCTTTTTACAGCTTCATGGGAATGGCTGTCCTCCCCAGCCACTTCCAACAGCTCCCAGCAGCAGACTTTCTCAGCAGTCTGTTGTCCCCAGCATCACACAAGACTCCCTCACAAAAGCTGTGATTCTGAGCCCTGGATATGCATCGAATCACCTGTGCAGATCTGGAAAACTGCACCTGCCCACCCTGAGACCTGGTGACTGATTCAGATCAGGGTGGGACCTGGATGTGGTAGTTCTTAAAGATCCCCAGTGATTCTGATGCATAACTGGATGCAGCTGGTTCATACACATTCCCTGAGCACTCATCCGCACCCACAGCTTCCAGTTGTATGTCAGTTGGTCAACAATTTTCATATTGTCCTTGCCAACCAAGCTCCCCTCGCTTTGCTCTAGGCAACAAATTCTGCTGCTTTCTGAACATTTACACTAGGAAACGTCCACAGGGCTTTCCAACTCAACATGTTCAACACTGAACTCATGAGCTCCTGCCCCTAACCAGCCCATCTCCCAGGGAGCCTCATTTCCCACAGTGTATGCTCTCCACTAAGTCACCCAGACCAAAGCTAAAGGCACACCTCTGTCCTTCCTAACTGGTCACCCCATCCAATCAAGTACCAACTGAATTTTCATGGGGGTGTGTGGAGGATTGTGACCAGGCAGCCCTAGACTCCCTGCTCAGGCCTCATCCTCTCTGCCCAGCAGTCTCCTGACTATCTCACCTCTCCTCCATCTTCCCTGTCTCCAAACTATCTACCACACTACAACTCTAGAGACATGCATCAAAATGCATCTCTGACCACACCATTCCGCTCAGAACCCTTTGATGGTCTCCAGCGTCTTGGGGCTAAAAGGCCAGATTCCCTAGTATTACCTTTCCAGCCATGTTACTTAATGGAATCCCCAGCCCACCTGCCGAGCTGCCATAATTAGGCATCTGAAATGCCACCCCCCAGCTCCTACTTCAAGCTCCAGCCCACATGTTCCTCTTCTGTGACCTTCCCCTTAAGCCCTCCTTCCCACTTCCACTGTCTCTGATAAGTGACTTCGATGTTACACGAGCTGCTCCCCTAAGCCCCAGGTAACTCAGGAGGTGAGTGGTGGGTGTAGTCGACTCAGACCTTGGAAGTTCAGCGCGAGCCTTGTCATCTGAGGCTGTCGACCCGTCCATTAAGAGAGAAACTATCTGAGGGTCCCAGGCGCAGCAGGACAACCTGCCGGGACCCCCACGTCTACAAACTCAAAGGCCGAGGCCAAGGCAGGGACCAGCCTGTCCCTCCCCCCCCCGCCCTTGCTCGCTCTCTCCCGCCCTCGGCCAGTCCTCCCAGCTCCCTACTTCGCGAGTCTACAAACTCCGAACTCGCAGTTTCCGCGCCTCCCCGGTGCCCGCATTCTCTATTCTGCATCCGAGGGTCCTCTCCCAGCGTCTACTCCCCATCTCGGGGGACCCAGGGGAGCCAGTGGGGACCGGATCCGGCGGGTGGAGCGGCCAGGTGAGCCCTGAAAGGTGGGGCGGGGCGGGGGCGCTCTGGGCCCCACCCCGGGATCCGGTGACGCTGGGGCTGGAATTTGACACCGGACGGCGGCGGGCAGGAGGCTGCTGAGGGATGGAGTTGGGCTCGGCCCCCAGACACGGCCCGCGGGCTCCGCCAGCAGCAAGTCCCTCGGGTCCCAGCCCTGGCTGTGACTGGGGTTGGGAACCCGGCACCCGAGGTAAGCCAAACCGCTTGCCGGTACCCTGGTCCCAGTCCTGGATGGACGCTCCAGGGGCTGGGGGCAGAGGCAAGACAGCCTTCACTTTTCTGGCATCCTCCCTCTCCTGGGCCCTCAGAGCAGCCCTCTGCTTCTCCCAGCCCCTCCAGTCCCTCTTGTCCCTTGTTAAACTGAGCTAGTCCTGCTGTAATGTGAGGCTCCCGCTGCCGCTACAGGGCACAGACTGGCTGCCAAGGCCGCACTTTTGGCTAAAAGAAGTGCTGCCAGGTGCACAGCTCTGGGTATGAGCCATTTGATCTTCGGGGGCAAGTCCAGCACTGGACCCAAGAAAGGTGCCTAGAAGAAAACGGTGCAGGACCCCCACCCATGGTGAGTAGTGGGATGATGGAAGCGGGTGGCAAGGGCTCAGGATCAAGTGACCCAAGAGAGAGAGAGGGGACTTGAGCTGCCATCAAGCAAGGGTCCTGCTCCTGAGCTCCCCCTAGTGCAGAGGCCCCTAAGCTTTTTGCTCCATGGTGATAACAATCAGTGGCCTGGTCTTGAGGACTCTGAATTCAGTTAGCCAATAAGCCAACGCCTGGCCCTGTAGGAAGGCCTGAGGAGATCTGTTCCACAGATGTGTAGGCATTCTGAGTCCTAGGGAGAGGTAAGTGACAGCCCGATCCAAGAGGAGGCTGGCTAATGAGGGCCCATGAAAGTTCTGGGTTCCCAGAGAGGCATTTGAGAGTGCTAGTCAGTGGGGGCTTAGGAAGGCTAGCTGGGACCAGGAAGGATGATGGCTCACGGGGGAAACTTCTAGGAGCAAGGCCAGGCTACCAGATCCACAAGAGGAGACAGACGTGGGCAAGCTCTCAGGGTGGCTCAGGTCTGAGATCAGGCTGCTATGAAGGCCAGCCTAGCCTGGTCCTCCTAGGAGTGACTCAGACCTAAGTGCAGAAAGAATATATAAAAGCCTACCTCCCCTTCAAGTCTGCAGACTTGGCAGACTCTGCCCCCTGGTGGCCATAGGAAGCCATGGCCCAAGCCCTGTGTTTTCAGAGGGCCCATCAGCCTCCACCTTCTGCTGGTAAGGGACATCTGTGGACAGAAAAGAAAACGCATGTCTCTGGGTCCAGAACACATATTACAGAGGAACAAGGTGCAGTGGTGCTGGTCCTGGTGGGCAGCACAGGCCTCACTGGGCCTCACTGTCATCATATAACTCTTGAGTGACCAGCAGCCACTCTAATTCTTCTCCAGGTCTCAGATTCCTCCCCTGTGGCATGGGTGAAAGCTGTCTGTGGGACCAGGGATGGCCAGCTACTGCTATCTTCTCCAGTCAGTCTTGGCAGCTCCAGCCCCACAACACAGAACAGGAAAGTTGGGAAAACAGGACCCCTCTCCCAGCGGTTGTCTGGGTCTACCCTTATGACCTTAGGTAATCTCTGAGTTTCTCTGAGCCTTGTTTGCTCATCTGGAAAAAGGGAATTAAATCATTTATTTACCTCATGGAGTTGTGAAAGAGGAAATAGTTGCAAAGCATCTAACACATAGTAAGGTTCTCAATGCAGCTACTTTTCCTGGATTGAGTCCAGCTACCCAAGTCCCCTGTAGCTTGGAGAAACTCAGGTGGAAGGATGACCTCCTTAAAAGATAACTCATCTCTCAATATGCAAGCTGCCTCACAAAAAGGGTGGGGGAACAGGTCATCAAAGGCTGATGGGAGCTCCTGGTGTTGATAGAGATGGAACTTGGACTTGGAGGCCCTACTGCACTGCCCCACTGCTCCTGGCCTAAGTGGCAGGTGAGTGACCCACAGGCACTCTCAGCTGGTTTTGAGGAAGGGTGGCTTGACTGGGGAGGAAGAGCAGGGTTTGGCGTGGGCTGAGACCAGATTTAGAAGGGAAAATGGTCAGGCAGGGAGGAACCAGGCATGTGAGTTAAGGAACAGGACTTCTCTGGATGCTCAATGCACTCAGGCGATTCCTCCCGTGAGCTCCCAAAAGCTTGGAACCCATTAGGTCTTGAACCTAAGCCCTTCCAGACTTCCCGCCAACAACTATGAACCCAACCCCCTCTCCGATCTCAGCCCAAGGCAGCCCCTCCTTGGGCTCGCCCCACCACAGCCCACCAGGGCGCCCTCTTCCTTCCTGAGGCTCCATTTCCACCTCTGCGCAGCCCGCCCTGTGGCGGACCTTGACCGCTCTGGTCCTGCTGAGTAGCGTCACGGAGGCCTCCCTGGACCCCAAGCCCCACAGTTCGACCACGCGCGAAGACCCCGCGCCAGTCCTGGCGCCGCCCACCCGCCACCTCCCGGGTAGGTGAGAGCGTGAAGGGGCGGGGCAGGGGCGAGGCTGGCCCGGGAGTGTGTGACTTTATCTCCTTCCAGGGCAACTCACGGCCCGTTTGTGCAGCGGAAGAGCCCGGCGGATACAGCCACAGCCTCCCCAACCGGTACCCCCGCCGCCCGCGCCCCCACCCCCACCCGTGTCCCCGCCTGCTGCGCCCCGCGGTGTCCGCGCGGCGCGTGCTGGGATCCGGGGCAGCCGCACGGGGGCCACGGGCACGCGGAGCTGCCGCCTGCGTTCGCAGCTGGTGCCGGTTCATGCTCTTGGTCTGGGCCACAGATCTGATGAACTGGTGCGTTTCCGTTTCTGCAGCGGCTCCTGTCGCCGCTCTCGCACCCCGCATGACCTTAGCCTGGCCAGCCTGCTGGACACTGGGGCCCTGAAGCCGCCCCCCGGCTCCCGGCCAGTCAGCCAGCCCTGCTGTCGGCCTACTCGCTATGAGGCAGTCTCGTTCATGGACGTCAACAGCACCTGGAGGACCGTGGACCACCTCTCAGCCACTGCCTGTGGCTGCCTAGGCTGAGGGATCTCTCCAAGGCTTTGCACATCCTTACTCGCGCATCTTGATGCCTCGGACCTCCCCGCCGGGCCCCATTAGCCAGGGCCTCAGCCAGAGATGGAGACCTCAGAGCTGAGTTGCCAAGCCCCATCAGAGATAACAAACATTGGCTCTGGAGAAATGGAGGGACTATTCACCAGCAGCCTCAAGGGGTTTATATGGACACCAGAGACTTCAGCCATGGAGACATTAGGAACCACTTCTCACACACTGGCACTGGCCAGGCAGAAGTCCTGGGACCTCCTCCTCTAGAGACTCCAGAAATGGCCCAGGTGGGGCAGAATTTGGAGGAGTCACATTGCAGTTGCATGACTGAATGCACCTGTGTTGGAGTTGGCCTTGAACTCACTCCTGGGCACTGAACCCCTATTTATTATTTCTAACTTATTTATTTACTCTGGTAATTTGTCAGATCCTTTCCTGGGAAATGGGGGGATTAGTAGAAGAGGTGAGATGGAGGTGTGTCCTGACCTTCCCACTCACACTTCACTCAGCAATCACAGGCTTGGCCAACTGCTTGCCCCCACCCAGCAGCTCTGAGGTAGAAGACATGGAGCCCTGGGCAGAGTGGGTGGCCAAGGTGCATTCACAGGCCAGCTCATACCCCCTCCAGTCTCTAGCATTTGGAGCCTGGGTTACCTGTAGGAAAAGAAACTACAGAGCCTTTTAAGGAGAAAGCCCCGTCCCATACTGATGGTCCTCTTGAGGTCCTAGCTTAGTGGGTAAAGACAGAAAACCATACATTGCCATGGCCCACTGTCACTAATCAGTATCTACCATCCAGGAAACGATCTTGAAGGTACCCTGACAGGTGCATAATCTACCTCTCCTTGCAGAAGGTCCAGTCTGGGGAGCTCACTGCCTTCATTCCATGAAACAGTCCAAGGCAAGAAAATATATGAAAAAAAAAAGTCGAAGGTGGGAAGAGGGTGCACTGGGGTGCTGGTTTGGGAGAATGAAGCACAGAACTTCACAAACATGAATGTAGGAAAGACCTGAGGAGCCTCAGAGGGACCTGCATTTTGTTTGTTGAATGAGGGGTATTCATTTATTCAGCCAACAAATATTTACTAAGCACCAATTATATGTCAGCTTCTGAGTAGACACTAAGGATAGACAGACAATAAATACTCAATAACATACATACTTATTTAAATTCAATTTGGCAACTGATATAAAAAAGAACAGGAAACTAAGAGGTATACACTTTTATCTGGAAGGAACATTAGTGCTGTCCCTGGCCTCTCACATTGTCCTTAAATCATCTCCAAAAGGTCAATGTAATTCCCTTTCTGCATGTCCTTTAAAACTGTGATTCCTAGGTCCTAGGTATTTATTTGGGGGTGACCTATATGATTTGCCTTCTTTGGAAATAAGACATGGATATGGAGTTGGAAAGGATGATACATCTAAGGGACTATGGGACATCCAGAGGAGTTGTCAGGAAGCAGGGGGGATATGCTTGTTGATCTTGAGCTGAGAATGGAGGTCTGAATTGGTAGGTTTGAGAACCATCAGTGCAGAGGTGGTGACCAGGAGTCCATGAGAGTACCTTATGAGTGAGACAAGGTTGGGGTGGGATCCCAGGCATTTAACACTTGACAAATTTCTTCCCATGTGCCTGCCTGCTTTGGCAAGAAGCTACTTCACCCAGGCTAGTGAGGAGCCACAAGAGCTCTGAAAGCAGGGCCTATTCTGGGTCAAGGAGGTAAACTGTGCCTGTCTCTCCTTCTGCCCCAGTTCTATGCACCAAAACTTTGGTGCTTTTTTGCTCTCAAATACCCATTTGGTTCCTATCTCTGCCTCTAAACTGATTTAGGATCCTCAGTTTCCACAAACATACCCCACAGAAAATGTATCCGTATCGTACAGTATGTAGAAGGCTGGGTGGGAATATTGAGAATATCCTGTCAATTCCATGGCTCTGGTATCTCCATTTTTTATTTTGATCTCTGTTTCACATTTGCAAAAACACATTGCCCAATGATTGATTTTCCCAAAATTAGGGCATGGTCTCCAAAAAAGGAATATCAAGTTATCACTTCTTGCAAGACAACAAATAATAGGCAGCTTTGAAATGACAGTTTTTTCCAGCTCAGAGAATACCTCAAACTCCTGTCTATGTTCATTTCATCCAGAATACATAGTTCCAGGTTCTATTTACTCCCACTGTCTGCAGTTGCCTGGTCTGGAAGATGCCCTTGCCAATGACTTTCCTCCTTTCCTATCCAGGGATTGCCATCTTATTCCTAGCTAAAGATCCCTGTGATGCAGTGTGTGTGGACTAGCTGACTGAAGTCTCATCTTGATAAGGAGAGGTTAGATAGAAAGTTGAGTGATCAGAAGAGATTTAGGAGAAACTGTGTGGGTCTCAACCTATTTTTGGAGTTGTGAAGTCCTTTGAAAATCTGATGAAACTTATGACCTTCTCCCCACCAAAATACTAGAAATGTCACTGATAACGTAAATCTGGTAAACAATTTTAGGGGAGTTGCACAGACTGTGTATGTGTGTGTGTGTGTGTGTGTGTGTATACTGGGGATTGAACCCAGGGTTGCTTTACTACTGAGCTGCATCCCCAGTCCTTTTTATTTCCTATTTTGATATGTGGTCTCATTAAATTGCTTAGGGCTTTGCTAAGTTGCTGAGGCTGGCCTTAAACTTGTGAACCCCATGCCTCAGCTTCCCAAGTCTCTGGGATTAAAGGTATGCTCCACCTTGCCTGGAGTCCACATACTTTCCAAATCTCATTTAGCTGTCCATTTGGAGTGCATAGTCCCCATGTTGTGGTGGCATGCCCTGTTTTACATACTATGTTGGATATCCTCTTGTAGCTGGATTCCTCCAAGTGTATTCAGCTCCAATATCAGGGCTCTCTGACTCAACTATTTACAATGCCCCCCACACTTCAACCATTTTCTATCTCATCTCTCCTTTCCTTCAGTTTATACTGGCTCAAATATACCTCATTATTTTAAAGATGATGCTGTGACATCTACATAGGTAGATAGATATATCTGCTGCCACCTCTCCTTTACTAAAAGAGCTTTTGCTGAAGTACCAGGGACCCTGTCCTTCTAAATCCGGTAGCCACTTCTCAGCCTTTAATACTTTGAACACTCAGGAGCACTCAATTTTGTCAACTCTCCTTGAAAAACTGCTTTCCCAGGCTGGAGATGTGGCTCAGGCGGTAGTGCGCTCGCCTGCCATGCGTACCCGGGTTCGATCCTCAGCACCACATACAAACAAAGATGTTGTGTCCGCTGAAAACTAAAAAAAAATAAATAAATATTAAAAAAAATTCTCTCTCTCACAGACTAATACAAAATCTATTTAAAAAAAAAAAAAAACCTGCTTTCCCCTGTGTCTGCATCTGTCTTTCTCTCTGTCTCTTTTTCCTGAGTACTGGGGGATTGAACTCAGGGGCACTATACCACTGAGGTATATATCCATATACGCAGCCCTTTTTATTTTTTATTTTCAGAAATGATCTTCCTAAATCGCTCAGGTTGGCCTTATAGATTTTGATCCTTCTGCCTTCGCCTTCCAAGTCACTGGGATTACAGGCATGTGCCACCACATCTAACTCCTTGACTCTCTTGATCTTATACTCATCTGGTTTCCTTCTATTCTTTCAGCTGCTCATTCTGACTACTTTTGGGTTCTTCCTCTCTCTGCCTCTTAGGTGTTTCTCAGGGCTCTGAAATTGACTCTCTCCTCTTCCCACTCTTCTCTTTCTCTCTGGGCAACATTATCTGCTTCCATGGTTTCAGTTACCACCATCCATGCTAACCATGCTCACATTTTATCTCCATCCTAGACCTTTCTCCTGAGCCCCAAGTCTGTAATTTCAATGTCTACCTGCATAGCTTTGGAAACCTCAAGCTTCATACATCTGTCTTGATATCTTCTGTTTTCTCCTTTACATCTACCCTCCACTCTTCTCTACCCTGTTCTGCACCTCACATCAATGAGCTTCCCTGCTTTCCAGCTTCCACACCACCTCTAGTATTCTCCCCTTGGCGAATATACCAAACTCCATCCAATGACACAAGACAGAAACTTAAGCGACATGTTAGACTTCTAGAGCTCTGTCGCATCCCTCAACCACTGATCACCCTAGATCTTGCAGGTATTTTCCCTTTTCTCTACCCCCAATACCATTCTATTGAAGCTTTCATAATTTTTCAGATGGTTTATTGCTTAACTCTCTCCAATTAATATCAATCCTGCAGCCAGAAATGTCTCCAATCTCTTAACTTTAATTGAGCACTGTCACATATTAGGCAATCTGTGAGGATTCAGAGATCAGTAGAAACATGTTCTGCCATCAAGGAAGCCATAGTTGGAAATAGATGTCGGGGTAATGTTGCCAGATTTAGCAAACAAAAATACAGGACATCTGGTTAAATTTGAATTATACATAAATGATAAATACTTTTCTTTTAAAATGTCTCATGTAATGACTGGGATATATTTATACAAAAATTTGTTGGGTATCTGAAATTTGAATTTAACTGAGGGTCCTGAATTTTTTCTGGCAATGCTGAGGGGAGGTAGATAAATAAATAGAAAAGAAATCAACCATTGAAAGTTCCTCCAGTAGAAGTATGACTGGGGTTCAAGTATGCATGCCAATGAGGGGGGGAAGTCTACACTCAACAAAGGAAGAGAAATTGGTTCTACCTGGACAGAAAGGGAAAAGGGACTGGGAAAGTCTTCATGGAGGAAGTAACATTTGAACTGAATCTTAAAAATGAATATTTGATCCTTCAAAGGTGAACGAGGCACTGGGCCTGTACAGGTTATTGGTGTTGCTTTTATTGCCTCTTAGCTCTAGATTCATCATGTCCTGTTCGTTTGGCATAGTATGGATCTTGGCCTTAGACAGGAGTGGAGGAGTGAGGACCTCTTCCTTGGGTTCTATTTCAGCCTCAAGACTCTGCTACTCCTACTCCTATATTCCTTAGAGTTCTCTTACTTCTTTTGCTAATCAACACCTTATTACTTCAATCTCCTATTATGATTCAAAGTCATTAGATTAAGCTTTCCCTATGTGCTTACTGCATGGTTTCCCTCTCCTGATTGGGCCCAGACTGACAGACATTCATTCATTCAGTGGTACTGAGGATTGAACCCAGGACTTCATGCATTACAGAGCTTTCTTGACTGAGGCAATAGTATAAACAAAGGCAAGGAAATGTGAAACAGGCTGGCATATTCTCAGGACTGTCAGAAAGTGCATATAGAATTGGGGGAGGGTGCTCATCAAGACAAAGGGCTGGAGAGATAATAAAGGACCTTGAATGTTATGCCAAGGAGCTTGGATGTGGTCCTCAGGGAGCTATCAAACAGTTTTATATGGGGTCAGTTGAAGTGTGCTTCAGCAGATCACGACTCCTGTAAAGCATGGACAGGGAGGAACAAAGCAGGGTCCAGCTAAAGCTGTGGCAGTGGAGTTAGGGCAGAAGCAGTAAGAACAGAAGAGAAATGAGGCACAATAAGCAGGACTTGATTATAAACTGGTTGTGAGGGCTGATGAAAGAGATGGCTTCCAGGTATCTGTTTTGGATGACTGGTTAGGACACAGGGGATATTCCTTTTAGCATGTGAGGTAGGGGAGAGATCTTGAGTTTAGTTCTATACAGGTTCAACTTAGAGTATCTGTGACCTTCAGGAGACAAAGAGGTTGGAGGCAGCTGGATGTGTGGTTCTATAATTTAGGACAATTGGGCCAGAGAGATCTGGGAGTTACAGCTTAAAGCCAAGGGAGTGGGAAATAATGAAGGATAAGAGAAAGAGAGCTGGGCAGGGTGGGGATGCCTGTAATCCCAGTGGCTGAGGCAGGAGGATCACCGGTACAAAGCCAGCCTCAGCAACTTAGCAAGGCCATAATCAATTTAGTAAGACCCTGTCTGTAAATAAAATAAAAAAAGAGGCTGGGTATGTGGCTCAGTGGTAAAATGCCCCTGGATTCAATCCCTGGTACCAATTTAAAAAACACAAAACTAAAGCCCTGGAACAGGTTAAGGAACAGAGACAAGCTGGTGAAGGAGACCAAAAAGGATTGATCAGAGAGGCAGGGGAAAACAAAACAAAACAAAAAACAACAGAAGAATGGGAGCAAGTGCTCAACAGGGCCAAATGCAGCAGAAAAATCCAGTCACATAAGGACTGAAAACTTCCCATTGAGTTTTCTTGAAACATAGTGGCCTAGGGATTGGGCTACACTTTTTACTGAGAACAACTAAAAAATACAAGTCAAAATATATTTTTTAAAATTAAATGCATCCATAAGCTGACAAAAGCATACACATTGAGGCCAAAAAATAAATGAAAACAGGAAGCTACAAAGGGTTTCCTAAACTTATGAGAAAGAATACAAAATCCAAGGCCCATTCACCATGGGAAGTCTATTTGGAACCTTCTCCATAAATTGAGGACCCCAAAGAGTTATGTCCAGATTGTGAGGGGAATTAGAGAATTAGAAATGAATCTACCTCCAGGCTGGGGATGTGCCTCAGTGGTAGAGCACTTTGGGCTCAATCCCAAGTATAAGATAGGAGGGAATAAACCTGCTTCTTCTACCTAACCAGGGGGCTACAAAGAAAATTGCCTGTATCCAACCTTCGTGATAAGTGGAAGTTAGAGGTGATCTTCCCTGAGAATTCTTAGTCACAAGCAGAAAGACTCTCCTCTTGTTTTTTTTTTTTAAGTTGTTGACAGACATTTATTTTATTCACTTATTTATATGTGGTGCCGAGAATCAAACCCAGTTTCTCACACATGCAAGGCAAATGCTCTACCATTGAGCCACAAACCCAGGCCCTCTCCTCTTGTTTTGCAGACCAAATTCATACTATGTTGCTAGACTGAAAAGCTTCCAAGAGAGACAGATAGATATGAAATGCTTCTGAGATAAGTAAATACATAGGTGATAAATAGGTATCGGCCTAATTTTTTTTTTTTTGGTGGTACTGGAAATTGAACTCAGAAACACTCTACCACTAAGCCATATTCCCTGCCCTTTTTATTTTTCAGTTTGAGACAGGAGTCTCACTGAGTTGCTGAGGCTGGCCTTAAACTTGCAATCCTCTTGCCTCAGCTTTTGGGATTACAGGCATGTGCCAGTGTACCTGGCTTAGATGGATAATTTGACATGAACCTGTATTGGTAGTGATTCCAGGTGGCCCCAAGAAGTTTCCTATCCCTTTTTCTTTGACTTTGGAAATCTTTCCAGACCCCTACCAAAATTGTCACAGGTTCTGACCCTGTGTGTCCTAGTCTTGTTTCTAAGGTAAGAACCCTTCTGTAACTGGGTCCCACAGATTCATCCCCATTTGGCTCTAAGCTACCCTGCACTACCATCCACATCTCCTGGAGATACCCTTGGTCTGGCTCCCAGAAATGTCCCGAATTCTCCTCAGTGCCTACTTCAGTCCATCTGTCCTCTCAAGGGTTTGTGAAGCATATTCAGGAACTATTGTTGGTGAGTGGCTTCTTCCTCTGTCAGGGAAACCCCTGGGGTGAAGACAGGAACTCTGGATTGGAAGCAGGAAGAAAACTCACACCAATTAAGTTGTAGCCTCCAGGCCAAGTCCTACTCAAGTATTATTTCAGTTTGTCCTTCACTGGAAAAAATCTATATCAAAAGAAGCCAAGCCTCATGACTAGAAAGAGACATAAACACTTTTGAACCCAGGTCTTACTCCAGAATTTGTGCTTCTAACTCCCTCTCATCCATCTTCCACTAGAGAAACTTCCAGCCCACTGTAACTGGCTCCCACAGATTCATCCCTACTTGGCTCTAAACTACCCTGCACTAGAGTATTTCACACCCTAGGTGCAGGCCTAGAATGGGCACTTTATTTTGGCTTCCAGTTTCCTCCCTCCAAATGTTTCCTCCCTCTACCCTTTTTCCCTTCAGTGCTACAGATTTTTTCTTTTTTATGTATTCTTTTTATTTTAAGAGAGAGAGAGAGAGAGAGAGAGAGAGAGAGAGAGAGAGAGAGAGAATTTTTTAATATTTATTTTTTAGTTTTTGGCCTACACAGTATCTTTGTATGTGGTGCGGTGCTGAGGATCAAACCTGGGCCGCATGCATGCTACCCCCAGCCCTACTGATTTTTTTCTAAAATGCAAATTTTTCATTGCTCACTTGAAACCTCATTATGGCTTTATACGGCATTTAGGATAATATAAAAACTCCTACAAGAGTATATTGGTCCCAACTTGTTTTTTCAAGTCTCATCTGTTCCCTCCCTCTTCCTTACCCCATGTAGATCCCCTTAAACTGATGACAAATAACTAATGTTCTTCAAGCACTTTCTTGATAAAAACTTCCTGAGTGAGGAGAGTCCCACTGAAGACAGATTTAAAATTAGGCAGTCAAGGGCTGGGGCTGTAGCTAGGTGGTAGAGTGCTTGCTTTGCAGGTGTGAGGCCCTGGGTTCAATCCTTAACACCACATAAAAATAAATAATAAAGATGTTGTGTCCATCTACAACTAAAAAATATTAAAAAAAAAAAAAAAAGGGCTGGGGATGTGGCTCAAGCGGTAGCGCGCTCGCCTGGCATGCATGCGACCCGGGGTTCGATCCTCAGCACCACATACAAACAAAGATGTTGTGTCCGCCGAAAACTAAAAAATAAATATTAAAATTCTCTCTCTGTCTCTCTCTCTTAAAAAATAAAATAAAATAAAATTAGGCAGTCAGTGTAGTTAGGTAAATCGGGTCTAATATCGAGTGAAATCTAAAATGGAGGCCATGTTGAGAATGAATTTCCGGAAAAGTTGAGCAACACTCGGAATGTTAATGAAGTCCAGGAAACAGCCCCCAACAGATTTGAAGGTAGTCCATCCCAAAGAAATGTTAATGAACAGCAAACTTGAAGATGCCTACTTGGAAGTGCCCAGATTACTTCTTTGGCCCACCTGTGTCCCACCCCTCCGCCTCCCCACCTACATTCCATCACGGAAAACTATAAAATGGAGAGACAACCACACTTCCACGGATTCCATCTCTTGGGTCCCCTTCTTCCTCTGGGAGAAGTCTTTTCTGCTGTCCTTTAATAAACTTCTAATTTTCCACTCTGACCTTGCCTGGTGTGCTTCTCTGGTGTTATTCTTTAACATTGGGGAAGCAAGGACTCGTCACCGGTCAACAGCGGTAACACCACTAGACTTTGCTTGCTGGCTAAGTGAACTCCCCTCTACCCCAGGCTCTCATTATTCATCAAGTTCAGATCAAATTTCTCCTCCTCAGAGAAGTGTTCTTGACCTTCTCAGGCCTCAACAGTTATTCCAATGCCAGCTTCCTCCATTTGAACATACATATAGAAGTCCTTCGGTTTTCTTTTTTTATACCTTTATTTTATTTATTTTTATGTGGGGCTGAGGATTGAACCCTGGGCCTCGCATGCGCTAGGCGAGCGCTCTACCGCTGAGCCACAACCCCAGCCTAGTTTTTAATTAGTATTATTTCCTTCCCGATTGGGATAGCTGGCAGGAGTTAATAAAAGTACAACTTAAGGGGTGAAAGGCAGAGACTTCTGAGTTATTGAAAAAACTGAACCGAAGATATGCAAAATACTGCCCCAGAACACAAATGTGCGCTGCTCTTATTTGTCGTATACATAAAGGAAACTTATGAAATTCCTCCGAGCACTGTCCATGGTATGTGATTTCCTGGTTGCTTATTGAGTGGTGCCGAAAACCACCCATCTTTTTATTCCTGAGGCTTACCAAGCCCCGCTCTTAACTTCTCAGGGTGGTGTGGTTGGCCTCCTCAAAAACAACTCCTTCCCTGGTTCTGACGTTGTGCCAGGAGGAAAGCATCGAAGTGAACCAGCCCCTTTCCCTCCCTTCTCCAGCCCAGCTAGCATCTACACCCAAAGGCCCCCTGAGTCGCGTCCTCTCAGGGAGCTGCCCCGCAGCGCCCACCATCGGTGTGCCTGTCAGCCGCGGTAGGCCTGGGACAGGCTAAGTTCCGCCGGTCCCAAATCCACGTGTTCCCGCCCGCTACTCCGCCAGACGCCGCCTTCCGGCTAAGCTCAGGGCGGACTTCACTTCCCAGGGTGCGCAGCGGCGGGGCCTTGCTCCGACGGGGACCTCGGGTGGCGCACCGCTCCGTCGCCTGCTCGGGGACGCGCGAGCTGGCGCGAGGACAGGGCCTAGGACCCGGAATGAGTTTCCTCGTAGTTCCGCTGGGCCGTGCCGGGCTGTGCCGGGCCGTGTCGGGCCAGGACAGCGGGGGTGGGGGCCTGAGTTAGTGGAGTCAGTGACAGGCGCTCGGGGCAGCCCGCGCCTTACTGAGGTCCCCGCCCCGTCCCTGCCGGGCCGGCTCGTCTGTCAGTCACTGGGGCGGAGGCAGCGGCGGTAGCGGGGCCGGAGCCAGGCTGTGAGTAGAGCGCGGGCCAGGCCGAACGGAGAGAACCTGCCACAGCCCCTCAACTCCACGGACTCTTCGCCCCAGACTCACGAAGCTGCACCCCCCGCGCTTCTTTGGACGCCTCCGTAATCCGCGAAGGGCTTTCTCCCCCGTGACCCCTCAGCCCCGTGACCTCCTCATAGCACCCAAGCGCTCACCCAGACGAGGGTGTTGTTGGTACAGGCCGTCGACCCTGTGACTCCTCACGGGCCAGGGACTCGGTTCCCCCCATAGGCCTCCCTCCCCAATGACTTCCTCCTCATAGATTCTAGGGACAGAACCGTGACCTATCATTAGGACCAGCGTCTGGGAACACCTCACTGACGCGTCCCTCCTCAGAGTACCCCTTAGTGGGTCTCCTCCTAAGAGCACCCCTTTTGGTCTCTGGCAAGCTCCCCACCCCCAAACGAGGTGGGGAGGCCTCGGCAGCCATGCCCTCCCTGGGCACCCCCTTACCCCACCAGTCCCTGGGCGCCCAAGCCGGGGTCTAGCAGGGGGCCAGCAGCCAAGGGGCTGGGGCAGAAGACAGATCAGGGTCCACCTCCCTGCCAGGGAGGGAGCAAAGATGGAGCGGCGGGAGGAGCAGCCGGGGGCTGCAGGGGCTGGAGCAGCACCAGCCTTGGACTTCACTGTGGAGAACGTGGAGAAGGTATGAGGGCTCTGGGGTGGGAACCCCAGTGACAGAGCAGAAGTTCTGGGGACTGACACTAATGCCAGAGCTCAGACCTGGGCTGGGTGCCCGCTGGGATAGTGCTCCCAGAGCACCTGGCATTTGCTGTCTCTGGGCAGGCAGTACAGCAGTGTTGCAGTATCTAATGGGCTATTTTTGGCTTTCCTTAGACACAGCTCCCCTGTGGACAGATACTCTTGGGTCTTGGGCTGTTGCCTTCAGGGTACTGATGACTTGGACTTCCAGCCAGACTGGCTGTTGTCCAGCTGTATGGGAAATGCATGAGGGTGCCATAGGAAACCAGCAACCCAGGAGACCTGCAGTTCAGTAACCCCTCCACCCCCCAGAAACCATACTAATGCCAAATCATCCTGGACCTGACTTTGTTCAGCCAATGGCTTAGAAAATATCTGGCACTAAAACAATCTGGGTAAGGTTTTCGCTTTTTTTTTTTTTTTTTTTTTTTTTTTGAGAAGGGTCCTTCCTTGATTGGATGGAAGCCAAACCAGTCCTGGGAAGGCAGGAATGGGGCTGGCTTTCTTGTTTTGTGCTGTGTCCAAGGGGTCTGGCCCTGCTGGCAACCTTACAGGACCTTTCCTTGCTCACCTGCCCATATAGCTTCCTGCCATATCCCTCCCAGGCTATCCCATTGCTCAGCACATCTTTTCTAAACTGCTTCTTGGGTTCTATTCTGTGTTCTGCTCCCAGCAGCCTGGAATGGAGGAATTCATGCCCCTTGGGATGAATGGGGACACCGGGCTACCTTGCTGGAAAGCAGGGGATAAGTTGCAGATGTTCACTTGTTATTCTTGAGCTCTGTGTGCCATAACAAATGATGAAGGTGCATCCCTTCTGCTTCTGTTTTATGCCTATTGGCATCCCTGGAGGGCCAAACAAGGGACAGTGGCCGTAACTGGCTGTCAAAGGTATAGATAGGGCTAAGTCTAGTTGGATGAAGCCTGTTTAAGAGCCATGGTCCTGGCCTCACTCTCCCACCTCTTGGGGCTGGGCAGTGTTGGCATGGTGGTGCCCTGTTTCATGCACTACCCGGGAGACAAGCCAGTATTTTCTTATTGTGTGAAATCCCACTGCAATTGGGGCCCTGGGGATTCTGCTAGTTGACAGCTCCAGGCTAGGTATTTGCCAGGGCTGCAGTGATGCCCAAGGTTTCTCTGGATCCAGCTTGTTGAACCCTCACTTGAGCTCTCTGAGGGGTGTTTTCACTCTCCCTTCCAGTATGTATCTGCCTTAGGGCTGCTTGGCATGAGTGTTAGGGCTGCTTGGCATGAGTGTTAGTCCTGCTTAGATTTCAAATTGGCTTTGGTGCCAGCATCTGGAGTAATCTAGGGATGATCCTAGGGGAGTGAATGGAGCTATCGGAGTTGATGGGAGCAGCTGTGCCTGGGAGGGTCAGGGCCCCTCAGGCTATTCCATGTTCATCTCAGACTTAGCTTTATCTCTATGGAGCCATTCTTCCACCTGGGCCTTGCCCTTCAGTGCCTTCCCTTGGGGAGCCCAGCCTCCTCTTTCTGCTTTCCTGTGAAGATTCCCTCTCTGAACCCATAACATTTTGCTATAAGAAGAGGATATGGTAGAACATGGGCAAGATTCAGGCTCTCAAAATATTTGCAGGACCCCAGGTCCAGGAACATTGTAAGGCCCTGAGCCACCCTTTCTGCCCTCACCCCAGTCAGGGAGAGGGAACAAGTCACACCCTCTGTTCTGGGCTCTGGCAGGATCCAGAGTGGCCAGCATCTGCTCAGTCCTGTCCTGTCCTGCAGGCGCTGCACCAGCTCTACTACGACCCCAACATTGAGAACAAGAACCTGGCTCAGAAGTGGCTGATGCAGGCCCAGGTCTCCCCACAGGCCTGGCACTTCAGCTGGCAGCTACTACAGCCCGACAAGGTGCCTGAGATCCAGTACTTTGGGGCCAGTGCCCTACACATCAAGATCTCTCGCTATTGGAGTGATATCCCCACTGATCAGTATGAAAGCCTAAAGGCACAGCTCTTCACCCAGATCACCCGCTTCGCCAGTGGCTCGAAGATTGTGCTGACTCGGTTGTGTGTGGCGCTGGCCTCACTGGCTCTCAGCATGATGCCTGATGCTTGGCCATGTGCTGTGGCAGATATGGTAAGACTCTTCCAGGCTGAGGACTCACCAGTGGATGGCCAGGGCCGCTGCCTGGCCCTTCTAGAGCTGCTGACAGTACTGCCTGAGGAGTTCCAGACCAGCCGCCTGCCCCAGTACCGCAAAGGCCTGGTGCGGGCCAGCCTGGCAGTGGAGTGTGGGGCTGTCTTCCCATTGCTGGAGCAGCTGCTACAGCAGCCCAGCTCACCCAGCTGTGTACGTCAGAAGGTGCTCAAGTGCTTCTCCAGCTGGGTACAGCTGGAAGTGCCACTGCAGGACTGTGAGGCACTTATTCAGGCTGCCTTTGCTGCTCTGCAGGACACGGAGCTCTTTGACAGCAGTGTGGAGGCAATCGTCAATGCCATCTCGCAGCCTGATGCCCAGAGGTGAGCTGGTCCCCGCCTGCCCAGAGAGGGAGTGCCTGTTTGGCCAGCCACATATCCATCCATCTGTTCAGTAAACATCAGTGAAGTGCCTATTGCATGCTTGGTCCTATGCTAGAGGTACAACAAGGAACCAAATAAGACATGCCCCCTGTCTTCATGATTTAGAGAGCCAAGCAGACATTCACACAGTTAATCATCCAGCAAATTATTCAGTTAAAATATTTGTCCATTCTCTTTCTCTCAACCAGTCACTAAGTCCTGGCTGTTCTGCTCCTGACCATATTGCAAATCTATTCTTTTCAATTTCCATTGCTACCACCCTAGTCCAAGCTGTCATCATCTCTCTCCCCAGATTTCAGTAGTTTTCTCACCAGTCCCCTGGTTTTTACTCTTGTACCCTTTATTGTACCAGCAGCCAGAGTTGTTCTTTTGAAAATGAGGCTCTAATCTTTTCTTTCTGATCTGAACACTTCTGTCACCTCTCTCTGCTCTTAGGATAAAATTCAGAATCTTAGTGAGGCTCACAGTCCTTGATATGTTGCACAGTGTGGCAGGACCAGCCTTATCTCATGCTATTTCTCCTTGCTTTCTACTATCCTCTTACCTGGTCTTTTCAGTTTTCTGAATGTCCTGTGTTTCTTCTAGTCTCTGAACATGTACTTGAAGTATCACCTCTGCCTCAGATTTCACTTCCAAAGGGAAGTCCCCCATGATTTTTAAGACTAAGCTTGGTCTTCTCTGTTGTATTATTTATGGACTCTTAGTATTTTTTCTTCTTATCCTATAACCTGATTTCATTATAAATCAACGTATCTCCCCGTTAGTCACTCAGCTCTGTGAAAACAAGGACTGTCATTTTGTCCTTACTGTGCTTGGCACATGATAACATTCAAGTTTTGAATGGATGAAAAGAAGGAATTATCTAATGGGGAGGGGTAGAGGAGAGGGAGATTGGGTGAGGAGAAGGAATGTTCCCAGCTTCAGGAACCACAGCAGGTGCTAAGGCCTGTGGTGGACAGCACAGTAGTGCATTCAAGGACTTAGAAGAAGGTGAATGTAGTGAAGTGTTTGGCAAATGTGTGCTGAGTTGGGTCCTGCATCTGGGAGCACATAGGTGGAATGCTTGAACTTTTACATGTCAGGAGCTCACAATCTGGTAGGCACACAAATGAGCATGTGCATTGGTATGATGAAAACTGAAGGAGAAAGTAGGGGGGTCTAGGAGCCCAGAGGCAGCATTTAATGTAATCTGAGGGTTGTGAAAGACTTCCAAGCTATATTTGGAAGGCTTGTAAGAGTTAGCCAGATAGAAGTAATGGATATGGGAAGGATAGTCCAGACAGATACAAGAGCCAACGGATGAGAAAATGAGAGTACATTGAGTGGTAATTTGTAAATCATTGGTATGATTAGATAGCAAGGTTTAGGGGCCATTATTTGTAGGAGATCTAGGCCCAAATCATGCAGGACCTTGTCAGTGTGATCTTCATCCTGAGGATGATGTAAAGTTATTAAAGGATTTTTTAAAAATATTTATTTTTTAGTTGTAGTTGGGCACAATACCTTTATTTCACTTATTTGTTTTTATGTGGTGCTGAGGATTGAACCCAGGGTCTCGCACAAGAGAGGCAAGCACTTTACCGCTGAGCCACAACCCCAGCCCCCTTATTAAAAGGATTTTAAGCAGAGAAAATGGTCTGCTAGAGTTTTGGAATAAGGTGGGTTGGAAAGTCTTCAAGACTGGAGACCTGATACTTGACATTTCAAAGATAGGGTTTTGGGAATCCTTAGCAAAGTTGGAGGGGAAAACTATTGAAAGAGACTACATGCAAGAATAGCCCAGGTTTCCATATCAGTAAAAAAATGGAGGTGATCATATCAAACTGACAGAGTTGTAAAGATTTAAATAGGGTAAGGTGCACAGGGTTGGCCCCTGATCAAGACTATTTTAACTCCCTGAGTAATGGGACTTCTTTCATGGCCCCTCTGTAAAGGGATAGGGTAAGAGGCATAGGGTTGGCTCCTGATCAAGACTATTTTAACTCCCTGAGAAATGGGAGTCCTTTCATAGCCCCTCTGTAAGGGGGTGGGGGAGTTAGTAGCCCCTATTTGTACATATAGGTCATTGGTATGTCACATATTTTAGACTGGGGACAGAATGAGTGGTTGTGTATATTTATGTTTGGTTCTTGTACCATATGTGATAAATTTAATGGGAACCTTGTTTATTTATTTATTTATTTTAAGAGAGAAATCACATAGTGTTAAACACACATACTATTAAATTGATTGAAGTTGTTTATGGTACTGGGGATTGAACCCAGGGTTGCTGAACTGCCGAGTCACATCCACAGCCTTTTTAAATTTTTTTTATTTTGAGACAACAGTTTGCCAACAAGCTTAGGGTCTAAGTTGCTGAGCCTGGCTTTGAACTTGCGATCATCCTGCCTCAGGCTTCTGAGTCACTGGGATTACAGTGCACCATCACACCCAACTAAGCTGTTTACTTTTAGAATTGGGCATAAAAAGTAAAAACTGAATCTTGCAATAGATAATGGGCCTAGTTGATCAGTGGCTAAAGCACATGCACATAGATAATGCCCTTAACCACTGATTTTTAAGACTAAATTAAACAAAACATTGAGTTAGTGTTTTTGTACCCAGGGTTGAACCCAGGGGAACTTAACCACTGAACCACATCCCCAGCTCTTTAATTTTTTATATGAGGCAGGGTCTCACTAAGTTGCATAGGACCTTGTTAAAATATTAAGGCAGGCTTTGAATCTGCAATTCTCCTGCATCAGCTTCCCAAGCTGCTAAGATTACAGGTATGTGCCACTGCACCTAGTTTGGGGTTGGTTTTAAGAAAAAAAGAAAACTGCTTTGGGCTGGGCATAGTGGTACATACTTGTAATCCCAACAATTTGAGAGACTAAGGCAGGAGGATTGCAAGTTTGAAACAAGCCTGGACAATTTAGCAAGATCTGTCTCAAAATAAAAAATGAAAAGGGTTGAGGATGTAGCTTAGTGGTAGAGTGCCCCTGGGTTCAATCCCTAGTACTGGGAATGGGGGGTAACTTTTGGTATGAAGATTAAATAAGGACATGCCTGCAAAATTTTAGCATGATTCCTGCATACTCCATAAATGACAGTTTTTTTTGGCTAGTTATTGGTATTGTTGTTGCATTGATAGTCAGTATACTTATCTCCTGGCTTCTCAGTTTTCCCTCATAAGGTGGATACCAAGTCCCAGGTCAAGGCCTCTCTTGGCAGCCTAAAGCTCAAGTGCTTGGTGGCTAAAAGAAATTGATTAGGACAAGTACCTGGGTGATGTAGGGTGTCCTTGAATACACCCAAGTTTACCTACCCAGCCTGTCTCAAGGGCTTTGGCAGGTAATTGATGCCCCTTCTCTTCTGAACGAATGAGCGAGCAAGGAGCCAGTGAGGGAACCCACAGCCTCCTGAGCGCCCATTGGCTGCAGCCCCTTGGTTGCTTAGCAACTCTTCCCATTTTCTCAGCTCTTCTCCCAGAGCTCTAATTGCAGGTCTGGGCTGAGCTCAGTGTGAGCAGCAGCCAAGGAGTCCCCAGCAGCCTGGCCTCAGCTGCTGGAGCTGACCAACAGCAGCCAGGTCCTTTGAATCCAGTCTTAGCTGTAGTTCTAAAGTCATCCTCCCAGTCATCCTTCATCAAATCTAGAAACTTCTGGGGCTTTAGGCTTATTCTTTCCACTCACAGGTCTCTGGCATTTGTTCTCAGATTGTAGGAAATCTTTGTAGGAGTTTTCCCCCTGAGTGGGCTATACCCAGCCCAGAGTCAGCTTGGGGCTTGCTCTATACAGTCTAGTTTCCTATTTTTGGCTTAAGAAAGTCACCTTCAGTGACTTTGATTCCTGGGTCATCCAAGTGCTGCCTTCCCCAGGTGCTCTGACATCAGCCTTTCCCCTGGCTGAGCTTGCACACAGTAGCCATTTTCCTGCTCCTCCACAGCTATTGCTGCTTCCTGGTCTTCTTTGAAATGTAATTTTTTCCTAAAATATATTTTTAATCCTGGAACTGCTTTTCATTGGGGCCTGGGAGAAGAGGAAAGGTGAATTAGACAGAATGTTGGGGGCTCCCCTCAGAACTGGAGATAAGGATTGAGATCTGCATGAATCCTTTGGGAAATTTTTGTTTGGACTCTGAAAGGGAAGCAGAACTAGAGCAGTTTCAGGGGTTGTCTCAACCTGCAATCTGTTTGACCTTGAATGATACTCTGAGCCCTTCTTGGCTACATTGTCCTTGATTTAGCCTACTGTGAGGCTCAGGTGAGACAAATTAATAATCCTCACTGAGTACCTACTGTCTGTATGAACTTTGGCAGGTGGAGAGAGTCTTGGAATACAGTGGAGATGCTATGGGGTTAGGTACTACCTCTTGTCCCCAGCTCAGCTTCTGGGGAGCCTGTGGGCCATAGCCCTGCCCCTGCCCCTGTTCTTTGTACCAGAGTCTGGCCTGAAGATGCCCATTGTCTGGTGGTGCAGCCTGTGTCAGGGGCATGAGACAAGCTATCCCAGCTGTCTCCAGGCAGCACCCTCTGGGGCTGTCTCTGAATCAGGGGTGTCCTGGTATGGATAGCCTTTCCTGCCAAAATGGGGATGTGGAGAAGGAAGCTAACATCCCTGAGCTGGTTGCCTCTTTTTGTTCTTCTCATCTTCCCACAAAGTTATGAGGCTACTGCCTAGCAATCTACCTGGAGCAACTCCAGACAGAAATCCTTTGGGAACCTCAGTTCTCTTTCCCTCCATAGATTGCTGTGGTGATACTGTGATTGACAGCAGAGAGTTCCAAGCATGTGATTTCCTCTAAGAGGATGGCTTATTCTGCTTAATCTGGTTCCCACATATTGGGATCAAGCTAGTCTTCTCTCAGTCTCCTTTGTATACTGAGCTTCCTCTGCTCCTCCTTTAGGGATCATTTTGCTTCAGGCCTCTGACCTGGATGGACCTTTTTCTCATTCAAAGCTTTGTCCCTGGGCAGTTCTTATCTACTCCCATACCTTCAATTACCAGCTGTTAGCTGATGACTCTGAAATCTCTCTCTCTTGCCCTAACCTCTCTGCTGGGCTTCAGGGTTTTATATCCTGTTCTTTCTAAATGCCTCTGCTTGTATATCATGCCTGATTCTGAACTTTGCACTTTTCTACCTCTCATTAATGATGTAACTGTACCTCTCTACCAGGTCTTAGTAAGTAGCTTCACCCTTTACTTATTTGGAGAGTTATCCTTGACTTCTCAATCTTTGTATTCAGTCTCTCTTCACTTCCTGTCCATTTTGCCTCTTAGCGCTTTCTCTGAATTTACCATCTGTACTTCTCTGTCCCTATGCCACCAGAGTACACAGGAATTAGGGTTTGCTAGGAGAGGGTGGAATTGATAATCTCATGAGTTTTGCTGCTTTCTGAAGTCTTCCTTAACAGGGGTCTTGACTCTCCCACCTTGTCCTTCTTTCCTAACAGTGACTGTATTAGTTTCATAGCGCTGCCATAACAAAGTACTTCAAACTGAGAAGCTTTAAACAACAGAAATTTATTATCTCACAATTGTGGAAACTAGAAGTCTGAAATCAAGTGTCAGCAGGGCAATGCTTGCTCTGAAAAGTGCAGGGGACTCCTTCCCTACCTCTTCCTGACTCCTGGTAGCTTGACTTGTAGCTGCGTAACCCCAGGCTTACCTTCATCCTCACTAGGCATTCTCCCTGCATGTCTCTGTCTTCACCTGTCTTCTTATAAGGACACCAGTTGCATTAGATTTAGAGCCCACCCTGCTCCAGGATGACCTTGTTTATAATGAGCCTTTTTCTAAATAAGGACACATTTTGAGATATTGGGAGTTAGGATTTCAACATATAATTTTGGGGAACACACATTTACTGCTGATCCCCCCAAATTTATGTCACTCTGACATACAAAATATATTCACCTCATCTAACCTCAGAACTAATAAAAGTTTTAACCCATTCCAGTATCAACGTTTAGTCACTTGGAGGACATAATTCAACCTATAACACTGACCTTTTCATACTTCCTTCCCAGAGTTCTCCTAGGACCTAAAGTTTGTCCCAAGATGGACAGCATCAAAGCTACCATAACCTCTTTTTTGCTTAGGATTTGATAGGAGTGGGCTCTGATGGAAGATAGGGAGATTGTGTCTTTTTCTCAAAGCTTGGTGGGGGTTGAGCAGACAGCTCTGATGAGTCTCCTCATCTCATTACTCTAGGTACGTGAACACACTTCTGAAACTCATCCCACTGGTGCTGGGACTGCAGGAACAACTGCGACAGGCAGTGCAGAATGGGGACATGGAAACTTCCCATGGCATCTGTCGCATCGCTGTGGCCCTGGGCGAGAACCACTCCCGGTAGGGAGTCGGGGGCAGCTGGTGGTGGGATAGCAGAGCCCTCTAAGAAGTCGGATTGTGGAACCCCCTTGGGGAGGTGGAATGACCTTACTATATCTCCTCCTCTTCAGGGCCTTGCTGGATCAAGTAGAGCACTGGCAGAGCTTCCTGGCACTTGTCAACATGATCATGTTCTGCACAGGCATCCCTGGCCATTATCCTGTCAATGAGACTACCAGCTCCCTAACTCTAACTTTCTGGTACACACTGCAGGTATGTCTATGTCAACACCAGTAGGTCTGGGACATCATGGAAGAAAGTGGATCCTTGGGCTTTCTATGGCTTCTGAAGTGGCTCATTGTTTTCCCCTGACCCTCTCAGGATGACATTCTATCCTTTGAGGCAGAGAAGCAGGCTGTATACCAGCAGGTGTACCGACCAGTCTACTTCCAGCTGGTGGATGTGCTTCTGCACAAGGCCCAGTTCCCTTCTGATGAGGAATATGGATTCTGGTCCTCAGACGAGAAGGAGCAGTTCCGAATTTACAGGTGATGCTAGCAGGCTAACCCTAGCTAACTGGAATCCTGAAATAATGAAGGCAATCAGGGAAGGGACCCAAGGCCAGACTTCCTGAATTCTAGGATTCCTTTCTCTATTCTTTAGGCATTTTTGCATAGGGTTTGGGGGTCCTGGGATAGGCTCTTAGTCCTGGGTCAGGATCCAGGCAGTGTAAAAGACTTTCATCTGCTTCTCAGGGTGGACATCTCAGACACACTCATGTATGTCTATGAGATGCTGGGGGCCGAGCTGCTCAGCAACCTCTATGACAAGCTGGGCCGTTTGCTCACCAGCTCAGAGGAGCCCTACTCCTGGCAGGTACCTCCCAAACCTGATTCCCTCAGCCCTCCCTGACCTGTCACACCCTCCTCCTCAGCCAAACCAGTGGCATCCTCTTTCCCCAGCACACAGAGGCTCTGCTTTATGGCTTCCAATCCATCGCGGAGACCATCGACGTCAACTATTCTGATGTGGTGCCTGGGCTCATTGGTCTCATTCCACGGATCAGCATCAGCAACGTACAGCTGGCAGATACTGTCATGTTCACCATTGGTGAGACCTGGCAAATATCCATGACCACATTCCTAGACCCATAGCAGCCATCCTTAGCCATGGCCAGCCTGCTCTTTCCTGTCCAAAGTGGGAGAGACACATGGCTCCATGCACAGTCAGCACTGCATCCAACTGTCCCTGCAAGTGTACCAAGCTGCATTTCAGTGAGGCCAGTGCACTGTCAGTGGATCAGCGGTGTTGCCCCTCTGTTGAGTAGTAACCCCTTCCTGCTTCTCAGCTGTGAGACTCACATTTGAGCATGCATATTCTCATGCATTCTGTCCTCTGAATGAGCACTCATCTGTGCTGGTGCTATGACTCGACCCTGCCAGGAGCTCAGCTTGCCTTGAGGGAAATGGTACAAAACCAAACCTGGCCTGTCTCAGAGATCCTTCCCTTTCTTTTTTTTTTTTTTTTTTCAGGAGCTCTGTCTGAATGGCTGGCTGACCACCCTGTCATGATCAACAGCGTTCTGCCCCTTGTTCTGCATGCCCTAGGCAATCCTGAGCTGTCTGTCTCTTCTGTGTCCACCCTTAAGAAGATCTGCCGAGAATGCAAGTATGACTTGCCGCCCTATGCTGCCAATATTGTAGCTGTCTCCCAGGTATGAAGAGGCAGTGCCTGGGTGGTGCTGGGCCTCAGGGTGCACTGCACTGTGCTGATACCGTGTTCCTGTATTTTTATATCCAGGATGTACTGATGAAACAGATCCACAAGGTATGACTCAAAAGTTTCTAGGTGGTTTCCTTGGGGTATTATGGAAACCTCTTATCCCCCAAAATCCTGGTTTCTACCTTATCCTACCCTTATCCCTTACTCTCTGTTGTTGGAAACCTTCCCCAAGAGGCTCATTCTCCTTTCCATTCACAACCAAATGTGGTCAAGATGGACGGTACATGTTTTCTGCCCCACAGACAAGCCAGTGCATGTGGCTGATGCAGGCTCTGGGCTTCCTGCTATCAGCCCTGCAAGTGGAGGAAATCCTTAAGAACCTGCACTCGCTCATCTCACCCTATATCCAGCAGCTGGAGAAGCTGGCAGAGGAGATAGTAAGTGAGCTCTGGGGGCCAGGGCAGCACTGGGACTTTGGGGCTTCCCCTTGTGTGAGCTGTGACTGCTGAGGGGTTGGGTCAGAACTGACCCTTGAGGCTGGGCCTGAGCAATCTGGGGACCAAGCTGGAGCTGGGAGATCTGGAACTTGATTCACTTCTCCTCATAGCCCAATCCCTCCAACAAGCTGGCCATTGTCCACATCTTGGGGCTTCTCTCCAACCTCTTCACCACACTGGACGTCAGTCATCACGAGGATGATCATGAAGGTCCTGAGCTCCGGAAGCTGCCAGTGCCACAGGGACCCAACCCGGTGGGTGGCTTGTCTTTGCCATTGCCCCCTCCCCCATGGGAATGTCATTGTCACTCCCCACCTCTGTGAGTAATGTTGTCATTGTTTCCCTGGCCCCTTGCAGGTATGATCTTATCAATGTCTCCCACCCTGTAGCAATGTCATTGTCATATTCAGTTCTGTGGATGTTTTCCTTGTTCTCAGCCCAAAGGGGTGATGTTATTGAGGTTCATTTGCCCCGGGAGGGACACTGACCTTCAACCCCCTCAACTGTTTTTTTGAGCCCTCCTTCAGTCTCTGACTCTGTGGCATCTTCTGCTTGGCATTCATTGTCCCCTGTGGGCACTGAGGATGCTTACATACTCCATAGGTAATGGTTCTTGCCTTCAGGTTTCTGTCAGTCTAGAGGAAATCCTTAAAAACAGATTGCTGCAAAGCAGTGTGATAAGTACTGCCCCCCAGACAGTGTGGATAAGCTTGGTCACAGCGTGGTAGGGTGAACCTTACAACCTGTTTTCCCTGGGGCAAACCTTGACTTCCCACTCAAAACTCAGCATGACGGGCTGAGGTTGTGGCTCAGTGGTAGAGAAACTTGCCTAGCATGTGTGAGGCACTGGGTTGGATTCTCAGCACCACATATAAATATATGAATAAAATAAAGGTTCATTGACGTCTAAAAATTTTTTTAAAAAACTCAGCATGAGTATCTGACTTGTTCATCTCTTGGGACTGTGTTGGGTAGCAGGTGTGGTTTTGAGTGAGTAGTTTGCATACTGTAAAGGTCAGTACAAATATGAGGGACTGCTTTGGTCATTGTTCCTGGAATTCCCTCAGGGTTTCTCCTGAAGAGAAGGAAGCCACATGCATCCTGATCCCTCCATTTAAATCCTGGCCCCAGTTTCAGTTGCTCTTGTGGCTCAAACCCAAGCCAGGCCCACCAATGTCCCACAGAGCCCCTTCTGTGGCAGTCATCATCCTGCCTTCCCTCCCCTCTCAGGACCTTATCTGCTTTCTTCTTCTCCATAAGCTGCCCACACCTACACACCCCTGGGACTCCCTATTCCATGTCTCTAGTCCATTGCCTTGGTTTTATTGAACTGAGTGGATAGAGAGTAATTTTTTTTAATATGTATTTTTTAGTTATAGGTGGACACAATATCTTTATTTTTATGTGGTGCTGAGGATCAAACCCAGTGCCTCACGCATACTAGGCGAGTGCTCTACCTCTGAGCCACAATCCCAGCCCCTAGAGAGTAATTTAAAAAAAAAAAAAGTTTACAGATTTGTCATAATCCTTTTTTTTTTGTATTTATTTTTTTGTTGTAGTTGGACACAATACCTTTATTTTACTCATTTATTTTTATGTGGTACTGAGGATCAAACCCAAGGCCTCGCATGAACTAGGCGAGCGCTCTACCACTGAGCCACAACCCCAGCCCTGTCATAATGTACTCATGATGTCCCTGCTTTGAAGTTTGAAGCTTCCTCTGAAATAACCTCTAGAATTCAGATCCCCCTCAGGTGGGTGGCAGGGATGGTGGGGGCACTTCACTTCTCCCTGTGTCTTCAGGTGGTGGTGGTGCTGCAGCAGGTCTTCCAGCTTATCCAGAAGGTGCTGAGCAAGTGGTTGAATGATGCCCAGGTGGTGGAGGTGAGCCCTGATCCTCACTCTCTGCTCCCATGGTGACTTTGCTCAGAGGTAGAGCCAGGACTTAAGAGTTGCTGCCCCACTTTGGTTGGCAGTGGTCTGGAGGAAATAAGGGGGTGGAAATCTTGTCTTACAGAGACAAGGAATCTTCTGGGAAGATATTTAGAACTCTCCAGTATCATAAGAAGTACTCAACAAAAGGGCTATATGACATTAGGGCTGAGGGATAATCAGGTATCTGTTATAGCATCAGAGACCTGCCTTTGGTCCCTTCTCAATTCAGGCTTTTGTTGCTGTTGCTGCTCTCTGAGAGGAAATGGTGGAGATGTAAGTAGCAAGAGTTAAGTGGCAAAGTTTCAGCCTATGCCCCTGTGTGGAGGGCTTTTTTGCCCCCTGCCTTTCAGGGTGAAGGTCAGATTGTTTATCTTTCTTGGTTTGCAGGGCTTGGCCAGGCTTCTAGGTAAGGGTCCTTTCTTAGGCCCCCTCTGGGCAGAGCTACAGTTCTGTTCCAGCTAGTGGTGACCTGCTGACCAGGGCCCCTGTGTTTTCTTCCCAAGGCGGTGTGCGCCATCTTTGAGAAGTCTGTTAAGACCCTGCTGGATGACTTTGCCCCCATGGTGCCACAGCTGTGTGAGATGCTAGGCCGGATGTACAGCACTATCCCCCAGGCCTCTGCTCTTGACCTCACTCGACAGGTGGGCCTTCTGGTTTGGGCAGCTCTGGATATCATCTTAGGCAGAGATCTGACCTGGGTGGGATGGGTTAGCAGGCTGCATGGCTGGAGTCCCCCACCACAGTTAGGGATTTTGACTTGATAAGAAGTGCCCCAGCTGACCAGTGTTCTCTGCTTTGTTTCAGCTGGTCCACATATTTGCTCATGAGCCGGCCCACTTTCCCCCAATTGAGGCCCTCTTCCTGCTCGTCACCTCCGTCACACTCACTCTCTTCCAGCAAGGTAGGTCCTGAGCAGGGTCTCTGCTGCTGTCGCCAATGCCACTGCCTCTGCTTCCCTGACTGGGGAGCCAAAGCTGCCCACTGTGTTCTCTGTCCCCTGAGTTGCACATGGGACTTGGATACTTGTGGGATGAAGAACAGCACAAATTTCACCTTACAAATAGTTGACACTTCAGGTTGAAGTGGATAAGAGGGTGAATGATGTCTTCTGCTGGCCTGCTGGGCGCAGGGCCAGCCTGGATATTGGGGAAGACAGGGGCAAGGCTCTGAGGGACTTGGGGCACTAGGCTGGCTCCTTTCCTTTGGGATGTAATGAGAAGTGGGAAGCACATGGGTTTTGAAGTCAGGTAGACCTAGATTCTAAGCTCATCACCACCAACTAGTTGTGTGACCTTGGGCAAGTCACTTACCTTTGCTGAGCCTCATTTCCATATCTGTGAAATGGAGAGATCACATATTTGATAGGATTATTATAGGTTTAGGCACTCCCTTTGGGGCCCTGGCTTGGGGGTTTTGCACATAAAGTACTCAGATTGGGGATCCTTTCCTCACATTAAGGTTTAGTCCTTTCTAGGCCCAAAGCCAAGTCACCTTTGGCACTCGTCCCAGCCCCAACTCTTTGTGACCTCTGAGAGAGATGAGAGCAGCCTCCAACCTTCCCCAGCTATCTAACCCAGGCTTCCAGCCTAGGAAAGAAACAGCACTGCTCTGCCAGCTTTGTGAATCTTGCCTGGATTTGTAGTCCCAGATTTAAGACCACCAGAGAGGGTTGGTGATATAGCTCAGTTGGTAGAGGGCTTGGGTTCAATCCGCAGCAACATAAGGCCCTGGGTTCAATCCCCAACAACACCGAAAAAAAAAAAAAAAACCACCAGGAATCTCAGCTGGAGTCCAGAGTGTTCTTTGTTTATAGTCTCAGTGTCTGGTCCCTTGGTCCTGGCCTCTCTTTTCTCTGGGGTATGGGGTAGGTCCAAACTAAGGGGAAACCTGAGCCAGAAACCCAGTGCAGTTGTCCTCAACTCTACCTCTCCCCATTCCTTGTACCCTCTTTGGGACAAATCCCAATGGTGCTAACTCTGTGCATCTTTCCTCCTCTCCCTCCATGGGTCCTGCCTCAGTTTAGGATTGTTGAATTACTTCAACAATTTTCCACTTTGACATGTGCACTTCTCTGGAATCCATTCTGCATACAGTAGTTTGTAAGGTTCTCTATAAAACACAGATCTGAGCATTTTCCCTTCCTTTCCTTGCTGCCTGTTGCCCTCAAGTTGTTGTCCTATTCCCACCTATATAGCAAAACTCTGGTGTACCTCTAATGTGTACCTCTAATGTGCCAGTGTCCTCATGACTGCTGTAGAATCCACACTGACTTTTTCCTTACCTCGTCCCATTTCCTTACAACTCCTCTGACTGGAATGCCCTGGGCCGTTTACTGGATAAACACTCACTCCTCAGGCCTTAGACAGGAGGAAGACCATCAATCCTCAGAAAAGTGCCTCTGAGGCAGAATTGGGTACTTCTAACTTTGTGCCGAAATTACATTGTGGACACACTGCTGATACAGCACTGACCACACACAACAACCAGATTTTGTGTCTGTCTTTCTTCTAGACTGAGCCCCTCAAGGGCAAGATTAAGCCTCTTCTCCCTGTATCCCCAGTGTCCAGAATGAGGCCAGCATAGAGTGGGCCTCAGACGCTGTTAAATAAAGGAGGATGAGGGCTCCTTGCCCTTGGAACCTTTCTTCATCACTGTCTGGCTCACCTCCAGCAGAGCAACTGAGCTGAACATTGAACCCACTTTTCTACAGTGGCACCAGGCATGGGGCACATTGGGACTTACTTTTGAGGACTTGAGTAACTCAGGGTTCAGAGAGGGACAGCCTTTATCGGTGGTTCCTAGAATCCTAGAGAAGGAAGTAGGGAAGAGATTATTATCTTTGTTACAGATGGGGAAACTGAGTGTTTGTGGCTTGCACAAGATCACACAGCTACTTAATGGTGTCTCAGGCAGATATTTTTGCACTGCATCCTCCGAAGAGTGGAGAAGCCCAGACAGGAGCTCCAGGTGCATGCCTGTTCTTGCCATGGGAATTATCAGAACTGGAGGCAGAGGTGTCCAACATCATATTTGTTGGGGTTGTTGTCTTGATGGGCAAGATGGTCCCTATACCTGTATGTCATCCCAGTTGTAGACGTCCTAGGGCTCTGCCTTCCCACTGGACCATGGGGTGATACGGTGACTGGTTTCCCTCTTCCTTGGCATGTCCAGATGGTGGGAGCTGGTCCTCAGTCCTGAGCTTGGCTCTCTGCTAAGTCTGTCCACATAGAGGGACCTTGCCAGGGCGGGGCTCTCATTTTTTGGACTTATGATACCATTTACTCCCGTAGGCCAGTGACTTGTCTGGCCAGCCCCAAAGCACATGGGGTACTGCCCTATCCAAACAGAAATCCTTTGGTTTAAAGTGGATGGAATAGAATCTTCTCCTTGGCCAGACTAAGAGCCCGCTAGCCATGGAAGTAAGGGGCACTTTCTCAGGCCCTGATGCCTTTGACTCTCTAGGGTCATCAGTTGGGCTTTAAAGGAGGGGCCAAGGACTGACCTGCTGCCAGCCCTGCCCTCCTCTTCCATGGCTGTAATAGGAAGGTATATGCCAAGAAGCAGTGGGTTTACCCCAGCTTGGTGGAGGCCACAGTAAGAGTGTGGGGGCTATTTCTTCAGCGATATGGAGTCCAGAATTGCTTGAGCACCAAAGGAACACTGCGGGGACTGGCCTGAGGAAGAGTGGGAAGTAGGTGGAAGGCCCCTTCAGGGGAGCTGGGGCAGGCCTGTCCTTCACTTTGCCGTCTCTTTCTGTTGGGCTTCTCCCAGTTCATGGTTTTTGTATGTTTTGTTTCTTTATCTTGCTTCCTGCTGCTCATGTGCCCCCACGCTGTCTCCCTGCAGGCTCTCAGTCCCACATAACTATATGAGGTTGAGTTGCTGTTTGTATAATTTTTTCTTAAGTTCCATCTTTATTATATTTTAGGGCCCAGGGATCATCCTGATATTGTTGATTCATTTATGCAACTCCTGGCACAGGTGTGTTTTAGTTTTATTCATTCACGTTCTGTTCTCTCTCTTTCTCTTTCTCTTATGTTGATATTCAATTTAAGCCTATTTTTAGCTTTCTGTTGACAAATTTTTTTTTTCTGTTCAGTTGAATAGAGTTTCTTCATCTGTTTCCGTGGAAGTTGACAACCCAACATCCTCCTTTAGTGCCCCTTTGCCTCAACTAGCTCAGTCTCCTACAAAGACCAGGGAGAGGCTGATCCCGAAGGGAGGGAAGGGGGCCGGCCTGGAGGGAGTGGGGAAGGGAGTGGGTAGTGACTGTGCCCAGCAGTTCCTGTGTGGCTGGCTTGCCCAGGACATTCAGGGATAGGGCTGGAGTTGAAGGGTCTGGGCTGCACTGTTCCCGTGCTCCTGCCGGGAACTGCCTGCCTCTGCACTCCCAGCCTGCTCTAAGAGGTAGGCCTGGAGCAGCTCCAGAGGGAAGGGCTAAAGGTAAATGTGAACACTGGAGCCCGGAGTCTGGCTGGTGGAGAGGTTGTGCTGCTGCTGGGTGGTGGGGTGCAGGCTCCACTGTGAGACCACGTTATGATGCGTTTGTGTCTGGTATGTGTCTAAGTGTGTTGCACCTTATTTTGTATGTATTGAGTTTGATTTGTGAAGAGAGCAGAAATCTGTAAGTAGTATGTGTATTGTTTTGGGCATTGAGATAAATGTGAAGTTGAAGTGTGGGCATGTGCGTTGATGCATGTCGTACATTGATGTGTGTAGTACGTTTGTGTTGTTGTGTTGGTGTTGTATTGAGGGATGTTGAGTGTGGAATGTGATAGAGGGTGTATATTAGGCTGTGGGAGTGTGTGTGTGTGTGTGTGTGTGTATGTGTGTTCGTACTGGGGATTGAACCCATAGGCGCTTAACCACTGAGCCACATCCCCAGCCCCTTTTAATATTTTATTTAGAAACTGGGTTTTGCTGATTTGCTTGGGGCCTTGCTAAGTTGCTGAGGTTGGCTTTGAACTTGAGATCCTCCTGCCTCAGCCTCCTGAGCTGCTGGGATTATAGGCATACACCACTGCACCCAGCAGGAGTGTGTTTTTAATGGAGGACAGGAATGTGTGTTGTGTGTTGGCAGTACAGAATTAGTATGATACAGAGTGCTGTGTGTTTAGGGACTCCTATGGGGTGGGGGAGTCCTGTGAGTTGAGGTAAATGGAGTGTGTCTCTGCTTAATTATTCCACAGATATTGACTGAGTGTATAATACATGCTTAGCACTCTGCTAGGTGCTAAGGATATAATAGTGAGCAAATGCAGACATGGTTCTTGATCTCATGGAATTTACAGTCTAGTGGGGGAGTGCGAGGGGAGAGGATGGAGAATGTTCTGAGCCTGGATGAATATGTATATGGGTATCCACAAGGATATATCTTTGGTGGGGAGGGTGTTTGAATGTGTATTTGTGGGTGTGCTGGGAGAGTGTACACACGTGGGAGGCCTGGGTAGACTGAGAGTATGGGTATGTGGATGGTTTGGGATGTGGGGTGTTTGGGTGTGTGACTCTGTGGTGAGGGTGTGCTGCAGATATGGGACAGTGCGTGCATGTAAGGGATTAGGATACCGCTGTGTGAGTAGGGCCTTTCAAGTGAGGGTGCATGTCGGGATATTTGCACATGAGTGAACATGGGGTAGCAGGTATGTGAGGGGTTGAAGGGTGGGGATTTGTATGATATGCGCTGGGGGCATTGCCTGGGAAAAAGCAGTGTTTGAGGACTGCTGGAGCTGTGCTGAGTGTATCTTGTGACCTGAGGATGTGCCAGTCATGTCCTGGTACCAACTGGAGCAAGTCATCTGCCCCCTCAATCCATCTGCTCCCCCCATGGCAGCACTGCTCCTAGGGTAGTTATGGCTGAGAAGGCCCTGGACACAGGGTATCCTAGGTGAAAGATGGGGCTGGGATTCCAAGGCTCCTGTCCTACTTTTCCTCATCTTGAACAGGAGCTGGAGGGGGCTGAGGAATGTAGGCAAGACATGGTGGGGGTCTGCTGGGCTGGGGGTCCATGTCCAGCTGCCATCTCTTCTTCCTGCTGCTCTGATCATAAACCCAGGGGGGCTCGACTTCTTCTGTGAATGAAAGCAAAATAAGTGTTGGATACCTGGACCCTGCAGGAGGTCTGGCCCCTGGTGGAGAGGGGAAGGAAGTGTTCGCTCTGGAAGTGACTTATGACCCACATTTTTCTGCATTATGATCCCCACCTCCAACCTTTCTTTCACACACCTGTACATTTATGTACACATACATTTACACAGAACCCCTTGGGCTGTTCCTCACCTGACCAACTGAACTGTGGAGTGGTCTGGGTTCCCCAGAGATGGCTGGGTTGCAGCCTTTACCTGTGATGCGTGAAATTAGGGACTGGGGTGGAAGGTGAGTGGGGGGATGGTCCTTGGATTTGGCTGGGGCTGGGCTTACCAGCTCCACCTCCTGCAGGCTCTCAAGCGGAAGCCAGATTTGTTCCTGTGTGAACGATTGGATGTCAAAGCTGTGTTCCAGTGTGGTAAGTGGGGCCAGGTGGACAGGTGGGCCTGGGGCTCCCCTGGGAGGATTCTTAGGCCCCATCTGATCTGCCTTTGTCTCTCCCACAGCTGTGTTGGCCCTCAAGTTCCCTGAGGCACCTACTGTTAAGGCCTCCTGTGGCTTCTTTGTGAGTCCCATGCTGACTGATCCCCCAACCCTGCCCTGCCCAGGACTCTAGAGGATAGGGGTATGGTATGTAGGTGTCATCCTCAGGAAGAGGTGGGAAGGATCCAGAACTGACAGACCTCTCCATCCTCTGCAGACAGAGCTGCTGCCTCGGTGTGGAGAAGTAGAATCTGTGGGAAAGGTGGTACAGGAGGACGGTCGTATGCTGCTTGTAGCAGTGCTAGAGGTGAGCTGGAGCAAGTGGGGATTTGGTGTTGGTGGGGAGGCCCTCACTGCTGAGGCAACTGACTTTCTGGGAGGCTGAAGAATTTGGTTCTCTAAGCTCTTGGATTCTGATTCTTCCTTCATTAAGTGGCTGAAAAGTTGTTAGGATTGCTGCGAGGATTAGCTGTCTCTGAAAAAGCAGTATTCACTTGTGCAATGTGGCTGCAGAACTGTCCCAGAAACCCTGGGGCATGGTTTGGCCTCCTGGCTGCAGAAGAGGCAAGACCCGGGTGTACTGAGAAGCCCTTTCCTTCAGGCCATTGGGGGCCAGGCCTCCCGCAGCCTCATGGACTGCTTTGCCGATATCCTGTTCGCCCTGAACAAACACTGCTTCAGCCTCCTGAGCTTGTGGATCAAGGAGGCACTGCAACCACCTGGTTTTCCTTCTGCCCGCCTCAGTCCCGAACAGAAGGACACCTTCAGCCAACAGATCCTTCGGTGAGCAGAGCTGGGGCAGGGAGGAGGTGGCAGTATTGATAGATAGTGCTAACCTGTTTTCCTTTCCCTCCTCCAGTGAGCGAGTGAACAAGAGGCGGGTGAAGGAGATGGTGAAGGAGTTCACACTGCTCTGCCGGGGGCTACATGGCACAGATTACACAGCTGACTACTGAGGGGCGCCCCCGCCCACGTACTCCTTTTCACCCCTTCCTATTCCCAAAGAGTAAACCTGAACCTTCACTGTTGCTTCTGCTTTCTTTTTTCTGCCACTGTCACCAACTGAAAGCCTGTGCCTAGAAGCGCAGGGAAAGAATGGGAGGATGCTTGAACCTACGCCTTGGTCAAGAGTGGTGGGGACACCCTCTAGCTCCTGGATGGGAGAGGGGACTCCCGTAGCTAAGCTGCCTAGGTTGGAACCATTCAGAATATTGCTGTTGCCCTTGGGGTGGCAAGAGATAGAGTGGCTACAGTAGTGTTAGCAGCTCTCAGCTACCATTAAATTGGTTCCAGTTTGCACGCATGCATTATAATCAATAATGCCGAGTACTAGGCACCTAGCTTTGCCCTAAACAAAGGCTGGTCAAGTCAGAGCTATCATGCTAAGCTGGAGGAATAGGGAAGAAAGGTCACATGGAGAGTTTCTTTTTTGATGGGAATAGGAGGCATCCTAGCAGAGGACTTGGGGCCTCGGGCTGGGTCCATTTGGGAGGAAAGAAAAGAGTTGGGCTTTGAGTTCCAGGATGGGTATCTGGTGGGGGTTGTTTTTTCTGTTTTTTTTTTTTTTTTTTGTTGTTGTTGTTTTTGTTTTGGGTACTGGGGATTGAACCCAGGGTCACCTAACTACTGAGCCAAATCCCAAGCCTTTTTAAAAATTTTGAGACAGGGTCTCACTAAGTTGCTGAAGTTGGTCTTGAACTTGCAATCCTCCTGCCTCAGCCTCCTGAGTCACTGGGATTATGGGCTTGCAGCACTGCACTTGGCTGATGTGGTGTTTTTGTTTGGTTTGTTCTGTTGTGATTTTTTTTTTTTTTTTTGGTATGGGGGATTGAACTCAGGAGTGCTTAACCACACTGTGCTACATCACTGACCCCTTTTTTAAAATTTTAATTTTGAGACAGGGTCTTGCTAAGTTGCCGAGGCTGTCCTCAAACTTGCAGACTTCCTAACTCAGCTTCCCGAGCTGCTAGGATTGCAAGAGTGTACCACTGTACCCAGCTGGCATGGGTTTTTTGTTTTTTGTTTTTGTTTTTTTGTACCAGGGAGTAAACTCGGGGGCATTTGGCCACTGAGCCACATCCCCAGGCTTGTTTCGTATTTTATTTAGAACAGGGCTCACTGACTTGCTTAGCACCTTGCTTTTTGCTGAGACTGGCTTTTAACTCAAGATCCTCCTGTCTCAGCCTCCTGAGCCGCTGGGATTCCAGGCATGTGCCACCACACTGGCTTGTGGGGTTTTTTTTTTTTTTTTTGGTGCTGGAGATTGAACTCAGGGCCTTATTCATGCAAGGCAAGCACTGTACCAATTGAGCTATATACCCAGCCGACATGGGTATTTTTTTAAAGCACCCAAATTTGCATATGGTTGAGGTGGGCTATAGAAAATGGAATGAGGGCTGAGAATGCTGCTCAGTGATAGAACACTTGCTTAACTTGCAAGATACTGGGTTCATTCCTCACATGTGCACACCCAGAAAGAAAAAAGAATATGGGACTGAGTGGTTGTGTGGTGGGGTGGGCAGAAGGTGTTGTAGCTCCTATGCATGTCCACCTGTAACTTCTTTCTTCTAGGGATCTTAAGCATAAATGGTCAGGGCTCTGTCAGGACCAAGGACAGCACCTGGCCTGCTCTTGCTTTCTTCCCTTTGCAGTGTTGCTTCCCTTTCTGTCTTCTCAGCCATAATTCACCTGGGCTGCCTCTCTAGCACTCGAGCCTTCTTAGTAAGATCTGCAGAGCATGGTGGTGCACACCTGTAATTCCAGCATCTCTGGGGGCTGAGATACAAGGATCTTAAGTTCAAGGGCAGCCTTGTCAACTTAGTGAGGGGGAACCACTGAGGATACAGTTCAGTGGTAAAATGTCCTGGGGTTCAATCCCCAATATCCCTCCCACACACACACATAAAATCTGAAGAACAGGACCCAGTTCTCACTCCCTTCCATGAGCTTTGAGTCCCCTTGACAGGGGAACTGGTTATGCCCACATTCATCCCCCCTCCATTTTTCCCTCTCAACCATTGCAGAAGTTCTGTGTCCTCCATTCTTTTATTCCACCTTTTTCCACACTAGTTGGCGTCAGTTCCCCTGTGTCATCATAAAGCTGCTCTTTCCACCTTCCTCTAACCCTCCTCAGTCCCATTTTCACTTTATTCTTGACTCCGTATTTCTGGAGAAGATGGAGATGTTTCACATACTTTTAGGTTTTATTTCCCCCCACCCACCTGGTGTCCAGGTGTCTTCTGCTCCCACCTCCACCCTTCCCCATGACAAATGCAGGCTATAGAAAGTAGGAGAATAAGGAATCTGAAGCTTGACTTCTGAAATCAGTAGACTTGGTTTTTATGCTGATCATGCCACTGACCTACTGTCTTTTTATTTTTTATTTTGATACCGGGGATTGAACTCAGGGGCACCTGGGCCACTGAACTACATACCTAACCCTATTTTATTTAGAGACAGGGTCTCACTAGGTTGCTTAGTGCCGCACTTTTTGCTGGGACTGGCTTTGAACTCGAGATCCTCCTTCTAAGTTGCTGGGATTACAGGCCTGCGCCACCTTGCCAGGCTACTGTGCCTTTTTAGTCTTCAAACCTGGGTCTGTTTTCTGTAAAATGGGATAATTCTTAATTCAGAGACTAGAAATGTAGTGCGTGGTGGTCAATAAGTGCTCAAAAGTTTACCTAATTGACAGACTGCCATGAGTATAATAGCAAATGGGATATTCAAAGGACTAATTTGTAAAGTGTTATAATTGAGTTAATTTGACCCTCAGGACAATCCTATCAGGAGGTATTATTGTTAAGCCCCTCACTGTGTCCTCCATTCTTTTTTATTCCACCTTTTTCCACACCAGTTGGCCAAGCGTTGATATTCAAACCCAGGCAGTTCGTCGCCTGAGTTAAAAATTGTGCTATGATGTCCACCCCCACCCCCAGGCGATATAGTGCACATGAGATCCTTAGTAACCGCCGGATAGGATCTGGTCAGTGGTAGAGAGCCCTAGGATAGTGACTTTCAAGGAGTCGGTCGATATTCCTGAAGGTGGTCAGTGGGCTGAACTCGACCGCGCGCCTCTGCGGGGACCCGCAGCCAGGGAGACTACAACGCCCAGGAGGCCCCGCGCCTTCTTCTGCGGCACTTCCGACTGGTCTCTGGCGCAGGCAGATCATTGGTTCTCTGTGGGGCCTGGAAGCGAGGATTGGACAGTAGGAGCGGTGCTGATTTAGGATTGGTAAGGTTGCCATCGGCCACGCCTCAAACCCGGAAGTAGTCTCCCCTGACAAATCCGTGTCCTGCGGAGCACGCGTTTGCACGTTTGTAGTTGAAATCCAGGCGTAGTGGGCAAGCTGTTTTCCCTTCTTCCCAAAAAGTGGCTTTTTGGAGGACTGCTTTTGAGGGTACGGGCCCCGAAGTTGACCGAGGTAGTCCCCTGCTGCATCCTGCCACCCAAGCTGTGCTTCATGGAGTCTACGTTTAGCAGCCCCGCGGAGGCGGCTCTGCAGCGGGAGGCTGGCGACCCGGCACTGCTCACTCCTCTCGCCGACCTCGACCGTGTATACGAGCTGGAGCGAGTCATTGGATTTGTCCGCGACGTGGGGTGTCAACGGGTGAGAGCAGACCTAGAGAGGGCTGGCTCGCTTCTCTTGCGATGGGTCACCAAGAGGATCAGGATCTTGGGGATTTCTTAAGGATGAGGACTGGGGAGTATCAGTCTGCCCGCAGCGCAGACCACCCGCCAGTCACTCCATGAGGCGGAGTGCTCTGAGACTCCAGGCTTTGAGGTCGAGTGGGGGCTCCCAGAAGATTTCCTTTGAAGAGGCTCTTGGCGGGGCAGAGGCTATTCCTGACTCCATGGTTTAACGCTTACAGGTGGCCTTGCAGTTCCCTGACCAGCTGTTGGGAGACTCTGGGGCCGTGGCTGCACGACTGGAGGAAGCCACAGGATCAAAGATGTTCATTTTAGGGGATACGGCCTATGGCAGGTATGAACTCAGGCATAAGTGGGCCAGGCCTAGAGATCCAGGCCTTATGGGGTTTCCCTTTGACATTGTCTGCCTCCAATGGCTGTGATTCCAAGAGGATGATGATTTTCCTCCTGATATTAGCTCCCCTCAGTGACAGTGTCTTCCTTTCATCTCACCATTTTCTTCACTGGCCGTATTTCTTATTGATGACAGCAACTCACTTCCAGATGAGAACCTCTCTCACTGATGGTATCTCTCCTGTAGCTGCTGTGTAGATGTACTGGGTGCTGAGCAAGCTGGAGCTCAGGCCCTTGTACACTTTGGACCAGCCTGCTTAAGTCCCCCAGCCCGACCTCTTCCTGTTGCCTTCGTCTTTGGTCAACGTTCTGTGGCCTTGGAGCTCTGTGCCCAGGCCTTTGAAGCACAGAACCCAGATCCCACAGCGCCTGTAGTGCTACTGAGTGAGCCAGCCTGTGCCCACGCCCTGGGTGAGGAATTATGCCTATGCAGGAGGGAAGGGTGGACCCGCAGCTGTGTTCCTTAATTTCCCTATTTCAGTACGGGCTGGCCCCATCCTTCACTTTTTTGGGGGGTAAGACGGAGTGGGAGGAACCAGGGATTGAACTCGGGGGCACTCGGCCACTGAGTCACATCCCTAGTCCCATTTTGTATTTTATTTAGAGACAGGGTCTCACTGTGTTGCTTAGCACCTCACCGTTGCTGAGGCTGGCTTGGAATTCATGATCCTCCTGTCTCAGCCTCCCAAGCCACTGGGATTACAGACGTGCACCACCACACCCTGCCCATCCTTCACTTTTGGGTCACATTTGGTTCCCTAGAGATGAGGGAACTCGCAATTTACCAAGCCCCAACCCTGACACCCCCTCCTTCTCTTCCAGAGGCCTTGGCCACTCTCCTGCGCCCAAGATACAAGGATCTGCTTATCTCTAGCCCAGCTCTTCCCTTGCCAGTGGGGTCCCCCAGACCAGTGCCTGAACCATTGGAACGTTTTGGGCGCCACTTCCCCCTGGCCTTAGGAAGATGTCTGGAAGAATATGGTGCCTTCTATGTGGGGGGCTCTGAAGCTAGCTCTGACCCTGAACTTGATCCAGACCTCAGCCGTCTGCTCTTGGGATGGGCACCAGGGCGGCCCTTTTCCTCCTGCTGCCCAGACACAGGACAGACACAGGATGAGAGTGCCCGAGCTGGGCGGCTAAGGGCACGAAGACGGTATCTGGTGGAGAAAGCCAGAGATGCCCATGTGATAGGGCTATTGGCGGGCACACTGGGTGTGGCCCAACACCGTGAAGCACTAGCACACTTGCGGAACCTAACTAAGTCTGCTGGCAAACGTAGCTATGTGTTGGCCTTGGGGCGGCCCACCCCTGCCAAACTTGCCAACTTTCCTGAGATGGATGTCTTTGTGCTCTTGGCCTGTCCTCTGGGTGCCCTAGCCCCCCAGCTTTCTAGTGGCTTCTTCCAGCCTATACTGGCACCTTGTGAACTAGAAGCTGCCTGCAACCCTGCATGGCCACCTCCAGGCCTGGCTCCTCATCTCACACATTATGCAGACTTGTTACCCGGTGAGTGGTGGAGCACTACCTGCACTGGAAACTTGGGGCATGGAGTTGGGGGGCCAACATGAATTTACTCTCCCCTTCCTTTCCAGGCTCTCCCTTCCATGTGCCCCTCCCACCCCCTGAGTCAGAGCTGTGGGACACCCCAGATGTGTCACTCATTTCTGGGGAGCTCCGACCTCCACCTGCCTGGCATTTATCAAATGATCCTGGATGCTCTGCTCTGACCCCACGGCCCCAACTGGAATTGGCTGAGAGTAGCCCAGCAGGTAAGTGTATAAATCTGTGCCCCCTGCTGTACTCTTTCTCCAAATCAGCCCACTCAGCCTGAGCCACCTCTCTCTACAGCCTCCTTCCTTAGTTCCCGAAGCTGGCAGGGACTAGAGCCTCGCCTGGGTCAGACACCGGTGACAGAAGCTGTGAGTGGAAGACGAGGGATTGCTATCGCATACGAGGATGAGGGAAGCAGCTGATAGCACATGGGGCCAGAGACACAGAGGAACTTAGGAGTTGCTGCTAGGACCTTCAGTGCTCTTTGCACCAACTTCTCATCATCTTCCCAGGATCTTTGAAGGAAACTGGATAGAGAGAAGGCAGGCAGCCCTCACTGAGGATGGGACCTGAGCCTGTCCTATTCTACCCTGCTTTGAGGCTCGGCACATATTGGCTTAGTAACTTCCTGTTGTTTTACTGATGGGCAAAAGGCTTGGGGGCTTCCTTGAGTCCTGGGCCCATCTGTCCTTGTAGCAGTCCAGGACTGGGTAGCTAATCCCGTTTCTGGTCTGCAGTTGAGGGTCTACCCATGTTAAAAGGCAGGTGCTTGATGGTCCAGACCAGTTTCTTAACCTCAGCACTGTTAACGTTTGGGACCAGATAATTATTTGTTGAGGAAGCTGTACAGTTTATGTTAGAATGTTTAGCAGAATGCCCACTAGGCATCAGAAGCACTGTCCCTCAATTTTGACAACCAAAAAATGTCTCCAGACATTGATATATCCCCCATGGGTTCTCAGATGCTCCTAGGTGAGAATCAACTAGTCTAGATCTGTACTGTTCAGGATCTTAGCTACTGGACACATATGGCTATTGGCTATTTAAGTTGAAATTAAGTAGATTAAAACTCAGTTTTGTGATCATGCTAATCACATTTCAAGCACTCAATTAGCTGCATGAAGGGATGGCACAATTATAGGACATTCGCATCACTGTAGAAAACTCTTATTGGACTGTGTTGGTCTGTGTCAACTCAGTCTTATTTTCTCGGGGAGATCACAGAAACTTAAATAAACCAGATACTTTTTCTCCTCCTGTTTCTTTTTGTTCATCAAACACTTACATTCTATGGAGAGAGATGTGAATTGTATTTAACCAGATTACTGTCTTCACTGTGTAGCTGGGAAGAGAAACAGTTAAATATTCAGTGACCACTGTGAACAGTGTGAAGAGGAAAGCCCGCGGGGCCACTGAATTCCGTAGCAGGCACCTGACAAGGACTCAAGAGGCTTCCCAAAGGGGATACCTAAGCTGGATCTTGTGGAGGAAAAAAATAATTGTCAGAAGAAAAGGAGTGTAAAGTCCATTTGGGTTTACAGGCATAAACCAACATAGTGCTTCAAGCAAACTAGAGTTGCTGGGCCCTAAAGATTTAGAGGAATAGGACTGGGGTTATGGCTCAGTAGTAGAGTGCATGCCAAGCACATGTGATGCACTGGGTTCAATTCTCAGAACCACATAAAAAAATAAAGATACCGTGTACATCTACAACTAAATATATATTTTTTAAAAAAGATTTAGAGGAATAACTTGAAAAGACTCACCTCTTCATTCTCCACGTTTGGCATTTTCCAGATCTTCTGGTTTCTTGCCCTTGGAGTGCCCAGTCTAATGGTAGAGGCAGAAGCAGGGGAGTTACATGACCTTACTTATAAAATAAATAAATAAATACATATAATTTTTAAAATTTATTTTTAGTACAGGGGATTGAAGATTGAACCAAGGGTGAACCAAGGGATACTTTACCAATGAGCTTTTTACTTTTTTATTTTTATTTTTTGAGAATCTCGATTAGTTGCTGAGGCTGGCCTTGAGCTTTCCATCCTCCTGCCTCAGCCTATGGAGTCCCTGGAATTACGGCATACCATCACACCTGGGCAATCATGTATTTTATAAACATGCATGGAAGACCCACTCTGCCAGGCACCGGTAATGCAGCAGTGAGAATAACAGAAAGACACTCTGATGGACAAACAGAATAAAACACTTGGTATACAAAATGGTGCTAACTATGTACCATGGGGAAACAAAGCTGGGAAGGTTGCAACGTTACACAGACTAAGCAGGGAAGGACTTTGAAGAAGGTGAGTAAAGACGTTATAAAGTAGAGTCACCTGAATAATTAGAGGCAGAGGGAATGAATTCAAGAGCAATGAAGTGGGGGCATGGCTGGAACAGTCAAGGAATAGCAAGAACAGTGTAGCCAGAAGAGAGAGTGGAGGAGTATCAGAAGATGTAGTCGGGGTTGGGAATGTCACTCAATAGTAGAACCCTTGCCTAGCATGCCCGAGGCCCTGGGTTCCCTCCATCTGCACTGCAAAAGAAACAAAAATTCAGGTAAGAGGTATGGGGAGCAGCATCGCTAGGCCACTGTAAGAATTTTGGGTTTTTTTCTTTGAATGAAAATGGAAGCCATTGCGGCCTTTAAGCAGGGAGGTTACATGACCTTAGTTAAGTTTTATACGTATCCCCGGGGCCTCTAGGGAACCCACAGCAGGCAGGCCCACCCTGCCTGTGGGTTAGGGAAGGCGTCCTGGAAGAATGAACCAATGGGTGTTGGCCAGGGGATAAGATGAAGAGGCATGCTTCAGGGGGAGGAACAGCTCCGCACTCTCCTGGAATTAGTAGAAGGACAAAGGTCCGAAGGATCAGCAGTGGTTGGAGGTTAAACCAGAGAGGCCCCAGACTAGACTCAGGTATGAGACCCGGCGGGCGGAGAGACGCTAAAAGCCCGAGTATCTCGTGAGGAAGGCGCCGGAGCCTACCCGGAGGCGCGCGACTACAATCACCATAATGCTTAGCGCCAGTAGTCCGCCGTCGCCACGCTCGAGACGAGTGGCTCAGCAGCTCAGGGCCCGGCGTGGAGTCACGTGGTCCCAGGGCGTCACGTGGGCGCGTCAGGTGATGCTGCGGGGCGGACGGTGGACGCAGGGACGCGGTTTAGCTTTGGCCCCACCGTTCCGACCCCTGCTGTCGTTGCCGCCATGACGGGGCTAGCGCTGCTCTACTCCGGGGTCTTCGTGGCCTTCTGGGCCTGCACGCTCGTCGTGGGTGAGGCCGGGCCCAGGCGGGCGGGGGCAGCGTCCTGGCCGAGCTGGCGGGGCTGGAGTCCCGCGGGGAAAGGGGGTTGCCTGCCAGCAATACCAGGCCCCAGCGCGGCCCTCTGTCCCCGGCTCCAAGTCTTGCCTCTAGCCTGTTGGGGCCTCTGAACACGACAGAAGAGGCCAGGGCTCCCGCTGCTTCTGAGGGGCGCGGGCGGCGGTAGTAGGGGGCCGCGAGAGCAGTGCTAGCTCTATCCTGTCAGTCCTGCCATCACTCGTGTTTCACTCCTGTCTTCATTTTCTTGCTCCCGACTGACCAGTGTGGGTCGTGAGCCGGCTGCTCCGGTTCCTCTTTTCCCATCCTTTGCCCTCCCCCACCCACAGCTTGTTGGGTAAACAGCGGCTGGACTGGGCCGGCGGGATCCGGCCGGGCCCGGACGGAGCACCTGCTCCCTCCCTTTCTCCAGGGCGTTCCGGCCTGCCCGGGCGTGTCTGGAGGGTCTTGGGGCTTGGTGTCATTGAGGGAGATGTTATGAGGGAGTGGCAGAAAATGGAGGCCTGAGCGGAGGTATCTGGTTCACTTGGCGGCTTGAGGACTCTCCCTTGACTCTGATGTAGGTTGTGGGTCAGCTGGGCAGTACTTCTGTAGGTTGGGGAGCTTCTCTCTAGAGAGCAGCCCCTAACCCTTTTTTCTCGCTACTGCAGGGATCTGCTACACCATTTTTGACTTGGGCTTCCGCTTTGATGTGGCATGGTAAGGGAGGGCAGGAAGAGAATTCCACTAGGAGCTGCTGCTTTCTTCTGTGATGGGAGCCCCTGCCCCACGTCACCCCAAGCTGCTGGGGGCATGGATCATGGGAGATATTTAATCTGTTGTTGCAGTATCTAGGACTGGTGGAGTTGGAAGGGAGTGGGAGGCTAAGGGTTTTGTGCCCCCTTTCCTAACAGAGCTGAACTGCTTTCTTCCTTGTTTCCACACCAGGTTCCTGACTGAGACTTCCCCCTTCATGTGGTCGAACCTGGGCATTGGCCTAGCAATCTCCCTGTCTGTGGTTGGGGCAGCCTGGTGAATATTGGGATAGTGGGACTGTGGGGAGGCACTGAGTCATGGCAGGTGGTGTCATGGGGTTTTAGTCATCCTGGGGGCAGTGACAGCTTGGGCTGTGCTCACCAGTTTTTTATCCTTTCACCAGGGGCATCTATATTACAGGCTCCTCCATCATTGGGGGAGGGGTGAAGGCCCCCAGAATCAAGACCAAGAACCTGGTCAGGTAAGTGGTTGTCAGATCCAGCTGTGGAAGGGCTGCCTGCCTCTTGATAGGGTGAGATATGAGATGAGGAAAGGCTGCTGGGGACTTTTGGGGGAGGAAAGTTGGTTTCTTTCTCATCTTCTTCTCTTGTTCACCTCCTGTCCCTACTTTTGCCATTTACCACTTCCAGCATCATCTTCTGTGAGGCTGTGGCTATCTACGGCATCATCATGGCAATTGTCATTAGCAACATGGCTGAGGTAAGGAAGACTGGAGTGGGGTAGGCATCCATTCCAGTGTGTTACCCACATTGCATAGAGATAGGGAATGGGATGCATGACGGGTGGTTTCTGATTACTTTTTTGCCCTCTGCAGCCTTTCAGTGCCACTGACCCTCAGGCCATTGGTCATCGAAACTACCATGCAGGTAGGTGGGTGTGTAAATATGTAAAGCAGGGGCTTCACAGCTGCTCCCTGCTTCCTACCTCCCAGCTTGGATTTCTCCTTTTTATATTCTCTCAGTTACTTTGGCCTGCTCATCAGGGTTAGGGTGGGAATTGGTCCCGTTAGCCCTTCATCTTCACCCATTTCTGGCTTGGTCTCATTGAGCCCTTTTCTGTTCCCCAGGCTATTCCATGTTTGGGGCTGGTCTCACAGTGGGTCTGTCTAACCTCTTCTGTGGAGTCTGCGTGGGCATCGTGGGCAGTGGGGCCGCCCTGGCTGATGCTCAGAACCCCAGTCTCTTTGTAAAGATTCTCATCGTGGAAATATTTGGAAGTGCCATCGGCCTCTTTGGGGTCATCGTCGCAATCCTTCAGGTGCTGAATCCCCTTAGGGAGCCTCTGTGTCCTTGTCTTCAACTCATCCTTACTCTCCTAAAGAGCTTCCTTTTCTACCCATGGGACTGTAGAATTCTTGGGTAGCTTCCACCACCTCATTCCTATCTCCTGTCTCCTCTTTTAAGGCTTTAAAAATTTTTTCCTACTTTTTTTGTTGCTTTATATGTGTATATCTCTCATTTATCTGTTACTTGGTTTATCTGTCATCCTCTTCCTGTCTACTGTCTCTAGAAATATAGATGATGTCTTTGTGGTCTGGACCATGCTGGGATCTTGTCAGTGTCTATCAGTCTGGCTTGATGTGTTTGTCTCTCTCAGGGCCTAAGTATGTCTCTGTCTGTGACAGCATGTCTAAAACACGTCTTTTTTTGTCTCATACTGTGGGTTTACGACTAAGGATCAGCCTCAGTGTATAAATGTGACTGGAGGTGCTTGAGTGGGTTGACTCTTGGTGACTGGCACTGTTCATATGCTTCTTCTCTCCAGCTGTCTGTCCTATAGCCTAACTCTGGTTGTCTCCAATCATTTATTTGTCACAGTGCATCTATCCTGATCTGGTCATCCATCTTTTATTTATTTTAGTTGTTGGATGGACATGGTACCTTTATTTTATTTGTATTTTTATGTGGTGCTGGGGATCGAACCCAGTGCCTCACATGTGCTAGGCAAGTGCTCTACCACTGAGCCATAACCCTGGCCCCCTGGTTATTCGTCTTTTGTGATGTGTCCACCCAGACATGGATTTGCTGGGTCTGATCTTGTCATTGGTCATTCTCTTACCTATTCCTTTGTCCCTACCTAACTTCTGTTCTTCTTTTGCAGACCTCCAGAGTGAAGATGGGTGACTAGGTCATCTGTGTGGGTGGGGCCGTGCCCTACTCTTATTTATTGCTGGTTTTCCTGGGACAGCTGGAGCTGTGCCCCGTAGCCTTTCAGGGGGCTTGGTGTTCAGGGCCCTCCCTGCACTCCTCTTGCTGTTTGTTGACTTGGAGGTACTGCAGTCCAGGCTGAATCCTCAGTATGGGCAGTGGGCTACTGATGGCGACTCTGTGCAGCTGTGCACCTGTACCCCCTATCTCCACCCCCAACCCATCTTCCCAATGTTTGTGAAATAAACGTGGTATATGTCTGGGTCAGTGCCTCCGTTGACCTCTTGCGCCACCATTCACAGAGGAAGGGTAAAGGGCTTATGTGCCTCAACCTCATGCCAACTTTCTAGCTCTGTACATGCCTCTGCCCTAAACAGTTGGCTCCTGGGTGGAGAGAGAGAGAATGCTGAGTTAAGGGCTCTGTAGCCCCTGAAAATATTTGTTGAAGGGATGACTGAATCTGGAACATGAGCCCCTTGGTGATTTTGTGCCTGGGATCCTCTCAGTCCCATGTCCTTGGGGCCCTGTCCACTAGGCCCAAGTTGTATGGCCTAACCTCAGGCATGTCACCCTCTGCACCTTTGCCTCTCTGATAGTTCTGCCCCTGCATCCATCTTCTCTCAACAACCTCTACACTGTTCCACATTCTTAGGGTCTTGTCCAGCTCTGCTCACTCCTGTCTAATCTCTGAATTGCTCCTAACCTTACCCAACTGCTTGGTACCCTAAAAGCCCCAGCCACTTCCAATCCATAACCTTTCAAGGTCCCGACAAACACAAACCCCCTGTACTTTAGCCGACCTTTAACGATGCTCTCCAGGAAGAGTTGACAAATTTCCTAGACCCCTGCGTGAGTTGGCCCACTCGCCAGACCAGGCTTAAAGGGCTTGGCCAGTCTGCACCCTCCCCTGTCCGACCTCTAAACCTAGCCCTTGGAGGAGCCTGACGGATTTCCCGGTGCCCCTCCCAGGTCCTGGGCCTCCACGTAGCCCAGCTGGGCCGCGCTCGGCCGCGGGCAGGCGCCGGAGCGGCGCGCGGCGCGTGCGGGCGCGCTGGAGGCGGGGGCCGCGGTGACGCGCGCGCGGACGCGCCGGCCGGGTTTGCCCCTCCGAGGCGCCGTAGCGCGGGAGGGAGGCGGAGGCTCTGTGGTCCGTCGGTCCGCCGGTCCGTGGGTCTGCCCGGCCGCCCGGCCCCGCCCTGCCCCCCGGGGCGGCTCGGCTCCATGGCCCGCGGCGGCGGTGGCGGCGGCGGCGGGCGGCGGCGGGGCCGGGCAATGGGGGACGGAGCCGACCGCAGCTGCCGGAGCCGGGAGCCCTGCCCGAGCTGGAGCGGCGTCCCCTGCTGAGCCCCGAGCTCCGGGTGAGATGAGGGCGCGCGCGGCCCCCCACCCAGGGCCCCAAGATTTCAGACCCGGCCCCGTGAGGGGCTGCCCGAGCGCGGCCCCAGATCCCAACCCTAGAGTGGGTGAGCGCGAGGCGCCGGCGGGCAGCCCCCTGCCTGGCTTCACCCCACCCCACCCCCAACCCTGGGCTCCTCCGCCCGCCCCCAGCCAGCCTCCCTCATTGTCCTCGCTCGCCCTGGCCTCGTGGCTCGGGGAGGCGCTTCGTTCACGTCTCCTTTGCCTCGGCCTCCGCCTCACTTACACTCCCCCCACTCCACGCGCCCCCCCAGGCTCCACACCCACCCGGTCTCTGCTGCCTCCCCCGACCTGGGGTGCCACGTGTTCAGCCTCCCAGCCCCTCCCAAACGTACCCCTCAGCCTGGCGGCCAGCTTGACCCAGAACCCTGCCCGGGAGGGAGGGGAGGGAATGCTTGCACGTGGGTCTGGGTGTGAGCTGCCCGGGAGTCTGGATGTATGGCTGTGTAAGTCCGGCAGCAGACGCTTTGTGGGTGAGTGTGGGGCTCTTGGGTTACCGCCACCGGGTGTGTCTGCCACTCTGTATGTAGTTCTCTGTGTGTCTGAGTGTGGGACTTCTGCTGGGTCCAGGCATGTTCCTGCGATTCTATGTATGTGAGTGAGACGCCCTGCTCCCTGGAGCACTACCCAGAGTGGTTGCTGCCTTGTTGGAACCACAGCTGGAGCCATGGCCCAGGAAAGCCCCTCCCCAGAACTGTGCCCATCTCCAGGGCCCAAACATGTCCTCTTCTGGAAATCAGAACCAGCGGTGCTAGGCAGACTCCAGAGCTGGCCTATCTTAAATGAAGGTTATCCCCTGCCCAACCCTGTACTTTGGCCCCTTGCTCTTGTGGGAAGGGATCCCATAAATATCCTGCCCATATTTGGGCCCCCTTGGAATGCTGAGGGCCACTTCCCAGCCTGGTCCCAGTTGGCCTGGCCTGCTTTCCTCTGAGACCTCACCATGGCTCCTGGAAGGACTAAATGAAGTCATGAGTATGAAGTGTTCCTGCATTGTAGCTACTCAGTAAGTGGTCCCCTTCCCCTTCCCCAAGCCCCAAGCCCTGAGCCCTGGGTTGAGGATGCTGCCCTGTGGGGCATCTGTTCCTTGGGGCACAGGTGCACATACAGTTCTGTAGCTAAATGTGTTTCCATGCTTAGGTACAAACTTGTGTAATCAGAGTTCACTGTGTCCACGTTCCTGGGAATACATATGTATAGAGTTGTGCAATAAGGGTGTGTACCTGGGTGTGTATATGTGTCAGGGAGGACAAGGAATATAAGTGCAGGTAATTTAGTACTGGGGTGAGCTCTTAGTTGCCAGCAGTTGTTGGGGTGATGGCAGGTAGGGTGTGATTCTGTGAGTGACAAGGGTGTGAGCAGGTAAGTGAGGATGTGGATCTCTGAGTGTGAGAAGCTGGACAGGAGGCGGGTAGGCAGCTTTGCCCATCCTGCCCTGACCTTCCGGGTCTGTTTCTCTCCCTTCCTGTTCAGGCCGGCAGCCGGATGCCCGGGCCCATTGGGCGGGCCGGCGGCCGCCTGCGGGATGAGCAGACTGCTGGGGGGGACGCTGGAGCGCGTCTGCAAGGCTGTGCTCCTTCTCTGCCTGCTGCACTTCCTTGTGGCCGTCATCCTGTACTTTGACGTCTACGCCCAGCATCTGGCCTTCTTCAGCCGCTTCAGTGCCCGTGGCCCCACCCGTGCCCTCCATCCTGCAGCCAGCAGCACCACCAACTGCTCTCGGCCCAACGCCACTGCCCCCAGCTCTGGGCTCCCTGAGGTCCCCAGTGCCCGGCCCGGCCCCACAGTTCCTGTCCTCCCACCCTGTCCTGACCTACCACCTGGTCTTGGTGAGCCTGTTGGGTAGGGCCTGTCTGTAGGGGTGGGAGGAGGGTCTTACCAGTGTGACTGGAAGAATGTAGTCCTGACCCAAGGGGATGCCAAGGTCCAAGTCAATTGAAAAAGGGCTATTTCTGGAGTTCATTGCTCACCCCCAGGGGGCTGGTGTCCCTGGATTCTGGCAAAGGCCCTGATTCCTGACACCATCCTGCCTGCAGTGGGCCGACTACTGATTGAGTTCACCTCACCCATGCCCCTGGAGCGGGTGCAGAGGGAGAACCCAGGTGTGCTTCTGGGGGGCCGCTACACACCGCCTGACTGCACCCCAGCCCAGACAGTGGCAGTCATCATCCCCTTTAGACACCGGGAGCATCACCTGCGCTACTGGCTCCACTATCTGCACCCCATCTTGAGGCGGCAGCGGCTACGCTATGGCATCTATGTCATCAATCAGGTGTGCTCTCTGGGGTCCCTGACAAAGAGGCCTGGTCTAGTTTGGGAAGCAACTGTTTAGATGGGTCTTGAGGAATGAATGGGCACTAACCCTCAAGGAACCTACCCACACCTGTGAGTCTGCCTGCTCAGGAGTATGGGGACCCATGTGCCTCTTGGTGCATACACGGGGTTGGGAGTCATCTACAAGTCCTTGTGTGCCAATAATTGTGTGGGTATGTGAAGGGACTTGAGGGTACTTTTGTTAGGGTGCACAGGAAGGTTCATGTGCATGTGAAGGGATATATGCATTTGAATGTTAGTATGCACACTGGTGGATGTGTGGATAGCCTCAGAAGATAACCAGCCCTATTGTCTACCTGGGCAGGCCCTCCTTGCAATAGAGTACATTGACTAGGAGGTGGTTTTGAGGTCACCTAGGAGAGGAAGAGTTAGATACTGAAAGAGGGATAAAACCTAGAGCTGTTGGAGGCAGGTGCTGGCCACAGCTGAGGCCAGGGGGGCTTAGCATAGCATCTAAACCTGTCCTCTTCTGGAAATCAGAAGGGGCCTGTAGGGCTTGCTACTGGGTCTCAGAGAGGATCTGATATAGGCCCTCCCTGCTCTTAGAGAACTCTTAGACTTGGGCATGGATCCCTGTAGACTCCAGAAGGATGATATATGACTAGAGTTGGATCAAGGGGCCAGAGTAGCATAGAGGGGCCTTATCTGGCCCTGGGTTTGGGAAGCAATTATTGAGATGGATCTTAAGGAATGAATAGATTGATGGAGGCCCAAGAGGAGGCAAGCAGAGAGACATGGAGGACTCTATGCTCACCAAGAGAATTGGTCTCTTGTGTTCAAGAATTATTGGCTGAGGTGCAGTGTAATATGTAGACTGGTTAGCAAAGATTAGGTGGAGGAATTGGTGGAAGACAAATCAAGAAGAGTCTTAGGAGGCATATTTAGCAGTTGAATTGCATTCTGAAGGTGATGAGGCACCATTGTTTTAAGGGGAGAATAGTATGTATGTTTACTTCTTAGAAAGATTATTGTGGTTGCACATAGAGAGTGAATGGAAGAAGGAAGTTAGAGGTAGGGTGACCAGTTAGGTAGAGGTTTTGATTGTCAGGACAAAGATGGTGAATGTGTATTTGCGTGGGGCAGTTGCTGTAGGAATGAAAGAGAGATGTCACACAAGTAGTAGAGAGTAAGAAAAGAGAGCTATCAAGAAAACACAAGGCTTTCTTCACTGGCTGTTGGCCATGTGGATGGCTACACCTGTTAGTGAGATGGGGAACACAGAAGCTGGACCATGTGTTGGGGAGAGGATGACTCTGAATCCCATCTTATCTGTGATGAGTTTGAGAGCCTGGGGGAAGTACAAGAGGAACATTCTGTAGGCAGTTAGACAATGAGTCTGGACCTAGGAGGGAGGTCTGCAGTTGAGAGAGGAATCTGGAAACATGTATGTATGTAGATGGTCCCTAAAACCAACAACATCCAACACACCCACAGAGCATGGGATGTGGGAGGAGAAAGCCAGCACTGCACGGATGGGTGGAGAGAGAGGCTGGCGCAGAGGCTGAGAAGACTGGCCAGAGGGTGGCAGGAGAACCAGGAGAGTGGGTATCCCGGAAGCCCAGCAGTCAGTGTCAGGAAGGAAACATGGCAGCTGTGTGAGCACCGTGGGGGAGTAAGGAGGGATGTAGACCAAGAAATGTCCAGTGTATTTAGCAACAAGGTGGGCCCAGCAAGAGCCATTTCAGGGGCATGTTGGGGGCGGAAGCAGATTGCAGTGGGTTGAGAAAGAATTAGAATTGACGAAATAACTGATTGGAGACAACTCTTTTTTTTTTTTTTTTAACTCTGCCAAGAAGGGAAAGGAAAAAGGTAGGGTGGCCTAAAGAGGTTTGATTTTTTTTTTTTTTTCTCTCTCCAGGGAGAGAATTGGGCATATTTATGAGCCATGAGGGAGAAACCGAGGGCTCCTAGGTAGTGAGAGAGGCCAAAAGGAGTGCTTAAGATCCAGGAGAATATGGACAGTCCTTCCAAGGGCTGGTAGAAGAGAAGGTGTAGGAGAGGGAGGGAAGGGAAAGGGTAGAACTGAGCAGGTTATTGCTTCAGAGGAAAGCAGCTACTGCCCATCAGACTCAGGCTTGGCTGGTATAAAGGAGCCATTGCTTATCTTGTTGGAGAGGAATCCACTCACAGACCCCCTCCCCTAGAGCCCCTAGCTTTAGCTTGAAAAGTCTAGATTGGGACAGGGGCTCATAAGCCAACTCTTCCAGTTGTATCCTCCCCACTTTGTCCAGAATTTGGTGCTTGGGGCTACATGGCCAGGATTCCTGTAGCCCCATTTCTCAGGGACCCCCTGGCTCACTGGATGTGATTGCCTATAACCCTCTACTTGTCATTTTGTTTGGTACTCTCCTGGTCTCAGAGGCTGACCAGGGAGTTGGATGTTGAACAAATGGACAAGAGTGGGCAGGTGCCTAAGGCTGAGTAGCTTAGTCCCTGTGGCTTCTGTTTCTTAGACACTGGTCATTTTGAATGCTCATTGTCTCATGTTGTGACTACATGTTCAGAGATAGAGACCAGGGCTGCTCACCTTTGGAATCCCTGCCGGCACAAAGGAGGACACAGGGCATGTTGAAGGAGTGAATGAGATGAGAGCTCTATATAATGGTTTAATTGGAAGTTAATATAAACAAAGCCCATAAGAAGGAGAATGCAGTGGTACCAGGACCAGGAGGTTTCGTTAGGAGACCCTTTCCAGACATGAGTTGGCAAGCAGAAAAGGGCATTCTAGGCAAGAGGAGCTGTTAACCCCAAGGTCTGGAGATGAGAGAGAGTCTAGCATGTCTGTGGCTGCTGAGGGATGTAGTGTGGTTGAGCCTTAGGATCTGAGAGTAGTGGCCAGAGAGAGACTGGAACCAAATCATGAAGGACCTTTGAAGGCCAGATCTAGGGTGTGAAGTTAGATCTGATTCTTAGAGTCTGAGGGACCCATGCAGGGAGAGAGGGTCTGGGGGGCCCCTGGGATTGCTCTGGAAAGTGGTGAAGCAATAGGTATTGCTGTTCCCCCTCCACCCCAGCATGGTGAGGACACCTTCAACCGGGCCAAGCTGCTCAACGTGGGTTTCCTAGAGGCACTGAAGGAGGACGCGGCCTATGACTGCTTCATTTTCAGCGATGTGGACCTGGTCCCCATGGATGATCGCAATCTGTACCGCTGTGGCGACCAGCCCCGCCACTTTGCCATTGCCATGGACAAATTTGGCTTCCGGTGAGGCTCTTTTCTCACCTAGACCTGGACCTCCCCACCCCTACTTCAGTCAAGCCATCACTCCAGCTCCAGTGCCCTGCTAGCCCCTGGCCCAGACCTTTCTGGCTAGGGCAGATCCTCCCTGGGCCCCAGGTCACACATTGTCATTGTCCCTATACCCCAACTCTGGTCCTTCATCTTGAATCCCCTTGTGGCTTTTCCTGACACCTGCCCTCCCATACCATAGGCTGCCCTATGCTGGCTACTTTGGAGGTGTGTCAGGCTTGAGCAAGGCCCAGTTTCTGAGAATCAATGGCTTCCCCAACGAGTACTGGGGCTGGGGTGGCGAGGATGATGACATCTTCAACCGGTGAGTAGGATCGGATAGGGCTGGTAGTAGACTGGGTGGTGAGGGGATGAGTGCAGATTGGGTGGGGCCCCTTGCCCTCCCAGTGCCTGTTCCAGTGTATCTGTCCCTATCCTCAGGATCTCCCTGACTGGGATGAAGATCTCACGCCCAGACATCCGAATAGGCCGCTACCGTATGATCAAGCACGACCGGGACAAGCATAACGAGCCCAACCCTCAGAGGTGACCCTCCAGCATCCCTGACCCCAGGTTCCCCTAATCTCTTATTCCTAGAGGTGACCTCCCAATATCTTCCAAGTCTTGACCCCAAGTGCCCTTAATCCTTGACCTCCTGGATGTGGCCTCTAAACATCCTTGACCCCAGAGGGTACCAGTCCCTATCCCCTACCCACTAGGTATCTAGCACCCCTAGTTTGATTTATTCAGATGACTAGAAATTAAGCTAGAATTATAACTGAGTCCTTTGCATTTCCATTGGTGTATTTGGATACCTCATTTGTACATCATGGGTGACCCCTGCTTATAAGAGAGTGGTATTTGGGGCACAGCTCTTGGGAACCTCACAGTTGCCCCAAACAGGTGGGGTGGGGATTAGAAAGACAATGTGAGGCACTGAGATGGGAGGAGGCATCTCCATCTCATAGGGAGGGAGCCCTATGTAATATCTGGGGTGGCTGGGAGAAGGGCCTAAAGAGCATGGGGGCTTCCTGATGCTTATCTTCAACTAGTGCCAGATCTTGTGGGGATGGGAGTCATACCAAATCCCCATCCTTCTATCCCTCATGAAGCTCATTCTGGGCAAGCAGATAGGCAGTTGTGGCACAAGGTGATGAGGGCAGAAGAGAGAGTGATGGTGGGAGGCTTCTTGGAGGGAGGAGGTAAGGGTAAACTGGAATTTGAAAATAGTTGTTATTTGCTCTTATGTCACACCTACCTTGGGCATAGTACAGTATTCTCCAGGCTAATGAAGGAAGCCATTGTGATTGAAAGGAATTGTATTTGTAAGAGCCTGGAATGTGAACGTGCATGGCATATACCGAGACTAAGAGTTTCAACATACCTAAAGGTCAGGAGTAATAGTAGGTAGTGGTTATTGCTAGGTGTTTCCAGGTTGGGAGTCTAACTTTTGCCCTAGAGGGTCTGGGGAGCTGTAGAAGGGCTTTGAGTGGGGCAGAGGATGGTCAGATTTGTGTTTGAAAGGCTGATTTTTCTGAGCTCAAGAAAGGTAAAGGCTGACCCAGCTGTTGGGCGGGGCTAAAGAGGATGTGGATCAGTCCTGAAGAAATTGACAAAGCTTGAGGGGGCATGCTGGAGCAAAGACTTGTGGGTGTGCTGTGCCCCCAGCTTGGACAATAGGGTTTTCCCAGGGTATAGGAACAAGAGAGATGGTTTGCAGCACTGATTCAGGGTTGGAGTTTGGCAGAAGTATGAGGCCATAGAGTCCAATGACCTGATGAAAAAGAAGGTGGTTCAGGTACAAACCATAGTCAGCAGGAAAGGGATGGCAGATGGGGAAGAGGGGCTTTAGGGAAGCTAAGGGAAAGGGCACCACCCTGAGAGGTCTAAGAGGGGTCTAAGCTGAGCTCAGAAGGACTGGGAGGATTGAAACTGGGTGAGTATGAGGGTAAGAGAAGAGCTCCAAAAGTCCAATAGGAGCCTTGGTCTTGTTGTGGGAGGAGCTTGTCTGGGTGTCCTCATCTATTACTGATATCTGCTGAGTGTGGAAATGGCTAATTGCAAGAAATTTCTGGGTTAAGGAACTCTAGATAATGGTTCTATCTACCTAGTTGACTTTGCCTCAAATTTAGGAGTTTTCCTGGATTCTTCTTTCCCTCACCCTATGTATTCAAACCCCACAAAACATATTGAACCTGTCTGTTTTCCCCTTTTCTAGCTTTACCCGAATCTCTGATACTGTCAGGATTACTGGACAAGTTTCCCTGCTTCCCCTTTGTTTTTCTGTAGTGTGTACCCCTCCTCCACCTGGCTTAAGAGTCTCTTGGTGACTTCTCACTCACCAAATAAAATATAACTGCTTCCTCTTACTTACAGAGAGACCTGCCCATATATGCTCTGACCTACAAGGTAATCTCTTTTTCCTCTTAGCGCACAGGTCTAGCCACACAGCTATCTAAAACTTTGTTCCCAATTTAGGGGCAGCAGCGCTCTATCTAACCTCTGCCTAGAATGCTCCTCCCCTTACCCTCAGCTCAGTGTCACATACTCCTTCAAAGGCAGCCACCTTGTCCCCTTAGCACTCTGAGGTTTTTCTTGCTTGTTACCTGTCTCTGCTAGTGATATAGACTTGCCAGGAAAGGAAAGACCTCATCTGTTATGATCACTGGTGTATCCCTGGTGCTTAGAGCACAACCTAGTACACAGGGAGTGCTCAGCAAGTAGATGGGGGAAGTTGAGTGACTAAAGGATGAGGAATAGAGAGGATGGCATGGGTTTGGGGGTTAAAGATGATATGTCTCACACTGGACACATTGCTTTTTGAGATGCTTGTGGGATGCCTCGTCTGTGTCTATAGCTTAGCTTAGAAGGAAGGTCTGAGCTGAGAGATCTGTGAGGCTATCATTTGTTTTCTGACAGAAGGAGTTAAGATCTGTGTTTCAAGAGTAAATGCAAGAGCAAAGGGCTCCAGTGAGTCACCACTGAATGGAGGATGATGACTTGAGCCTTGGCCCCAGAGATCCTATATTATATTGGCAGTTAGCCCTGATCTGGATTCATTTCCATCCTTTAGGTTTACCAAGATTCAAAATACAAAGCTGACCATGAAGCGGGACGGCATCGGGTCTGTGCGGTACCAGGTCTTAGAAGTGTCTCGGCAACCACTTTTCACCAACATTACAGTGGACATTGGGCGCCCTCCATCATGGCCCCCTCGGGGCTGACACTCATGGACAAAGGCTCTTGGTGCCAAGGAATGCCTGTCAGAGGACTGACCTACAGCCTGGCTGGCAGCTTCTATGTGAGGGACCCCCAGGACTGAGATTGGGCTATTTTCTGAGGGTCTTCAGTAGACCTGCCAGCTGCACCTAGAAGTTTCAGAACCCACTTTGAGGGGCTTCTGGTCTGGGCAGGCCCCTCAAGTGTGGCCCTCTCTGGGGTCAACCCTTCCTACCCGACTCCCCCAGCCCAGCCCCCCTCTCTGTCAGGGTCGGGCCAGCCCCTGCACTGCCTCGCGGAGTGGCCTGGGCTAGGTCACTCCACCTCTCTGTGCCTCAGTTTCCCCCCCTTGAGTCCCCTAGGGCCTGAAAGGGTGGGAGATATGACTAGGGGGCATTGTCTCTTCCAGGGGGAATTCTCAGACCTGGGGATCCCCCATGCTCCCAGGGGAGGGGAAACCTTTTTCATTCAATATTGTAGAGGGCAAGCTTTGGTGCACCCTCTGCTGAGGAGCAGCCCCAGGAGGGGACCGGAGGGGATGCTGTGTTGCTGCCTGGGATCTTGGGATTGGCCTTTGCATGGGGGGGTGGGAGGAGCTTGGATCAGTCAGTCTGGTTCCCGCCTCCCTGTCTCAGAGAGGAGGCAGACACCCCAGGGCTCGTGTTTGTACATTGCACAGAAACTTGTGTGGGTGCTTTAGTAAAAAACGTGAATGGAGCAGCACCTTTGTTTGGGGATGGGGATTTGGGTCCCACAATCTAGTGCTCTGAGTTGAGTTAGGAGGGTACCTGGCCAGGGTCAACGGGGTTTCTTCAAGCGCAGGGACTAACCACACTGCCCTAGACAGAAAAAAGTTTACCTTGTCTCTGCCCCACTGCCCCTGAGTAACATACTCAGTGGGACCAGATTTCCCAGTTGTTTCAACCGCCTAGAGGCGGGAAGGTGCCGGACGAGCCCTTGGAACTTGGGGGCGGGTTCTGGGGAGCTTTCTCCCCCAAGCGCCACGCCCGCTATCTCGCGGACCAACAGCTCACGGGTGCGGGAAGCGGGAGGGCAGGGGCTGGGCGGGGCCTCTAGGGGCCTGGGTTTGCGCGCGGTTTCCCGGGTGACTGCCGTGCGGAAGAGGCGGGGTTGGGGCCCCCGCTTCCCGCTGCCTGGCTACCCCGGGCGGTGGCCCGGAACCGTGGCCCCAGAGGGTCTGCCAGAAGCGCGGCTTAAGAAACGGCGCCAGAGACCGGTGTGGCGGACTGGGTAATTCCAGGCGTGAGGATGGCAGAGCAAGGCGGGGCCTGGGAAGCCAGGGTGGGCGGGGCCCTGTCCCGGGCGACCGGCGGTCTCCGAGTAAATCCTGACCTGTCATCCCAAAGGCCCGAGCTGGGGACAGCGGCGCGGGCGCCATGCCCCGGGGTTCCCTGTCGCTGTGGGAGCTGGTGGAGGAGCATGTTCCACTCCCGGAGCGGCCTGAAGTGAAGAGGATTCTGGGGGAGGCGGTGGTAGATCTGAGCCTGGAGCTGCGAGCGGAGGTGGGGAGTGGGAAGGTGGGCCACGTCCCAGACCACTCGTGATTTGCCATCCCTTCCGGGTCTCTGGCCCTGCCCGCTGACTCCCTAGATCTTGTCAGGTGTCGCTATCCGCCTTGCCCTTTCCTGTTTGACTCCGCCCTACCCGACACTCGGGTCCCCTCAATGCCCAGTAGCAAGGTGCCCCAGCTCTCCTTGCAGGTGGCGATGCTAGAGGTACTGCTGCAAGAGGCTCGATCTTCCCAAGCCTCAGGCTCTCACCCCATCTCTGACCCTTGCTCCCTTCTGGCACCTCCGCCACTCCTGAGGGACCTCATGCGCCAGGAACTCCAGCAGCTTCTCCAAAGGCTCCAAGACAAGGCCATCTGCGAGGGCAGGTGGGAATCTCAGGCCTGGGCCTCTGCAGGCAACAAATAGGCTAGTCCTACCCCTGATAAGGAGCCAGAGTGGCCTTTCCTGTGGTTTCCTGAAATGAACCCCTCAGCTTCCTTCCTTGCACCTTGTAGGGACCCGGCCCAGGCTTGGGCCGCATATAGCCCCAGGGTTATTCGCTTTGCCTTGGAGGAGCCCAGGTGTGACTTGCCAGAACAGGAGATATCCCAGATGAGAGCTGGTGAACACAGGTAAAGTGGTAGGGGAGGAGAGACCTGTTCTTGCTTGAGTAGGGCCCCAGCCAACTGGTGGATTTCACCTGGTTCCATGCAAGAGCTCCCAGTTTGGGTAGGAGCCCTTTTACAGCAGTGATAGGGATCAACACCTGAGGGCTGTAGAAGCCTCAAGGAGATACCTGCCCAACCTGGAGGCAGCAAGGTTTTCTGGAGAGAGCAACAGGTTTAATCTGGGTCTTGGAGTAAGGAGCAGTTCTCCAGTCAGATGGAGAGAATTTGCAGGAAGAGAGAGGCCAGGAGGCGGGGTTCAGTGGGCAGTTCTTTCTCAAGCCTAGAGAACAGGAGTGAGGGCTGGGCTACAGAGGCAGGGAGAGCTGAGAGGACAGGGCAGCGAACAGTATTTACAACAGGGGACTGAGTAAGATAAACAGGCATTTTCATAAGAAGTGGATATAGCAGCTTCTAATCTTCACACAACCCTGTAAGGTGAGTGATGTTCCTACTTTGCAGATGAGAAAGCTGAATTTCAGAAAGGATAAGCAATTTGCCCAAGGTCACATTCAGTGAAGGGTGGCAGCCCATTTGCAAGCCTAGGCTCCAGAACTCCTATTATATTATGCTATATTATGTTGCCTTTGTAAGAAAAGACACACAGTTACCTAGGAGAAGCTACATTTGTGTCCCTAAGGCCTGGGGTGAGCAACATGGGAGAGTGACGTAGACTTCATCTGCCAGCAGCAGTCACAGGGACCTCAGTTTCATCAAGGATCAGCTGAATATGTCCAACATTGACCAAGTTGCTGGATACCTGAGGTGAGGCCTAGGGGGCACCTGAGTGGGTATGTGAGGCACAGGAAAGGAGATGGGGATGGATCTTAAGATGCTGGGACTGAGAGAGAAGGGAGATCCATGTGTGTAAGGCTGAGAGGTAGATAGAGCCAGCTATTGAAGAGCTAGTGAGCCTCCTTTCAGGAAGGACCAAGGCCTTAAGATTTTTATTCTGACATGGGGGGAGCTGCAAGAAGGTAAGCAGAGGAAGGGCTGTGATGTGGGGAAGGATGGAGGCAGGAGAAGTTATAAGCTCAGAGAAATAGCATAGAAGAGGGGATGGGGCCTACAAGGGTGAATGTTATGAGGTGGACAAGAAGATATATCCTGCCCAGAGAGAGACTGACCTGGGCCAGAAGTCTATGCTAGGCAGCACCCAGGTAGCAGAGGACAATGCAAATTGAGAAAGGCAGGGCTAGAGGGGGTTCCTGGTGAGGCTGAAAGTGGGAACTGTGTGGTGGGCTCAACTTACTTGGTCCTGTGGCACTGCTTGTGGCTGCCATGTTGCCTATGTCCCAGGGGCCTCCTGGAGGAGGAGTGTCGCACCTTGGAGAGGGAGATTTCCACCTTGCAGGTGAGCATAGCCCTGGACCTTTCCTTAGAGCTTCTCTGCTGAGCAGAGACATATTTTTCACCTGGGGGTCTGTGACCCATGCATATGTGTGTGTGTGTGTGTGTGTGTGTGTACATATGTGCATATCAAGACTGTGTGAGTTCTATATCCATTCTTCATGTGTGCACACCTGTGTGTGTGAAATCCTAGAAGCCCAGGATTCTGGTTGAGCTCCTGTCCAAAGTCAGCAGTTTTAGATTAATCTGCTGGATTTCCCAGGTCTTTCACCTCTTTCCCTTACCTAAGTCTGAATATAGGCCCAACCACCATCTCACTTGACTTTTGGTAGGGCTGATATTCCCTCCAAGGGCTGCTCTTGTGGTGGTTGGTCTGAAAGCTGCATGGCTTCATTCCCAGGCCCTACTCTGGGGATCTTGGTCTCTGCCTTCAGATTGTGCCACTGACTAACCTCTCCCTGCAGTGCTGCCTGGAAGCAGAGCATATGCAGGCTCACCAGCCCTCTGAAGCAACCCTGGAGCCCACCCTGGCAGGTGAGGACCCTGAGCTGGCCCCAGAACACCCAGCCTCCTGCCCGTGCTCCATACTAGGCACACAGTAGAGGAGCTGGGCACTGTCTCAGCAGTGTCCTTCCACAGAGCTAAAGGAGCAGAAAAAGGCCATGGAAAAGGAGCTTCAGGCCTCTCTGGGAACTTCCTGCATCTTTGCCAAATACAGGTATACCAAAATGGAGATAGCAGTCAGGGTGGGCTGAAGGGTCAGACCATGGCCCCCATACAGTTACTCCTTTCTGTCCAGGCAGCAGCCATTGGAGTCATCCATTCAGGACCTTAGATCCTTTCCTCCCCTCCATGGAGCTGATGGAGTTTGGACTGGGCCTCTTCAAGGCCACCTACCTGTACCTCCTTTGGAGCGCTGCCCCCAGTCTCAAGGCTGGGCCTCCAGCTGCCGCTGGGGACGGCAGCTTCGGTGCGGCCCCAGGGAAGGACCAGTTTCCACACCAATGTCCACTGCAGCACCCCAGGCCCCAAGCTGAAGGGCCAACCACAAAGCAGACTTCTGCTTCTGTCAGAACTTGCCCCTTCTACAATGCCACCTCAGTTGCCATGGCCCTGCCAGCTTCAGGTCTCATCTTGGATGAGTTCTTGCCAAGACCCTAAGGCTGTTTGTCTGTCTAGCCCTTTTCCCACTCCCTTGCCAGGTCCCTGGTATCCAGGGTAAGTTGCCAGACATCTGTCCTAGCTGTTAAATCCTTTGGCCTTTCTCCTCCCAGGCCTCCACAAAGGCTTGGCCAACAGAGGTCCCATCCCAGTTCTGACTCTTGTCCCCCAGGGGACCCAGACAAAGCACAGCAGCAGTTCAGAGACAGGAATAGAAATTTCATTAAAATCTATGGACTTTAAAATCCTAGTGGTGCACAATGGGCAGGGGCAGGCAGTGCACCATTATTGCTACAAAGGATTAGACACGGCTTGACTGGGGCTGTCACTGCACAGAGGGCACAGAGGACGGACAAATGGACACTGCAGGCCTTGAGAGGAGCTTTGGCTCCAGAGGAGGATGGAACGTGGGCTGGGGCCATTTGGCACATGAATGAGGGCAACACGTCTGGGAAGACTGGGCTTTTAGCCTGGTGGAGGGAGGGCAAAGGGCTGTCATGCAGGGTTTCCTTCCCGAGGGCTCTGAGCTCACACCTGCTGAGCAGCCTCCACCCCTGCCCTCCTGAAACAAGTGCTTTGGGCAGGCTGCTGGGTCACAGCCTCTGCTGGGTGGGCCCCATATCCAGGGCTGGAATGAGGGGCACAGACCCTGGAGCAGCTGAGTGAGGTGCAAGCAGGCCTGGAAGACAGATTGGACCCGAGGCTGGGGGCAGGGGTAGCAACCACAGATACAATCTTTACAAAAATAATTACACAGATAAACAGGGCTGGGTGGTACAGTCTGACAAGTAACACTGTGCAGCTCCCCAGCCCTTTAACCTGCCAGGTAGGAAGATCCAGATTTGCCTGGGCAGAGGCTGGGGTCTGTTCTGAGGGCAGGAACACTGGTCACAAGGCTGGAGGCCCAGGGAGGACAGGTCGGGGGGCCAGCCCAGAACCTCAGCTCAGGGCAGAGTGTGAGGGTATCACAGGCCATTATAAAGGCTGGTAGGCCTCTGGGGACCTGGCCCAAGATCCCTCCAAAGTGCTTTGGGCCCCCCCTGCAGTCCCCCCATAGCTTCTCTACCCCCTTGGCATCCGAAGGACATGTAAACACTGGGGACACAAGCACAAATGACTGCACTAGCAGTGGTGGCCAAGTGGACAGCAGCCATCCTGGCTAGGGCATGATGGGGCAGGTGGTGACACCTGTCCACTGCCTCCCCAGTCTGTGGTGGGTGCACGGGGTAGGGTGGGGCCACTCCCCTGCAGCTGTGCTCATATTCGGGAGTCCTGGAGGCGGCTAGAACTGTTACTGCCCACAGTGGGGATCTGGGCCTTGTCTGGGTGCAGCGGCTGGACCTCAAACCCATCTTCAGGAGAGGGGGCTATGGTGGGGGCATAGCGCCCAGTCCGGTGCTCCAGAAGGGCAGGGCCCCAGTCTCTGCTTGGCTTTGTGGCATTTTTCAAACGCTGCACAAGAAGTAGGCAGGGGGTGCAGCAGGCAGGGTGTCAGAAGGGAGCCCTTAAGCCTCATCCACCCACTTCCTCCCATTTCTCCAAGTTGCCCAGTCCCTACTCCTCACCTGGAGAAGGGTGTCCCCATCTGTACGGCAGAGCTGGAACAGGGCGTACAGTGGGATGCAGATGACAGAGGACAGGGCCATGAGGAAGCCAATGGCCACAGCCCAGCCTGGGTACTGGTAGTGGTTATAGGTGATTGGTTGGTACTGGATCACCGTGAAGATGAGAATAAACTGCAGGATGTGGATGGGAGTCGGTGTGAGGCCAGCTCAGAGATCCTTCCAGACCCCAGACCCTCCCTCCTAGCAGCATCCCTTCCTCTACCTACTCCCAAGCTGGAAAGAGGCAACTGTTAACACCTGGGCAGTGGAAGAAGCTGGCAGGCCCAGGGGCATAGGATATGGTGGACAGGTAGGCACCATGGAATGGGAAAGGTCTGTCTTTGCCATAGTCCTGAACTAGCTGGAGAACAATCAAGCTGCAGCTTCCTTTGGAAGTCAAGAATTCCAAAAAGGTCTCTTTTAGGCAAAGCCAAATCCCTGGCCTTTAGGCCTTCACCTTGCAACGTGACCTCAGTTCATCTTTCTGGCCATGTTACTTTACCTCAATGTTTCAGTTATACCCAGCACTTCTAACCTTTCTCCATTTGTTCTGGAGAATCATCCTCTACATCTTCCTTTGTCAAACCCTGTGTCAGGACTACCTCCTTCAGGAAGCTGTTCCAGATTTGTCTCCTTTTGAAGAGCCCCTCAGTGGCATTTCCCATCTGCCTTGCTCAGTTATGTTTCCTGTTTCCCATGCACCTGGGAGCACCTGGCCGTGCATGAGCTCTGAGTCTGCAGTGCACAGTGCCTGGTGCAGTCTTGTGGATTTGAACTGATTAATGCTGTGAAATAGAGGGAGCTGGGGAAAGTAGGACAAAGCCCTGCCTGGCTATGGCTGTGGAGTTAGTGACATTTAGCTTGAGGAGGGCTCAAAGGGTAGAAATGGTGAGCATCAGGCTGTGGGTATACCAGGGAGCCTCTTTGGAGAGAGATGAGTGAGATGGGGAGTGAAACCAGTGATTTAGCTAGTGGCCCCTGGTTCCACCAGAGGGCCTGGAGGGTTGGGGTGCCTTGACTTGCCAGCAGAGCTCAGCGTCTTTCCCCAGAACCTTCAGCTGCTTCCTGTAGCTCAAGTTCCTCTGTCCTTCCTTGTGACCAAATTCTAGAAGGTAAGATCCACATCCAAACTGGGGACCTCTTCTGGGATGTACATAATGAGAGCGTGTAACAAGCCTCCTGAATGCAGCTAGAGCCTGATCTACCTGTGGACAAATCTCTTCATTAGCTGACAGGTTGAGTTTGTCAGAAAGAGTTTTCCAGAAATAGAAGCCAAGCACCAAAGAGAACATGACTTCCCAGAAACATGTTCATGGAGCCTGGAATCCTCATCTTAAGGTGACGCCAGCCAGGCTTCCTAGGCACAGAGAAGGTACTGCCCATTCTGCTTCAGTCTTGAGAAGACACCAGACCTAGGCTGAGGCTGCCTGGGAGGCCATTCTTGTGTTTGTCTCTTTCCCTTGGCAGGTGCCCCAGGGTGGCAGCCCTTTCTGAGTGTTGGGAGGCTGAGCTCCCTTCAGGTGGGCCCTAGGCAGTGGCACTGGCCCTCACTGGCCTCCCGCTCCTGAAAGCAGAAGACTTCCGCTCCTCCAGTTTCAAAACTGGGCTGGTGGCCAGAACGGGTGCCTGTGCCAAGCTGAGAAACATCCCATACCCCATGTGGTAGAGGCTTCAGCCCTCCAGGGGCCTATTTTTTAGAAACATGTGGAAGTCTGGTGCTGAGCTCCCTATGGTCCTGAGGAATAGAGCATGGCAAGATGTCACTCCACACAGTGCCCTGACCACTCACTAGGTGACACCTCTGTCACTCAGAGGTAGCCTTGCTGCTTCTTTGTGTATACTATTCGCTGCCCCACCCCCCTCCTGCCCACTTTCCACCTCAAGCACAAGGAGATGGTTTTTAGCCCATAGCATGCTCCAGATTGGGCTACCTGTTCCACATCATGGCTCTGCCCAGCCTTACTACTTATGTGACTATGGACATTACTTAACATCCGTATGTCTTAATTTCCTCATCTGTAAAATGTGGATAATGATACCCTGGAGAGTTGTGTTCATAAACTAATATGTAAAGAGTGTACAGAAAGGGCTTGAGTCCTTGCCCTGGGGGGATTTCTCCCACCAATTCAACTTTCTGTTGGGAGTCTGGCAACAGGGACTTCCCTTCCTAAGCCAGCCTACTTCCCTACCAGGAAGGATTAGGAATCTGCCCCCTCCCCATGCAAAGCTGATATCTCTTATGCCTGCATGGAAAGGTCCTGGGGCTACTTCTGGAATACTTCCACTTTGTTCATGCCACATAACCAACCTCCTTGGGCACCTCCTCTGTGAGAGGCTGGGGGTAACAGTATTGAGGTAGACAGGGATGACACTAATACCAATGGCTCATGAGACCCCTCAGGAGAAGCCAAGCAGGAATACCAGGGAGGGGGGCTGATTTACTGGGGTTGCTGCCAGCCACCATCCCCCTTCAAGCTTGGGCAATGCTGTCAGTCAAGTATAGTCAAGTACAGGTCTCTGTATTCCCTTCCTGGGCCCGAGGTCAGCGCTTGGGGCTCTAAGTATGCACACACTTATCTGACTGTTCAACCTCCCTCAGACACCTGGAGGCCAGGGTCATGGGTTGGAGCTCTGGCCTAGTGAACAGACTCCTGTTCTCCCTCCACTGACTTCCAAGAGGACACTTGGCTGATGAGCGGCAGGAAGAGGGAGGGCACCGAGGAACTTACAAAGATGATAGCTGGAGAGACAAAGCGCCAGCAGATCTGGAAGAAGAGGGGTGGTGGGAACCCCAGCATCATCTGGATGTCCTGGAAGTAGTTCCGGTGCCCTGGAGAGAGGGCGGTCAGCAGGCCCAAAAGGACAGTGGGCTGGCTACAGGCAGGGACACGCAAGTCCATGGAAACACGGGCACTTACCATAGATGTACATGATGGACACACACATGATGCAGGAGATGATGACCAAGGAAAAGCTGGCCGCGTAGTTGTCCATCAGCAGCAGCCAGTAGATTCCCGCCTGTGGGCCAGCAAGCAGCTGAGCAGGGTGTCCATGGCCCAGGCTCCCCATGCACCTGCAACTGCAGCCCAGCCTTTCTCCCACTTGGTCCTTACCTGGCTGGTGAGGGGGATGCCCAGTAGGAAGCCAGCCACAGCCACACCCAAGGTCACATAGGTCTTTTTCTGTAGGATCCACTCATTCCCCACCTCGTCCACAATGGCTGTGACCAGTGTCTCTAGGAGGCAGAACTGTAGGGCACAATCATCAGAGTAGGGGCCTGACCTCTGCCCTCTCTTCTCTCCCCAGGTCACCAGCCCGGTCCCACACTTCGTACCTGAGTGCCCAGCCCCAGCAAGATGAGCATGAAGAAGAAGAGCAGGGACCACAGTGGGGAAATGGGCAGCAGTGTGAGGGCCTCAGGGTAAGCCACAAAGGCCAGGCCAGGGCCATGATCTGCCACACGGGACACATCCACACCCAGGTGATTGGCCATGAAGCCAAGAATGGAGAAAATGACGAAGCCAGCATAGACGCTGGTGGCACAGTTGGTGATGCTGATGATGATACTGTCCCTAAGGGGAAGGAGAACAGAGACCATTCAGGACAGCCAGCTTACTTCCCTTTCCCTGATTTGGGCCAAGAGAAGTCATGGAGACAGGGAATGTTCTAGAAACAAACATGCCCCCCAACTTCTTTTCTGGTCCACTCCGGGGCTTTTTAGGTAAATCTGAGACTTGTATCCTCACAGAGCTCCGAGACATCATTATCCCATCTCTCCTCCTTCTCTGGCCAAAGAGTCACCCAGACCCAATACTCTCAAGACTTCAAGAACATGAGAGGAAGGGGAGGGCCCTGGTGGGCAGGAGGCAGCCCTGGAGTGTGTTGGTCTGGGGCACCAGGTTGGGCTGTGGAGAGGGCAAGGCACAGCAGGCAGCCTCAGGGCTGGCCCCAGCTTCTCACCGGTAACAGTTGTTGTGGAATTTGTTGTAGGAAGCCATGGTGATGAGCCCGCCCCACGCACAGCCCAGTGAGTAGAAGATCTGGGAGGCAGCATCCCCCCATACCTGCAGGGAGGCCAGCGAGGCACCATGTCAGCAAGGTCCCAGCCCGGCCCCTCCCTCCCCATCAGGGTCCCCCTCCACATCCCACCTTGGCCTCCAGGATCTTGTCCCACTGTGGGGTCAGGTAGTACATGATACCCGTGAAGGCTCCTTCCAGGGTCACTCCACGCACAAACAGGATGGTCAGCACCACATAGGGGAAAGTGGCCGTGAAGTACACCACCTGGGGACAAGATGGACTCCATGGACTCCTCTGGGCTCTTTTCCTCCCTGGTACCACCACGTTGTCCCTGAGGCACCACTGACCCTCTGGTCCCTCTTCCCCTCCTATGGCCCTTACCCATCCTCGACATCCCCCCCATAACCCAGGCAGGTGAGGCAGGGTCTTTCAGGGTGGGAACAGACCCTGCCTGGGGAGGGGTACTTGCTTTCCCTGAAGACTTGACCCCTCGGATGAGGCAGAGAAAGACGACCACCCAGGAGACACCAAGGCAGCCGAGGAGGGGCAGCCGCACCTCCCCAAAGTTCCCGATGTCGTCTGACAGCTTCAGTACATAGAGCCTGGGGAGGGGAAACTGTCATTGAGGGCCAGCTCTGCTGCCCAGCAACAAATGTCAAGGTCCCAGGGCCCTGCTGGCCACTCCCTTTTGGGTCACGAGGTCCTAGCAGCCAGCTTGGTGGGAGATGGGAGCATTTCAGGGGCCCAGCTCCAGCCAGCCCCGCACTTTCTCTCTGCTGTAGCTCCTGGGCCCTGAGACTCATGCGCTTCCCTGCAGCCTCTCCTAGGACCCTCAAGGGCTCTGGAGGCCACCTGGAAGCCTGGGGCATGGGGGTCTGTCTCTTTGTCCCTGCTTGGACCCACCCTGCCCTTGCTTATGCATTTCTCCCTTTAGGAATGCCCTGTCTCCTCTCAGAAGTCACCTTCTCCCGGAGGCCTTCGTGAGCATGCCACCCACACTAGTCAGCGCCACTACTGGTGAGCTGAGGGAGGCAGCAGAGTGCAGGGTAAAGTGGCACCCAAACTCCTCTCAGGGGCCTCCTCTGCCCCCTGGGCCGCACCAAATGGACTCTTTCAAACAGATATTTAGGTGCCAGGCCCTGTGCTGGGCCTCCAGACCTGCAGAAGCCATGCTCCCAGCCCTCAGGAAAGAAGGTGGAGAAAAGGCAGCCACACAGCTCTGAGCAGGAAGGGTGAGGCAGAGGTGGGACAAAGTGCTGCAATCCCAGAGGGACATCCCCATCCCATGGGAGAAGACAGGGGAGGTGAGGCTGGACCTGTGGTGTGAAGAGAGGGGAGGAGGTGGGGAGAGAGGACTGGAAGGACATGCCAGGCTGAGGGAACAGCATCAGTCAGGACAGAGGATCAGGAATTAGTGTGGCCCAGCCTGGGCACGTCAGGAAGCTCAGTAAGGCTGGAACAGAGAGGGGACCATTAAGAGAGAAGGGTGAAGAATAGGAAAGGACTAGATGGTAACAGGTCATAAAGTTGAGGCTGAGAGGTTTGAATTTTGTTCTGAAGACAATGGAAGGCCTTTGAAGGGTTTCAGTAAGAGTATTCTGATGGCCTGTCCTTGGCCTTGCAGTAGTTCCTATCTCACAGGAAAAAACAAAGCCCTTACAGTGGTTATAGGCCCTACAGGATCCATTGTCCCCCACCCTGCCATCTCTCTGATCTCTCCTCCTACCCTCCCCCCTGCTCACTGCTCTAGCTGCACTGGCTTCCTTGTTTCTTAAACATGACAATACCTCAGGACCTTTGCACATTCCATCGCCTCTGTCTGGAGTGCTCTTTCCTCAGATAGTCACATGCACATGTGGATATGTTACTGGAAAGACATATAGCCCTTAGGCCCTGCAGTCACATAGGGCCCTGCACTTAGAAGAACCTTGTGCTTGGTTTAATGCTCCACCATTGCCATCTTGAGGCTCTTAATAAACTTGAACAAGATGCCCCATATTTTCATTTTCACTGGGTCCTACACTCCCTCCCTCTTCATTTCCTTCAGGTCTTTACTCAGGTGTCCTCTTCTCAAAGCCCCGCCCTGCCCAGCACCCCTGGCCCCTCCCTTGCCCCTCCTCTACGAACAGTTGTCTATCATACCATATACTATTGTGTTTGCTCATTGTCTGAGGAGAGGAGTCTTTGTTCAGTTCGTTCAGTGCTGTTCACAGCGAGACGCTCAATGAATGGACATTGTGTTAAATGGCTTGGGAGGTGAAAGGAGGGAAACTGGAGGGAGACTAGTTTGGTTGTTGGAATTTTCCAGTTTAGAGGTAAGGAGTAGGAAAGAAGCTCTTGAGCCTCACTATTCTCACGTGTACAATGCAGGTAATAATGTCAGCCTGAGAATAATTTGCAGATAAATATAGATTGAACACAGGCTTCCTTCTTCTCTTTTGGTACTGGGGATAGAACTCACTCCCCCAGCCCTATTTTTTTTTTTTTTTGTATTTTATTTAGAGACAGGGTCTCACTGAGTTGTTTAGCATTTCCCTTTTGTTGAGGCTGGCTCTGAACTTATAATCCTCCTGCCTCAGCCTCCCAAGCTGCTGGGATTACAGGTGTGTCCTACCATGGCCAGCTATTTTATTTATTTGTGATGTTGGGGATTGAACCCGAGGCCTTGTGCATTCGAGGAAAGCACTTTACCAACCAAGCTATCTCTCTAGCCCCTCCCTTCTTCCTGTTTTACAGTAGGGGCTCTCAGCACAGCTCCACTCACATAGGCGGGCCTTTAGCATCCTAAGCTATTTTCCTCCCTCCCCCAGTTAGTACTCAAACCTCATGACACCTGTCTTTTTTCCTTTGTGATACACAATAGAAAAAAATACTGGTTGGCTCATTAAGGTAAATAAACAAGGTCACTCAGCTGAAGGCAGCTGTTGGGGGCTCCAGCTGCCCAGGCACTGCCTGCCTGGGTGCTAGGTGCTCCAACAGGGAAGACTGGCCCTTCAGAAAGCCCAGGGTCCTTCCACTGCTACTGATAAGAGTCACTTTTCAGCCAGGCACAATGGCACACGCCAGTAATTCCAGCAGCTCAGGAGGCTAAGGCAGGAGGATTGCAAGTTTCCGCCCAGCCTCAACAACTTAACAAGGCCCTAGGTAACTTAGGAAGACCCTGTCTCAAAATACAAAATAAAAAGGGCTGGGAATGTGGCTAAGTGGTTAAGTGCCCCTGGGTTCAATCCCTGGCACCAAAAAAAATCTTTTTTAATTTTAAAAAGTCACTTTTTCTCAAGCACCTGCATCCAAGTAAAGAAGCCATTTCTTATTTAAAAGACTTTTAAAACTCTGTCTAATTATATATGCTAAACTGGTAGTATTTTATGTTATTTTTATTGCAAGAATACAGTACTAGGGATTAAAGAGTTTAGAAGGCTAGAGTGGGAACCAAGAATGAAATTCTGGCCTTATTTTAGATGGTACCATATTTAGTTTTCTGTTTTATTTTGGACCATGTGCTTTTTAAGATCAAAGAATTAACCTAAGAACTTTTGGAACACAACATATTTACAAGTTGGCTCTTGATACATGACCTCTCTGAAATTATTCTGTCTTATTTTTAAAAACAATTTTCCATGTATATAGGTTCATATAGATAGTCCATATAAAGGTATGTGTATTCCACATCTATCTTATTTCCTCAACCGGATGGTAAATGCCTTGAGATGGGACCACCAACTCCAGGCCTTTGCATGTCCTACAACTGCTTATTGAGCACCTGTTGCTGTTCTTGGCGACTTGTGCTGCCTCATCTCATTCTACCTTTGTAACAATGGAGGAGGTCTTGCAGCCACCCCAACTTAGGGGATGAACAACTAAAACAGAGAGATTTGGTGACCTCCCAAGGCCACACAGGGGGTAAGTGGCAGAGGCAGGATTTGACATTAGTGCGACTCCAGAGCTGCCGTGAGACACTAGCGGGTAGGGGTGGGATCGAAATCCAATGGGCAGCAGGTGCTGGGTGCCACAGAGGCTGAGGAGCTGGGATAGCCTGGTCATGAGTTCAAGGACTGGTTTAGGTTAGACTAGGACTCAGACTGGCACAAAGGACTGTAAAATGAGATTGTGGTGCGGTGGTGACACAGGGAGAGCTGGGAGTCAGAAGGATGAGTAAGAGGCAGATATGGAGTAGAAATCTACCCTTTGGGTTTCTCTAGCTTTAGAGGCATCTCTTCATCTTTCTTTTGGACTGCTTTTCTCCTTCATTAAATGGTAACTTTATTTTTGTTGTTATTTTTGGTACAGAGGATTGAACTCTACCATTGAACTATACCCCACCCTTTTTTCTCCCACTTTTAAAAATTGGTACATTACCCACCCTTTTATTTTATTTTATTTTTTATTTTGAGACTGTTGCTAAGTTGTCAAGGCTGGCCTCGAACTTGCAATCCTCTTGCCTAAGCCTCTTGAGTCACTGGAATTACAGGTGTGCTCCAGTTTGTTTAGCATAATGAGGTAACTTTAAAATAATACCTGCCTGAGCTACCTAATGGGATGGTTGTAGGGTTCAAATGACATCATGCTGCTTTTCAAAGGGGTATTTGAGAGTGTGGACTGAGAACACTCACATGGCTTTGCTGGCCTAGGACCAGGCAACAGTGGAGTCAGACAGGCCCTGGACATGCAGACCCAGACACAGCCACTGCTGCTCAGATCCTTAACCTTTGAACGTCTGCCTCTCTATGTGAAAATAGGGATAATAATACCTACTGAGATAATATGTCAGCACATCGTAGGTGCTCAAGAAATGGAGTGGGGCACACTTGTAATCCCAGCGGCTCTGGAGGCTGAGGCAGGAGGATCACAAGTTCAAAGTCAGCTTCAGCAACTTAAGGAGGCCCTAAGCAACTTACCAGGACCCTGTCTCAAAATAAAAAGTAATAAAACATGTAAAAAGGGCTGGGAATGTGTAGCTCAGTGGTTAAGCGCCCCTGTATTCAATCCTTGGTACCAGAAAGGAAAAAAAAAAAAAAAAAAAAGGAGTTGCCTGTTCTCCCTCCTTGCTGAGTGAAGCCAACCTGTGCAACTCTCTTAAAGGTCACTTCCAAGGGTCTCCAGAAGGGGGCAGCAGGGAGCCACTTCTCCAGGAAACAGTTGAGCCCGATATAATGCTCCCTAAGCAGGACTGGCACTGTGCCAGTTGGGGAGCTGGCCATCCAGAGGTACCCCAGCCAGATTTCTCTGAGAACTATTCCCCTCTGGTTTAATTGATAAAAATCTCCAGAGCTTTTCCCAGGGTGGCTCCTTCTGCCAGGCTGGGAGTCCCTGGTAAACAGCTCCTGAGAGGGGCACCACCGAAGCATCTGGTAGGGGGGCAGCAGGGTGTGTGTGGCTTTGTGCTTCTGGGAGCTTCCAGGAAGGCTCACCATCCTCAGTCTAGATCATGCTGCCCAGTCCACCCCATGCCTCAAATCTAGTAAAACACCTAATTGGGCAATTATTTGCAGAGTTGGGCTTGAGCTCAGGAAGGCAGTGTCTGTGTGTCTCATTCCCTGCCTGTCTCCTCTCCAAAATGACCATCCAGAGACTGAGTCCTCCTGCCCCTCAGTGAGAGGCAGTAGCTCTGCTCTCTGCAGAGTGAGTCCTGGGGGAGTGACCATGTCTTATCTGCCTGTGAGGGGTCTCTCCCCAGCACAGAACCTGCCACAGGGAAGCTGCTCCTTTGGGAACTGAGCCCTCAGGACCTGCTATGAATTCAAGCATTCCTTGGCCTCCTACATCTCACCTGTGGCTCTCCATCACAAAACAGAGGAAGCTTCAAGCCTTTAATCTGGCATCAAGCCTTGTACTATATAGTTGCCTACTGGCCTCATTACTCACCAACCCACCTGCCCCCAGCCCCAAATCCTGTTCACCTTCTCCTGTCCTCTGCTCATCTGCTTGTCTCTCCTGATCCTTCTTCCTCGCTCCCTTCATTTTCTGTGCAGCTCTAACTACCTCCTCTTGCCCCACCCCCCACTTTTTGTTTTAATGATACTGGGGATTGAACTCAGGGGCACTCTTCCCCTGAGCTACATCCCCAGCCCCTTTTTTATTCTGAAAGAAGTTCTGCTAAATTGCCAAGGCTGAACTCAAAACTTAGGATCTTCCTGCCTCAGCCTCCTGAATTGCGGGGATTACAGGAGTTACACCACTGTGCCCTTCTCCCTTGTCCCTTTGAATGAACCACTACCCCCTTGGTGATTCTCCACATCCCTATGCATACCTGTACCAAGGCACCTGCCCCTAAATGATCAGAAATCTGTCTTCCCATTGGATTGTGAAATCCTTAGGGCAGTGATTCTGGGTAGAGAAGAGGTCTGTGGAATGAATGAATGAGGTCTGCTTATTTGCTCCCAAAGCCCTCTGCCCAGAGGCTCCCCAACAGGACATGAGGAATTCCCTCCAGAATGTCCTGCTGTGCCCTCCAGAACACCTCCAGCAGCAGCTTCCCGTCTCGTGGCTCTGAGACTCCAGTCTCTTGTTACCTCTGAACAGAGTGTGTCAGGCTGTCTTCATCCTAGCACCTGGCTTAGCAAACTTCCAAGGCTTGTTCTGCAGCATTAAGTTTAAACCCAGTTCTCATTAGTTCTCTATGAAGGCCACCTCAAGGCCCATGAGTCCCCCACACCTGTTAGTCTCATTAGAGTAGGCTCCCTCAGCCTTAGGACCAGTCTCTGCTTATCTGAGACCCAGGGCCTTTGCTCATGCTGTTCTCACCAGCCTGTCATCCCCCTTTGCCCCAATTCTCTGATTGCTTGCTGGATTTCTGGAGCCCCCTCTCACTGCTACTCTTTAAGGATTCCCCAAATCAATGTCCTGTCTTCTGTGCTCTTTTCCAATGATTCTTCACCCTCCTCTGCCTCCCTCTGTACCTGTGGGAAGTCTGAACATGCCAGCATCCAACCTAGTCTGCACATGGTTGCCTGATGGGGAAAGGGAGGGCGAGAGTTGCCACCAGGCTCCCCTGTCCCAGATCAAATGGTGCCCTCACCTCCAGTACTCCTCACTGGGGCTGGTCCTCTGCAGGGTGTGGTTGAGTGGGTGGGATAGGTTGCTGGGCAGGGCAGCAGGCCGGGAGCCATTGGTGAGGTTGGAGGTGTCCAGTACACCAGCACAGTCGGGCGTGTTCCAAGGGTTATTGCAGTAGGCCCAGGGCAGCACGTGTGTCATGGAGGAGAAGAAGTAGTAGAAGGCGATGCAGATGATCACATTGTAGTAGATGCCAATATACGTGGATACCACCATCATGCCATAGCCCACGCCTGGCGGGGAAGGGGCACTGGTCAGCACTGATCGGGGAGGAGCCTCACATGTCTAGTGGAAGGAGGTGAGGTTAACAATTTCTAAGGGCTCATGGGGCAGGCTTTGATGGAGGGTCACAGGAGGGACAGGTCAAGGCCTTTGTAGGGGCAAGTCAGGGAGGGAAGGAGTTTTGTGTATACACATGGCAGGAGAGGAGAGTGGAAGGCAAGTAAATATGGATCCCAGCATGCATCCATGGCCTTGGCCATTGATGTCGGGCTTCAGGTCAGCACCAAGGCTCCATGGGGGTTGGCAGTGTTTGTACAGATGGGTGAGTTGGCCTGGCCATCGGAGGCCTCTGTGAGTGTGCGCATGCACACGCCCCTGCATGCATGATTGAGTGCCCCACCCAGGCTCACCTTTGAACATAGGGCTGATCCTCCATACCCCCAGGCAGCCCTGGCTTGCAAACTGGCCAAAGGAGAGCTCCATGAAGAAGAGAGGAATCCCGCAGAATATCAGCATGATGAAGTAGGGGAACATGAAGGCGCCTGGCAGGCAGGGAGAGGTCTGGCTCAGGGTGGGCTCCAAGGATCCCACCCTGAGCTTCCTCCACGGAACCCAACAGCAAAACCTTTGTGATTGGGTAAGAATGGAGTACTAGTGTGCCAGGAATTAAGCAGGAGCCCAGGTCTGGCACCCTACCCCAAGTCTGTCTTTGAACTTGACAAAGCCTCCCAGGAAATCTGCTCTGAGCAGAATCCAGCTCCAGAGCTGCCATGTTTGGATGGGATTTGATGGTTTAACCAATTGATTTCACAAACATAAGCCACTTTGATCCTCAAATGTCTCTGGATCATTTGGGAGGGCTGTTAAAACACAGAGGAAAAAGACAGGGAACCCTGGGAAGTAGGGGTACTTTTCTCCACTTCTCATCTCTAGGGAGCAGGCCAGTAGGGCCAGGCCCAAACAGCAGACTTCCAGGGTCTGAGGGTGGTCTGCGCCTTAGGCAAAGGGTGCCTAAGCTAGGGATGGGGGCGAAGAAGACCAGGGCTGGAGGCTAGCCTCTGTCTACAGTAGGGTCTGTGCCAGGACAAGGGTGGCCCAGGCCCTGATGGGTGGGCTCTATCCAAGTGGGTGGTCCTTGCCCTGTGCCCGCTGGGTACCTCCCCCGTTGCGATAGCAGAGGTATGGGAAGCGCCAGACATTGCCCAGGCCCACGGCATAGCCCACGCTCGTCAGTACAAACTCGATCTGGTTGCCCCAGTTTCCCCGTGTGAGGTTCGGGTCCCTCTTGGTGGCCTCGCTGGGCACAGCACCATTCTGTGGGGACAGGAGAGAAGCTACCATCAGCAAGCCATTTGTGCTCTGTGCCTGACCCTCTGAGCCTCCCCCAGTGGGGACACTATGGACCCTCTAAGTCCCCACTTCTGGGGTTTCCCCTCTGCTGGCAGGAGCCACAGGCAAGCCTGGCAGAGGAGGGGAGAAGGGAGGAGTGGCTTGGCTGCCAGCGGGTGCCAAGCAGAGCTTCCTTCTCTGGCCCTCAGCACCTGGGTCCAGGTGCACCGGGTCACCTGAGGAACTGCTGCCAACACCTGGAGGAGGGATACTGAGGAGGGAGGTAGAGCCAAGAGCCCACTAGCCCCTCTAAAACCTCCCCTCACTCCTCAGGGTAAGGATCTGGGAGCAGCTGAGCCTCATACCAAGCAGCCAAGTCAGGCTGGGCACAAAGGGGCCTGTGTCCAGACAGCACCCCCCACCCGCCGCCTACCACATCGCCAGGCTGAGCACGCTGCCCATGGGCAGGCGGCGGCTAGACCCCTCCCCCAGCTGGAGGCGTCTTCCTGGGGGCACCGGGTGGGCAGGGCTGTGGGGAAGGAGAGGAGCAGCTAAGCTGGGCCAGGCCTGGGGAGGGCATTGTGATACCCAGGGTGAGCCTCTATACTGCCCATGGCTGGGAAGGGGACCCTGGGGAAGCTGACCTGGGCCACGGCTGGGGGTTCTAGGCCATGAGTTGGGGAAGGAGACCAGACTTGTAGGCACCATGCCAGACTCTGAGGACAGACTCTGCTAGGGGAAACAGAGGGAGTGGTTCCAGAAAAGGATACAGGGAGAATGGTCTCTGAACTGACAGGGTTGCCTGCAGAGGATGGAGCCACAGGTCAAAGGTCGGGAGGGGCTGAAGGGAATGTGTCCCAGGGAAGAATTCTAGGCCTGCTGGGAGCTCCTGGACTAGGCTCCATGGCCCAGAGCCCCATGTGGAGCCCCAACTCCAGAGCTGGAGCTGGCTCTGCTTGTCCCTTAGTGTGAATGTGTCCCTTCCCTAGGCCACACCCTTCCATCCCCCTCCCACAGGTAGTAAGACAGGAATCAAGGTACCCTAAGCCTGAGCCTGAGAAGGGCCTGAAAGTTTCACTAAGGAGAATAGGGACCCTGAGAGTCACCAGCAAAGGATCATACACAGATTTCCATAAACAGCCTCACAGAGATGGGTTATGCCCCTGAGAGGAAGGGATAAGAGCCCCTGGAGGATACCTGGATCAGGGAAGAAGCAACATGGCCTCTGAGAAGCAGCAGTGTAATGCTGACCCTCAGCTTGAAAGAGACATCTTCAAGGACAGCAGTCACTCTGGCCTATAATAAGCAAGGTGGCTTGGTACTTTAGAATGCTGTTGGACCCTGACACTGAAAGTCGAACACGAATGGCCTCGCTGGGCCCCCAGTAAAGGTCCATTTGGGAATACAGACACAGCCGGCACCAATGCCTGGCAGATGGGCACCACAGCACAGATACTTTTGTGGGGGATCACCCTGAGCACCCAATCCAGCACTGCCCACCCCAGGCAAGCTGCCCCTCATACTCTTTGCTGATGTTGGCGTGTACAACACCCAAAACTGGGGGAGTCTCCTTCAAGGAGCACCTAGGGCAAATCAGCAGGCTGATCATTCCCTGATTCATTCATGCAGAGTCAGAGATTCACAGACCCCTCACACGTGCCTGGCGGTAGCCATTCAGCCGGGAACAAAGCAGAGAGCCCCTGCCTATTCGGAATTAGAAGTTTAGCAGGGAGCAAGCCATCAATGAAGCACACACATGATTTTATATGTGATTTCAATGTAACCATAAAAGAGACTTTCTCAAAGTCACAAAAGTATGGAAGGACAGAAGGAGAGGACAGAGGGAGGTCAAGGAAGGTTTCCTTGGTGAATGGGCTTGGAGATGCACTCCATTCTGGGAGAAGCTAAGATTCAGAGAATGGCCTCTGTGACCACAGTGACCTACAGAATCCTGCCTGCATAGGTCACCACCTCCTAGACCTCCTCTGGGGCAGGTATAGCAATACTGTGAGGTCAGCGGGCCTTTTTGGGAGGGTGTAAGTTCTGCTTGGGATGGTTTATTCATTCCCAAACAAATATCAGCCAAATAGGGCTCCTATATGTTGGCTCAACAATAACACTTTTATTCTGTCTCAGCCTTGTTTACTTAGGGGCACAATGTGAGATTGTGGCAGCCTCAGAGTCTGTGGGTGGGGTCACAGGCAGCAGGAACATCTGTAAAAGGGACAACCAAGGGTCCAGGATGGCCCCATGGGCACAGCAAGAGCAAGGGCCCTGAAAGAGACCCAACTCTGCAAGGCCCAATAGCTTGAGGGACAGACTCCTGGCCCCTGACAAAGTTTAGCAGGACCAGACTTGAATCTTTGCTCTTTCCCTGACATGGAGGGGGCTGAGGAGGGTGGTGATGCCCCCAGCCACGTGCCACAGGCAGCCGCCAGCCCTAGCCCTCAAGAGCCAGCCACTGCTCCGCTAATGAGCTGCACACCACTGAGCCATGCGCTAACCAGTTCAGCCGTGCGCGCTCCAAGGCGGGAGGCCTGCACCCCCAGGACAGGGGCTGGAATGGGGTTGGCAACTGGGCTCTGGCAGGAAGTTCCTGACGACACTGGAGGTCTGCTGCGTGCAGAGGTTCTCTGAAGAAGAGGCGCACATCTTCTCCTGCCAGTCCCCGAATCTCTGCACAAAGGGTTCCTGACTTAGGGAACCTCGCCCAGCTGACTGCAGGAACCTCATCCACTGTGGGCTCCTGGCTTCAATTTCAATGCAATCTAGATTCAGACTTGGTGCGGGGGGAGGGGAGGTCTTAGCTCTCAGCAGAGGACAGACCAAGTCCACTCTTCTCCCAGCACACCAGAGGGAAGGATCTCCAAAGCACTCCCGTTCTGTAGGGGCTTTTTGAGTGTTCAGTCCCCTTCCTGGTCCTCTGGGGACCTCCCCCATGTCCTTCCTCCCCAGGCAGCAAAGCCATTTCCAGTTCTGTTTGGCTTTTTCCCTCCTTTCATCATCTTTTCTAATATAAGATGCTCGTTTTTCTTGGCCAGTGACAAGCATCTCACTGATATTAAGGGTCCCTGCAGTGGGAGTTGGCTCTGAAATGCCCACGAAAGAACCCCTCATGCTCACAGTTTAGCTCAGACTGGTTGCCCACCTGCCTAAGCCAGCCGCCCCACAGATGGGCTGAGCTCCAGGCTTCCCCTGCCCACCATGGGCCACCATTTGCCCCTTGCTGCCCTCCCTCCCTCACCTCCTCACACCTTAGTGGGGAATGGAACCACAGTGGCAGATTCCCCTCTGGGTTGACCTGCTCCACAGGCTCCCCGGACAGCCACAACCCACCCTGTCTGGCTCTGTCATCCCTGTGGGCAGCTCTGAGAGGCCATGCTAGGAAAAAGCAGGCCCACTCACAGGCTCAGGCCCTGGGGTACTACCCTGCCCTGTACCCAGGCTCTCCCAGGCTAGGCAGAATAAAGGCCTGGAGCATTCCTTCCACAGCTGAGTGGGAAAAGCTGGCACATGTACGTACACATGCATACACACACACACACACACACACTCTCGCGCGCGCAAGCGCATACACACACATGCCCCTCTGATTATGATGTTCCCTTACCCTCAAGACAGGCCATGGTCTCAAGTGTCCATCTCTGCACCAGGACTGTGATCTTACTTGGGTTAACAATCACCCCCCCACCCCCAGTCCCTGCCCAGCTGGCTGAGCCACACTGAGCAGAGTCACTTACATAAGTCCTTTACATAGCCCTCTGCCTGGCTTATTTGCTGCCCTGGATGAACTAGAATTAAGGCTGTTCAGTTCCTAGGGCAGAATCTGGATCTCCTGCTCTGCCCTGGGCTTGGCTGGGACAGTGCAGGGAGTTAGAACCCAGGTGCTGCCAGTGTTGCTGTTGCTCAGTGGCCCACGCCTGTAATCCCAGCACCTCAGCGGGCTGAGACAAGAGAATCACAAGTTCAAAGCCAGATTTAGCAATGAAAGACACTAAGCAACTCAGTGAGACCCTGTCTCTAATAAAATACAAAATAGGGCTGGGGATGTGGCTCAGTGGTTGAGTGTCCCCAAGTTCAATACCCCCGCCGTGCCAAAAAAAGAACCCAGGTGTTCCATAACTTGCTCCTCCAGTAGCCAGGAGCAAGTCACTTCTACTTTCAGTATCTCAGCATCCCTATCTAACCAGGGGATTGGTTAGGTGCCTGCTAGAGACCTGAGGCAGTCTCCATAGGCCTCCCAGGATTCTGTGGCTCCACCTCACCTACAATTTGGCTATTTCTGACTTTTCCCCTGCATTTTCTGTTAGTTTCTACTAGCTTTCTAGATTACTTAAAAAAATGCTTTGTCTTTTTTTTTTTTTTCTTTCCCTGTTTATAAAAGAACAAGCTTCCCAGTGACTTGGGAGGGTAAGACAGGAGGATCACAAGTTCAAGGCCAGCCTCAGCAATCAAGCGAGGCCCTAAACAACTCAGCAAGATCCTGTCTCTAAATAAAATACAAAATGGGTTGGGGATGTGGCTCAGTGGTAAAGCACTCCTCTGGTACAAAAAAAAAAGTACAACAAGCTTATCACAAAGATTTGGAAAGTTCAAAAGCATAACGAGGAAAACGGTGGCCAGGCCCCCAAGACCAACATGAGGAAGGATGCCCTCCTTTCTTCCACATGCGACATGGAGGCCCAACCTTCTGTCCTGCATGATGATTACTCTGGCTGGGGACTCCCACCCTCCTCCATCCCGTGGATATTTCTGTGAATTGTGAACTCCCTCCTCCTGATTTGGGTGGACACAGAGGAATCCTGGAGCTGCCCTAGTGGGGCAGCCCCATGGGGACCCAGCAGGCTTCTTGTTTAGGACTCTCTAGCCCGGGTTGCTCATGGGATGAAACCCCATCCAAGACAAACTTTATGAAGGAGAACGGGCAAGACCTCACATCCCAGACTGACTCTGAGCCAAATCAGATCACTGGCAACTTTCTCTGAGCCCCAGTGGGGAATTTGAGCAGAGCAGTCATTACAGTAAATTGTGCTGCCTCAGAAGACCTCGTGACCGCCCCCTCGGCACCACTTGGGTCTTGTTCCCCCAAGTTCTCTCCCATCAGGCCAGGAGCCAGGACGGCCCTTAGGCAGTACCTGCCACGCAATGACAGAGAGTTCTGTCCTCCACCTGCATGACACTGATTGGGACCAGAGAGAGATTCAGCCTGGCCTCAGTCACCTGGATGTGAGACCATCAGGGGCTGGGGGTGGAGAAGAAGGACCAGAGGAACATCTACCCCAGGGTTCTGAGTGCTTCCTGCCTGGAGGAAAACTTAGAGCAACTCTGGGTCCCTCCAGGCTCCAGGTGCCTGCAGAGTCCTATCTTCCTGTGGCAGGTAAGAGAGGCAAAGATATGCCTTTGGCTGTTTTGTCACAGAGCCCTGATTGGCAGAGAGTGACCTGCCAATTTTGCAAGCAGCAGACAGAAGATTGGCATCCAGGCATGCCAGGCTCCATTCCAGCCTTGGGGAGAGTGATGGAGGATACTGGGTGGGCCCTGGGCCCTGCCCACGCCCTCACCTTTGTTTCTGAAGAAGCCCAGCAGCTTTGGGAGACTGGGAGGAACTGCCCTGCCCTGCACTGAGGTAGCTGTGGGCGGCCGATGCCCTCGTTGGTTGGCAGCAAGCTGGCACTCTGGGAAGTGGCTTTGGTTCTTGACCCTAGCAGTACTGAGGTTCGGGGGCAGCTCTGCACAATGCTTCTCCCAAACCCAACCCACATTGCCTCAGGGGACATTCCTTCTCTTGCCTTTGGAAGGTCAAGTCAGGATGTCCCACAGAAGAGAAGGATGGCTTTCCCAGTCCCCTCACCCTTACCGCCATCAGCTTCCTTCTGCCCATCCCCAACTTCCAGGAACAAGGACACACCAGCTCCCACCCACTGTGGGCACTTGCCCTAGACACTGGCAAACGTTCCTTGGGGTCCCTCTCCTCCTGGCTGAGACTCTTGCCCATCCCCTTCCCCCAGCCCTCACCACTGAGCCCATGTACCACATTCCCCTGCTCCCTCACCCACTCTCCCCATAGGAGTAACTGCCGTGGCACAGACAATGAGGCTGTATTGATTAGTACAATTCCTGGGCACCTCCGGCCCGTCTCCCCGGGAGCTAGGACAATGCAGCTTTGATACTCGGAGCAGATTCTCAGCAGGTCCTTGGGCTGGGGGAGCCCTCACACCCCCTCTTGCCTCCCCCTTGTCCCCACCATACAGCTAACTCTTCTTGCACTCCTTTGCACAGTTGCAACTTTCTGGGTCACTTTTGCTGGTGTCTGTCTCACTCACTGGCTGTGCCAGCCCCTCCCTGGCATAGACCACTCAGCCCCTCTCCCTACCACCAGCCCAGCCTCCAAGCCTGCCTGGCACCAGGGAGGGGACTCGACCTTCTGGAAGGTGATGACTGACCTGTTCTGGGGAAGAGGGGGCCACAGGTCCATGTGCCGCAGCCATCCCAGGGCGAGCGCTTGGAGCGCTCGTGTCTCCACCGCTCATTCACACCTCTGCCAGCTCCAGCGCGACACTGACGCATCCCCTGCCTCTCCCACTGCCAGGCTGGGCAGCGTCAATTACTTTCACCTCATCTCCTCCCGAAGCTCTGCCTACCCCCTTCCCCAGCCCTCCCCCTCCAGCCAGTCCCCACGCCGCCAGGCGCGGGTGCTAGAGAAGGAGGCGTGGGGTTTGTTGTGTTTTTCCCTTGTTCCAAGCAAGCTACTAGAACAAAACACACAGACACTCACTCTAACCACAGAGTGGGGCAGGGCAGGCGCAGGAGAGGGTGACAGGATGGCTTATTCTCTTCTCAGAGCTGGCCTTGGGGCCCAGAGGTTCAGTGAACCCACAGGCACTGGTGGGCTCCTGGCAGCTTGGTGGGTGCTGATGAGCGATAGGCATTGGAGATGGTGCCAGGGCAGGATGATGCCGGGCATGGTCCACAGAACACCACTTGAGCACCTCAGACTCCTTAGAGTGGTACAGACTGGGAGATTTGGGTCCTATAGCTGTACTTGTCCCCCAGGAGTTGGGGAACCCCCTTAACCAGCCTAGGCAACTTGGTGTCCTCAGAGGAAAATATGACTGACCATGCAACAAAACTCTGACCTAAAATTAAAAAAAAAAAAAAAATTAAAAAAAAAAAAAAAGAAACTAAAAAAAAAAAACTCTGACCTAGTGACCTATGCCATCACCTGTCCAAAGAAAGATGGCATTAGTCAAGACAGTGGTCACCAGAGTGTGACCTGTAGGGATTTGTACTGTATTGCCCAGAACCCGAGGGGCATATTTGGGAGTTTGTGCTGCCTGTGCTGCATGATCCTGGCAGTGACTCCATGAGTATGGTGGGATGTCACTCAGACCCATCCAATTCTTCTCTGAGGTCACACTCACCGGTCAGTCCCTAGCTGGTGCCCAGACACAAGCCAGAGGCTAGGAAGGTGGCCATCAGTGTTCTGAGAAAGTATAAGTCCCTCTGGAGATTGATGATGCCCGAAAGCCTGATATATAGCAAGATCTTTGCAATATCTATCACACAGAGGCATGCATGAATCCCGGTGTAAGGACACTTTCCTGTGAGTGGTAAGTAAGACCCCGTGGGGAACATGGGAAATATTGTCTAGGGAGAAATGACATTTTGAAAAATGGCACAGGCTTTGTACTCAGACAAGCCTCAGCTCTGCCAGTCTCTCACTGTATATAACCACAGGCAAATTACTTAACATGTCTAGTCTCAGTTTCTGCATCTCTAAAATGGGGATAATGTCTGCCAATCATTGAATCTAGTGAGCAATAGTAATAATAGTAATAGATAATATATATTAAGGGCTTACTATGAGCCAGGCTCTGCCTTAAACACTTTACATATACTAATACACTTAGTCCTCCCAACAGCCTCAGGTGGGAGGCACCTTAGTCTCTCCATTGGAGGGAGGAAGGTGGGGAAGGCCCTGGCAATTCTAAGCATGGCCTCAGACCTCATCGACTGAGCTGCTCACTAGGCCAGCCTCATGCAGTCAGGTCCCCAGACACACTCCCCTGACTTCCTGCAGGCACAGACTGAGGGCCAAGGCCCTTGGCTTCAGGAAGACCCAGTCACCCATGATGCCCAAATGCTCACTTCCACCCAGGGTGGGCTCTGGGCTCTGGCTGCCTTGGCCTGGGCTGGGTGCCCAGAACAGGCAGGCCTGGCTGGATGGCTTTCCCTGGCTCTGGCCATGGGGACAGGAGGCAGCGGCCCAGCTGGGCCCTGGCCGTAATGAGGCCTCATTAGTGGGATCCAGCTGCTCCAGCCCCACTTAGGGAGGCTGACTCCCCCAGCCCCTGCCTCTGACTTTTCTTAATAAGAGTGGGCATGCCTCCAGAGGGGCAAGGAGTCTAGGGGCTTTATTGTCCCCTGTGACTCTGGAGGGAAAGGCCCGCTGAGCTAGGACTAAGGAGTGCTCGGAATGGGGGGGCAGGCTGGGGAAGTGAGGCTGTGTGGCTGAGTAGATGGGCCAGAAGGAAGGCGGGAGGGGAGGGAGGGTAAGGTCCTAGCGCCATGAAGCCCGGGGAAGGCAGGGCCTGTTCCTCTGAATCTAGATATTCCACTGCACTGGAAAGGTGTATCTGCTCATCTAGGTTCAGCAGAAGACCATTGCTCAGGCTGTTCTAGTCGGGACAGCAGCTCCTTATATAGACCTCATAGGGAGATATGAGAGTGCCCACTACATGCCAGTCCCTGAGCAAGAAGAGCACCTAATGCACGCTAGGACCTGCATGAGCAGAGAACCCACTGTGTGCCAAGTCCATTGCTGGAAGAATACACATCATGTGGCATGTATGTGCCAGGACAGTGCCCATGTGTGCCAGGTCTAATGCTGAGAGAGCTCTCACTATGTGTCTACTCCATGCCAAGTGAACCCCTGTGCTACGTCCTACGCTAGATGAGTGCCCTGTGTATGCCAATTTCCATGCCAGGAGAGGACCCAATGTACGCCCATCCTGAGCTGGGGGAGCACCTGCTGTGCACCTGGCACTGTGCTAGATGAGTGCCCACTGGGTGGCAGACTCTATACTAAGGAAGTTCCCAAGGTGTGCCAAGTCGGTACTAATTGAACATGTGCCACATGCCAAGACTTGTGCTAAGTGAGTGCCCAGGGGTAACAGGCCCTCTACAAAGAGTGCCCAATGTGTGCCAAGCTCTGTGCTCAGTGACTTCACAATGTGTGCCAAGCCTATACTCGTTGAGCACTTGCTGCATGCCAAGACTGGACTGGGTGAGCACCCACTGTGTGCCAGGCCCTGTGATGGATGGTGCAGATAAGAGGTACAGAAACCCTCATGTGAAAGCATAAGAGAACAGGGCAGGGAGTGGCAGGCCCAATGGCCACAGAGCCTTCTGGGATTTATGTACTCTGGCACCCAGAGCCCTAGCGCCAGAGTGACTGTGCTCTTATTTATCATGAGGCTGCTGAGAGGCAAAGGTAAGTAATGTCTTCAGAGATATGGGCAGAAGCTAAGGCCCTGGCTGAGCCACTGGCTTCAGGAAGACCCAGTCACCCATGATGCTCATGGGCGTGAGGCTCACCACAGGCAAGGGGACTGAGACGGCCAGCTTGGCTTCAGATAGTGGGTTAAAACTGAACCAGTGGGGGATTGTCTCCTGCCCTGGGCTCCCCTCCTCCAGCTCCTGTCCTTTGAGACCCAGGCAGCTCTGCTGCCCTATATGTATTCAGGGGCCTTAGGTCTCCATGGAAGGTCCACTCCACCCATCCCCGGTGCCCCCAAGCATCCCAGCTGCTCCCAGGCTTGGAGGCACCCTGGCCAGCTGGGTTCTTGCACGGCCCTGTCCTAGGAGCTGCTGAGGCGTGAGGGAGGCAGCTGAGCTGGCCTGGCAGAGACCATCTGGGCTAGGAGTGGGGGAGAGACACGTGCAGCAAGCATGTGGGTCTGGGCACGTGCTGGGAAGTGACTTGCTCCTCCATGGGGCACCTGTTCCAGAGCCTGGCAGAAGCTCTAAGGAGTGTCTGTTCACATTGAGGAGACCTTATTGGCTCAGGTCCTCATACCTGAACCTGAAGTAAAAGGCAATAGAAGTGAGGTCCCCATGATAGGGGCTAGCTGCCCACTCCCTACATATCAGAGCACAAACAGGGTACTAGAAACCACAGAGAACTGGGAAGGTCCAAGTGCCATCAGTTTACATGCACACCCATCATTATCCTCTCTTCTGAGCTACCATGGACCATGGTATCCAAAGAGGGAGCATGTCAGAATGGAACTTCCTCAGTCACTTGCCCTTAGAAAGACATAAACACCTAATAAGTGCTGACTTAGCTCCTACATCAGTTAGCAGAGACGGGGCTTGGCAGGGGCCGACCTCAGAGGCTGTATCCTAGTGACAAGCACTGAATGGAGTGCTTCAGTTCTAAACTGGGACCCAAGAATAGCATAGTCCAAGGTCATCAGCAGAACTGAAAAAAGAGGCAGGAATAGAATCTCCAAGCAACCACTGGGGTTGCCCATGGGACAGATGCTATGAGCCTCAAACACAGCAGTGGGCAGAAGCCAAAGGGCAGAGGGCATAGAGAAAAGCAAGCCTTGGCTATCTTTAGGCACATCCTGGTGCTGGGAACAGTGGTCCCAAAGCAGCATTCTCTTCACAGACAGCCTGGCCAGTCTGGCCAGAGAATACGGTCCAGGAAGCCCAGCCAAGGCAGGGATTGTGGGACCTCGTAATTCATGCTCTCCATGCCGCCTATGGGTCCCCCATCTCTCCTGCCTGTCCACTCTAGTCCTTCCAGGGCCACTCTAGAGAAGAACACTCATGGAGTGCTCAGAAGGTTTCCTGGGTTGCACAGGGCTCAGAACCTCCATAGCAGGAAGGGGCAGAGCCACGACCCACTTTCTTCTTAGGCCCATGGCAATTCCAAACCTTCTTGGGAGAAACCAGGGACCTTGTCTGCATTCTAACACAGCATCCACTTCTAGCAAATGTTCAGGTCATAAGCCCTTCATCTGTGCCCATTTCTGAGGATCCAGGGTGGCTCAGGAACACCTTCAGATGCTCCAATCAGGAGCAGCTGTCTCAAAGCAGCTTTGAGGGGCTGGATGAGAGGGTGCATCCTGGAAGTTCAGGACAGGGCTGGAGCAAACCGCCCAGTCCCCTCCCTCAAATCATTCTCTGGACCAGGTAAGTACTTGAATCTCAGAAACATTGGTTGAGAGACAGGGTTAGTCTGGGGAAGGCTCAGCAGAGACCTCGGACCAATCAGTTTTCAGATGAATGAGAGAAGCAATGGAAGGCACCAGTGGGGAGAGAATTTCATGAGGGAGGGACTGTCCTCAATCATAGGCTTCCTCCCCTGACAGCTGCCCAGTCTGGCTTGTCCCTGGGGCAAGATCCCAAGAGAAAAATACAACCATGGCCTTCTGGATAGGAAGTGGCATCTTTTTTCTTGTTCCCCTTCTGGTGCCAACCTGCTCCATCCATCAATAAGTGTTGCTCCCTGTAAAACCTCACTGAGGCTCTTGTTTCTCGAAGGCCTCATCACCACCTCTCATGTGCTCTGAGACAGAGGGCAAAGGAAGGGCCATGGCTTGAGGAAGAGGAATAGGGAGATTTTCTTGGAGGCCTCAGGAGAGGAATCAAGGGAAACGTTTCTTTTTTTAACATTTTGGAGTAAGAAGGAACCAGAGAAGTAAAGAAAAAACAGAGAGGTGGTGAGGACCCCTTGGTCAACACATACTGAACATGTCCTGTGGCACAGCACTGGGTGGGTATGTAGGTGGCCTCCTGTCCTCCCAGCAGGCTGAGCTGTGTCCTCTTAAGAGCACCTCTTGTGACGTGGACAGGGGATGTGCCTCCTGCCTCTTGGCAGGCCCCTGCAGGGTCTGGGTCTGCGGTGGAACCTGTCCTGCTGTGGGCCTGGAGCCTGCTTCTGTCTAACATGCTGGGTGAGGGGCTGCCTGGCTGGGCCTGGGGCAGCCTGCACATGTGGGAACCTGCACATGCTGCCCCATGGAGGCTCCTGGGCCCTCTGGTCATGGAAAACAGCTGGAGGGAGGTTACGGGGCAGTGCATGTTACAGCCCTCCCACCCCCCAGAGTCCGACCCTTGTACTCACCAACATCCCTTTGGCACCTTTTCCTACCATGGTGGCAGTGGTTTGGGGTCTCTGAAGACCAGATCACTTACAAGTTCTGCTTCCAGCACCTTTTAGACCACGGACCTCAAGAGCTGTGGAGAAAGTAGAGAGTGGGGTGAGGCCCTGGCCGGGGCAGGCCACACATGGACCTTGGAACTCTCCAGGAACAGGTAGCAGAGAACCCCTCACCATCAACCGAGGCCCTATGTCGCTCCCACCCTGGCCCACCCCTCTGCCAGGTCGTTCCTCATCCTGCTGTCTTCTGGATGACTCTCAGGTCCAGCCCCTTCCCAGCTCTCCCTCCAACCCTTCCCCTGGATCTCTTATTCTCCAGGCTTCCTGTCCCAATGGGCAAAGGTCTATTTTTGACTTTCCAGAGGCCCAATCCTATAAAAGATAAAAAACGAACACAAAACTGGGATGGGGTCCAAGTCCTTCATCATCTGTGTGAATGGCCACAACCTTTCCAAGGAGGGGAGTCAGCTCCGGCCAGCACTTGCTCCCCAACCTCAGCCCAGCTAAAGGCAGATCTTCCCCACCCTGATGCCACTTGGCTTGGGCTCCAGGGTGACTGAGCTTGTTGCTGTGTAACTCATTTACTCTAGACACGCCAGACATACCAGGTGTAGTCATGTGCCTTTCTTTTGCTCTGGCTGTGCCCAATTTTACAACACCTTCCCTCAGGTGCAATTCTGCAAGTCCTTTAGGTCTGGGCTTAAATATCACCTCCTCTCCATAGCCCTTCTGGACACTTCCTCCCCAGCATGAACAAACTGCTTCCTCCTTTCTGTTTTGTGCAGGTTTCTACTAGTGCTCTTATCATCTCATATTACACTTATTTGCTTTTAAGTCAATCAAGCACAAGTAGGTGAGTCCCTGAGGCCTTGTAACTGGGCTTCCTTCACCCCACTGTTCCCAGCACCTAGCACAGTGCTAAGCTAGTAAGAAGTGTTGGTTGAGCTGAAATGAAGGGTAATGGACGGGGCCGAGGCACGTGAATGTGGCCCAGGTCAGCCTGGGATCTTATAGGAAGCACCTACAAGGCCATGTGGGAAGGTGAGCTGGCGAGGGTGGCAGACATGCGGAAGGAGCCAACCACATGGCAATGATCGTGCAATTTATGTTGAATGTGAGATGTGGAGAGAAAAGAATCAACCTTCAGAGAGACTTAAAGAACTCCCGTGGGTCAGATGGGTGAGGAGACACCCTCCACAGGGCCAAGGAGGATTTGGCTCTGTCTCTGAGCCCTTCCCTTCCTTCTCAAGGGGCAGACTCCACTCTAAAGGCTATTCCAGGTCACTGTGTCTCACCTGTCAAGGGCCACCTCTCACCCACAGGAAGTCATTAAAAGGCTGTGGGAGAGGTAAGGACCTTTTTGCCTATGCAAATCTGGTCTTGACTTCCTTATGCCATTTGCCCTGGCCATTTGGTCTCATGCAGGGCCTTCTCCTTAGGGCAGTTTCTCTAGTCACTGGCCCAGGCTGGCTTCTGCCTCTCAAAATGTCTCCTAAAGAGGCCCAGCTCATGGCTTTTGTATTCTGGAGGCAGTTGGGAATAGAGAGGGCTGTGTCCTTCATAAGGGGATACACCCTTGTCTTCCTCAACCACTGTACCCCTGAACCCACTTTCTTGCTGTAAACTCTGGCTAGATTTGACTTCCCTAAAGCTATTCCCCTTCAGGCAAGGAGTAATAATGACAATGGTGATAGTAATAGTAATGATAGCAGATGGCATTACTATAGGCCTCATGGGTCAGGTGAGTGACCAAGAACACTCTGTTGTGGGACTTCAACCACAGTGTTCTCATTCAGGTTACCCCAGAGACTGACGTGGAGAGATTACAGTCCTGGCCTACAGTGGGGGGCTGAGTGAGCTTTTCAGATCTGACATCTGGAGTTAGGGGTGTTGCTCAGTGGCAGAACACTTGCCTAGCTTGTGTGAGAGTCTGGGTTCTATTCCCAGTAATGCAAAAGCAATTAAAGAACATCTCTGACTGGGGGACCAGCCACACCCAAAATCTAGGACCTGGTAGGTCTGGGCTGGATTCTGGCTCTGCCAGTCACTAGGTACATGATTCCAAGTGTTGCTTAATCTCGTTTTTTGTTTTTGTATTAGGGATTGAACCCAGGAGTGCTCTATCACTGAGCTACATCCCCAGCCAATAGTTGTAGTTGGATACAATAACTTTATTTTATTTATATATTTTTATGTGGTGCTAAGGATTGAACCCACTGCCTTGCACGTGCTAGAAGAGCTCTTCACCACTGAGCCACAATCCCAGCACCCCCATCCCTTTTTATCTTTGATTTTGAGACAGGGTCTTGCTAAATTGCTGAGGCTGATCTTAAACTTGTGTTCCTCCTGCCTCAATCTCCTGAATTGCTGGGATTACAGGAGTGCACTGCTCCCGGTCTGTTTAACCTCTTTGAGCCTTAGTTTTCTCAGTCTTGGAAGTGGGGCTAATCATTTCACAAATTCTGAAGTTTCTGCCTCATTTTTGTTTCTACTACAAGGCCTCCACATTTTCTTCCCCTCCAATCTGTTAATCTCTCCAAGTCGCAAAGTTCTGGTTCCCTGTGATAGATCTCCATAGCCCACAGGATATGGCCTACATTGCTTAGCAGGCATTTAAGCCTGGTCACAACTAGATTCATTTATTCAACAAATACTAATTGCAGGTCTGTTCTGGGCCAGAACTTTGTTAGGTCAAGAATTCAAAGGTCTGTGCTCTCCTGCAGCTTACACTGGGTGAAAAGCTGAAAGAGTGCAACTGATGATTCAAACTAAATAATTACAGATTGAGATAAAGGGTGTGATGGAGAAAGATCCTTTTATGGATCTCTATAGCAGTTCTGAGAGTCAGAAAGGCTTCCCTGAGGAAGTGATGTTTAAGGGCCAGAAGGAGTTAATTAGGCAAAGAGGAGATAGAAAGGAAAATAAGGGAGGCAAATGGAGAAAATGAAAGTATATGGGAAGGCTCACTACCCCTAGGAGGGGCTCAGGTAGCCAGGGAAAGAGGTGAAGGTGGACAAAGAAACAGGGGGAGGCCTTTAGGGTCTGGAGTTTGGTCTTCATTATAATAGCAATGGTGGCTATTGAAGGCTTTTAAGTAGAGGAGCAACTGGAGGGGAAAGGATTGCTGGAATGTGCAAAAAAAAAAGCATCACCCTAGATATGGTGTGAAGAAAAGACTGGAAGTAGGCGAGAGTAGAACTCATTAGGAATGGGTCATGCCAGAAAGGAAGGGGCTAGAATCAGGCCAGTGGTGACAGGAAAGGTGCACATATCTGAGAGAAATTTAGAGGATAACATGGTGGGACTTAGTGATGAATTACACTTCCAGGGGTAGTGAGAGACAAAGAGGGGTCTCTGGTTTCTGCTAGTGCAATGAGAGGAAGCTGGTGCCAGTCCCAAGCACAAGGATACTGGTGGTGTTGCAGATCTGGAGGGCAAGAGGATCAGCTGGGTTGGACAAGCTGGCTTTGAGCCGTTTGTGAGCCACCTAAGGCAGATGCTGAGAGGGCAGTCACAGTCCCCTCATTGCTGGCGTCTTTCCTCTCTTCCAAAAGGGAATGGAGCATTGACCAATTTGAAAGATCCCTCTAGACCAAGCCTTTGAGTCCTTGCTGGGAATGAAAGGTCTTTCCTGGCTTCAAGAACCTCACAGTTTAGTAGGAAGATACAGGAAGAAGCATAATCTTCATTCACTGGGATGGAGGTAGTGAAGGGGCAGTGGGAAGTGGGGAGTCTTAGTTCAGCCTGGGAGTCCAGGCCAGCTACCTGTGGCCATGTTTGCCATGAGGCATTCCCAGAAGGCTCCTGTCTCCATACCCTTGTTCAGGCAATGGCAGTGTCTCTGTCTCTCTGATACTGGGGATTTAATTTAGGGGTGCTCTACTACTGAACTACTCCCCTAACCCTTTTAATTTTTTATTTAGAGACAGGATCTTGTAAGTTGCTTAGGACCTCACTAAGTTGCTAAGGCTGGCTTTGAATTTGCAACCCTCCTGCCTCAGCCTCCTGGAATTACAGGCGACTGCCACCACAACGGATGGTGAGAAATTTAGAGGATAACATGGTGGGACTTGGTGATGAATTACACTTCCAGGCCCCCTTTTAATTTTTTTTTCCTTAATTTTGTGAAGGTATCTCACTAAGTTGCTGAGGCTGGCCTGGAATTTTCAATCCTCCTACTTCAGCCTTCTGAGTAGCTAGGATTGCAGGTGTGCATCACCACGAGCTCTTCTCGCCATTTCACCTGTATATACTCTACCTATCTTCAAAACCGGATCCAATGCCATTGTCTTCATGAAGCCTTCCTCCGTCCTCCTAGTTACTGTCAATCTTTCTACCATACCCCCAAAACACTCCATGCACTCTGACTAGTATGTTGGTCACATGTAGCGTTGCAGCATGCTTCCCTGAGTCCAAGTCTGGCTACCCCACTAATTGGAGAGCTCTTCCAGGGCACAGGTGTGGTTCTTCTGTGTCCTCAGAGCGGGTACAGCTGCAGTCTCCGCGTAGACAAGTAAGGGGGCGTTTTTTCCGTGCGGTCCTTGGAAACGCTTGGGCATGCTCAGTGTTCCCCATTAGTTTCTAGAACCAGTCCCCTCACCCACTACTCTTCAACCTTCTGTTGTCTCACTTAGAGGGTTTTTTAACCTCTCAAGTTCTCTCTTTTCCCACCCCTTCCTCAACAGCCTTTATTTCCGAAGTGGTAGCAGACTGAAGCTTGCTTCAGCTAAGAAACAGACCAAGCTTTGTAAGGGAGCTGTCAGAGAGCGAGAGAGACGTGGCTCCTTTAAGAGTGATCAGAAGGGGGCGTGGCCTGCGGAGAGCAGGCCCGAAATGGGGGTGCGGCTCCTTTAAGTAGCGGCCGCCAACTACGCCTAGGCCAAGGGCCCGCGGGCAGGGGCGCGGTCATTTTCGGAGCTGCGGCCCCGCCCCGGTCGCCCCAGTTCCGTTTTAATCGGGGTGCAAGGTGTGGAGGGGCGGGCGTTACATCAGCCACCACGTGTGGGCCTCTCAGCTGGCGCGGAGGAGGCGGCCCCGCCCCCGGCCCCTGCCGTGGAAAAGTACCGGGGTGCCGAGGTCCCCGCCCCCTGCCCCGCCCCCGGGCCGGCTCCGGCCCCTCCCGGCCCTCTGGGCAAGCCCCCTCCCGTCCGGCCCCGGCCTCGTCGCCTGCTCCCGCCCGGCAGTGGCCGCCCGGTGCTGGACGCCTGCTGGGGGTGGGCATCCCGGGCTGCTAGGCCCGTGACCTCACCTGTGGCCGCCCGGGCTCGCCCTAGGCGCGCTCGGAATGAGGGCTGCGGTGGGGAGGGCGCAGATTTTTTTTCCAAGATAGCAGCCGCCGAAGAACTCCCCGCCCGCAGTCCCTTCCCGAAGCCGCGGCCACAAAAAGAGCCCGGGGACAAAAAGAGCCCGAGGGCGCTGGGACCGTCCCTCACAGCTTTTCAAGCCCCGGGCGCGCGGGAACCCGCACCCGGCTGGCGAGTGGGCTGGCAGATAGGGAGGCCGGCCGGCTGGAGGGGCCAGATAGGCAGCCAGGCCGGCCGGCGGCGAAAAGAGATAAAGCAAGAGCCCGAATGCGGGGCGCAGATCTTGCTCGTGGGCTCCAGGCCCCCGGCGCAGACCCACTGGCGCCCCAGACGGACCGTGACACGCTCTGGTTCGGCGCTACCCGCACAGCCCGAAGCCAGCCGCCCCCGACCAAGCCGGCGTCTGCACACAGCGCCCCCTTTCCGAGAGTGCCCCCCCGGTTCCCGCCTGCTTCAGCGCCTAGGTGACAGCGGTGACACCCAGACGCGCGCACCTACCCCGACCTTTGCGGCGAGACAGACATCCTGGTGCGTGCACCACACTCTTACCCACAGATGCCCGCATGCATGCGCGATCACACACAACACACATACCACACGCACACGCTGGTCCCGGGGCTCAGCCCCGCAGAGCCACCAACCGCACAGACCACCCGCAGGACCGACCGAGGTGCGGGCCGCAGCACCCCTTCCCTCAGCCCCCTTACCATGCTGCAGCCCCCGGCCCAGGCGTGCTGGGTTCGCACCGCGGTGCGCCCAGGTGGCTTTCTTAAAGGGAAAGTTGCATCAGCCTCCCGAGGCTCTGTGCCGGCGCGAGTCCGCCCGCCCCGCCGCGCCGTTCGCAGCTCCTCCAGAGCTTGTTGTGTTTTGGTTTCGGGGAGGCGGGGGCTAAGAGTTTGGTGAAAGTTTGGAGAGTGGAGAAGGCTTGGGAGACCTAGCCAAGTCCCTCCCCACCCTGAACAGCTCCCCTGGCCGCTCTCCCCCCTCCCCCGTCCCATCCCCTCCCGTTTGCCGACTTCTCAGGCTCCTCCTCCCAGGGAATAAAATTACAAGTCACTCCAGCTTTCAGATGATTGATCCCCACGAACCCCTGGGAGTGGGGCTCCGCAATGGAGACCCCCTTCTCCGCCGCTACCTCACTGCCCTTCAGCTGAGGCCCTTGGAGAAAGCAGATGTCGTCCCCTTCGGGTTAGGCTGGAATGAAGCCAAAAGGCCTGGGGCACTTTGGGGGACTGGGGCTGCAGTTAGCCCGCCAGGCCCCTCTGGCCTTCTGCGCCTGCGTTTCCCCTAGAGAGAAGTCTGAGCAAACTCTGTTCCCTTAGGAGCAAAGCCGCTAGAGACTATAGGCACAGCTGGTTAAGGCCTGGGTCCTACTTAGAACCAGAGGACTGTTTCTCCACAAACTTTCTTTGGACACTGGTTTGGTCAGCCCTGCTCTGGCGGTGGTGCTACAAGGACTACCCATCAACTGTGCTTCCGCCTCCCTCCTTGGAGAAGCAAACCTGGGTTCCAGTCCCTGTTAAAGGAGCCTCCGCCAAAAGGTGCTTTGCTGAGCCTCATAAACTAAGGAAATGCGTACATGTGTACATGAAGTGCATCGCTCTAAGCAGGGCAGGGGTGCTCAGGTGTTTGGACTGGGGCCCCTATATTTGCTTACCTTGAGAGAGCCAGAAACTATCAGGGAAAGGGGCCAGTTAGTTACTAGTGTCAGAGGAACTCTTGTTGCCCCAGTCTGAGAGGAGCATCTGTTCAGAGAAGGCCCTAGTCTGGAGAGAAAGACTCCAATCTGCATGGAGTCCTCACCATTGTCTGGCCAGGAAACTGATTTTATTTTTCCTCTGGAGACAATCAAAAATCTAAAGCATGGGGCTGGGGATGTGGCTCAGTGGTTCAATGCCCCCAGATTCAATCCCCAGTTTAAAAAAAAACAAAACAATCTGATGCATACATAACAAACTCACATAAGAACAATTGATGAGTAAGATTCCAATTTATTAAATTATTACCAGAGGTGCTAAACAAAATAACAAGTGTCTAGCCCAGAAGCTTCCTTCAGCTTCTCAGGCATCCACAGTTCCCCCTCCTCCTCCCAGGGCCAGGGCTAGGGCCATATAAAAATTGTTCTGTACCCTATGAGACTTACAACCTATTCACATTGGAGACTTGATCAAATCTGAGAAGACACTTATGTTCCTTCTACTTTGTCCCCAAACCTAGCAGATCTACCAGGTTTCCTGTGTGCCAATTGCAGGTGTTCTGTGTGTTCATGCATGCTCGTATGTGCACATATACCGTTCTTTACCTGAGCAGTCTTCCAATCTGTGGCCCCTCCCTCTGTGTGCTTGTCACTCTGGAAGAGTGACTCCGAGCGCTGCAACAGGTGTGTGTAATTATGTGTGTCCAACTTCTAGGACTGGGCAGATCAGATCCAAGCCATTCTCATCTCCTCTGCCAAGACTTAACTCCTTCCACAAATTGTTTCTGATCTCTCCTCCCTGCCTCCTGCCTTCTCCCTAGATTGTCAAAAAGGGCTCCCTCCCAGGGAGTGGAGGCTGTCAGAAGAAGCCCCCAGTAGAATAAGAAATAAGGAAAGGTGTGAGTGGGAAAAGGCCTCCCTCTTTCACCTTCCTGCCTCGAGCAGTAAACTAGGGTGGGGTGAGTCTAGAAGGAGGCACCGAAGATGTTCTGAGAACCCTCAGCAAAGGTTCTGAGAATTTTCATGGCCCAGGCAAGTGGAGCTACCCACCTCCCTTAAAGTGGAGCTATCCACCTAACTTAAGGATCTATAAGAAGGGAGGCAATTACAGGATGCTGAGAGCCAGACCCCCACCATGCCTTCAGGCCTGGGGCTAGGGCTCATGGAGGTTGGCAAAAGAAAAGGAAAAATGTGCTCAGAGGTTCTAACTCTAAGAATTTGGGATTCACTTAGGGACAGGGAGGTAGCCTAGCACTTTAGCCTATGGGGTGGGGGAAAGAGAAGATTGTCATTGGAGTATTTGGGGAAGTTGGAGACATTGACCAGGAAGGTTTTGCTAGACTAACAGTGACACAACATGAAGCATATCTACATATAGAGATTAATGATCTACGTATAGAGATTAATGGGTGTGCACTTTACCCACCTTGATACATGAAGAGCTTCAGGCAACCACATATTGAGTGAGTCCTGAGGAGAGGCTTATGAGAAAGATTCTGATTTGGAAAGCTACTCCATGAGACAGGAACTAAAACTGCTGTTTTTTTTCCGATCAGAATAAGGTCTCAGGGGAAGCAGGTCTGGGCCTAGCCCAGGTCAGAGCCAGGATGGCCTTTGTGCCTGGCTGTGAGCTCCCCACCCTGGGCAGCTGGCCCACAGGGAAGGAAGAGCATGGTCACCAGGACCACTGTGGGAAAAGAGGGCTATTAGACCAGAGGACAGACAGAACTGATGGGGTCAGACGTCCCAGCCTGCCTACTGCCTGCAGGCTGGGATATCTGGGCAGGGCAGCAAGAGGGCAGGCAGCCGGCTGGGCCCCACCCACGGCAGTGGCAGCGGGCTGAGGCGTGTCTCAGGAGCCTCCAGTTACAGTGCTATTTCCTGGGAGGCTGTGCCCAGTATTGGATCCCCCAGTGCTGGCTGGGTTCCTCATTTGTCATCAGCCAGCAGGATCAAGACCTTTGTGTTAGCATATTCAGAGTCAGTTTAAGTATGTGTTTGATCGGAATAGGGACAATGCCAGACCTGAGCCATTTCTCAGGGCTTTATAGGAGTGGCAGCACCAGGCACCTTGGTGGGGGGGTGCTGAGTACCTTGCTGAGAAGTTGGGGGCAGGCGGACTTTGCTTTGAATTGGAGCTTGGCCTGACCAGTGATCTCGACCTCCTTGGGGTCTCAACCACAGCTGGTGGGAAATACTATTAGGAACTGCTCTCAGAGTCTTCCGGTCTTGAACTTGGAGTCCAGTGGTCTGTGCCTAACACCTTCCCTGCCCTGACCCAAATGCAAGGCAATGACTTAGACCAGCTCCAAGAGTTGTCTCTGGAGTCCAGGTATCTCTCAGGCCATTCTGTCTCCCACTATTGGCAGCACAAACTAATCCAGGTTGGATCCCATGGCTCCAGGTAAAATCAGTCATACAGATAAGAAGCGCTGACTTTGGTACTGACAGAAGACAGGCCCAATCTCTAGAACAGTCAATGCTCAGATTTCAAAATATTTTAGGCTCTCAAGATCCAGCCTTTCCAGTGCTGGGAGTACCAGGGTTCCCAACCTTATAGAGGACCCAAAACCCAGAGTTTCCAAAACTCATAGTCCCCAGTGCCCAACCCCCAGGGGTCTAATGCCCAAGGTCCCCAGCATCTCTACTGCCCAGTGCTCCTAACATCCAACTTTCAGAGCACCAGTGTCCCAATTCACTGGAAAAGAGGGGAAGGGGGTGCCCGTGCATGATCAAGGTCCCTTCGGTGACTGGTATGATCTGGGGAGTGGCGGTTACTGAAGCCAGTTGAGGTGCTGCTGGTAGAAGCAGCATTGCTTCTCTGATGCTTCCATCCTGGGTCTGAAGAGGTCAAGAGAGATTGCAGGAAGGATGGCTTGTCCTCCCGCCCCACCTGGTCACAGGGATCAATGTAATTCAGTATCCACTTGTCAAATACTTGTGCACATCTACCATGTGCTGGGAATTCTCCAGGAATACAGCCATGGGAGAAAAGGGACTCCTGCTCTCACATATGGCTGGTTAAAGGTGTGTCTGTATCGGAGTATTAGTGCGGCTTGGCACGTGGCTGCCTGTTGCTCACGTGTGGCCAAGGGCACAGCTGTTGGTATGTGGCAGTGTGGTGTGAGACCGTGAGCTTAGAGTCAGCAGGTTGATGCATGTGACCGTCAGAGCCAGTCTGGCTGCCCAGTGATCTGGCCATCCTAACAATCCCTCCCTCTTCACTGCTATTCTAAGAGATGGGATACAAGGCCTTCCTTTGCCTCAGACACTCAGGTATTGAGTATCTGGTCTCCCTGTGGGAAAGACAGGGCTGGTTCCAGCCCTGAGGCTGACCCCAGAGCCACCCTGCACTGTAGTGATTTCTCCTATTATCCCTGCCCCCTTTGGATCCAGAGCCTCTTTGGATTGGGAAGACAGGAAGAGGGGTGGCTATTAGTGGAGCAGCTAATACCAAAAATAGCCATTTGCCCTGGGGAGGATCCCGTGACACCACCCCCTCCTCCCAGTCCAGCCACTGACCTGGAGCCTGGGTAGGTCTCCTTTCTGACTCTACTTTTCCAACTTCTGTCTGAGTAACTTTCTGGAATTTGAACGGGGGACCAAAAAATGATGTCACTACAAATGATGACATCATAAGGAGTTATGACACCCCAAGGAGCGACACCAGGGTGGGGAAGCGACCTGCTGTGTAGGTGGGAGGGGCAGCTCCTCACAGCTCCCAGCAGCTGGGATGGTCTGGCTGGATAAACCCCTGGGTGGGTCCTGCTTTATCAGTTCCCCACAGACTTCCAGAAAGCCTCTTACCGTGGGCTGGTCCAGGGACAGGTGGAAAGCAGGCTGGAAGAGGGGAAAGGGCCAGCTGGAGCTGGCTAAGCTCCAGGGAAGACAGCAGGGTTGGGAAGTGCTGGCAGAACCCCAGGAAGGGGAGGCAGGGGTCACTGTGAGAACATGTGGGTTGCCATTCTTTTGGGGCACAGACTCTTTAGCCAGGCTGCCTGCTCCCTGGATCTTCTGTTGAACACCCGTGAAACTGAGTCCTGATCTCCTCAACTCTCCTCACCAGGAGTACTAACTATTGGCAGTGACTATCAACCCTGGGATTGTGTGAGGATTAAAGGATTTAATATGTGTGAAATAGCCACAGAAGGGGGCTTGGTGTATGAGAAGAACTCATCCTTCCCCAATTAGGATCTTCCCAGGCCATGCCCACCATGCCCAGCAGCAGTCCACTGGGGTGGCCTGGGGCCTAGCTGGCATTTCACAGGAGTCTCAGCCCCAGAGACATGCCCACTCCAACTTAGTCTGTACTCACCCCCAAACTCCCCAGGAATCTTGGCCTTTCTAGTGTATTTTTTTCCAGCAACCCCACAGACACCTTGGAGCCTTGGTGCCCTCTGGTGACAAAAGTCATACATGGCAGTTACAGCTGGATCCCCTAGGGCATACTAGGTCAGACAGAGATGCTGTCACTTGTCTGGTTATTTTCTGTCATCACAAAAAGTTTACAAGGTAGGAATTATCTTCATTTTCTAGAACTAAGGCTAGACAGGTGAAATAATCACCAACTAACTAATGGTAGAACTTGAACCCAGATTGCCATGTCTCCAAAACCGATATTCTCACCCTTCCCTCAGTATACAGGCTGCTTTGGGGTGTATTTAAACATGGTGCTTGACTCTGGAGGTGCTTTACATACATATGGGCCATCCTGATAGTTTGAGTGTCACCAGGGATGAGTATACAGTTATTGAGGTTCTGCAGCTGTCACTATAAAATAGAATCGGTTTAGGGTACAATAAGATTGGGTATTGGCAGTTGAGTTTTGTGTGTGTGTGGCTTTGAGGTGGCTGTATGATTGGACTGGTAAATGTGACCACACTTGGGCTCTTTACCAAGTGTGTGAGGTTAGCCATGGCAGTGTGCATCTGGTCTGTGTGTGACAGTATGGCTGAGCTGTGGAGGTTCTGTAGCTGGAGGGACTGGTGGTGGGGGGAGGGTGACGGAGGGCCCCGAGTTCCCAGCGCCACTTGCCTTTTTAGTCCCAGGACTGCATTGCTCACCATGACACACATGATGGATGGCTTCACATGCCTGACACACTCCCATGGGCCTATCCAAGTTCTCATTCCCCCCTCCTCCCATTTATTTTTTTGAGGAAGTAAAGCAAATAGTACCACAGATGGAGCTAGTCTTCATTTTTTTCCATGAGATATTTGTGAAAGCATTTCACATGCCTTTGAGTGATAGCTAAAGAAAGAAGTGTCATTTAAAAAGAAAAGTAAATACAGCTATTCTAATTCTTTAATTTGAACATCAGTTCTCAAGACATTGTTCATAGATCCCAGGGAGTCACTAAGACCTTTACAAGGCAAAAACTATTTTCCTAACAATACTAAATTGTTATTTGCTATTTTCTCTTTGCTGATATTTGCGCTTGTTATGCAAAAGCCACAATGAGTAAAACTTCTGGCCCCTAATCAGGGATCAAGGTCCACCCCCATTGCCCTAGACTCTTTCTTTTGTTGTTGTTAGTATTAGGAATTGAACCCAGGGGCGCTCTATCTCTGAGATATACCTCCAGCCCTTTTTATTGTTTATTTTGAGGCAGGGTCTTGCTAAATTGCCAAGGCTGACCTCAAATTTGCAATGCTCCTGCCTTAGTCTCCCAAGTAGCTGGGATTACAGGTGTGCATCACCACACCTGGCTAGACCAGTGGATTTTTTTTTTTCACTGCTGAGGATTGAACACATGGCCTCATGCATGTGAGGAAAGCACTCGACTACTGAGGCATATCCCAACCCTAGACCAATGGGCTTTGATGTAATAGAGTACGAAAGGTTCAAATTGGCTGGGCATGGTGGCTTACACCTATAATCCCAGCTACTTGGAAGGCTGAGGAAGGAGGATGGCAAGTTTGAGGCCAGCCTTATCAACTTATTGAGACTATGTCTCAAAAAAAAAGAGTTGGGAATGTAGTTCAGGCGTAAAACTCCTCTGGGTTCAATCTTCAGTGCCTCCCCCTACAAAAACAAAGAAAGAAAAGAAAAAAAAAAACCTACCATCTCAACTTTTGCTGTAATAGCCAAGAACAGCCCAATTAACTGAAAAGGCTATTAAATACTCCTTCCATCTGTATACACTATGAAGTTGAGGCAAAACATGGGTTCAATCCTCATCACTGAAAAAAAAAAAAATCCACCGGTCTAACCAGGTGTGGTGATGCACACCTGTAATCCCAGCTACTTGGGAGGCTAAGGCAGGAGCATTGCAAATTTGAGGTCAGCCTTGGCAATTTAGCAAGACCCTGCCTCAAAATAAACAATAAAAAGGGCTGGAGGTATATCTCAGAGATAGAGCGCCCCTGAGTTCAATTCCTAATACTAAATATTCTTTCCATCTGTGTACACTATGAAGTTGAGTTTTCTTTATGTACTTCACCCAAAACAATATACTGCAATAGTCCATGAATGTAGGAGCCCCTATGAGAATCTAGCAATCTTCAATCAAGCCAGACATTATGGAAATTTGCAAAAGTATAAGATGATATCATTGTTTTCACTAAAATTTTAGTTTTAGAAAATTCATGTGCAAAGCTCACAGATCAATCTAATACTGAAAAAAAGGAAAAAGAAGGTGAAAGAAAAGAAAAAAAATAGCTATTTTTCAAAGATATATGTATATTTTTGGTTAACATCATAAATTCATTATTGTTATTATGAATTAATACATGTTTAATGTTTTATCTTAACTTTGAATACATTGAATGTTAATAGATAAAATCCACTTAAGTAGAACTCTTTGGGTCCTTAATTACCTTTAAAAGCATAGAGTCTCAAGACCAAAAAGTTTGAAAACCACTGAGTTAGAGATTTATTTTTTAAAAATCACCAATTTGGGCTGGGGATGTGGCTCAAGCAGTAGCGCGCTCGCCTGGCATGTGTGCGGCCCAGGTTCGATCCTCAGCACCACATACAAACAAGGATGTTGTGTCTGCCAAAAACTGAAAAATAAATATTAAAAAATTCTCTCTCTCTCTCTCTCTCTCTCTCTCTAAAAAAAAAAATCACCAATTTGATTTTCTATTTTGCCTCAGACTTTGATAATATTAAAGAATGTTTGTTTTAATGCTTATATTACAATGTAGAGAGCTATGGATGTTTATTTATTTTTTTAAAGATGGACAATGAACCTGGGGCACTGTATCACTAAACTACATCCCTAGCTGTTTTTATTTTTTAAAATTTGAGACAGGGTCTCACAAAATTGCTGAGGCTGACCTTGAACTTGAGATCCTCCTGTTTCAGCCCCCAAAGTCACTGGGATTACAGGTGCACATCACCTGTACTTTTATGTTCTCACTTAATCCTAACAATGACTCTATAAGCTAGATACTATTATTATTTCCATTTTATAGATAATAAAACCTAATCTCAGAGTGATGAGGGGAAACCTGTAGAAATGGAATTGGCTTTAAATCCTCTTTATAAGTAAAAATTAGAGGTGCCTTTACATCTTATTAAATTTATACATAAAAAAAGTAATTTTGCCAGGTGCAGTGAGTGGCTCAGGACGGTAATCCCAGTGACTTGGGAGGTTGAGGCAGGAGGGTTGCAAGTTCGAGGCCAGGCTCAGCAATTTATCGAGACTCTCAGCAGCTGAGACCCTGTGTCAAAAAATAAAAAGGACTGGGGATGTAGCTCAGTGATAAAACACTCCTGAGTTCAATCCCCAGGACCTAAATAAATAAATAAATGTTATTCTTCTAGGCCAGCCTGGGCAACTCAATGAGACTGCTGCAAAAAAATAAAAAGTAAAAAGTAAAAAGGGCTGGGGATGTAGCTCAGCAGTACAGTGCTCCTGTGATCAATCCCTAATACCACCAAATGAGAAAAGTTATTCACCTGAAGTTTCATACTTGAGCGATTATTCTTTTAGTTAACAAATCACCACTGAAGGTAGATACCAGCCTTTACCTGTCCCCTATCTGGACCTTTTCAGCTGAATCCACTCTAGAGCCCTCACATTCTGGTCATTTCTCCTGAGTCCCACTGAAGCCACCTACTATGTTTAGAAGAAAGAAACCTGACATCTCACACTGATGTGCCCGATTCCCCTCCCCCAGAGCCTTTACACCTAGCCTTCGAGCCCACCCTCTTCACTGGAACCTCCCTGAGCCTTCGCTGGAGGGCACATGCTCATCCTACCTGAGCCCACAGGCCAGCCCTCACACCAGAACTGGTCTCTGAGACCAGCCCCTCCCAGGCAGCAGCAGAGGAGTGCAGGCTGGAGGGCAAAGGAGTGGTGGAGACAGAGCGTGAGCTGGCGGAGGCAGGATGGTAAAGAACCCCAGGATCTCAGCTCCCAGCCATGTTCCCAGGCAGGAATGTTCCCATCCAGTACTGACCTCTAACCCCAACCCGCCTCGGTGTGAAGAACGACTGCCTCGGCCTCTCCCGCTTGGAGGACCAGCAGACGCCTCTGGAGCAACTGGGGCATCCCCATGGCAACCATGCCAGGCCAACTGGAGCTGGTAAGTGGGTCTCCTTACAGTCTTTTATTGCCCCCAAATATGGCCTAATCTTGGTAACCCTCAGGGGCCTCTTTTATACTGGAGAGTCCAAATGAGGAGGGACAGTTGCTTGTACCATGTTTCTTTACTCAGGGACAATATTTCTCTGATCTCAGGCAAATCTTTCCTGGAATAATCAAATGGGACAGACATCAAAGAATTATCCACCCTAAATAGGGCGAAACCCCAGTTTTTGCATGTTGTGGCTATGGGCAAATTTCTTCATCTCTAACAGGGAGTCCCAGGTAGTGCCCATCCAAGCTCTCCTAACTCCCACCAATACACTAGATGCTGGTGGGTGTTTGTCGCCTCCTCCTGACATTCTGGCACATGAGCTAGAGGGAAGTCTGGGAGGCTTTGGACTTATTCCTCTGCCCGCCTAGACTGCGGGCCTGGTAATGTTCTAGGGTTGGGATCTTGTCCATGGAGTACCTTGTGGAAGGAACAGAGGAGTGACCAGTATGGGTGAAGATGGGGGTGCTCAGGAACTGGTGACCCAGACAAAGGCCTTATGTGAGTGATTAGCTGTCACGTTGTATCTAAGCTCCTTACCTCAGAATCTGGCTTCTCTACTCCCAGGTCTAATCCAGAGGTAGGGGGAGGGAGGTCTGAAGTTACTTGGCATAGCTTAGGGGCCTTGGTGGGTCACCAGTGACCCATTTAGCATAACCAGTCGTGGCTGTGGGGAGTTGGGTCTCTGCTTCTCCTCTGAGTCTTTTGTGGATATCCTGCCTCTCCCTACCTTCAAGTATGTGCATCTGTAGTTTTTTCTGTCTTTCTGTCTCTACCAACAGGTTTGTGACCCTGACTCTGGGAAGCTGTTGCTAGTGACAGCATTGACACCACTGGATCAGAATAGGTCACACAAATCTCAATGACAGGATTGTAGTGGGACGGAAAGTCATGAGGACACAGATTTGTAGGTGATGCTGGGTTTTAGACAACATAGGATCTAGGTGGCACTGTGTTGTGGCTGAGCCAGGGTTTGAGGAACATTGGGTTATTTGTATTTGACCCACATACTGGGTGACCCTGAGTTGTGGCTAATACAGGATTATCTGAATGACTCAATGATAGCAACCCAAAGAGAATTTAGAAGGCAGCAGAATGGCAGCAGGAGTTTTCAACTGGGGCAGTTTTGAACCCCTCACCCCCACCCCCACCTATCTGGTTATATCTGGGGATAATTTGGGTTATAGCACCTGAAGGAAGACATGGTACTAGCATCTGCTGGGTAGAGGCAGGGACGCAGCTCAACACCCTACAAGGCACAGGACAGACATCAAAGAATTATCCACTAAATAGGGCGAAACCCCAGTTTTTGCACGCTGTGGCTATGGGCAAATTTCTTCATCTCTTACAGGGAGTCTCGTGTAGTGCCCATCCAAGGTTACTAGAATTACTAAACCAATGCTTGTAACGTGTTTAAAATATGCATGGAACATGGACCATGCTGTTTAGTGACAGATATCTGGAGAGAAGAAGAGTAGATTTAGATGCAGGGATTTGAACATAATCTCGTTCTCATTTCAGCTTCAGATAGGACTCCTCCATTGCCAAAGCAGTCTTACATTTTGCTGGTTTCCACTATTTTCTTGAGGGAAAGAGGTAACTCTTCCCGCCTTCAGTACCTGTCTGGTACTGAAGATCTGCTCTGATTGGCTGAGCGTGGGTCATGTGATGGTCCATAGTTTCTCAGGGGTTCAGAGGTTTCCATCAGAACCACTCAAGATTGGAGGAGGAGGATGTGGTCACTGCAATGATGGAAGGCAGCGAAGCAAGGAAAGATGATAAATGGCCCTGCCCGGCGACTGTGGGGAAACCAGGGTTGACACAGCGTCTGATGCAATAGAATTATGGGTGATGGCATATTGTATGGTGGCTTTGGGAGCTAATCTGTGGGCTGCAGCTCCCGTGGTCCACCCCCTCCTTCTCTAACTCTCTGATCTAGCTTTTTTAACACACTGTTGTTTGGTTTTCCTCCTTCCCCTCTGGCAGCAACTCCAAGCCTGGAATGTTGGTGTGTTCAAAGCGCAGTCACCGATTCTCTTCCCCTTTTCTCCAAACCTTCCTAAGTGACCCCTTGTGGTAGCACATTGGTAGCCTTGAAATCATACCACAAAATTTGGAAATACTCCACATCAGGGTTTTGTTTTTTCCTTCCTTTTCTTTTTTTCTTGGAGAGACAATAGTTAAGCAGTTTCCAGCATACCACTGCCTGACACCACTGTCACACAAATTTGGTTTTATCCAAAACCCTAAGTTACTCACACTCTTCTCAGCTCACCTTTAGTTATTCCAAGCTGTTTTTGCCCCAGTTTAACTCACCTTGAACCCATTTCCATCCAGACTGTGTCTCCCACAGCAGCTCCCAAGTTTCTCCAGAAACTCACTCACCACACAGTCGCCCAGTACCAAGTTGCTCCTAACTCAACGTCATAACAAACTAATGTGGCACAGATTTGTGTCCTCCAGATGCTTCTTACATAATCCATTGTCTCCAGTCTTGTGTATGTACACAATTTCTTTTCTTTTTTTTTTTTTTAAAGAGAGAGCGGAGAGAGAGAGAGAGAGAGAGAGAGAGAGAGAGAGAGAGAGAGAGAAGTTTATTATTTATTTTTTAGTTATCGGCGGACACAACATCTTTGTTTTGTATGTGGTGCTGAGGATTGAACCTGGGCCGCACGCATGCCAGGTGAGCACGCTACCACTTGAGCCACATCCCCAGCCCCTGTACACAATTTCTTAATATTCTATTTAGGATATTCTTGGAATATAAGAAAAAGAAGATAAGTGTCAGCCCATGTGTGGGGAATTCTCCACAAAATTTGTTGGAACATAGCATAATAATAACACTAATAGCAACATTTATTAGGTACTTACTAGTACCACACCAGCTCTAAGCACTTTTTTTTTTTGAGATGGGGACTTGGTATGTTCCCCAGGTTGACCTCAAGTTCTGGGGCTCAAGTGTCCTCCTGCCTCAGCCTCCTGAGTAGCTGGGACTGCCATTGTACCCATCTGTACTTTACGTGTTAACTATATAGTCTCTCTAAACTTCACAGTAATCCCATGAAGTAGATACAGGTTGCACATCCCTAATCCAAAAAGTTCCCAAATCTGAAATTACTTGAGCGCTAACATGGTGCCACAATTGGTAAATTTCACACTTGACCTCACATAACAGTCAAATGCAGGCACACTAAAGTATTGTATAAATTTAAACTTCAGGTTGTGTGTATAACTTACATATGAAACATGAATGAATTTTGTGTTTAGAATTAGGCACAGGCCCAATATATCTCATTATGTATACACAAATATTTCAAAATCTGAAAAAAAAAATCTCAAATCCCAAACTCTGTCATCCAAAGCTTTTTGGATAAAGGATACTCCACCTAAACTACTGCTTCCCTAGTTTTTTTTTAACCTTTATTTTATTTATTTATATGCAGTGCTGAGAATTGAACCCATTGCCTCATACATGATAGGCAAGTGCTCTACCACTGAGCCAGAACTGCAGCCCTGCTTTCCTATTTTTTAAACACCTAAGGAAATCTGTATGCAGAGGTTAAGTAACTTGCCCAGGTACACATGGATGGTAAATAGCAAACCCAGGATTTGATCTGAGATAGCCTAGCTTAGAAGTATGCTTTCTCAACACTGGGCCACGGCTGCCTATTTGAATATATTCATGCTTAGATATTATGCCAGTTTTGATTTTAAAATGTGTTACAGGAACTAATGTATTAATTAGCAAAGCTCAATCGAAGCAATGTTTTCATTAGAAAGGATTGCTCATTTTGTTTTTCTAAGATAAAGCAGTTGTGCTAATAGCATTAAGCCACCATTCCATTCCCCTGAGTGGGCTAATGAAAGATTAGTGGTGACTTTTGATAAAACAACCTTGTGGAGCTAGAACAATATGAGTTGGCCCAGCGGCAGGGGAGGGCGGTTGGGCTTGGGAGGGAGGAGGTAGGTGGAAGGAAGGAGAGAGGTGGTGGTATCAGGAGACCTAAGTCAGGACCCAGCCTGGTCATGAGATGGGGCTGTCATGGTTGACAAATCTTTAAGGTTTGGATGATGACCCAAGACCCAAATCAAACCTTTGACGTTCCCTGGAGCATCGCCAGGGATTCAGCGTGGTCAAATCAACTTTACCAATAACACATAGGCCAAGGGTCCCATCCATCTTGAGAGAAAGAATGCCTGGGTGGTGAGAGTATCCTGCCCTGTTCTCCTCCAGGGGCAGGAGGATAGAGGGGATGGATAGGGCAATACTTCCTTTCTTACTTATGGCACCTTATTTCCTTCTTAGGTAGCTGGTTTAAGGCATAATCAGAAATGTGGGTAGGAAGAGGAAGATTCCACTGGAAGTCATAGAAGCCAATCTGCAACCAATTTGTTACAAGTGGGATTATGGTGCCCTCTCATGGACATTTTGGGAATTTATACAGTATCAGTTTTTGGAAGTGGCAGGTTAAAGTAGGTTGAACCTATTCAAAGGGAAGATAATTTACTAGAGATTTGGCATCTAGAATGTTCTGAAAGAATGCCCAGAAGAATACATTGTGTGTGTGTGCATGCGCACGCATGCATGATACTATGTATGTGTTGGGGGCTGTGTGGCTTCTCGCTTGTCCATATAGAAATCTGGGAAATAGTTGTAGAGGAAAAATAGAGAGGTAGCTGATGGCAGTAGTCCAGAAATACTAAAATGTATGAAAACCAAAAGGAATTTCCCCTGCTTGAATTATATTCAGTGAGGTGACTTAAGTAAGAAAAGAAGGCACTGCCAGTGACTTCCAAACAGAATCAAAAGCACAAGAGGAAATTCTAGTGTCCAATTAAGCTGAGAATTACTCTAATCCCATGACTCACCCAAAATAGAGTGATCCAAGAGCTATGGCACTCTCAGTATGATAAAAGGATGTTTTTCTCAGAGTGGAGGAAAATAAGGAGAATTAGGAGAAGGAAGAACAGGTGAGTTAGAGGTTTCTTTTTAAAAATGAAGTTTTTTGTCTTAAAATGGTGTGTTTGGAGCCTGAGGCTTTCTTTGGTATGATTAGATTTAAAGATGGTTTGAACATAGTCTTTGAGTTTTAGAAAATATCCCCTTTGGCTTAGCTGGCTTCTTCAAGTACACAAATGAAATTACTTTATATTAACCTAAATTTTTTGCCTGGCAGGATTTTCTGTATGGTAGATTGACCAAGGTGTAATGCGTTTAATTTATGAATCACAATAAAATTCATCTACAGATTAGACATGTTGAAAAGTTTATTTATTCTGATGATAAGGTCTTTTATTTTGTGTGCAAATAATATACAAATACATTCATTTAATAAACTTTATTGAAAAAAATAATTCATGCAGAAAATGCATTAATCGTATCATGCATCGATACAACTTGTGTAGACACTAGTGTCTTAGTCTCCTGGGACTGCTATGACAAAATACTTTAGACATTTATTTCTCACATTTCTGGAGGATGGGAAATCTAAGATAAATCTAAAGATAAAGAGGGTGGTGTTCTGCTGAGGGCTCTCTTCTTGGCTTGAAGAGGGCCAGCTTCTCATGGTATCTTCAAATGGCTGGGAGAGCGAGTGAGCACTCTCACCCTCTGAGGGCAGCAATGCCATCTTGAGGGCTCCATTCTCAGGACCCCTCTAAACCCAACTACTTCCCAGTGGCTCCACCTCCTAATACATCACATTGGGGACAGGAGCCTTAATATATACATTTGGACATATCCTTCAGATCATGACAGCAGTAGGAAAGAGGCCTCCCTGTGCCCCTCCCCACTGCTACCCTCTATGACCTTCTTAAGATAACCACTATCCTGACTTCTTTTTTTAATATATTTTTTTTGTTTTAGATAGACACAATATCTTTATTTATTTTTATGTGATGCTGAGGATTGAACCCAGTGCCTCGCACGTGCCAGGCCAGTGCGCTAACCCTTGAACCACATCCCCAGCCCTAGCCTGACTTTTTTTTTTTGTACTGGGGATTGCTTAACCACTGAGCCTCATCCCCAGCCCTTTTTATTTATTTATTTTTAAATTTTGAGACAGGGACTCACTAATTTGCTCAGGGCCACACAAAGTTGCTATGGCTGGCTTTGATCTTATGATCCTCCTGACTCAGCCTCCAGAGTAGCTGGGATTACAGAGGTGCACCACCATCCATGTGTGGCAGTTCAGCAGTGGTAAAGTATTTACACAACAGAAATCGGCAACGGCTACAAATCAGAGTTTTTCTTTCTTTCTTAGAGAGCTAAATGTTAAATAATTCCCGTCACACCACTGCCAACACCCCTTGTCATAAGAACATTCTTTCCAACACGCCTGCTGGAGAAATAATCAAATATATTTTAAACTCATATAATATAAAACAAATTTAGATAAATCATTTTTTATTTTTTTAAGCTCAACTATACAAGTAGTCAGACCTCTCTTATTTTAAATTATGCCTATATCTGATATACAAAAGCCTCCCCTGCCAAATTTAAAAATGAGAACATTATTCTTTCAGGTTTTTTTTTTTTTTTTTTGGTACTAGGGATTGAACTCAGGGGCACTTGCTCACTGAGCCACATCCCCAGCCCTATTTTGTATTTTATTTAGAGACAGGGTCTCACTGAGTTGCTTTGTATTTTGCTGCTGCTGAGGCTGACTTTAAACTCACAATTCTCCTGTCTCAGCCTCCCGAGCCACTGGGATTACAGACGTGTGCCACCATGCCCAGCCATTCTTTCAGTTCTTTAAAAATCAAGTGTAAGCCAGGTGCAGTGGCTCGTGCCTGTGATCCCAACAATTCGAGAAGAGGAGGCAGGAAGATCCCAAGTTTGAGGCTCACCTCAGCAACTTAGTGAAGTCCTAAGCAACTTAGTGAGACCCTGTCTCAAAATAAAAAAAATAAAAATAAGCAGGGGATATAGCTCAGTGGTAAAGTACTCCTGGGTTCAATCTCTACTCACCCCCGGTACATACACACACACACACACACACACACAAATCATGTATATTTCCCCTTTTCTCCACCACTATAGTATGTGAACTTGATCCCATTCCTTGCCATGTCTTTCCACAGAACTTTGAGGATCAGGTGATTCCTGGCCAAGAAACAAAAGCAAAACCATCCCATTCTCAATGACTTCAGATGGAACCTGGGAATGAAGTCAGGTACAACTGTAAAAGGAGACACAGAGAAGAACCAAGCTGGTTCTAAGGAACAGTACGTGAGATGCCACACAGATTTATGCTGTACCAAGGTCACTGCCATCTTATTATATCAACTTGAAAGTGTCATCACTGTCTGGACAGTTGAATATGTATTTTATTGGGAATATGATTTTTCTCTTTGCATTCTCTACACTGGTAGGTCGAGTTAGTATGTGAAAACTTCTATGTGAAAAAAATAAGAACAAAACAATAAAAATCACATGTCTCAATGCAAACTCTCTTACATTGCTGTTGAGAATACAAATTGGGACAACCACTCTGGAAAACTTCTACAGTTATTTACTAAAGCAAAACACACATATATTCTATGATCAACAATTCTGCTCCTGGTTAGATAGTCAAAAAGAATGAAAGTTTCTGTCCACTCAAAGGCAGGCAGAATATACATAATAGCTTTATTCCTGTTTCCCACACTGGAAACAACACAAATATTTATCAACAGCAGAATGGTAAAAACAGTGTGATTAATTCATACAATGGAATATTATACGGCAATAAAAAGAACAAAATGCTGATGATAAACAACATGGGTTGCATGAGACCCTGGTTCCATCTTCAGTACCACAAAGCAACAACAAAAGAATACACACATTATGTAATTATAGAAAGCTTGAAACCTGGCATAACTAATCTGTAATGGTAGAGCCCAGGTAGGGTTACCCATGGAGTGGTGCTAACTTGCAGGGGACAGGAAAGAGCCTGCTGGAGGGCTGGCATTGTTCCACTCTTGATCTGGTGGTGAGTACGTGGCGGGTGTATGTATTTAAAATTGATCCGTACATTTTACTGTATTTAAATTATACCCCAATAAAATGGGAAAATCATATAGCTGCCAATTATTAAGGGTGATATTGTTGAGTCAGATCTTTATGTCAGGTACACACTAAGTCTTTATTCTATATTTAGTTGACATTGCAGTGTTAGCATGAAAACATCATTTTTCATAGGCATGTTGCAAGAAAGGAAAAGAAAACAAATTGTTCTGTAATATTTGGGAGGACTCTTCATTTAGGCTGTTCCAGAAATAATTAATCATAAGATTTGGGCAGCTGCCACCTGATGGTGTTTTTGTTTGTTTTTTTAGAAATCATCATTTGGATGTGTCTGGATTCTTGGCTTGTGGGTTTAGTTACAGCTTGAGCTTAATAATACTCTGCTTTTTATTTGCAATTTTCTTTTCTTCAGCCATTGATTCAGGAATAATGAGTTTGCATTCTAGAATGTCAACATCTATCAGCAGAAGACCACCAGGAACACACCTGTAGTTAATAAAAATTAGGTTTATCTGTCTTGCTGCAGAAGGGAGAAGGCACCTCAGAGGAATCTTGGGAACTTTTTAGTGAGGGGGACTGTGTTTGTGTTGGATGATTCTGAGATTAGGGAAGGAGAAGCCAATTCTGGACTGGATGCTTTAGGAAGCAGGAACAATTGATGTGATTCATTACGGTCAACACAGGTGCGTGTGTGCTTTTTGTGTGTGGGCAGATGTGCATGCGGGGCAGGAGGGGAAAAGATGGAAAATGACCAACTGGGCAGATGGAGACTATCTAGCGCAACTGCTCCTGTATCCTCCCTAAAATAACTACGAGGGGAGGTACTCCAGTCAAATGACAAAATTAATAAGAAAAGTTAGCTGAAAAAAACAAGGAAGGTGCTGGGCATGGTGGTATACACCTGTAATCTCAGTGACTCAGAAGGCTGAAGTAGGAAGATCCCAAGTTCAAGGCCAGCCTCAACAACTAAGCAAGACTTTCACATAACTTAGCAAAATATTAGTATTAAAATAAAAAGTAAGGGGCTGGGATGTGGCTCAAGCGGTAGCGCGCTCGCCTGGCATGCGTGTGGCCGGGGTTTGATCCTCAGCACCACATACAAACAAAGATGTTGTGTCCGCCAAATACTAAAAAATAAATATTAAAAAATTCTCTCTCTCTCTACCTCTATCTCTCTCACTCTCTCTTTAAAAAAAAAAAAAAAAAATAAAAAGTAAAAGTTATGAAAAGTGGTGTTGAGACTGGATAATTATGATTGTAATGCAATCCACTATTGTCATGTATGTAAGAAATAAAATAAATAAATAAACAAAAATAAAAAGTAAAGAGGGCTGGGGAATATAGCTCAGTGGTAAAGCACTCCAGGTTCAACACAGTCTAAATTTTTTTATTTTATTGCCCCAAATGCCAAAACTACCTTCTCCTAGATATTTCATGTCCATTCTAGATAATCTCTATGAGAATATATGGAGAGAGCTATGTAAAGATTATTTTATGATTTATAATATGAAATATATTCACATTAGGGATGTACTGAAGTTTACTTGCAGATTTGGTATTTGGTTCACATCTGCTATTCAACTATAACTTTGACCCTAGTCCTTTGAAGGCTGAATAGCCAAATATCTACTTTAGTATCATTTATGACATATAAAGTCAGTCTCATTGTATGTGTATCATGAGTAAAATGCTATCAGAATATGAAAGCGGCTAATTGTAAAAAAAATGTAACCAAGAAATTTCAAATAGTAAAATAAATTGAAAGCTAACAATGCTGAAGACCGAACCCAGAACCTCACACATACCAGGCAAGTGCTCTACCATTGAGCTACATCCCCAACACTTTGAATTTTATTTTGAGACAGGGTTGTTCAGGTTAGCCTTGAATTTGCAATCTTCCTGCCTAGTCTCCTGAGTAGCTGTCTTAGTTGAAGCTGTTTTGTTTTATTGTGGTACTAAGGATGGAACCTAGTGGTGCTTTACCTCTGAGCCACATCCCCAGCCCCGTTTTTTAATTTTCTTTTGAGACCGGGTCTCACTAAATTGCCAAAGATGACCTTGAACTTTTGATTCTCTTGCCTCAGCCTCCCAAGTTGCTGGGATTACACATATGGACCACTGAACCTGGCAGTTAATGTGATTTTAAAAAGAAAGTGTGTTAACTATGTATCTTTAAGAGGAACTTCATATTATTTTGAAGTTCAGAAGTGTTTATAATAATTTGAATAGTGTAAATCACAATACTAGTGATAATATTATATCACATTCCAATCATGATAGAATTGTTTGGTATAATAGTATTCATAAAATTAATAAAAATAATCTTTAATAGCTATGTTGGTTCTGTTTATTAATTAAACCTTAGAAGAAATAAAAATACAAGCCACAAAGAGATTTATAACACATATAGCCAACAAGGAATTAATAATTAGCATATATAAGTAATACCTATAAATAGTAAGAAAAAGGAAGTCATTCAGTAGAAAAATTGGCAAAAGGCTCTCAGAAAAGAAACATTTATGGCCAATAAACTGATGAAAAGTGCTCAGTTTTATTAGTAATCAAAGAAATGCAAGACCAGAATGACGTACCACTTACACCCATTCATTGGCAAAAAAATAAGACAATATTCATTGGAACTTTTTTTTTTTTAATTTTTTTTATTGGTTGTTCAAAACATTATAAAGCTCTTGACATATCATATTTCATACATTAGATTCAAGTTGGTTATGAACTCCCATTTTTACCCCAAATACAGATTGCAGAATCACATCGGTTACACATCTTCTCTCTCTACCCCATCCACTGTAATTCATATCTCTCCTTGTTTATTTTCCCATTCCCCTCACAACCTCTTATATGTAATTTTGTATAACAATGAGGGTCTCCCTCCATTACTCTTTGAGCAGAATATTGGACAGTGAGATCTCTTATTCATTAATGGAGGGTATGTAAATTGAATCACCACTTTGGAAAAACAATTTGGCATTGATCTTGTACTACTGAACAATTGCATACCCATAAATTTGACTCTTAGAAATTCTTATAAGAAATCCTCTTATACCCAAGAGAAATTCTTGCACATGCACATCAGAAAACTCGTGAAAAGAATGCTGCCAGACAGGCTACTTGTAAGAGGAAGAAAAGGAACAATTCCAATGTCCATTGACCACACCTATTGAATAGACTGTGGAATAGAACACCACACGGCAGCCAAAATGACTGACACTCTTGTTCCTTCTCCTCTCAGAGGACCCACTCTCTCCCTTGAGAGTGTCCCCTTTTCCCCTTTCCTATTCCTTCTAATAAACTCATACCTGTAAAAAAAAATAGAATTATACTCTTTACATGCCATAACATGGATAAATCTTAGTAATGTAACTTTGAGTGAAAGAACAAGTCTCTTTTCATAAAAACAAAAAAATACAGGCTCATGCTGTAATCCCAATGGTTCGGGAGGCTGAGGCAGGAGAATCACAAGTTCAAAGCCAGCTCCAGCAACTCAGCAAGGTCCTGAGCAACTTGGCAAGACCCTGTCTAAAAATAGAGGTGATACTGGTTATGAGTGACTCAAGGCTTTCTTAGGTGAGGTTTCTAGAACACAGCCTAGCACAAAGTTTCTTGTTCCAGTGATTTATTGGAGAAGTACTCCAAGCAGAAGAGGAGTGAGAAAAGCAGAATGGGACGGAGGACAAAAAGTGAGCAAGGATATGGACGTGGTCTCCTCTGGAGATTACCTTCAGCCTGGTTCTGCCGGCAGCTCTGGAGCGCACACTGTCTCATAGAACTGGTTCCCGTTTTTGGCCAGTGGGGTAGCCATTTGGATCCCAGGTACATAATCTCCTGGGGAACTGATTCCCATTTGGTTGAGGAGATATTATTATGTGGAGAAGGGGCAGGAAACTCTCACAGCGACTGAGCTGGGTGCACTGATCAAGGCAGAGCAAGGCAGTGACAGTGCCAATCTAACCTCATTGGGAAGGGTGGGGGTGATCAGTCTCAGGTGCGGGAGGGATAAAGGCAGGCAGCAGAGGCTGGGAGGGGCAGAAATGGGGTAGTCTGTGTATCTGTGTCTCCTGGAAAGACAAGCCTGGGTTTTGAGACCCAGGGGCTCAGCCTCCTGAAGATTGACCTCTTCCGCATCTGGAGATGGGAAGGACAGGCCAGACCCTTTCCTCTGCCTCTCATTCCAGTGAATCCCAAGCACCTCATCTTTTTATATTTAAAATATTTAAATTTGTATTATTTTAATTGGCAAATCATAATTGTATACCTTTATGAGATGTGATATGTTTTAATATATGTATATAAATACAGAGTGATTAAATCAAAATAATTAGCATGTACAGTCCTGCATAGCTAATGACAGGGATATAGCCTGAGAAGTGCGTTACTAAGTGATTTCATGTGACCATCATAGAGTGCACTCACAGAAGCCTAGAAGTCAATCACTTAGCATGGTCATCTCATTTATTACTTCAAAATCATTTTTGGTACTGGAGATTGAAACCACGGATGTTTTACCACTGAGCTACATCCCCACATTTTAAATTTTGAGACAGACTCTCATTAAATTACTGAGTCTTGCTAATTTGCTGAGGCTGACCTCCAATTTGTGATCTCTTGCCTCAGCCTCCTGAGTTGCTGGGATTATAGGCATGGTGCCACTGTGCCCAGCTAAATATATTTTTGTTTTTAATTGACACATAGCAATTGTGCATATTTATGGGGTATGATGTGATATTAACTTACATGATGATCAGAAAAAAAGTAATCTGTCACCTCAGACCCATATCATTTCTTTGTGTTGGGAGGGTTTAAAATTCTCCCTAGTCAAATGTTTTCTTTCATATGTGGAAGGTAGAGGGAAATAAGGAGTTTTAAAAAGGGGGAATCTCGGGGCTGGGGTTGTGGCTCAGTGGTAGAGCACTTGCCTAGCATGTGTGAGGCACTGTGTTCGATTCTCAGCACCGCATACAAATAAACAATAAAGGTCCACTGACAACCAAAAAAGAATATTTAAAAAATTATTTTAAAAAGGGGGAGAATCTCATAAAAATAGAAGGCAGAATAGTGGAGCAGAAGAAGGGGACTGAGGGAGAGGGAGGAAGGATGGGAAAGGGGAGAAGGTGTGGAATGAAATTGACTAAATCATGGTAGGTGCATGTATGAATATAGCACAGTAAATTCCACTTTTATGTATATCTATAATGCACTAATTAAAGAAAAACAATAATTAAGTACATGGAAAACCAATAGAGTAAAGTGATATGGGAAGGAGGAGGGGAGGCAAAAAAGAAGTACTGAGGATTAAAGTGGGGCAAATTATGTTACATGCATTTATGAACATGCCAAAATGAACCCCACTCTTATGTATACTATAATGCACTAATAAAAACACTTTAAAAAGCCAGGTGCAGTGGTGCACACCTGTAATCCCAGTGGCCTGGGAGGCTGAGGCAGGAAGATTGAAAATCCAAGGCCAGCCTCAACAATACAGTGAGGTCCTGTCTCAATATAAAAAATAAGAAAAGCTTAAGATGTGTCTCAGTGGTTAAGTGCCCCTGGGTTCGATTCCTGGCACCAAAAAAAAAAAAAAAAATCTCCCCATCACTCTCCAGTATTCTTATCCTCCTCTGCTTTCAATTGTGGGCGCTTCTCATAATAACAAATTTGTCTATTTTCTGTCTTGCTCACTAAGATTTAAGTCCCTCGGGGGAGAAGACAGTCTCACCTCTCTACCTGCAGCTCTTGGAGCAGTGCCCAACATGCAGTGGCTGCCCCTCCCAACTATTTGGGAATAAAAGACTGAGTCTTTTCCCTCTGCCCATTGCAACATGCTCAGTTTTCATTCCATTCCTATTTTTATTCCATTCGAGGATAACTCGCATCTCTTTCCATTCTCCTTCCTCATTTATCCGAGAAAACATCATTGTCTTGGTTGTCACTCCATCATTCCCGTGGACCATCCTCATGTTGTGTGTATCCACATTTGTCTCAGGGATGTCTCATCTCCCTTTCCCCCTGGTACTCCCCCCAGCTCCACTCTCATCCCCAAGCCCACCTACTCCCCCTCTCCTCACCCCACTTGCAGTTGGAGTCCTCACGGAGGCTAGCCTCATCCCTGTTTCCACAGCTGGCTGACATCTGTTCCACCTGTCCTCTTCCATTACCTTGTCATTGATATGCAGTCTCCATCTCCATTTTTTTTCCCTCCCCATTCCCTTCTGCCACTGCCATGGTCACATAATTTCAGTCTGGGGAGGAAACAACTTTGTACTGTGCACTGGTTAGGAACAGCCAGGGGCATGGTGAATACGAACAGCTATGCAAAGAAAGACAGGCGCAACTGCTTCTCTGCACTTGACGACTTGTGTAAACATTAGGCATATTTTATGAACTAGCATTATTTCCTAAAACAGACATAATAAATAGCTTTTCTGAAATTTTCTAAAATATGTTGAACAAATATTGGCACTGTCACAAGGTTTGGGACTAGGGGCTCGAAGCCTGAGAGATTAAGACAGTTTCTGTGGTGAAAACGATCTGACTTCGCAGAGGGCCCTTTTCCCCTTAATGTATCATGCTAGGAAACAGCAATTCAGTTGGATGCAGTGGCATGCGCCTGTAATCCCAGGAACTTGGGAGGCTGACGCAGGAGGATGTCAAATTCAAAGCCAGCATCAGCAGTTTCGAGGGGTCCTAAGTAACTTAGTGATGCCCTGTCTCAAAAAATAAATAAATAAAGGACTGGGGGTAGCTCAGTGATAGAACGTAGCTGGGTTCAATTCTCAGTACCAGACAACAAAACAAAGAAATTCAAATGGAATCTCACTGGACCCCCAGATCTGCTGAACAGTTAGCCAACAGGGTTTTTTGCACCGCTCAACCACTTATAATTATTCCATATCCTCCTTTGTCTTATATTCAAGAGAAATTATCAGCCCAGCTCCTGGATAAAAAATATTTTCAGGTCCTTGAGATTTTTGCCCTTTCTTCATAAGCTTCCCCCAGCCATGCCAATTTGTGACCCTTCTAGTCAAGGCTGGGCAAAGAATACGTATGTGTACACACACAAATGATAGTTACTGGCACACATAAACAAACTTTTTCCCAATATAATTATGATTTCTGTTATAATCTTACTCATAGTTTTGTCAATAAGAAAGACACCAACACAAGATCATAATTCTCAATTCTCAAGCTAGTATTCGATAGTTTTTCTCTGGAATTATCCAGAATGTATTAGGAGTGTTCTTTACCTAAGGAGGGCAAAATCTCCCTATTCTTGGCTAGAATAAAATCAAGATACATGTGGTTTTGTAAAATTTGCAATTGAATTTGCTACCGTTACTGTTGTTTGTAAATTTGACTTAGAAAAATGTTTATTTGAATCAGGATTTAATAAATGTTTCTAAAATAGGAATAAATTGGCATTAAAACCAAGTAAGTGACCTTGGGCCAAGTCACTTTCTCTTCTAGATATTTGGATATACATTGTCAATTAAACAATCGCATCTGAGAATTCTATTTTATTTAAAGTCTATACTAACCAAAAATTCTTCAGATTGACATTTTTCTGATTTTTAAAAATAAAAATAAAAAACATTTTAAAGTGCTGGGAATCAAACCCAGGACCTGATGCATGATAGGCAAGCGCTCTGGCCGCCCACCCGCAATTTTTTCCCTGTGGTTCTTGTATTTGGTAAAACATGCTAAGAACAAATTTAATAATTTATTTGTTCATCCTCATTTCCATGGACATGTGGGTTACTTTCAGTCTTTTACTAATACAATTTTTGTTCATGTGATCTGGTTCACATGTATACAAATTTCCCAAAGGTATGAAGTGATATGAACCTGGGAGTAGAGTTCCTATGTTGCAGGGTATGTACATCTTTAATTTTTGCCAGATTCTGCTAGACTTTTCCCCAAAATGATTCTACCAATTCAGTATCCCATCAGCAGTGCAGTGAGTGTTTTATTGTTATACAAACCTTATGTGTCTTCTCAGATTTCTTCAACATCTTCTTTTTTCCTTCTTCCCTCCCTCCTTCCTTATCTCCCGCCCTCCCTTTATTTCTTCTCCCCCTTCTTCTGTCCTTCTCTCTGTCCTTCTCTCTCTCTCTCTCTCTCTCTCTCTCTCTCTCTCTCTCTCTCTCTCGGTACTGGGGATTAAACCCAAGGGTGCTCTACCACTGAGCGACACTCCCAGCCCTTTCTCATTTTTTTATTTTCAGACAGGGTCTCACTAAGTTGCGGATGCTGGGCTTCAACTTGCCATCCTCCTGCCTCAGCCTCCTGCATCACTAGGAGTACAGGCGTGCTAGCTTCTCTCTTTCTGTGCACCCAAACCTCACCTGTTCATCTTCAGACTTGGATGGAATCCACATCATGGACAGCTGCAAGAGGCAGGTGCAGGAAAAAATCCTCCATGAGTCAGACTTGACTAGTGGAAACAGGAAGAAAATTTCCCCTCCTTTGTCTATTGTGAAGTGTGGTTCCTTCTTGTTACCCTTCTCACGTGAAGCAACTTATCTGTAAAGTGTTCAAGTTTTTCCCCCCATATTTCTGTTGAATTGCCTATCTTTTGGTTTTACTTATCCTTAAAATTGATTTATGTTTCAGTTAACTATTGCTACATAACAAGTCACTCCAAAACTTAGTGGCATAAAATGATGTTCTGAATTCTGTGGTTCATGAATTCAGAAGGGTCACAGGAGGTATGGCTTGTATCCAGTCTGTGAAGTCTGGGGCATCAGCTGGAAAGACTCAAAGTCTGGGGGTGACTCAGTGGAGGTGGCTGTGAGAAACTGATGTGACTCCATTTTTGAAAACAGCTTCTACCTCCAAAGGGAGGGGGGCGTGACCCTTGTCCTTGGAAAAACCCACAGAGCACTCCTAGGCAGATAGCCACCAGGCTGAGTTGCTTGTCTGTAAATAACATGAGAGATCTGCAGCACCAGGTGTCCCTGACTCAGTTATGCTAAGTGAGGACCCATAGCAACCCCCTAGCAACCGCCAATCAGTATGAGACAGGAAAAATATCTGGGAAATATGGGATGCCAGATAACCGCACCCCCCCCCAGTAGTCTCAGTGGTTTATAACCTGTTAGGAAACCATGTAGTTTAGCACGTATACCCCTCATGGCCTAAACCAATCAGTTCAAAGGAATCCCTCTCTTGTACTAACCTATCACCCCTACCCAACTTGTTCCCGCCAGTGAATGTGCTAATTAAGGTTAATAGTTATTGTTTGATTTTTCCCGTGGTATGGAATGATTTGCTGTGTGATGTTGTGACGCATAGAATATCCCCCAAAAAAACTATAAAATCTCACTGAACAAAGGACAGGGACTCACTCCCTGGGACTGCTGTGTCGGGAACGGTTGTGAGTCCAGGCTCGAGCTTCCAATAAAGACACTTGTGTGCTTGCATCGGATTCGGTTCCTGGAGGTCTATTGGGGTCCCACGAATCTGGCATTACAACTGGTGGTTGTTGGTAAAGATGGCGCCTGGAGCGCTTCTCTTCCAGGAGCTCAGGTCCATGATGCACTGAATGGCGCACCAACCACCACCTCCAATCCCTGTGAATGGCGCGAACTTTGAATGGCGCACCTCCAATCCCTGAAGTGGTGTGAACTCTTGGCCAATGAAGAAGTAACAGCCCACTCGCCTTGCTCCTCCTCATCCTGCGTTGAGCCCATAAATATCAACACCCTGTCCATGCTCCCTCTCTTACTCTCCCTCTCTCTCTTACTTTACCTCTCTTACTCTCCCCTTCTCTTCCTCTCTATTCTCTCTTACAGTGGTCAATGCTGGCTACTGTCTAGAACCTTGACCAGGGCAGTAGTCTTAACACTTCCTGAAACTTCTTTAGGGGATCTGTGCTTCCATAAGCCCAGAGTCAGAACCCTTACATGTCAGCACAGTGCTTCAAAGTCAAGGGTACCTAAGAGAACCAGGAGAGAGCTATGTGATTTTGGAAGTTATGCAGCAAGATTTGCATTACATTCTGTCATTTGCAAGTGAATCTTTCAAAGAAGAGATGCAGACCTTCCCTCCAGAGGGTAGGAGAGTCAAGGTCACATTGCATAGGATCACATGGGATGAGAGGTATTGCTTCATCTGCCACATTTTGCTCTTTACATTCTCTGGATACTAAGACTTTATTGATTATATATGTTGCCAATAACTTGTCACAGTCTGAGGATTAGTTTCCTCAATAATATATTTTGTTGAATAGTAGTTTATTTTAATTTAGTGAATGATCAGTCATTTCCTTCATGGTTGGTGCTGTAGATGAGTTTAAGAACACTGAGACTGTGAATCTTTATAGTATCTTTTAAAACATTTGAGGTTTTGCCTTTCATGTTGACATATTTATGCAGTTATTATGCAATTTATTGCTGCTCAACTCCAAATCCACCCTCCTTTGCTCTATTTGGTAATGATGGAGCTGGACTTTGTAAACATTTTTCTTTTGTCAATTGACCCAATGTTAGGGTTTGCCAGAAGAGGTTGTGGGAGAGGCATTGTCTGACAAAACGGTTTTTCTTCCAGTTCTGGTGCTTTTCCAACTTGTTCCCATGATGTGGGTGCCAGCAGGTGCTTCCCAGTGAGTTTCGCCAGCACCCCAACAGGTGGTTTTCTAGCCAGTTTCACCAGCACCCCAACAGACAGTTTCTTTACCATCCCAAAAGTCTGAAGCTCAGTCTGAAGCTCAACTTTGACTTGGGCATCTCTCTTCCAAGGTTGTTCTTTTCCTGGGAGCTCTGCTTTAGTCATAAAGCTGAGGGATGTTCCCTGTATCTGCTATGCACATATTGTTTAGAGTTCTTTACTCCTCCAAATAGTTAACTCCTTGTGACTAGTTAGTTGTTGAGGGCCACAGCCCTCAATGCATGATGCATGGCATTTTGCCAGAAGGGAGTGGTTGAGAGGTGAAGCCAGCGAGCCATTGAGATGATGATGGTTATGTTAAGCTGTGTATTCAGTTGTATATAGACCTTTGCTGTCCGGCAATAGGGTGGCTCTTGCTGCCTTGGGTGCCCGCTACTTTGGAGTTCCCGTTGAGTTCTTGCGGGGTTCTGAGAGAGTTGGCGTGGAGCCCAATGGAGAGCAGAGAGAGTTCCCAGGAAGTGTGCGTGGAGTGCTGGTGGAGTTCGGGCAATAAAGTTTCCTGTTTGAACATACAAGTGCTTTGTGGCGGCTCCGTTATTTGTGCCCAGCCAGACTGCTGCATTTGGTGGCCAGTGCGGGGAACGCCTGAAGCTTGGGGGTAAGTGAAATTGCTCGCCCCTGAAGGAGAGCAAAAGAATGGGTGACCATTTCAAAAAACAATGTGTTCTTGTTTTGATTTATTTTGTTTTTATTTCAAGTTGCCTGTCCCTAGAACTTTCTCAGGCAAACTGGGGAAAATGGTTGGCTCAAGGTTTGAAGTTGTTCGCCCCTGAAGAAGAGATAATGTTAGACCACAAATATACATTTTAAGAAAATAGGAGAATTGATACAATGCATTTTTGTTCTGTTTTTGTTTCATTCTGTTTCAGTTTTGTTTTGTGTTATCTTGTTGGGTTGCGTTATCTTTATAGTAGATCAGAAATTAGTAAAAAACAAACCAAAAGAGTGTTAAGTAAATTGTTAGAGGTTCAGACTATGGTAGAAAACATGTTAGATCAAGAAAAAGAGAAGGTCTCTCGAGCTAGTCAGATAGAGAAAGAAATTTAAAGGAAGAAGGACTATCAGGGAAAAAGTTACAACAGGAGGCTGCTACAAACACCTTTATATCACCAGAGGGCGTAAGTGCCCAACCAACAGCTCCACCTATGGAGACAACATATGCTGGGGGGCCCCCAACCCTCATAGTTGATAGATGGGATCCTGAGACAGGACCTCAAAGATTAGCATGCCCTGTGCTTGAGCAGGCAGGAGGGCAGCGAATTCACTGTGCTCTAGATTTCAAAACAGTGAAGCAGCTAAAAGAGGCTGTAACAACCTATGGTCCTCAAGCACCCTTCACTGTAAGCATGGTCGAATCCATTACCAACTTGGACATGACGCCAGTAGTTTGGACTAGCATGTGTAAAACTGTGCTAAATGGAGGGCAATATTTGTTATGGAAGGTTGCCAATCAGAAATTTTGCAAGGAGACGGCTAGGTGAAATGCAGCAGCCGGTTATCCTCAGAGAAATCTAGATATGTTGTTAGGACAGGGACCTTATGAGGGTCAACAGCAACAAATTGAATATGATCCTGCCATATATTCACAAATTGCTGCAGATGCAGTTAGGGCATGGAAGACTTTACAAGGACATGGAAATTTACAAGGTCAATTATCTAAGGTTATACAAGGAGCTAATGAACCTTACGCTGAATTTGTAGATAGGCTTATTCAAACAGCTACCAGAGTTTTCGGGGATACAGAACAAGCAATGCCATTAATTAAACAGTTAACCTATGAACAAGCAAATAAGTGGTGCAAACAGGCCATTAGACCATGGAAACATGAAGATTTAAACACATATATTAAATTATGTAGAGACATTAATGAAGAGGGGCAAGTCTTGGCAGCTGCAGTACAACAGGCTTTAGATGCCAGGCCAAAAACATGCTACAATTGTGAACAAACAGGACATTTTAAAAGGAGTTGCCCCGTAGGAGGAGGGTTTAACAAAACTAGGTATCAAAGGGGTAGAATACCGGGTATTTGCCCACGATGCCGTAGAGGGAGACATTGGGCTAATGAATGCTGTTCTCAAACCACCATAGAGGGTACTCCGTTATCAAAAAACGAACAAGGACCAGGTGTTTACCCATGACATTGTGGAGAAAGGCATCGGGCTCCATTGCCAAAAAACAGACAGGGGGGCCCAATGCTCCGGGGCCCACGACCACAAATATACAGGGCACTGGAGGAACCCAGCAACACCATCAGGGTAGTGCCCAGGACACATTATCCATTAGATCTCTCATCAGACAAACCAGAGGGAGCACAGGGTTGGACATTTGCGCCTCCACCAGAGCAGTACTAACTCCAGAGATGGGAGTTCAAATCATTCCCACAGGAGTAAAAGGACCTCTTCCCCAAGGAACAGTAGGCTTATTATTAGGATGCAGTTCTTCTACTCTAAAAGGACTTATGATAAGTCCTGGGGTAATTGATCCCGATTATAAAGATGAAATAAAAATTATAGCTAGTTCTCCAAGAGGTATATCAGTAATTTCACCAGGAGATAGAATAGCACAGTTATTAATAATACCCAGCCTGCATGATAAATTTTCCAGTAGTACTATAGAAAGAGGTTCCAGGGGATTCCGGGAGAGTTGGCGCGGAGCCCAGTGAAGAGCAGAGAGAGTTCCCGGGAAGTGTGCGTGGAGTGCTGGTGGAGTTCGGGCAATAAAGTTTCCGGTTTGAACATACAAGTGCTTTGTGGTGGCTTGGTTATTTGTGCCCAGCCAGACTGCGGCAGTTAGTAATTATTTTTTTAAAGCAATATAAAAGACACCACCAAAAGACATTTAAAAAAAGGAAAAGAGAAAGAAAATTTAAAAGACACATCTACTAGGGGTGTGTGTGTGTGTGTTTGTGTGTGTGTGAGTGTGATACTGGAGATTGAATCCAGGGCCTCATACAAGCTAGGCAAACACTCTTCCACTGAGTCACACCCCAGCCCCTGAGATAGCTAGTAATAGTTCTTAATCTAATAATAAAATTCACTTATATGCTTCTGAAACAATCCAAATCAAGAGTATTCCCTGCCTCCAACCCCAATACAAGACATACTAGCATTCAAATCTTGCTCTGAACTTGGACATATGCTATAGACCACATTAATTAGAAATTCCTTATATTAAAATCTTGCTGTTTATATTACTGGAATGGTTTCTTTTTCATTTCCTTTCTGGAATCTGACTGAATCCAGGACCTCTCACAGGCCAGGCAAGTGCTCACCACTGAGCTATATCTCCAGCTCCATTTATCTATGATATGATACAGGAGTCCAGCTTCACTTTTTCCAAATCCATTGTCCCAGACCATTTATTGAAAGACTATCTTTCCCCCTTGGCTTTTCAGTGACAATTCTATCCTACATGGAGAATCTATATTTGCTTGGTTTTGCTTCTAAGCTGTATGTTTTTATTTCATTTTTCTATTTGTCTGAGCAATAATACCTCCCTGTTGTAATTATCACATTTTAAAATAAGTCTTGGTGCCTGGAAAAGCATAGCCCTTCCACTATTTTCATTTTATTTCAAAGCACTGGATTCTTTTTTTCTTTTTTATAGTGCTGGGAAATTGAACCCAGGGCCTCGCACACACTGGGCAAGTGCTCTACTGCTAAGATAATGCACCCCAAACCTAAGTATGTTGGATTTTCATTAAATGCATTTTTTCTGCATTTAATGAGATGATCTTATATTTTCTTCTTTAATTTATGGTGAACTACACTAATGTATTTATTTATTTATTTAAAATATTTATTTTTTAGTTGTAGTTGGACATAATAATCTTTATTTTATTTTTATGTGATGCTGAGGATCGAACCCAGTGCCTTGCACATGCTAGGCGAGCGCTCTACTGCTGAGCCACAATCCCAGCCCTGTATTTATTTTTTGTTAACTGCTTTTTAAAAAATTATTTGTTCTTTTTAGTTATACACAATAACTAACTGTATTTTGACATATTATACATACATGGAGTATAATTTCCCATTCTTATGGTTGTATATGTTGTGCAGTTACACTGTGGTGCATTCATATGTGAACATAGGAAACTTATGTCCAATTCATTCTACTGTCTTTCCTATTCCCATCCCCCATCCTTTCCCTTCGTTCCCTTTGTCCAATACAATGAACTTATATTCTTTCCTCCCTGTCTCCTCATTGTGTGTTAGCATCCGCATATTAGAGAGAACATTTAGCCTTTGGTTTTTGGGGATTGGCTTATCTCACTTATCATGATAGTTTCTAGTCCCATCCATTTACCAGCAAATGACATAATTCCATTTTTCTTTATGGATGAGCAATATTCCATTGTATGTAATATATATATATATATATATATATATATATATATATATATATATATATATATCACATTTTCTTCATTCATTAGATATTTCTTTTTGGATAGTGCTGGGAATTGAACCCAGGACTTTGAGGATGGTAAGCAAGTACTCTACCACTAAGCCATATTCCCAGCCCTCACATTTTCTTTATCCATTCATCTTTTGAAGGGCACCAAGGTTGGTGCCATAACTTAGCTATTGTGAATTGAGCTGCTATAAACATTGATGGAACGACACAAATTTAAAAACTCTAAATCTGTCTTGTTATTATTGGTTCTACTGACTCTGTTTCATCTCATGGTAATTTATTTTCTTGTGTGGTAGATTGACTTTTCATTTTTTGTATTAATTTTATTATTATTATTATTATTATTATTATTATTTATTTTACTTTGTGGTGTTGGGGTTTGAACATAGGAACTTGAGCATGCCAGGAAAGCTCTCTATCACTGAGCTGCATTCCCAGCCACTAGATTTGCTTTCTTTCTTCTTTTTTTTGGTACTGGGGATTAAAAACCCTGGGCACTTTGCCACAGGGTTTAGATCTCTAGCCTTTTAAAAAAAATTTTTAATATTTTTAAAAAAATATTTATTTTTTGGTTGTAGATGGACACAATACCTTCATTCCTTTTTATGTGGTGCTGAGGATGGAACCCAGGGCCTCAGATGTGCTAGGCGAGCACTCTACCCCTGAGCCACAACCCCAGCCCCTAATTTTTAATATTTTTGAAGCAGAGTCTTACTAAATTGCTGAAGCTGGCTTTGAACTCACAATCCTCCTGCCTCAGTCTCTGAGTCTCTGGGATTATAGGTGTGCACCACTGTGCCCCAGCACCCCTAGATTTACTTTCTTATTAGTTGCTCATATTTGTCTAAAATTAATCTGTAAGATTAAGATCGTGAAGCCCTGGGTTTGATCCCCAGTACCACCACCACCACAAAAAAAATCATTTTAAGTTTGAACCTCAAACACTCATGAGAGGGCAGGTTCATGGTTAAGGCTTTTCTGGCTGGGAAAGTTACCGCTGTTGTTTTATTTATTTATTTTTATTTTTAATTTTTTAAAAATATTTTTCAGTTTTCGGTGGACCCATCATCTTTATTTTATTTTTTATGTGGTACTGAGGATCGAACCCAGTGCCCTGCGCACACCAGGCAACAGGTGTGTGAGTTTGAAGGCTGAAGATACAACTCAGTGGACTGGCCTCCTATCTCCAAACTCTGGGTTTCTGATTCTGGCATTTCCTGTATGGTAGCCTGGCTTGATATGGCCATATCACCAATTTTAGCTCTTTGTGTCTGTTTAAGGCCCCTAGAGATTATTCTTAGTTTCTCAGGGTGGGCCCTAACAAAGCATATGAATATATATTTGTTGAAATATATCCAGTATCAATATATATTTTAAGCCAGAGCATTTTTAAAAGTATTTAGCAAGCCATACTGCTGGTAGCAAAAGGCATTTTGTTTAATATCTTCTAGAGTATTATTATACGTGACATTACCAACTTGTTCTAAAATGTTAGATAATTTTTCTCAATACACCTGGCAATACCATATATTGAGAAAGTTAATGTCCAAAGCCTTTCCATTTCAGTTATTTCTCTGAGAATCTATAATTTTGCTTAGGGGAGAGACTAGAAGTGGTGCATAACCAGAATAATATCCCCATAATCACATAAGCCAGACCAATTCCTTGAGAACCAAAAATAAGCTCGTGTACCACAGATGAAATAAGTCCCCATAAATGATTGCCAACAGTCTAATTGGGTAATTGAGCAACTGAATAGCGGAAGATTAAGATACAGTGATGTATTGAACAAAGGGAAATATCATAAGGATTAATACAACATTCATTATAATTACATTGGCTATTGGACACAGGAACTAATCCATTTTGAATGAAACATTAAAACCATTTAATGGTGGTGGCTATTTGTGGAGAGTGTGCAAGTATTGGAAATTACACTGGGGACAGTGTACATTAGAGAGCTTATTGGTCCTACACTGGGTGCAGTCAGAAACAGTTTTGTTTTTTGTCTCAGGCTTCAAAAGTTTCCCCAGAGGAGGGACGCTGGTATCCCAGGTCCTAGGAGAGCTGACCCAACACTTAAGACACAAAATATCTTTATGAGCAGAAAGAAGGGCCGGGTGGAGTGGCACATGCCTGTAGTCCCAGTGACTCAGGAGGTTGAGTGTTTTAGTCAGTTTTTTTTACTGCTGTGACCAAAAGACCTGACAAGAACAATTAGAGAAGGAAAAGTTTATTTGGAGGCTCACGGTTTCAGAGGTCTCAATCCACAGCTGGCCGACTCCATTCCTCAGGGACTGAGGTAAGGAAAGACATCATGACAGAAAGGTGTGGTGGAGGAAAGAGGCTCCAAACCCTACCAGGAAGCAGAGAGAGAGACAGAGAGAGACTCTTCTCACAGGGACAAAACATAAACCCCAAAGCACACACCCAGGGACCCACCTCCTCCAGCAACACCCTACCTGCCAACCACTACCACCCAATCAAGATGGCATAATTAACTCCAATCAGTGAATTAATACACTGATTAGGTTAAGTCTTTCATAATCCAATCATTTCACCTGTAAAATTTCTTGCATTGTCTCACACGTGAGCTTTGGGGGGACCTCTCGTATCTCAACCATAGTATTGACTTAGGAGGATTGCAAATTCAAGGCCAGCCTCAGCAATTTAATGAGGTCCTGAGCAACTCAGTAAGATCCTGTCTCCAAAAAAAAAAAAAAAAAAAGGGATCCATGGGAGCTTGGGTGGTGAGCACAGCCCAGATTATCCTCATTAGTCAAGGTCAAGTGAGGCTTTCTTTCCCTGGTTAATCTTCGCATATATTCAGTCTCTAGTCTGTAGGTTATAGCTCGGTTTTACCAGTGTGGTTGTTTAGGGCTTCTTCTTTTTTTTGTTTACTTGTTGATGGGACTTTATTTTATTTATTTATTTATATGTGGTACTGAGAATCGAACCCAGTGGCTCACATGTGCCAGGCAAGTGCTCTACCACTGAGCCACGGCCCCAGCTCTAGGCTTCTTGATACTGTGAATGGAATGTTTGACAAAACTTCAATAATGCTTTGTAATCTAAGTGGAGGCCCCTGAATGTGTTGGAGAAAGTTTCCTGAGCCTGTTCCACCTTTCTGTAGATCCCATCTGGCCACTTCGGTTCAGACATTTTAGCCATTTTATTTTATTTTTGTTTTCATTCATTTATTTTTTTGGTACCAGGGATTGAACTCAGGGGTGCTTACCACTGAGTCATATCCCCAGTCACATCCCCTTTGTATATTTAATTTTGAGACAGGGCCTCACTAAGTTGTTTAGGGCCTTGCTAAATTGCTGAGGCTGATTTTGAACTTTCGATCCTCCTGCTTCAGCCTCCTGAGTTGCTGGGATTATAAGTGTGCACCACTGTGCCTGGCTGCCACCTTGTTTTTTAAAATCTCATTTTGACTTTCTACTACTCTTAGCTAATTGTGGGTGGCATGACTGTGACAGGATTAATGTGTCCATGAGACTTTGTGCATTTCCTTAAAAATATGTCCAGGAAATTTACAGTTGTGATCTCTGTGGAGGTAAAAGTTGCTTAAACCAGGGATGGGGTTGTGGCTCAGCAGTAGAGCGCTCACCTACCACGTGTGAGACCCTGGGTTCCATCCTGGGCACCACATAAAATTAAATAAATCAAATAAAGGTATTGTATCCAACTACAACTAAAAAATAAATATTTTTTTAAAAGTTGCTTAAACCAGAGAGTACAGCTCATTAAAAGTCTTCAACTAATTGTGACTGGGTAAACCTTTGTGCATTGTTGAACTTCTCTGTTCAAAGCACACACTAATTACCAAGACATACCCAAACTTCTTTGTCTGTATAGGAGCAGCCTAGATATTTACAATTATTATTTGTGGTAGAGGGTAAGGCACTTATATGTGTGAGCAAGTAGACATTACTGTTCATTCATTTAGTGAATATTTATTGAGTACTTACTATATACCTGGCAATGTTCTAGGTGCTGGGGATAAGATGCTAACTAGAGAAGCAAAAATTCCTTCCTTCATAGATCTCACATATTTTTTAAAATTCATTTTTAAATGGGCACATAAAAACTATACCTATTTATGGGGTACCATGGGATGTTTTGAGTCATGTATACATTGTGTAATGTTCTAACAGGATAAGTACATCTATTTGCTCAAATGTTTACCATTTCTTTGTGATGAAGACATTCAAAGTAATTTATTCTAGCTTCTTTGAAATCCATAGCACATTGTCATTATCTATAGTCACCAAAGCTCACTGGGAGGACAGAAAATGAATGAGGTACAAAAGTGATGCATGGGGGCTGGGGATGTGGCTCAAGCGGTAGCGCGCTCGCCTGGTATTCGTGCGGCCCGGGTTCGATCCTCAGCACCACATACAAACAAAGATGTTGTGTCCGCCGAAAACTAAAAAATAAATATTAAAAAATTCTCTCTCTCTCTCTCTCTCTTTAAAAAAAACAAAAAACAAAAGTGATGCATATTTTATGTTAGGCAGTACTGAGCGCTAGTAAGAAAAATAGAATAAGGAAAGCAGATGGAAAGTATGTAGGGTGGGAAGGCTGTTGTGATTTTAGATAGAGTGGTAAGGCCACTGGGAGGGAATTTTTGTTTTTTTTTTTTTAAGACTCGAGCCCAGGGACATTCTATCACTGAGCTACATTCCCAACCCTTTTGAAATTTTGAAATAGTCTTGCTAAATTGCCTAGACCGTCCTCAAACTTGAGATCCTCCTGCCTCAGCCTCCCCAGTAGCTGGGTTTATAGGCATGCCCAACTTGGGAAGGGAAATTTGAATAAAGTCAGAAGTAAGTAAAAGCAAGACATGTGGAAGAGCCTTCCAAGATCATGAGAAACAAACTTGACATGCTTCAGCTCCACTAAAATGAACTGACCCAGTACATTCCTGTTATTAAAGGTCTGGGAGACGAGAAGGAACCAGTACAAATTTTAACTGAGGTAGAGGATGAGCAGGAGACTATGAAGTTCTGGAAGCCAAGTGAAGAAAATGTGTTTAAGGAGGAGAGAGTGGTGGGCATGGTGTTATGCACCTGTAGTTCCAGGGACTCAGAAGGCTGAGGCAGGAGGGTTGCAAGCTAGAGGTCAACCTGGGAAACTTGGCAAGGCCCTGCCTCAAAATTAAAAAAATAAAAAGCTCAGTGGTAAAGTGCTTCTGAGTTCAATCTCCAGTACTAAAAAAGAAGAAAGAGAGAAAGAGAGAGAGAGAGAGAGAGAGAGAGAGAGAGAGAGAGAAAGATGAGAAAGTGACCCACTTGGTCACATGTTGCTGGTGGCCAAGTATGGTGAGGACCAAGAGGACCAGCACTGCAAGAGCATGAGGTAGAAAAAAGACTGAAGTGGTGTCAGGGGACAACAGATGGGGAGAATTGGGAATGGTCACCATAGACAGTTATGCTGAGGGTCTGTGCTTTATTTTTACTTTATTTTGTGGTGTTTCCCCCAGTACTGGGAATGGAACCCAGGGATGCTTTACCAGTAGCTACATCCCCAAACCTTTTTATTCTTTCATTTTGAAACAGCCTTTTGCTGAGTTGCCCAGGCTGGCCTCAAGCTTGCAATCGTCCTGCCTCAACCTCCCAAGTTGCTGGGATTACAGGTGTGCACCACTGCACCTGGCTAGGTTTTGAGCTTTGAAGGAGAGCAGAGGAACAGTGCTGTAGCCCCAGGAGAAACTAAGGAGAAGTTTTTGTCTTTGTCTTTTTGTTTCCTAGGGATTTTTTGGCCGTGGGGAGTGCTAGGTAGGAGATAAGACAGCCTCTTTGGGTGGCAGCTCTTGGCTGAAGAGGGAATCTCAATGGTGGGGGAGATTTAGGGAGATCGAGGCATTATTGTCTACATCTAAGGGGTAAAGCAGGCTCAGCCAGCCAGGAGAAAGCAGAAGGCTTGGGTACTGGTGCGAGCAGACGGGTGCCCCTGATGTGGGAGCTTGGGGAAGTCCTCTCCAGTGGCTTCGATTAGTGAAGTAAGAAGCAAGATTGTCAGCAGAAAGTTGGGGTGTAACAGGCATGAAGAGGAGGAAAAGATGCAAAATAATTAGTTCAGAGGGTTCGAGAGTAAATGGTCTAGAAAAATATGGAAAATTGCTAGGAAGTTAAGTGCCCACAGAGGCAGGTGGCCATGAATTTAAAGTAGTCCAGTAGAGACAGTGGCTTTTCTTCAGCCATATTTCATAGCACTGATGTAGACGTGGCAGAATTGGATTTCACTAGGGTTCAGGTTTTGCAAGCAAGTATTGCATGAAGAGGTAGCCAAGGGAGCCGAAGGTGTCTTCAGTGGTTGATTATGATTGAGTATGGAATTTAAAATGGGTAGGGAAGTATTATTCATCAGTGGTGGCTCCATAACAAGATACCACAGACTGGGTGGCTTGAATGACAAATTTCTATTTCCTCATAGTTTTGGAAGCCAGAAGACAAAGTCAAGGTGTAAGCAGGGTTGGTTTCGGAGGCCTCTCTTCCTGGCTTGCAAACATTACCTTCTTGCCATGTTCTTGATGGCCATTCCTTTGTAAGTACACAGAGATCTCTGGTGTCTCTGTTTTTTACAGGACACCGGTCTTATTAGGTAAGGTCACTCTTATGACTTCATTTAATCTCAATTATCTTCTTATAAACTCTTTTTCCAAATACAGTCACAATGAGGGGTTTGGATTTTAACATATACTATTTTTTTTGGTGGGGGGGGGGGTATAAAATTCAGTCCATAACAGGAAAGAAGGAAGCACATGAGGGGCCTTGGGACAGTGGAAAGGTGGTAAGATTAATGGGTTGTAGGTAATGATCAAGGCAGTTGGAGGAGTAGACATGTGAGCTGGAAATAGGAGGAGTTGATTGGAGAGTGGAGTGAATGAATTTGGTATTGTCGCAGGGCGACGATAATTTGTAATGACAAAATCTGGGATACAACCATTGGAATAAGTAGCTGAGTTAAGATGGATGCAAAAACTGCTACAGGAGAGGATGCTGAGGCAATGAGGGGCCATTAGAGGAACATCTCTGTGACACTGAAATTGCACAGGAGTAGCACTGTAAAGACTGATGGGAGCCGGATGCTGTGGTGAATGCCTATAATCCCAGCAGCTTGGGAGGCTGAGGCCGGAGGATCTTGAGTTCAAAGCCAGCCTCAGCAACTTAGCAAGACACTTAGTAACCCAGTGAGACCCTGTCTCAAAATAAAACACAAAAAGGACTGGGGATATGGCTCAGTGGTTGAGTGCCCCTGAGTTCAATCACTGGCATTAAAAAAAAAAAAAAAAAGTTATGGGAACAGGTGTGAAGGCTTCAAGAAGGGAGGGAGGGAGAGAGTAACCGAAAGTAAAATAGTGAGAGCAAAAAAACTTCATCATGACCAAACACCAGTTATGGAAGGAGACATTTGAATATAGAAACAATAAGAGTTTCACAGATTAGATTCTCCAGAAGCAGAGGCTGAGATGGAATTCGAGGTACCAGAAGTTTTGCAGGGATAAACACAGAGGAAGGGGAGAGGGCAGGACTGAGCCAGAGGCAGGCCCCACAAAGCCTCTGCCAACCTAGCAGGGAGCTCTGGAGCAAACACTGCACATCAAAGTGTTCTAAGTTAGGCCAAAATAGCTGGACCTTTATATCCTGCCACCCCACTCAGTCACCAGATATGGTTTGATGGGAAGCTGTGACCTTGTGTGCGGTAGCTCTCTGCAGATAGGCAAGTCTCCAAATAGCTGACAGCTGGGGACCACCTGCCTGGTGCATGCCCTGCTGTGAGGCCCTAGCATCTTCCTAGAAGGGGGATCTGGGCAGTGGCATATTTTGTTTTGCATATATAAAGTAGGGACTTCTGCATTGCAAAAGATAATAGGAGGCATTATTGTCTACATCTAGGTCACTTGACATTCCAAATACCAGTCTAATTAGTCAGCTGATTATTTCCTTTGGGCTGAGCACCTGTTTGTATGATTGAAGAATTATCAAACTCCTACTTGGGAGGCTTAGGCAGGAGGACTGCAAGTTCAAGGATAGTCATGGTAACTTAGCAAGACCCTGTCTCAAAATAAAACAAAAAAATCCCCAGTACTCAAAAAAAAAAAAAGAAAGAAAAGAAAAAACCAATGGAGGGCTAGGGTTGTGGCTCCGTGGTAGAGCACTTGCCTTGCACGTGTGAGGCACCTCATATAAATAATAAAATAAAGATCCATTGACAACTAAATATTAAAAAAAAAGAATTAATGAATTAATGGAACACTGTCATGCCACCTGTTTCCACATTTTCTTTGTGTTTGCTTTTATCTTACAGAGACAGGAGCAAATAATGACACAGATTGCTGGTGAGCCTATAATCTTCACTATTTGGCCTTTTAAGAACTGACTCCTGACATAGAATAAGAAGAAAGAAAGACAAACAAACATTCGACTCTCAACATAACTAGATGGCAGAGAATTCCAAACTTTAAATTACTTAGAGGTAGAAAAACACTAAATTCAATTGAAATATCTTTTACAATCCTATGGCAAATCTTCAGAGAGCAAAGGAAATTCTGGAAAAGCTGTGTGGAAGACAAGAGGAGGAGGCCAACAGCAGGTCAGTGACGGCGTGAGTGAATGGGGCGCGGGGCACAAGGGGCTCTGGAGGCTGAGGCAGGAGGATCTCGAATGAATTCAAAGCCAGCCTCAGCAACTTAGCCTGGCCCTAAGCAACTTAGTGAGACCCTGTCTCAAAAAATATATATAAAGGGCTGGGGATGTGGCTCAGTGGTATAGCACCCCTGGGTTCAATCCTTAGTTAAAAAAGAATAATAATAATAATAATAAATGAAAGGAAGACAGACTGAAAAGGAATCCTGGTTAAAGGGAGCACTAACACCAGGAGGGATTTAAAAGGCATTGTGAAACTCTGAGGAGCTAGTCTCAGAAAGGCAAAGCTTCTCAGGGAGAAGAAGGCAAAAGAGGAAAGGAGAGGCCCCCTATAGAGATGAGGTGCTGAAGAATCAAAAGAGAAAAATGTAGGGCATGGGAATCCAAAACAAGAACCAAAAAAAAAAAAAAAAATAGAAAGATAATCCATTCCTGCCACATACACAGAACCACCCATCAAGGACCTTGTTATGGTCATAACATTTGAGGATCTTAAGAGCTTTTGTATTCATGGGTTACCCTTATCATTTACTAAATTCAATATTAAAACAGAGATTTAAAAAATAATTTAGTCTGGGCATAGTGGCACACACCTATAATATCAGCAACTAGGGAAGCTGCCACACAATAGTATCCCAAGTTCAAGGCCAGCCTCAGCAATTAAGAGAGGCCCTAAGCAACTTACCAAGACCCTGTCTCAAAATTAAAAAAAAATAAATAAAAGCTCAGTGGCAGAGCACCCATGGGCTCAATCCCCAGTACCACAAAAATAAATAAAATAAATATATTCAATCTAGTATGATATAACATGTCATGAAGTTTCTAGAAAACTCTACATTTGTAAGAGAATGAGAGTGAAACAATCTTATTTATTTATTTAGGTACTGAGGATTGAACCTAGGGGCACTATACTATTAAGCTACATCCCCATCCCCAACCCTTTTTATCTTACTTTTTATTATTTTCGTCTTTTGTGGTGCTAGGGATTGAACCCAGGATCTCACACATGCTAAGCAAGCACTTTACAACTGAGCTACATCCCCAATCCTTTTTATTTTGTTTTGACATATAGTTTCACTAAGTTGCCCAAGCTGGCCTAGAACTTGAGATCCTCCTGCCTCAGCCTCTGGAGGCACTGGGATTACAGATATGTGCCACCACACTGGCTTTAGTATTAATAAAATAATTTTGATTTTTTTTAGTTACCTGAAAGGCTCTGCAGCCCCTTTAAGAACTGTTGCATTAAACAAACAAAAGACTGCACTTCAAGGGCTGGGGGTGTACCTCAGCGGTAGCGTTTGCCTATAGCACCTGCCCTGATCTGCGGGTCTAAAATAAATAAACTGTACTTCATTACACCGACAGAAGGGGGCACCAGTTAACTAAGAATCTTGGAAACCACCTTCATTCCCCAAAATGAATAGACATGAACCCATAGACAGGAACCCAGGTGCAGAATCTGTAATCCCAGCTATCTGAGAGGCTGAGGCAGGAGTGTCACAAATTCGAGGCCAGCCTTGGAAATTTGGAAAGATCCATGTCTCTGCCTTTTGACTGCTTTGGTTTTTGGTGGTACTCGGTATTGAACCTAGGGACATTCTACCACTGAGCTACATCACCAGCCCTTTTTATTCTAAAACTTTAAGATTTGATAAATTGCCCAGGCTGACCTTGAATTTGTGATCCTCCTGTCTTAGTCTCTTGAGTAGCTGAGATTATAGATGTGCACCATGGGGCCTGACTCAGGCCCTGTCTCATAAAAAATTAAAAGTGCTTGAGTAGTATGTGCCAAGCCCTGAGTTCAATCCTAGTACCAAATAAATAAATATTAATAAAAAATTAAAACAAAGTTTCTGTAGTACAATGGAAAACAGGAATCAAAATAGCTCAAGTGATGAACATTTCCCCATCCTCTCCAGAGGCAAACTAGATGATGGGAAAGAAAACTAGAACAAGATACCAAACAGAATTGTCTTCAAACATTTGAGGGTATGAGAAATGATCTTGAAGCAGAAATTCCAAAATTTAGAACAGAAATGGACATACCCCTCCTCCAAAGGAATAAGTGAAGAATTCACTTCAGGAAAGAAGAAAAATATAAAATGCAGGAAAGAAGAAAAATATAAAATCATTTCAGAAATGAAGACTCTAAGAAACCCAAGGGAGAATAAACTAGGACAGAAATAACAAACATTGAAGAAATATAAGGACAACCGGGGGATGAAAATGAAATAAAGAAAAGAAGTATTGGGCAGAAAACGTTCACCTCTGCTAACCTTGGTCCACCTACCTTCAGGCTGCAAATTAATAGGCAATAGTCAGATTAACAATAGAAAAACACTATGCATTCGGCCTATGCTACAGGAAGTAGCTCTCAGAACAGCTGGGGGTAAAGATCTAGGTACCAGGTTAACATGGGGATAATAGAAGTTTAGGGTTTCAAAGGATGGAATGTTCCAAGGAGGCTTATTTTCTTTGAAAATTCCAATGCCCAAGGCCAGTGCTTGCTGACTGAATACCTAGATGTTGAGGGTTTGTGACAGCTGTCTCTCCTAAAGGAAATATAAGAGACATTCAGATAAGATTTCTTTATGCATTTGCTGTAGCTCAGATGCTTTCCCTCTAGGTAATCTCTTTGCCAGTTTGGTGGATTTTTGTTTCTCTTAAAAGTAATAAGTGTCAGAGAGAATGCAGTCTAAATGGAAGACAGGCCAGGGAGAAACAGTATACATATAGTTGGAATCCCTGGAGGAGAATAAACAAAACAATTGAACAGAACTTATATTTATTTTTTTTATTTTTTATTTTTTTAAAGAGAGTTGAGAGAGAGAATTTTTTAATATTTATTTTGTAGTTTTTGGCGGACACAACATCTTTGTTTGTATGTGGTGCTGAGGATCGAACCCGGGTCGCACGCATGCCAGGCGAGCGCACTACCTACCGCTTGAGCCACATCCCCAGCCCAGAACTTATATTTAAAATTATAATTCAAGAAAACAATTCTTGGAAAAAATACCTCATTTTACAAATTGAACAGGCTCAATGGTATTTGGGAACATGGACTCAGAATAGCCCTAGATGTCTCCTAGTATCAAGGATAAAATTATAACTTAGTATGAAGATCTAAACTGTCTTCATTTTTTTTTTTTTTTTGGTACCAAGGATTGAACCCAGGGGCACTTAACCACTGAGCCACATCCCCAGCCCGCATTTATACTTTATTTAGAGACAGGGTTTCACTAAGTTGCGGAGGGCCTCTGTAAATTTGGTAGCACACACCTGTAATCTCAGTAGCTCAAGAGGCTGAGGCAAGAGGATCACAAGTTTGAGGCTAGCCTCAGCAACTCAGTGAGGCCTTAAGAAACTTAGTAAGACACCATCACAAAATAAAAAATAAAAAGTCTGAGGATGTGGCTCAGTGGCTAAGCACCACTGAGTTTAATCCCTAGAGCCAATCAATCAATCAAAAAATAAATACAAGTAAACAAACAAATAAAAAGACTTCATCTGTTAATTCTATCATCTTTACCATTTCTGAACATGTTTTTGTTAACTGAATTTTGTTCTGATAGTAGGTCACACCAATTCATGTCTTCATACATGTACTTTGGATAATGATGTCCATCCCATTCCACCATCCTTGATAACCCCCTGCCCCTTCCCTTTCCCTCCCACTCCTCTGCCCTATCTAGAGTTCATCTATTTCTCCCATGCTCCCTCTCTTTATCCCACTATGAACCAGCCTTCTTATATCAAATAAAACATTTGGCATTTGGTTATTTGGGATTGGCTAACTTCACTTAGCAGTATCTTCTCTAACTCCATCCATTTACCTACAAATGCCATGATTTTATTCTCTTTTATTGCTGAGTAATATTCTATTGTGTATATATGCCACATTTTTTTATCCATGCATCTACTGAAGGGCATCTAGTTTGGTTCCACAGTTAAGCTATTGTGAATTGTGCTGCTATAAAAACTGATGTGGCTGTGTCCTGTGGTATACTGTTTTTTTAAGTCCTTTGGGTATAGATCGAGGAGAGGAATAGCTGGGTCAAATGGTCGTTCCATTCCCAATTTTCTAAGAAATCTCCATACTGCTTTCCTTATTGGCTGCACCAGTTTGCAGTCCCACCAGCAATGTATGAGTATGTCTTTTCCCCCACATCCTCGCCAACACTTATTGTTGTTTGTCTTCATAATAACTCCCATTCTGATTGGAGTGAGATGAAATCTTAGAGTGGTTTTGATTTGCATTTCTCTAATTGCTATTGATGATGAACATTTTTTTTCATATATTTATTGATTGATTGTATATCATCTTCTGAGAAGTGTCTGTTCAGGTCCTTTGCCCATGTATTGATTGGGTTATTTGTTTTTGGTGTTTAACTTTTTGAATTCTTTATATACCCTAGAGATTAGTGCTCTATCTGATGTGTGAGGGGTAAAAATTTTCTCCCAAGATGTAGGCTCTCTATTCACCTCACAGATTGTTTCTTTTGCTGATAAGAAACTTTTTAGTTTGAGTCCATACAATTTTTGTGCACCATGATCAAGTGGGGTTCATCCCAGGGATGCAAGGCTGGTTCAACATAAGGAAATCAATAAATGTAATTCATCACATCAATAGACTTAAAAATAAGGACCATATGATCATCTCAATAGATACAGAAAAAGCATTTGACAAAATACAGCACCCCTTTATGTTCAAAACACTAGAAAAACTAGGGATAACAGGAACATATCTCAACATCATAAAGGCTATCTATGCTAAGCCCCAGGCCAATATCATTCTAAATGGAGAAAAATTGAAGGCATTCCCTCTAAAAACTGGAACAAGACAGGGATGCCCTCTTTCACCACTTCCATTTAACATAGTTCTTGAAACATTGGCCAGAGAAATTAGATGAAATTGAATCAAATGTATGAAATATGATATGTCAAGAGCTTGGTAATGTTTTGAACAACTAATAATAATTAAAAAAATAATAATAAAAATAGCTTGAAAAAAAAGAAATTAAAGGGTCAAGACAGTTGTACTGTCATGTGTAACTAATTAAAACAAATTAAAAAAATAAAAGAAATTAAAGGGATACACATAGGAAAAGAAGAACTCAAATTGGCACTATTTGCAGATAATATGATTCTATACCTAGAAGACTCTAAAAGTTCCACCAGAAAAATTCTAGAATTAGAAAATGAATTCAGCAAAGTAGCAGGATATAAAATCATCACTCATAAATCAAAGCATTTCTGTATATCAGTGATAAATCCTCAGAAATGGAAACAAGGAAAACTACCCCACTTACAATAGCCTCAAACAAACAAACAAACAACAACAAAAAAAAAAACCCTTGGGAATCAACTTAACAAAAGAGGTGAAAGATCTATATAATGAAAATTACAGAAACCTAAATAAAGAAGTCAAAGAAGACCTTAGAAGATGAAAAGATCTACCTTGCTCTTGGATAGGCAAAATTAATATTATCAAAATGGCCATAATTCCAAAAGCACAGATTTAATGCAATTCTGATCAAAATCCCAATGACATTCCTCATAGGAATATAAAAAGCAATCATGAAATTCACCTGGAAAAATAAGAGACCCAGAATAGCTAAAGCAATCCTTAGCAGGAAGAGTGAAGCAGGTGGCATCACTATACCAGACCTTAAACTATACGGTAGAGCAATAGTAACAAAAACAGCATGGTATTGGCACCAAAACAGACCAACGGTACAGAATAAAGGACACAGAGACTAACCCACAAAACTACAATTATCTTTTATTAGACAAAGGTGCCTAAAACATGCATTGGAGAAAAAAATAGCCTCTTCAACAAATGGTGCTGGGAAAACTGGAAATCCATATGCAACAAAATGAAATTAAACCCCTGTCTCTCACTATGCACAAAACTCAACTCAAAATGGATCAAGGACCTAGGAATTAAACCAGAGACTCTGCATCTAACAGAAGAAAAAGTAGGCCCTATTCTCCATCATGTGGGATTAGGCCCCAAATTCCTTTTTTTTCTCTTGGCAACTGGCAAGACCATCGTGCTCTGGTTTGTTCTGCTTCCTTGCTTAGAGAAAGCTGGAACAAAGTGCTGGCCAGATTAAGTTTCCTTTGTTTTAGGGATTATGGTCTCAGGGCCCCTGCTGTCAATGAGTAAAAGAATTACAGAAGATCAAGCGTGGTGGCTCCTACCTATAATCTCATAGGTTGGGGAGGCTGAGGCAGGAGAATCAAAAGTTCAAGGCCAGTTTTAGCAATTTAGGGAGGCCTTAAGCAACTCTGTGAGACCCCGTCTCTAAGTAAAATATTTTTAAAAGGGTTGGGGATGTGGCTCAATGGTTAAACACCCCTGGGTTCAATCCCCGTTTTAATAATGATAATAAAAAAAAATAATAAAAAGAATTGCAGGGGCTGGGGATGTGGCTCAAGTGGTAGCGCGCTCGCCTGGCATGCGTGCAGCCCGGGTTCGATTCTCAGCACCACATACAAACAAAGATGTTGTGTCCGCCAATAACTAAAAAATAAATATTTAAAAAATTCTCTCTCTCTCTCTCTCCCTCTCTCACTCTCTCTTTAAAAATAAAAATAAAGGGCTGCGGATGTGGCTCAAGAGGTAGCGCGCTCGCCTGCCATGCGTGCGGCCCGGGTTCGATCCTCAGCACCACATACCAACAAAGATGTTGTGTCCACCAAAGATTTAAAATAAATAAATAAATATTTAAAAAAAAAAAAAAAAAAAAAAAATAAAAATAAAAAGAATTGCAGAATATATTTTGTTGTTTTCTAGTGGGTGGGATTTTTTTGTTGTTGTTGTTCTTTTTGTTTTTTGCAGTGCTGGGGTTGAATCTAGGGAAGGCCTCACTCAGGCTAGACAAGTGTCTGCCACTACAAACACCCCAACCCCTTTTCTAATTATTTATTTACTTTTTTCAGTACTGGGGATTGAATCCAGGGGTGCTCTAACACTGTGCTATAATACCAGTCTTTTTTATTTTATTTTCAGACAGGATGTCACTAAATTGCCCAGGCTGTGATCCTCCTTCCTCAGCCTCCTAAATCCCTGGGATTACAGGTGAGCATCACTGCAAAGGACTCAGATGGCTACTTAACAAGATAAAGCATACTTACTTTAATTCTAAAACCAATATCCTACTTAATGGGGTAAATTCCAAACACATTTCTACTAAATTTAGGAAAGATCAAAGATGCTCATTATCTCCATTACTGTCAACATAGGGTAATACTCAGAGCCTTAGTCAACACAAGTAGATAAGAGAAATAAATTATAGGCATAAGAATTGCAAGCAAAAGAGTAAAACTGATTTTTTTAAGGTAGTGCTGGGAATTGTATCCAGGGCCCCAGTATGCTGGGTAAAGGCTCTACCATTGAGCGACATCCCATCCATCAATTATATTTGCAGTGATACCATAATGTTACTGGAAAACCCTAGAAAATTGTTGCTAAAACTCAGTTAAAGAATTATATAAGATAACAATTAATTTATCTTATATAATTTTGAATCAGGATACAAAATTAACAGGCAAAAGGAATAGCCTTCAGGTACATAAATGATAATCATTTAGCAGATATGATGATAGAGGAGAAAAACCATTTACAATAACAAAAGATAAACCCTTAAGAATAAGTTAGAGAATCCCTAAGCAACCTAATGAAACCCTGTCTCAAAATAAGAAGATCTGGGGAATGTAGATCAGTGGTAGAGCACTCCTGGGTTCAAGCCTCTGTACCAAAAAAAAAAAGCCAATTTTTTCCAGAGAATCACAAAGTTGAGGTTCCCTGGTCAATTTAGTGAGAACACGTATCAAAAAGAAAATAAATAAATAAATAAAGGGTTGGTGACATTGCTCAGTGGTGGAGCATTTGCCTAGCCTGGGCAAGCCCTGGGTTCAACCCCCAGTATTACACACACACACCCACAAAAAAAAAAAAAAAAAAAAAAAAAACTCTTTAATACATATACTGAATTACTTTTGTAGATTATGAATAATTTTAAATTTTATTGTTGTTGTTGTTTGCAGTACTGGGGATTCGACCCAGGAGTACTATACCACTAAGCCCCACCCCCAGTCCTTTTTATTTTTTGAGACAGGGTCTCACTAAATTATTTAGGGCCTTGCTAAGTTGCTGAGGCTGACTTTGAGCCCCACCCTCTGACCTCCAGGGAGGGAAGAGGATCTGAAGGTTAGTTTCTTTAGCAGTGGTCAATGCTGGGATCAATCTTGCCTAAATAAAGAAGTCTCCATTAAAAACCCTCGAGGGAAGTGCATGCCTGTAATCCCAAATTTAGCAAGGTCCTAAAACAACTTAGTGAGACTGTAGTGGCACCACTTCCTCCACAGAAAATCTTAACTAAGCTTCTTCAGAAATCTTCACCATAATTGAATGTAGACTATCAGCACAAGAGTCTCTACACAAGAGTCTCTACACAAGAGTTCAATGTAGGTACACTTCCTATTTTCCTGTTGCTCTATTTTACTTGTCCACTGGCCTGGAAGAAATCAGCACTCTAGGTGCTGAATGCCCCTTTACTAGTTTTTCATTAACATTTATCCAGTATAGTGGTTTGTAGAAGTGTGTTTGCAAATGCAAAATGTGATTAAAAAAAATAAATACATAAAAGACAAATCCTTTAACAAGGCCTCTGGCCTTGAGCTGAGCTTCACAGAGATGTCTACATTTCTAAAATAAGAGAAGTTACCAACTGGGCTCCATGGTAACAGCTGGCAGGGGGAAAAAAGAAAGGGGAGAAGAAGCTCTCCCCTTCTCAGGTGTTGTCCTTGAAGGGTTAACTTGTCCAAAGCAGTAAAAGAAAAAGCTGCTTTTATGTGAACTTCTGCAGACTGTGAACTTCGGACCCCCTCCCTTTATATGCTGGGTATAAAACACTGAAACTCCCTGAACTCTTGGGCAGGGATTAATGGATTACAGCAAAAGCTGTGCCGTCTGAACCTGGCTGCAGCCAAATAAAACTGTTTCCTGCTATCTTTGGTGCTCTGCCTTGCCTGTTCCTACAACAAGACCCTTCCAAAAATAAAAAATAAAAAGTGCTGGGATGGGCCACTCACTCCCCACCCCCCACCCTGGCAGAAAAAAAAAGGGTGGGGGGAAGGAGTCCCTGTCTTTAAATGAAAAATTAAAAGAGCTGGAAATGTAGTTCAATGGTAAAGTGCCCCTGGTTCAATACTCAGTATTAAAAAAATAAAACAGAACAAACAAACAAACAAAAAACAAAGAAAAGTGTCAGGATGCCTGAAAATGTGAAGGTTTACTTTAAACAAGGTAAAAACAAATCAGCTGGCTGGGCTGAATTACATGCTGAAGGATATAATGGTGGCAAAAGTCCATGTTTGGGTTTTTTACTCATTTATTGTCAGTGACCAATGACCTGGCCACATGGTCAGGCAGAAGGGCAATGGAAACCTGACTTAGTAAAGGGAAGCGTGTATGAAGCACAGCCCTATGGAAATTCAAGGAGTGCAGGAAAGTAGAACCTGCTGATGTCCACACTCCCTTCCAAGTTCAGAAGGTGACTGGAATAGACAAGCAGATATCCTCATGTGCCGTCCTGAAGTGTCTGTGTGGGACGTGGGGAGTTGCAGCAGTGCAGAGATGGGCTAAATCTAGACATGTTCCTCTTGTGCCCTTTTATTTTTGCTGAGCTGGGATTAAACTTAGGATTTCACACATGTAGGCAAGTCCTCTACCACTGAGCAACACCCCCATCCCTCGCTAGTACCCTCTAAAGCACGTAATGCTAACAAGAACTGTTCTGTTTGTCTGCAAAAGAGACAGAGACTACTGATTGCTATGTGGCAAATTCCTTGGTGGGCAAGGCCCTACACATAGCTGGCAAATAGGACAGATGCTGGTTGCCCTGGGGGAGACAAATTGGCCTTGCAGGAATCCACTGTCTCTGGACTGGGCTTTGCTTACCCCAGAAAGATGCAAATGCTCAGAGTGCTACAGATATCTTCACACACGTGGATGGTGAAGCTCACCTCTTTAGACTGAGGAATATATATTACAGCCTATCATGTCCAACAATGGGTCAGGGATGGTGGGGAGGGCAAGGTTCCTCAGAGTAATAGTTTGATGGAAAAGTGGAATGGGCAATTATAACATTTGTTGTCAGCCAGTCATGGTGGTGCACATCTGTACTCAGCTACTCCAGAGGCTGAAGGAGGCTAATCGCAAGCTCAGAGTCTAGTCTAGGCAACTTAGTAAGATCCTGTCTCAAAATACAATGGGTTAGGGCTGGGGTTGTGGCTCAGAGGTAGAGCGCTCGCCTAGCATGCGTGATCCTCAGCACCACATAAAAATAAAATAAAGGTATTGTGTCAACTTTCAACTAAAAGAAAAAAAAATACAATGGTCTTGGGGTGAAGCTCAGTGGTAAAGCACTTGCCTAGCATGCACGAGGCCCTCGGTTTAATCCCTAATACTATAAAACAACAACAAAACATTGGTTGTCTAAAATGGTGAGAGAAAAGCTTACATGCCCTCATTATTGTGAACTCACAATCAGCATGAGTGGATGAAGGGCCTGTCTCCACTAGATCTTCCTGTTTTTCTGGTGGGCCTGGGGAAGAGGGGTGAGGAAGGGTGCTTGCCAAGTGTCTGGTCTGGGGAATGCACACATACATACACACACACACACACACACATACACGCATACACGCATATATACATTGGGGATTGAACCCAGAGCAGCTTAACCATTGAGCCTCATCTCTGCCCCTTTTAATTTTTTTATTTTGAGATAGGGTCTCACTAAGTTTAGGGCCTTGCTAAGTTGCTGAGGCTGGATTTGAACTTTAAATCCTTCTTCCTCAGTCTCCTGAGCTGCTGGGATTATAGGCTTGTGCCACTGCACCTAGCACCTCAGTTGTTTTATTTATTTATATATTTATCCCTCTACCTGGTACAGTGGTCATAGGACCAGGGTAGCAACTACAAGTGCTGCAAGTAGGTAAGAAACTAATGGTCTTTAAACCATATGTCAGAATTCTAAGGGCCTGGATGGATTTCTCCTTGACCCTATCTGGCAACAGTGGTGCTAAAGTGAATGCAGCTACTTTTCCTGGTGGGACAGCAACCCTACCCTGTCTGAAAGGGAGTGGACTAAGGGGAGGCACTTGCTAGACTAACATTGCCATCTGCAGTATTGATAAAAACAGGAACCTAAGTTCCGTTCCACAGGTGGAAGAGTTTGAGTAGCCATGAAAAGAAGAAAGAACAGTAGCTGAGGGTAAGGCAGTGAATAAATAGGTTATAAACAAGGGAAATCCAATACCACATTAACAACTGGAAAGAGGCTCAGAGTGAGACTCTGCTTCATCTTTGAGCTCAGTTATATGAGACACAGGCAAGGGCAAACCTAGATGTTTGCTGAAACTACTCCTGCTTTAGCGACCTGACAAGACTGAACCGAAGCCAGCAAACATGAATGACCTCAGCCTGGAAGACAAATCCATACGATACAACGGACTGGGCTAGTTATTAGTGGCTGAGTGGGATTCCAGTACCGTGGCAGCATCTTTTGAGTTCCATACTTTTGACATAAGGGGTCTGAGTTGAGGTGAGCTGTGGTACTGCAAAATATATATATTTGGTCTTCCTATTTCCTGGCACATAACTCCCAAAAGGTTTGGAATCTTTAGGGATAAGTATTTTTGTGTGAGTGTGCTAATGAGCTGACTGATGGCTGGTAGCTCCCAGGTAGAAATGGGGGCCAGTCCCCAGAAAAACCAAGGCAGTAATTTTGAGGGTTGGGACTTTCAACCTCACCACCAACATCCACAGCCTGAAATTAGTTAGTTGATCAGGAATGGCCAGTGTTGTAATCCATCATGCCTATGTAATGAAACCTCCATAAAACCCAAAGGACAGGGTTTGGAGAGCTTCCAATGGCTGAGCAGGCAAAAGTTCTTGAAGGGTGGTGTACATGGAAGTTCTGCGTTCCTTCTCCCAGCCCTCTCCTGTGCATATCTTCATCAGAATCCTTTGTAATCATCCTTAATAATAAGCTGCTAAACGTAAGGAAGTATTTCCTGAAGATGAAATGATCCACTCTGGCAAATTATCTAGCTTGAGGAGGATGTCTTGGGAACCTCAGCTTATGGCCAGCGGTCAGCAGCATGGGGCTTGTGACTGGCATCTGAAGTGGGAAGGAGCTTTGGGGACTGAGACCTCAACCTGGGGGATCCCATTCTTCCTCCAAGAGGTGAAATGAATTGGAGGACATCCAGTTGGTGTCTGCTGCAGAATTCAGTACTCACTTGGTGTGTGGGGAAAGACCCCTGAGTGTGCTGAGTCAGAAGTGCATTGTGGGGTAGGGGCTGGGGCTCAGTGGCAGAGCACTTGCCTGGCATGTGTGAGGCCCTGGGTTCGATCTTCAGCACCACATATAAATAAATAAAGTAAAAGATCCATTGACAACTAAAAAAAGATATTTTAAAAAAATGCATTGTGTGAGGGTATGGGAAAAACTGAGCTTGGTTTTTCTTTTCTTTTTTCTCTTTGGGTACTGGAGATTGAATCTAGGACTTCAAACATGCTAAACATGTGCTCTACCACTGAGCTACATCCCCAGTCCCTGATTTATCTAGTTTTAAATCAAATTTTACAGCATCTGGTGGTATCAAAGTACCACATGTAGATTAAATTAATACAGAGCAACTCCAGTAGATAAATATACTTTTCCCCAGTAGATTTATAGATGAAGATAGTCACAGTTTTAATGGGTGTGAGCCAAACATGAGTCTTTAAAAGAAGAAATAAAAATCATATTATCAAAATTGCCAGTTGCCTTGGTAACCATGTACAACTACATGTGTGTAGAGATGGGATGTAGTTCACTGGTAGATCACATGCTGAGTATGCACAAGGCCCTGGGTTCTACCCTTCCCCCCGTACCGAAGGGGGGGGGGAAGAATTTGAAAACCTATGTATCCCTCCCATAAATAAATAAGTAAACAAATAGAAAACCAGCCAAGTGTGGTGGCACATGCCTGTAACACCCAATTACATATGCCTGTGTCTGGGAGGCTGAGTTATTTCAACCTCCCTAACAGTACAAATTACCTCACTTCTTCTTTGCCAAACTATTTGAAGATTTAAAAACCTTACACCACCACCCATATTGAAATATAGAATTTGGGGCAAAACTGGACTGTGATTGACAGCAGCATATGCAGAGGGGCACTCTCAGTATCAGGAAACTTCATCAAATCAGGTTGCAGGGAAGACACAAAAGGGAATTGGTTAAATGTATAGATTTACAGGTTTTCTTATCTTTATTTTTAATTTTTTTTTCCTTTTTTGGAACCAGGGATTGAACCCGGGGTGCTTAACCACTGAGCCACATTTCCAGTCCTTTTTATATTTTATTTTGAGATAGGGTCTTACTGAATTGCTTAGGGCCTCACTAAATTGCTGAGATTGGCTTTGAACTTTCGATCCTGCCTCAGCCTCCCCAGACACTGGGATTACAGGCATGCGCCACCACACTTGGCTGGTTTTCTATTTATTTATTTATTGGGGGGATACATGGCTGATTTTCTATTTATTTATTTATTTATTTTGTGGCATTGGGGATGAAACTCAGGTACTTGTCCATGCTAAACCTGTGATCTATTTACTGAGTCACTCCCCTTTTAGAGGTAAATGAGGAAAATAACCTGAGACCACTTCCTTAGAGGATTTGGACACACCTCTCCCAGAATACTTATATAAGAAAAATCATAAACCAGGCATGGTGGTGCACACCTATAATCTCAGCTATTATGGAGGCTGAGACAGGAAGATTTAAAGTTCAAGACCAGTCTCAGCAACTTTGTGAGACCTTTAGCAAAAAGGATTTTTTGAGACCCTGTCTCAAAAAAAAAAAAAAAAAAAAAAAGGCTGGGTATATAACTCAGAGGTAAAGTGTCCCTGGTACAAGAAAAATTCTATATTTTGATATGGGTGGTGGGGAAAGATATGTTCATATAATATTAGTCATTGCACTTTACATCTATATTTTTCATCTATATTCTATTTACTGCTACAAATATTATATTTCACAATAATAAGGTTTTTTTTTTAAATAAATGGTGATTATCAGAGAGTGAACACACTACACATACACACATGCACAGAGCATAATCTCAATTTTATATGATGTCAGTCTCCTGGTGCCCTTTCCTGAGTTTGGCAGACAAGGTTACCAGAGGAAATGCATTGGTGGAAGATAAAAGCAACAGTGTGGCCTGGGGAGGGGATGTGGCCACTGCTTCAGATGGCCATTGTGCCAGTGAGAGCAGTGCTTCTTCAACGTCAGTGTGCACAGGAGTCACACAGAGGATCTTGCTAAAATGCCAATTGGATTCAGCAGGTCTGGGGAGAGGCCAGGGAGTCTGCATTTCTATAAGTTGTGGTGTGACCCATGCTCTGTAAACCACCCTTTAATAGTAAGGGGTTAAAACAATTCCATGTGGAAAGCCAGTAGAAGGTGTTTTTTCCCTCCTACCCCTGTGAACCCATGGCTTGTTGTATGGCTAGGCAAGTGCTCTGCCATGGAGAAACTTTCTAAGCCCCAGTATAAGTTTTTTTGTTTGCTTGTTTTTTTGTTTTTTTTGATACTAGTGATATTGAACCCAGAGGTGCTTTACCATTGAGCCACATTCCCAGCCCTTTCTTATTTTATTGTAGTATTTCCTTTTGAGGGGGGTACCAGGGATTGAAGCTGGGAGCGCTTTACCAGTAAGCCATGTCCCCATTTTAGGGCCTCACTAAATTGCTGAGTCTGGCTTTGAACTTGTGATCCTCTTGCCTCAGCCTCCCGAGCTGCTGGGATTAGAGGTATGTGCTACCGTGCCTGCCCTTTTTATATTTTTTATTTCAAGCTTGTCTCACTAAATTGCATAAATTCTGCCTAAATTTCTGAGGCTGACCTTCAACTTGTGATCCTTCTGCCTTAGCCTCCAGAGTTGTTAGGATTACAGGCCTGCACCACCACACCCAGCAGGACTACAAGAAACTTCTGCTACTGGGCAGAGGATTAGCTCAGTGGTAGAATGTTTGCTTTCTGTGTGTTGAGGCTCTGGATTCCATCCCCCTCAGCACCAAAAAATATATATATTTTTTTCTACTTCTCCATAGGTGAAAAATTCCCATTTGCCCACAATGATCTATAATTACATATCACTTTGAGTAGAACAGGGAATATATAAGTCATCAGATTCAGGAGTAGCAAAGGAAAATTCTGGAGTAAAGACAACAAGTCCAACCCTTTGTGGACAGAGTGTGGAAGGTGGATGGAACCTCTTTAGCACCTCCTGCTACAACTGCAACAGAAACTTCTTTTATGAACATGTTCTGGAGAATTCCACTGACAGGACAAGAGCAGTGTGTTGAGAGGAGTTAACATAAAATGTCATGTTAGTAATACGTGTAACTGCAAAGAGAGCATCTCTTTCTGTTGGAATTAGAAATAGGGCAATTTAACAGGGCAATTGTTAAGGATCATTTGACCAGAAGAAGCAAGGTTTCATATCTGACGTGCTAGGAGTCAGGGGATGTCTGTTTTTAGGACTAGTGTTGTCACAATAAGCCAGTCTCGGGTGGAGCAGGCCCTAGGGTGAAATGCATTCTGTAACCCATGCAGCTGCTGAGCCTACCACACAGAAGTAAGAGGGCAGATTGATTGCCACTGGGGAATTCCAGCAGATGTCCAAAGAGCACACAGCTCTGGTCTTATACAAATGTTTCTAGAGCCCTAATGAAGAGGGTACACCCTCAAGTCGGTTTATGCAGCCAGCAAAAACCTGCCAAAACCTGACAAAGACAGTCCTGGGATGGAAAATGATAAGTCAATCTTATCCATAAACATACATACAGCAATCTTTTCTTTTTTTTCCTCTTTCTGTACTGGGGGTTGAACACAGGGCCTCATGCATGCTAGGCAAGTGCTCTATCACAGAGCTACAGCCCCATCTCCAAAGTGAGAGATTTTTGAGAGTCAAAGCTTTAGGAGCCATCGTGTGGTGCTGCCACTGATCCTTCTGTGATGTAAGTAGGATGTTCAGATAAGGGTTTCTCCTATCTGGGCTCCAGAATGAGATCAATGGGAATAACTGTAGCCAAAATTTTGTGTGCACTAGAAATAACCTCTGTTACCTGAAACCAGTATGATCTGCTGATTATTTGTTATTGCAGAACTAGAGAAGGTGTTAGGAGAAGGCAGATGCTCAACCTACAAGTTTTCCATTTTGTTGGATGTCACTGATAGGCCTTTTGCTTCTACTGAGCTATATGAACAAAGGAACTATACATAAGTATGCACACCAGTCTAAAAAGACTGGCAAACCTTTCTTTATATCTGCACAGGCTCAGATAACATTGGTATGGTTAGGGCAAAATCCAAGGATGCTCAGGTCCCTTAAATAAAATGGTATAATATTTGTACTAAACCTATATACATCCTCCTGTATATTTTAAAGTATTCTTAGATTACTTATAACACCTAATATAATATCAATACCTTTTCTCCTCCTCCTCCTCCTCCTCCTCCTCCTCCTCCTCCTCCTTCTTCTTCTGGCACTACAGATTGAACCCAGGGGCGCTTAACCACTGAGCCACATTCCCAGCCCTCTTTATTTTTGTTTTGAGACAGGGTTTCACTAAGTTTCTTAAGGCCTTGCTAAATTGCTGAGGCTGGCTTTGAACTTGTGATCCTCTTGCCTCAGCCTCCCAAGTCGCTGGAATTATAGTAGTGTGTCACAACACCTGGCTCACAATGTAGTTGCCATCTAATTAGTGACACCATACTATTTAGGGAATAACAGCAATAATAACATGCAAAAAATCTGTCCACATTCAACTTTTTTCCTAGAATACTTTCAAATTTCCGTTGAATCTGTAGTTATGGAATTCACAGGTTTAGGGGAAACTGTGGATAATGAGGTCAGACTTTATCTAAAATCCAGTTAAATCTCATCTTTTCTCACTCCTTCAAGCCCTCAGGCCAGACTTTGACAAAAGGAATTCAAGGAAAGGATAAGGTGTGGTCTGCTTTCCTTTTTTTTTTTTTTTTTTTTTTTGGTGCTGGGAAGGTAGTATCACCCTCTTTCTCCACAGAAAAGTCTTCACTGGCCTTCTCCAGAAATCTTCACCATGGCTGATTTTAGGACTGTCAGCAAAAGAGTTCAACGTAGATAAACTTCCTATTTTCGTGTTGCTCTGTTTTACTTGGCCACTGGCTGGGAAGAAATCAGCTTCCAGGTGCTGGACACCCCCTTACTAGTTTTTCACAAACATGTATCTAGTATAGTAGTTTGTAAAAATGTGTAAACAAGGCCTCTGGCCTTGAGCTGGACTTCCCAGAGATGTCAACATTTCTAAGATAAGAGAAGTTACCAATTGGGCTCCATGGAAATGGCTGGCAGGGGGAGGGGGAAAAAGGGAAGAAGAAGCTGTCTCCTTCTCAGGTGTTGTCCTTGAAGGTTTAACTTGCCCAAAACAGTGAAAGAAAAAACTGCTTTTTATGTGAACTTCTGCAGACTGTGAACTTTGGAGCCCCTCCCTCTTATATGCTGAGTTTAAAATTCTGAAACTACCTGAACTCCAGGTTCAGGGGATTGATTGAATACAGCAAAAGCTGTGCCCTCTGAACCTGGCTGCAGCCAAATAAAACTGTTTTCTGCTGTCTTCAGTGCCTTGCCTCATCTGTCCCAACAAAAAGGAATTGAACCCGGGGACACTTAACCACTAAGTCAGCCCTTTTTTATGTTTTATTTAGAAACAGGATCTTGCTGAGTTTCTTAGGTCCTAGCTAATCTGCTGAGGCTGGCTTTGAACTCACGATCCTCCTGCCTCAGCCTCCTGAGCCACTGGGATTCCAGGTGTGCTCCAGTGCATCTGGCAGCTTTCTTTCTTTCTTTTCTTTCTTTCTTTCTTTTCTTTCTTTTTTAATTCAAGTGGATCAGAAGAAAAGAACCATAAGTGAACAATTATTTCTGCCTAGCCTGGCGCAGAGTACAGAAACGACCCTCTCTGAGGATGTACAGGAGAGGGGATGTAATGGTGTGTGCACCTGTCTAATGTCATGGTATCACACTGGTGATGGGTTTGGGGCACTGGAGTTTTCAGCTGACTGGAAGGCTCAGGAGCCTGCCCAAATATTGAGGCACAGGAAAAGGAAATGTGACCAACCAGGTTGAAGGAGTGTTTGGGTCTCACCTTTCAACAAACCAAGGACTTGCTGTGTGGAATCCCTTCCTTTCCCAAGACCTTGTATCTGTTCTCCTGACTTTACCTTGTAGTGAATTCAAAGGCTTCAAGAGACAAATAAACCCACACTAAAAAAACCTTTGCTTCGGGATTCCAGATTTCTTCCCTTATGTCCATGCTGGGAATAGACTGTCCCCTTCGTCGCCTTCTTCTTCTTCTTTTTTTTTTTTTAAAGAGAGATTTTTTTAGTTTTCGGCAGACACAACATCTTTGTTTGTATGTGGTGCTGAGGATTGAACCCGGGCCACACGCATGCCAGGCGGGAGCCACATCCCCAGCCCCCCTTTGTTGCCTTCTGTTGGGGACAGTCATGTCTTCCTGATTCTCCAAGTGAATCCCAAGAGGCAATGGATTTTTTTTTCTTTCTGCTTTTTCTTTGTTTTTCTTTTGGATTTCTTGTTTTCGTTTCTGGTTGTTGGCCAGGTCTGTATCTGGGACTTGTTTAATTTAAATCTTGAGTTATGTCCTGTCCCATAGAGAGCCCATGATGAATAAGATAGGCTAAAATTGCTGAGAAGGCAGCCTGTGGATTTAAGAGTCTAATTTTGCTTTCAAGAGTATTCAAGAGAGCCAGGCATGGTGCTACATGCCTGTAATCCTGGCACCTTGGGAAGCTGAGGCAAAAAGATGCCAATTTGAGACCAGCCTCTGCAATTTAGCAAGACTCTGCATCAAAATAAAAAAGGACTGGGGATGTAGCTCACTATAGAGTACCCTTGGGTTCAATCCCCAGAACCAAGGGCATAAAACAAAAGAAAAGAGTGTTCAAGAGGGCTCGGGTATAGCTCAGTGATACAGCACTTGCCTGGCATTAGTGAGGCCTAGGTTCCCTGGGGGCACTGAACAGTATTCCAGAATCTAAATGAGTTTTCCCCAACAATAGTTTTATAGTTTGACCATTGGACATCTCTACTCGAGGGATGGTAGAACCTGGTTTCTGTTGAGAGAGTGATGGTAGAGAATCTGGCTTATTAGTTTTTTTTTTTTTTTTTTTTTTTTTGTGGTATCAGGGATTGAACCCAGGGCTGTTAAGCCAGAGCTCTAGCATCAAGCTACATCCCAGTCCTTATTCTTTTTTATTGTTGGATGGTTTATTTGCGAGATCAGATCACTTGAAACTATTTTGTGCCCATTGGGAAGAAGAAACTTTTGTGATCCCAGCCGGTGAGATTCTGCAGCTGTGTCTGCTCTGACTGGTGTTGGAGCTATAAGACCACAGCTGCAGACACTGTGCCTCTGCAGTCTGTCACTGAGACAAGCCTTAAATCTCATGCAGTATTTTCCGCCTTCCTGAGAGCATTAACAAATTAGATTATAAAGACTTAAAGGAGCTTTGTTCTGATTGGTTTATGGAGACTAATAAGAGCTTATATAAATCCAATTTTGCCCAAACTCCTAGAAAACAAAGAAGCTAACCTTCTAATACTCTAAATGGGTTAAATAATATGAAACAAAAACTTTCTCATATAAATTGTTAGCTCAGAAGTGATTTTATGCAAGAATCCAAGTTGATATAGTTATGCAAGTTTTAATCCTTGAACAAGTCAGATTGATTGGATAATTTGCCCTAAAAATAAATGTCTTTGGGTTCAATCCCCAGGACCACCAAAAAAAAAAAAAAAAAAAAAAAAAAAAAAAAATATATATATATATATATATATATATATATATATATATCTTTTCCTGATTTTATCACATGTACTTTTCTGTCTTTGGTTGTTGTTCTGGGGCTAGAACCCAGGGGCACGTTACCACTGAGCTACATCCCAGCCCTTTTTATTTTATATTTTGAGACAGGATCTCACTAAGTTGCTTAGGTCCTCACTAAATTGCTCAGGCTGGCCTCAAACCTGCAATCCTTCTGCCTTAGCCTCCAGGTTCATGACTGGCTTCTCCAGCTTTCTCTAGTAGTTTTGTTTTGTTTGTTTGGTCTTTTTTTTTGAACTGAAGACTGAACCCAGGGGCTTTTTACCCCTGAACTACATTCCCAGCCCTATTCATTAATTTATTTATTGGTATGGGAATAGAGCCCAGGGCTGCTTTACCACTACACATCACACCCACCCCCAAACCTTTTTACTTTTTATTTTGAGACAGGGTCTTGCTAAGTTGCTTAGGACCTCACTAAATTTCCCAGATTGGCCTCAAATTTGCAATCCTTCTGCCTCAACCTCCCAAGTCACTGAGATTACAGGTGTGTCACCTGCCTGGCTTTTCTAGTGTTTTCTAAATCTGCCCATTGCTTTCTTGTTTTCCAGTCTGACCTTTTCTGTATGTGTCCCTCACTGCACCCCTATCCCCAGTACTATTAGAATGTTGTACAGTTTAAGAGCAAAATGGGGTTAGTAAGGAAAGCTTAGATTTGGCATGACATAGACTTAAGCTTTATACTTGTGTACCTCTTCATCTGACAGAGTTAGTAATCATCTCCAATGTGCCAGACACTGTGCTAGGTACTCTGAAGTTGGTCCTTAGCCTCTTCTCTCCACTCTTCTCCTGGGCTATCTTATTCATACTAAATGGTTTTGAGTCTGAAATGTACAATTCTTGCCCAGACTTTGATTCCTAAGCTTCTAACCCATCCAACTGCTTCCTGGACATTCCCATTTGAATATCTCATAAAAAACCTCAAGCCACCCCGTTCAAAAATAAATTAATCACCAGCACACGTCTTGAATCTGTCCCTCTTCTGGTGCTCCTTATCTTGGAGAATGGCATCAGCCACTTCCCAGGAACTAGGGTAAATCCTTGTCTTCCCCAGCATCAGCCCAAAGCAGCACAAGTTCTGTCAATTCCATTACCTTAGAGCCTCTCATATTGGCCAACTGCATCCATTGA